>NC_082679.1:20870000-21514585 GCF_025265405.1 Mesoplodon densirostris | reverse complement strand
GTCATAGGAACATACATATCGATAATTACCTTAAACGTGAATGGATTAAATGCTCCAACCAAAAGACACAGGCTTGCTGAATGGACACAAAAACAAAACCCATATATATGCTGTCTACAAGAGACCCACTTCAGACCTAGGGACACATACATACTGAAAGTGAGGGGATGGAAAAAGATATTCCATGCAAATGGAAATCAAAAGAAAGCTAGAGTAGCTATACTCATATCAGATAAAATAGACTTTAAAATAAAGAATGTTATAAGAGACAAGGAAGGACACTACATAATGATCAAGGGATCAATCCAAGAAGAAGATATAACAATTATAAATATATATGCACCCAACATGGGAGCACCTCAATACATAAGGCAACTGCTAATAGCTATAAAAGAGGAAATTGACAGTAACACAATAATAGTGGGGGACTTTAACACCTCACTTACACCAATGGACAGATTTATCTAAAATGAAAATAAATAAGGAAACAGAAGCTTTAAATGACACAATAAACCAGATAGATTTAATTGATATTTATAGGACATTCCATCCAAAAACAGCAGATTACACTTTCTTCTCAAGTGCACATGGAATATTCTCCAGGATAAATCACATCTTGGGTCACAAATCAAGCCTCAGTAAATTTAAGAAAATTGAAGTCATATCAAGCATCTTTTCTGACAACAACGCTATGAGATTAGAAATGAATTACAGGGAAAAAAATGTAAAAAACACAAACACATGCAGGCTAAACAATACGTTACTAAATAACCAAGAGATCACTGAAGAAATCAAAGAGGAAATCAGAAAATACCTAGAGACAAATGACAATGAAAACACGATGATCCAAAACCTATGGGATGCAGCAAAAGCAGTTTAAGAGGGAAGTTTATAGCTATACAAGCCTACCTCAAGAAACAAGGAAAATCTCAAGTAAACAATCTAACCTTGCACCTAAAGGAACTAGAGAAAGAAGAACAAACAAATCCCAAAGTTAGCAGAAGGAAAGAAATCATAAAGATCAGAGCAGAAATAAATAAAATATGAACAAAGAAAACAATAGCAAAGATCAATAAAACTAAAAGCTAGTTCTTTGAGGAGATAAACAAAATTGATAAACCATTAGCCAGACTCATCAAGAAAAAGAGGGAGAGGACTCAAATCAATAAAATTAGAAATGAAAAAGGAGAAGTTACAACAGACACTGCAGAAATTCAAAGCATCCTAAGGGACTACTACAAGCCACTCTATGCCAATAAAATGGACAACCTGGAGGAAATACAAATTCTTAAAATGGTATAACCTTCCAAGACTGAACCAGGAATAAACAGAAAATATGAACAGACCATCACAAGTAATGAAATTGAAACTGTGATTAAAAATCTTCCAACAAAGAAAAGTCCAGGACCAGATGGCTTCACAGGTGAATTCTATCAAACATTTAGAGAAGAGCTAACACCCATCCTTCTCAAACTCTTCCAAAAAATTGCAGAGGAACACTCCCAAACTCATTCTATGAGGCCACCATAACCCTGATACCAAAACCAGACAAAGATACTACAAAAAAAGAAAATTACAGACAAATATCACTGATGAATTTAGATGCAAAAATCCTCAGCAAAATACTAGCAAACAGAATCCAACAACACATTAAAAGGATCATACACCATGATCAAGTGGGATTTATTCCAGGGATGCAAGGATTCTTCAATATATGCAAATCAATCCATGTGATACACCATATTAACAAATTGAAGAATAAAAATCATATGAGCATCTCAATAGATTCAGAAAAAGCTTTTGACAAAATTCAACACCCATTTATGGTAACTCTCCAGAAAGTGGGCATAGAGGGAACCTACCTCATCATAATAAAGGCCATATATGACAAACCCACAGCAAACATCATTCTCAATGGTGAAAAACGGAAAATATTTCCTCTAAGATCAGGAATGAGACAAGGATGTCCACTCTCACCAATATTATTCAACATAGTTTTGGAAGTCCTAGCCATGGCAATCAGAGAAGAAAAAGAAATAAAAGGAATATAAATTGGAAAAGAAGAAGTAAAACTGCCAGTGTTTGCAGATGACATGATACTATACATAGAGAATCCTAAAAATGCCACCAGAAAACTACTAGAGCTAATCAATGAATTTGGTAAAGTAGCAGGATACAAAATTAATGCACAGAAATCTCTTGCATTCCTATACACTAATGATGAAACATCTGAAAGGGAAATTAAGGAAACACTCCCATTTACCATTCCAACAAAAAGAATAAAATACCTAGGAATAAACCTACCTAGGGAAACAAAAGACCTGTATGCAGAAAACTGTAAGACACTGATGAAAGAAATTTAAAATGATACCAACAGATGGAGAGATATGCCATGTTCTTGGATTGGAATAAACAATATACTATTGACTATACTACCCAAAGCAATCTACAGATTCAATGCAATCCCTATCAAATTACCAATGGCATTTTTTGTGGAACTAGAACAAATCATCTTAAAGTTTGTATGGAGACACAAAAGACCCCGAATAGCCAAAGCAGTCTTGAGGGAAAAAAACGGAGCTGGAGGAATCAGACTCCCTGACTTCAGACTTTACTACAAAGCTACAGTAATCAAGACAATATGGTCCTGGCAAAAACCAGAAACATAGATCAATGGAATAAGATAGAAAGCCGAGAGATAATCCCACACACCTATGGTCAACTAATCTATGACAAAGGAGGCAAAGATATACAATGGAGAAAAAACAGTTTCTTCAATAAGTGGTGCTGGGAAAACTGGACAGCTACATGTAAAAGAATGAAATTAGAACACTCCATAACACCATACACAAAAATAAACTCAAAATGGATTCGAGACCTAAATGTAAGACTGGGCACTATAAAATTCTTAAAGGAAAACATAGGAAGAACACTCTTTGACATAAATCACAGCAAGATCTTTTTTTATCCACCTCCTAGAGTAATGAAAATAAAAACAAAAATAAACAAATGGGACCTAATGAAACTTCAAATCTTTTGCACAGCAAAGGAAGCCATAAACAAGACGAAAAGACAGCCCTCAGAATGGGAGAAAATATTAGCAAACAAATCAACGGACAAAGGATTAATCTCCAAAATATATAAACAGCTCATGCAGCTCAATATTAAAGAAACCACCCAATTCAAAAATGGGCAGAAGACCTAAATAGACATTTCTCCAAAGAAGACATAGAGATGGGCAAGAAGCACATGAAAAGCTGCTCAACATTACTAATTATTAGAGAAATGCAAGTCAAAGCTACAATGAGGTATCACCTCACACCAGTTAGAATGGGCATCATCAGAAAATCTACAAATAACAAATGCTGGAGAGGGTGTGAGGAATGGGACCCTCTTGCACTGCTGGTGGGAATGTAAATTGATACAGCCACTATGGAGAACAGTATGGAGGTTCCTTGAAAAACTAAAAATAGAATTACCATACGATCCAGCAATCCCACTACTGGGCATATACCCAGAGAAAACCATAATTCAAAAAGACACATGCACCCCAATGTTCATTGCAGCACTATTTACAATAGCCAGGTCATGGAAGCAACCTAAATGCCCATCGACAGACAAATGGATAAAGAAGTTGTGGTTAATATATACAATGGAATATTAGCCATAAAGAGGAACGAAATTGAGTCATTTGTTGAGATGTGGAGGGATCTAGAGACTGTCATACAGAGTGAAGTAAGTCAGAAAGAGAAAAACAAATATCGTATGTTAACACATGTATGTGGAACCTAGAAAAATGGTACAGATGAACCGGTTTTGCAGGACAGAAGTTGAGACACAGATGTAGAGAACAAATGTATGGACACCCAGGGGGGAAAATCGCGGTGGGGTGGGGATGGTGATGTGCTGAATTGGGCGGTTGGGATTGACATGTATACACTGATGTGTATAAAATTGATGACTAATAAGAACCTGCACTATAAACAAACAAACAAAATACTAAACTTTCTTTGGGTTATTTGTATGGAAATATGTTAATATAAATGTTTCAGACATTACATGAAATTTCTAAAAATCTTATATGTTCTGGTATAATGTTATGTCATAATTCTAGTTATTACTTTAAAATGTATATCTCAGAAATAACTAAATTTCCTTGTCAATTACATTATTATGAACTTTCATCAAATCTTTAACCGTGGTCATTTTTAAGTCTTTGTCATTTACAGACAGTTCTGGGTATACTCTGATGCTTTCGCAAAAATGTTCCTATAAAAGTGTTTCATCTTCAAGGAATTCATGGAAAAGACTCTGACAAGTACAGGTTTCTGGTAACTGACTATACTGCTAAACTGAATGAATAAGCATATTCAGAACTCTAATGGAAAACTGATGAATTCATAAAAGTGCTAACAAAAGATCAAGTTGAAAAAAATTAATTACATGGGACTGAGTGAACTGATGAGGATGATTATAATTTTTGTGACTTTCTGTTTTAATAATAATAAAAAAAATCCCACAAGGATGCAGAGGCAAAAAATATACAAATCAATTTTCACTGCAAAGTAAAGGAGCTGTTACAGTGAAGGATTACTGGACTGAATGTCAATATTATGACATAGTATGAGTGTGTTTCATGTTTGATAATTGCAATCATTGTTGCTTTTGTTGTGGTCATCCATTTATGCTTGGTGTCAGTTTATTTATCTCTTATAAAAATAAAATACAGTGTATGTGTGTGTGTGAGTTGTGAAAAAAAGAAAAAGAAAAAAAAAGTGCCCTTAGTTAACAATACTGTATTGTATACTTAAAATTTTGCAGAGTGTAGAACTTTTGTCAAGTGTTCTTACAAAAATAATAATAATAATAAAGAGGGGGGAGGAAACTTTTGAAGGTGATGGATATGTTTATGGCATAGATTGTGGTGATGGTTTCACAGGTATAGTCTCATCTCCAAACTCATTATGTAAAGCTTTCTGAAAGCTAAAAAAAAAAAAAGAATAAGGCAGGAGGAGGCATGACAAAAAGCCTCCCTTTTAATAAATGGATGGTTTGTTTAAATCAGAGGTCAGAGGTCATAGACTGGAGACTCACTCTCTCCTGACTCAGTTCTGCCCAGAGAACTATTGGTATGGCATACTCAGTAATATAAACCTCAAAATTATTTGCTAGCATTTACAAATTGTGAATAGTCCCACATACATAGTGTTGTAGACAGAATAATAGCCCCCTAAAGATGCCTGTGTCCTAACCCCTGGAACCCAGGAACATACCTTATTTGGCAAAGGGAGTTTGCAGATGTGATTAAGGATCTTGAGATGGGGAAATTACCTGAATTGTCTGCTTGGACCCAATGTAGTCACATCATTCTTACCAGAGAAAAGCAGGAGATAAGAGAGGGCAGATGATGTATGCCACTGACTTTGAAGATGCAGGAATGGGGCCTGGAGCCAAGGAATGTAGGCAGTCTCTAGAAGCTGGAAAAGGCAAGGAAACAGATTCTCCCCTAAAGTCTCCAGAAGTAACACAGGTCTACAGACCCACTTTAGACTTTTGACCTCCAGAATCGTAAAAAAATTAATTCGTGTTGTTTTAAGCTGCTGAATTTGTGGTAATTTGCTACAGCAGCAATAGGAAACTAATACACACACACACACACACACACACACACACACACGTTTGTCTTTTCTCTAAAAACTGGAACATCTAACCACATTAGGCCTGGATCCTCACGTAGAAAAAGTCTGAGTAAGTCCTCAATTGCTGATCTGGGTTCTTTCCTATCCTGCCCACTTGGTTCAGTTATACTGGGCAGCTTTCTTCTGAGGCCTCTGAGTGTGGGACCTCAGGTTCACACAGTTCCATGAACAAACCTGATCTGTTGCCAATAGTAGTAGTTTGCCAATGAGCAGTGCAGTCTCCCAGTCCCAAGTCTGTGAGATTTATTCTGAAATACTTGTTCCCTACAGTTTTGATCCTTCCATCTAGGCAATGGGTGTGTGTTTGGAGCCAGAGAGGGGAGTGTGTTCTAAGGAGACTGTGCTAGGATCCTCCAAAGATTGTCCTCAGACACATTCATAACACAGCAATTCCGTATATGATCCCGGATAATGTGCAAGGCCAGCGAGATGCCTTTGGCCCTGCCTCAGGGGACATGCCTCCTCAGCCACTTTCATCTCACCTTGTGCCTAATTGCAAGGCAATCAGCCTCCCTGCTTCAGTGCCCCCCGTCTGTCTCCTGTTTCCACACCATTACTCTGGGAAATGCCTGGCTCCCCATTTCCAGCTCCAGTCACTGTGTCAGTTTCAGGCTCTCCTCTCAGCCCACATCTCTCGCTTGAGCAGTGAGACATGAAGACTGACAGCCACTAGAGAACTGCACAGCCTGTCCCCGATTTAACCCATTTAAAATGCATTTCTGTTCCATAAAATCTGTTTCCGTAATTTTGTGCCCCTACCTCTCTGAAAGATGGTAACCCTAGGGAGGAGAAGAAATTAGCCAGGGAGGAGAAGTTCCGACGTGGTAATATTTTAATCGCTCATTCCTTTAACACATTAGTCACGTTCATTAAGTATGATTAATTTTCAGGCTTTGTTGAAAACCATATCAGTTTCCCTATCAGGCACACATCCATCTCTTGCCAAGCAAGCTGCTGCAGTGGCAACAAATACTCCCCGTTTTTTACACCCTGATTGTATTAGTGCCCCCTGAAAAATTTGTTGGGTTAATTGAACTCACTTGTGTAGAATACTAGCAAAGATTCCGGGCTCCTGAGTCAGACTGCCAAGGTTTGGTCCCAATTCCTCCACTTGCTGCCTGAGTCTCTTGGACAAGTTACTGAACCTCTCTGAGCCCCAGTTTCCTCATCTGAGAATGGAAGTAAGAATACCTATTTCAGAGGTTTGTTGTCAAGATGAAATATGGCTTGCAAAATGCCCAGTAACTTACTATTATTGTAATTAAGGACCCTTGGAGTATTATTCATTCATTCATTCAAAAGATTTTATCCAGTGACTTCTATATGTCAGGCAGTGCTGTGTGCCCACTGCTGGCAATACAGCAGTGAACAAAATAAATAAATGTGTCCTTTAGGACCTTACATTCTACTGGGGAAGATAAACAACAAATAAACATATATAATATGCCAGATGGTTCTATGGAGACAAGAAAGCAGGACTAGGGGAAGGGAGTACCAAAATGGTAGGAGAGCGTCAAAGGGATTGCAGAGATCACTCAGTTCAACCATATTAAGGGAAAGATATACGTCCAGAAAAATATGCTTCATGTATCCACCGAAAGAATGTTGAGAACCTAATAGGTGCCAGGCCCTGACCTGGAGGGACCCTGTGGCTTGCAGGGGGAGACAGCCATGCTGTGTGCCCAGGTGTGTGACACACTATGAGAAGATGCCAGACCAAGACCAAGTGGTAAAGGATCAGAGGCTCCACGGTGAAACACGATGAAGCAGGAAGACTCAGAGTGCTTCCCTGAGAGAGGGGGTGTGAGCCTGGCCACGAAGATGCAAGGGGACACCAGAAGGTCGAAGAGCAGGTGCTTCTGTGGTCCTGCCTGTATGCCCTCCTCGGACCTTCAGGTGCCAGCCCTTGACTGTCTCAGCCCAAAGCCTCTCCCTTGACCTCCCTGCAAGCCAGAAGTGCAAGAGAAAAACAAGCCCAGCCACCCCAGCCCTCCAACAATGACTGACAGCCCCTCACTGCCTTCCTTCGGAGGGGTGCCTCTGAGGGTGTGTTCTCCACTGCCCCCCAGTGTTCCCCAGCAGGATTCACCCCCCACCCCCTTAGCCCCTCCTCCCGGCTCTCATGGTGTGATACCTGCATGACCACACCCCCCTTACTGGATGCCTTCCCTCCTCAGCTCACTTCCTCCCTCCTCTGTTGGTGTTCTCTCCACCTCCCAGACAAGCGACTTGTTTTCTGCTTGCTGTCTTGGGCTCTGCTTCTGTGGGAAGGGGGAAGGCAGAGGGCATCTCATGCCCAGAGTGAGGGTGGTTTCAAGTGGGCAGAATAGAAACTAGGTGGGAAAGGAGAGGCTTTTGGATATGGAAATTGGGGCCTTTATTTTTCTTCTATTGTGTAACAAATACCACAAACTTAGCCACTCAAATAATGCCCGTTTATTACCTTTCTGTTTCAATGGGGCAGGAGTCTGGGCGGTGCTCACTTGGGCCCTCTGCTTAGGTTCCCACCAGGTGCAGTTAAAGTGTCTGGATCTCACCTGAGGTCCAGAGTCCTCTTCCAGGCTCACAGAGTGTTGGCAGAACCCAGAACCCTGTAGTTGTAGGACTGAGGCCATCAGCAACTGGAGGCCACTGCAGTTTCCTGCCATGCGGCCCTCTCCACGGGACAGCAGCAGTTCCTTCAATCCTAAGAGGAGAATTTCCCTCCTCGAATCTCTCTGACTTCTCGTCTCTGACCTCTAGACCTTCTTTGACGTGGGCTCCACTGATTAGGTCAGGCCCACCCACATCCAAGGGGAGGGCTCTGTACAGGGCATTTAACACCAGGGGTGGAAATCTTGGGAGCCATCTTAGAATTCTGCCTACCCCAGCGCCTCACTGTGAAGAGCCTTGCACACTGCCTTAAGAAGCTTGGGCTTGCTTTCTCCAGGAATGGGAGCCATGAGAGCCAGTAAGCAGGGAAGCACCACGGAGATAGTGCCATCCTATTGCCCACCTGCTTTTTTTGAGCCCTGCAGTGACTCCAGGGGAACACAGTGTGGAAAGTGAGCAAACATGTTCCCACATGGGAGCACTTGACACGTGATCCACTTTGTCTTCCAAACAACTACCATTTTTCCATCATGCTAGGGTTTCCTCTCTACTCCCTGCAGACTGGAGAGAACCTTGGGAGAGGTGGGCCTAGGATAAGCAGTTTTGATGGAGAATTGCACATTTTCTGGAGGGAAGAGAGTATTCAGAGAGGTGGGGTAAGTCGAAGGGGTGCACCTCTGAAAAACTCTGGGCAGTCTGTGGAGGGCAGAGAGGATGCTCCTGTAGAGAATCTTCCTCCTCCCGTGTCCTCCTTCCTCTGCCCCAGTGGTATCACAGCCCTGTACTTCTGGTCATCTTGTTCCCAAGCATGAAGTTCAACCAACTCAGCTTGGACTCAACTCAAAACCTCTGTGAAGCTTTGCCCATTACTCAGGAGAAGCTGCTGCCTGGATCCCATGTTTGCAGAGAGAGACTCAGCAGAGGCCCCTTCATCCTGGGGAGTACTAGGCTCCTTGAGTCTCCAAGACATCCCTGGGAATCTCTGAGGGCTTGAATATGAAAGCAGGAAGGAGGCTCTGGCCCACCCAGGATCCCTGCAGGATCTGCACACACAATTGGTCTTATTTCCCTTTCATATTGATGCTCAGAAAACATTAAGGGAAGTTAAATCCAATGACCAGTTTGTCCAGCATTGCTACTGGAATAATAAAAGTATAGGTTAAAAAAAATGTTTTTTTACTTATTCCAAAATTGATGGACACAGGGAAGCAGATTATAAACTGCTTGGTACTTAATTTGTATTCCAAGGTAATCATGAAGGCAGCACCCATTTGTAATTCCAAAGGTCACTTTATCCCTAAATCTTAAAAGCACTTTTCCAAACATACCAGGAATAAAAATAAGTTATAAAACTTCCACGAAAAAAATTAAGCATGCTCCATGATTTTGGAGCCCACCTTGAGTTTGTCCATTCACCTGCAAATACACTCACCTATTTTTCTTACAATTCTTTTTCACAAAAGAAAGAACTTTCTGTGCCATGTAGAGCCACACAACAGAATGAAATGGCAAACCTCCAGCATCTTAAGAAAAGCCCAAGATGAATTAAACCCACCTTCTCCATCTATGTGATGATAATTAAATCAGATATCCCATAATAACATGTGTTGATTAATAGATTATTTGATTACCAAGTATAAGTGTACCTGCATCAATATGATTGCCTAAAAGCTCTAAATTAGAAATTGTGCAATAAAATGTAACTGAAAGGTAGTAAGAATTGGTAGTTTTAATTGTAAGGGATGATTAATTGATCATTCAGATAGTATTGATCTACACTTATGTACTTCTTGGCAATCTGATTTGTCAAATTTGAGTCCAAATAACTGATAATCAGTGCTAGTAATGGTAGAACTGGAAGGGACGGAATGATGAAAGATGAAAGGCTAGAACAACGGACCCAAAGGCCTGAGCTCCTCTAATCCCCCTGCCTGGACCTCTGTGTACGCTCAAGTGGAGGGCCCTTGGTCCTCCCACTCATTCCTCTCCCTGCACAACTTCCAAGAGCCGAAGCCCTGGGGGCTCAGGCAGACCTGGGGAGGCGTCCAGCCTCCGCCTCCCATTCCATGTTTATGTCTCCTTGCTGAAGTTTTCTCAAGCAAAATGGGGGTTAGAAAAGTGAGTATATCACAGAAAGAAGGGGAGAGCAGTCACCCAGCTCAGCCTCTGGCAGTGCTGGCTGTGTGTTGATTAGTGTTTTACCACCACTTTTCCTACTCTGGGCTCCTGGGGAAGGTATGGCTGATGCCCTCACCAGGTTCCAAGACACCAGCCTACATTCTCCTCTTCACTGACTCCACTTAATAAGCTCCTCAGGGTGCAAATAGAGTCTTGCACTTTTTTGTTCCCCCACAGAAGTATTGCTGTGTCCACAGCTGCAGAAGAATGACCAGATTCCTTCTATTCAATCTATAATGGCACTTTATGGACACAGATGGAACCCAAGAAATTTGTGCTGGTTGAAGGGAAGTCCCAGGTGCTTATTTTCTTGAGCTCCAGAGACAGAGGAGTGCAGCCAGTGATTACGATGATTGGAGACAGAACCTGACACCTGGGGGAAGAGGGATCCCCAAGGTGCCCAAGGGTGGGAGCAACAGGAAAGGGAAGGAGGGCAAGAGAGACCACATGGGAACTCTTATGCGAAGATATGGCAGGCTCTGAAGACAGTGCGTCTAATCGCTGACGGGGTGGAGGAAACATGCCTGGCAGCCAAGCACTGGACAGAGGCCTCTGTCCAGGGAACACTGGTTCCCCTGTCAGCTTCTGAAGCAAGAAATATTCCTGGTTTGCCCTGGAAGAGACAGGTGCTCTGATAGACCTCTTCCCAGGAGTGGGGTGTGTACATCTGAAGGGTCTGGAGATCAGGTCTTATGTTCCCTCCACCCATGCCCCAGCTGGGGCTCTCTACCACCTTTCCCTGTAACATGGTGAGGCCAAATACTCTGACAGATACTAACCTTTTCCCAGCACTTTTGTGAAAAGAAAACCCAGATCCTAAAAGAACCTGGTCTGACTTGCTGGTGACACCAGAAGACATGGCCGTGGAGCTCTGCCCACTTGGGGAGTGAGGGCAGCTCCGTCGCCCCTCTGGGAGGCCTGTCCCTGGACCCTCAGATCCTTCGTGGGTGGGGCTCTGCAATTGCACTCACAACCTGAAGCCTTTGCCCCACCACTCCTGTTTGCAGGAATGTGACCCTGCATGTGCGTGATATGTAACGGTATTGTTGAGGTGTTGTTTATAGCAATGAAAAAGTATCCCTAGACTTAATGCAGAATTGATTAGACTGGGGTACATTTATAAAGTGGCTTTAAAAGTTACATCATTGGGGCTTCCCTGGTGGCACAGTGGTTAAGAATCTGCCTGCCAATGCAGGGGACACGGGTTCGAGCCCTGGTCCGGGAAGATCCCACATGCCGTGGAGCAACTAAGCCCGTGTGCCACAACTACTGAGCCCGCCTGCCACAACTACTGAAGCCCGTGTACCTACAGCCTGTGCTCCACAACAAGGGAAGCCACCGCAATGAGAAGCCCGTGCACTGCAATGAAGAGTAGCCCCTGCTCACTGCAACTAGAGAAAGCCCGTGCGTAACAACGAAGACCCAACACAGACAAAAGTAAAAGAGAAAACAACAAAAAAAAGTTACATAATTGATCTATGTTCAATGACATGGTAAATTATATTCAGTGTGTTAAGTGAAAAAAGCAGCATATAAATCAGGATGTACGTAGCCAGGTTTTTGTTAAATGTGTGTGGGTGGGTAAGTGTCTGTAAATGTCCATTTTTGTGAACCAAAAACATCTAGCAAGGTGCACATCAAATGTTAGTTATCACCTTTGGATTGGGGAATTTTTTCATATTTTTATATTATATGTAATATATATAATCATATATTTATATATAATATATTGTATATTTTATATTATATATTTTAAACTTTCTCTTATTTTTTCTATATTATCTGATTTGTTTACATTGAGTTTTTATTATTATATTATTATTTTTATAAAAATATAAATAAATAAATCTAACTACCATTGGGAAGTGATAAAAGGTAAATTTCACTTGCTGTTTCAACTGCATGAGGACAAGAGGATAGGAAGGAATTCTATGGACAAAGAGGGAGGTGGCTGAGAAGTCTGTCTCAGCTTCTTCCCTTGTGCTTCCAGGCCCTTCCCGCTGTGCTCTGACTCACCTCCTCCTGCTCATCCTCCCCTGTCCTTGGTGCTCCAGCTTTCCTGGGCACCTTGCTGTCCTCTAACAACCAAACTCACTCCAGCCTCAGGGCCTTTGCTCCAGCTGTCCCTCTGCCTGATACACTTCAATCCTCAAGTCTTCACACAGCTAGGCCCTTTTTGTCACATTATTCTCAGGTTAAATGCCACCACCACTTGAAGTCTTCCATCAGTACCCAGTTTAAACTGGTCTTCTCACCCTCCACACCCTTGTCACACTCAGTCACTCCATACTTTTTATTTCTTGGTTGTACTCATCACCATCTGAAATGACAATGCTTACTTCTTTGCCTTCTCATTTATAATCTATTTTGTTCACTACTGTGGGCAACTAATGGTGTCTGCGATGGCCAGATTAGGACCTTTAAAAAAACTAAATATGGACTCCTGACTGCCCTCCCTCATGATCCAAAATAAAAACAATACCACAATTTAATATCAGGAATTCCAGTGGTTCCTCAATTTTACTGTATCTTCTCTGTTCACCATGGTGTTCTCACAGCAATACATGGCTTATCACACTATGTTCAGTGAACACATATTGAATGTATGAACAAGTAAAAATGAGTGCATGTCTCCTGAGCCTTGGAAAGGAAAGGGAAGGCAGAAGAGGGTTACCTCAGAGAAGAAAGTGTCCCAGACTACCAGGCAGGTAAAAATAATGACAGGTTTGTGGCACTGAGAAGAAACACCCAACCTCCAATAGAGTGGGAATCACCCCAAGGTGGACCCCTGGAATAGCCAGGTCAGAGAGCAACCATCCCTGGCAATGGCCTGGCCCCCCCAGTCACTAAAAGCCGTTTTCTAAACCTGGGGAAATTTTAATTTATCAACCTATTAAGTAAAGCTATTTTTAAACATGGAAGAGAAAAAATAATCCTTTCCTACTAATACCATAACACTAGCCCAGCACAGTATAATTTATTTTTTATGACTGAGTTATAAATTGTTGAAAATAAAAGTTTCAAATGGAAATGTTGACATAATAATTGTACCTATAGCAACATGAATAACCAACCATAACCATTATTATTTTTTTAATTTTTAAAATTTATTTATTTATTTATTTATGGCTGCTTTGGGTTTTTGTTGCTGCGCTCAGACTTTCTTTAGTTGCAGTGAGCAGGGGCTACTCTTCCTTGCAGTGCACAAGTTTCTCATTGCAGTGTCTTCTCTCGTTGTGGAGCACAGGCTCTAGGCATGCAGGCTCAGTAGATGTGGCTCGCGGGCTCTAGAGTGCAGGCTCAGTAGTTGTGGCACACAGGCTTAGTTGCTCCGCGGCATGTGGGATCTTCCCGGACCAGGGCTCGAACCCGTGTCCCTTGCATTGGCAGGCAGATTCTTAACCACTGTGCCACTAGGGAAGTCCCACCATTATTATTTTGTCTTCTATTAATGTTTGCTTTTTTGAAAGTTCAACTTGCTCAACGTGTTCATCTTTTAATGTGAGTTAAAAGGTAAGTTGCATGAACACAAATAACACAGTATGAATTCAGCGTCATTATGAATTAATTAGCTACAACCCACCATAATGACTTGGGAAAATGCAACTGTGCTTTCCATCTCTTTTATTTATAGCTTATTCTTGCTATGTTATACCTTTCTGGATAATAAGTACTGAACATGCATGCTTCTTAAAAATGTTAATCATCCAAGACAGGTTTGTGGTACCTTATCTAAAGGCCATATATTCTACTTCTTCCGCATCTTGGATTTAGGTATTTGCAAATGTTGTAAAGTTAATCAGTCCAGTTTCCTTCCCTTCCTCACCCCAGCAGGGCCCTTCTCCTCTTGTTTCTGTTAGTACTTAGTGGGTCTCTGTTTCTGATTCTGGTGAAGAAACATCTACAGCTTAGGCCATCCAACTCTCGTTGCCTTGCCTGTGAGTGAGCATGGGACAATCAAGGTGAGCCAGGAAGGCCAAATCCAGGCCCAACCCTGCCAAATCTGGGGCAGATCATGGGTTCTGGGTTTCTTTGGCCCAGAAAGTGTTGAAAAATGGAATTGTTGGCAAGTATTTTAAAATTTGGAGATTTCACACACACACACACACAATCAGGTATTGCTATATCTTGAGAAGCCAGACAGTTGAGCAGTATTAGCCGCATTCCTAAGTGGCAACCACAAGGAGCTGTGTGGAGGCCCCTCTTTAGACAGGCCTGAACTCTAGGGCTTCCACATGGTCCCCACCAGTTCCTGTTGGCCTCCGGCAGCAAAGGTTGAGTTCTGGTTGTCATTTGTCACCTTATACTGGACCCATTTGAAATGTTTGTGTTACCTGCCTGTCTCTTATAGCTGCAAGGGACATTTTATGAGAGGACAGGACTGCACCTCCATGGGACCAGGGGGTGAACCCAGGCACTGTTAAGTCCAGGGAGGCAGGCTTCTGGCGAGTAAACCAATCACCCACAGACAATTCACAAAAGGAAGAGCATTTCAGAGCATGGTAGGTGCTATTGAAAAATAAATAGGGAAATGGGAGGGAGAGCTGGTGGGAGTGAGGTCTGCTCACATTGGATGATCAGCAAGGGTTTCTCTGATGATGGCATGTAAGCAGAGACCAGATGAGGTGGTACAGGAAGAACTAGGGCAGGGGTTCAGAGTATGTTCAAAGGGCTTGAGGTGGGAATAATGTTGGCACATTTATAGGCCCTACAAGAAGGCCAGGGTGGTGGGCTTTAGTGATCAAGCACAAAATGAGAACAGAAATGTGGTCAGGCAGGGCATCATCAGCTTAAATTCCCCCAAGAGCAGAGCCTAAACAGACATTTGTGTGCAGGTCCTTGATTTGAGAATAAGATCCCAGGGATCTAGAATGAGGGAGAAGGGAGTGAAGTAAGGAAGGAAGAAAAATACAAAGATGCATTGAGTGGGTCCCTATTGTGGGGATAAGGAGCCTTATCAAATGTGACTCAGAGCTGTCAACATAGAGGATAAAAGAGGAAAGCATTTATTCATTGGCTTGCATTCCCCATAGATCAAGTGTGGTCCCACAGGCAGTAACTTCTTGGAATGTCTGGATTTAATATGCACAGCTGTCGAGCATATTCCTAGGTATCTAACATCTCAAGATTAGTGGAATCCTGGTGCAAGAACAAGAGATACACCTGGGTGAGACATTGTTAGAGTGTATCCATGCAATGGTGGTCAGAGCCAGCATGAAACTCTGCTCTACATCAACTGCTGAAACAAGGGGTGGGGCTGAGAGGATGTGAAATGGTATCAAAAGAGGCCCACTATAGTAATAGCATGATGGAAACCCCCTCATCTTCCCTACAACAAATCCACCAACCTCCTTTTATCTGCACTCATACTCTGCTTTCTCTCCTGCTAATAAAGTTGATATATCTCTGTGCAGTCAAAGGGTCTCATTCCCTCTCACTTCCTCTTTCTGCCTCATCAGTTTCTGCCTCTAACTTTGGCCATACTACCCCCATGCATATATGCTCTAACATGTCATCTTTAAAAATAAAAAAAGTTCAGGATAACCTAGAAAAAATGGATAAACTCCTAAAAACATACAACCTACCAAGTCTGAATCATGAAGAAACAGAAAATCTGAACAGACCAATAATGAGTAAAGAGATTGAATACATAATCTAAAACCTCCCAACACAGAAATCCCTGGACAAGATGGTTGCACTGGAGAATTCTACCAAACATTTAAAGAATAATTAATGCCAATTCTTGTCAAACTCTTCCAAAAAACTGAAGAGGAAGGTACACTCTCAAACTCATCTTAAGGGCCAACATTACCCTGATACTAAGGCCTGATAAGCACACTTCAAGAAAAGAAAAATACAGACCATTATTCCTGATGAATATAGATGCAAAAATTCTCAACAAAATACTAGCAAACCAAATTAAACAGTACACTGAAAGGATCATCACCATGATCAAGTGGGATTTATCCCTGGGATGCAAAGATGGTTCAACATATGGAAATCAATAAACGTGATACTCTCATTAATAGAGTGAAAGGTAAAAATCATATGATCATCTCAATAGAGGCAGAAAAGCCATTTGACAGAATTCAACATCATTTTATGATTAAAAACTCTCAGCAACCTATGTATAGAAGGAACATACCTCAGTGTAATAAAGACCATATATGACTTGCCCACAGTTAACATCCTACTCAACAGTGAAAGGTTGAAAACATTTTTTCTAAGATCAGGAACAAGACAAGGAAGCTCACTCTCACCACTCCTATTCAACACAGTACTGGAAGTCCTAGACAGAGCAAGAGAAAGAAAGAAAAGGCATCCAAATTGGAAAGGAAGATGTGAAATTTTCTCTGTTTGCAGATAATATGATGCTACATACAGAAATTTCTAAAGACTCCATCAAAAAATGTTAGAACTAATCAACAAATTCAGTAAAGATTCAGGATACAAAATCAACACACAAAAATCAGTTGTATGTCTATACACTAGCAATGAACTATCTGAAAAAGAAATAAAGAAAACAATTCCATTTACCATAGCATCAAAAACAATAAAATACTTAGGAATAAATTTAACCAAGGAAGTGAAAGATCTTTACACTGAAACATACAAGACTTTGATAAAAGAAATTGAAGAAGACACAAATAAATAGAAAGATATCCAATGTTCACAGGTCAGAAGTGTTAATATTGTTAAAATGTCCATAACTATCTAAGGCCATCTATAGATTCAATGTAATCCCTATCAAAATTCCATTTTTTCACAGAATTAGAAAAAATAATCCTAAAATTCATATGTAAACACAGAATACTCCTAATAGCCAATGAGTCCTGAGTGTGGGGGGGGAAGGTGGAGGCATTACACTTCCTGATTTCAAACTATATTACAAAGCTGTAATAATCAAAACAGTATGGTATTGTCAATAGATTGACTAATGAAACAGAGTCAAGTGCCCAGAAATAAACCAACAATATACTAATATTTCTAATATAACATATAAATATATATATAATGTACTAATAAACCCACACATAAACTAATATTTCACAAGAGGCCAAGAATTCTCAATGGGGAAAGGATAGTCTCTTCAAAAAATGGTAATGAGAAAACTGGATATTCACATAGAAAAGAATGAAATTGGACTCTTATCTTATACTACTCACAAAAATTAACTCAAAATGGAGTAAAGACTTAAGTGTAAGACCTGAAATCCATAAAACTCTGAGAAGAAAACATAAGAAAAAAGCTCCTTGATATTGATATTGGCAATGATATTTTAGATATGACACAAAAAGCAAAGGCAACAAAAACAAAAGCAAAATAGACAAGTGGAACCATATCAGACTAAAAGGGTTCTGCACAGGAAAGAAACACTCAATAGAATGAAACAGGATGGGAGAAGATATTTGCAAAACATTTATCTAATAGGGGATTAATATCCAAAAATATATGGAATTCTTACAACTCAATAACACAGAACCCCAAATAATGGAATTAAAAAATGGGCAGAGAACCCAAACAGATATTTTCCAGTGAAGATATCCAAATGGCCAATAGGTACATGGAAAGGTTCTCAACATTATAATAATCAGAGAAGTGTAAATCAAAACCACAATGAAGGGGCTTCCCTGGTGGCGCAGTGGTTAGGAGTCTGCCTGCCAATGCAGGGGACACGGGTTGGAGCCCTGGTCTGGGAAGATCCCACATGCCGCGGAGCAACTAAGCCCGTGAGCCACAACTACTGAGCCTGCGCATCTGGAGCCTGTGCTCCGCAACAGGAGAGGCCGCGACAGTGAGAGGCCCGCGCACCGCGATGAAAAGTGGGCCCCGCTCGCCGCAACTGGAGGAAGCCCTCGTGCAGAAATGAAGACCCAACACAGACAATAAATAAATAAATAAATAAATAAAAATTTATTAAAAAAAAAAAACCCACAATGAAATATCAGCTCATACCTTTTAAGATGGCTATTATCAAAGAGACAAGAGAACAAATGTTAACAAGGTTGTGCAGAAAAGGGAAACCTTTTATACTGTTAGTGGATGTGTAGAACCATTATAGAAAACAGTATGGAGGTTCCTCAAAATATGAAAAGAGAACTACCATAGGATCCAGCAACCGCACTTTTGGGAGTATAACTTAAGGAAGCAAAATCAGTAAACTCAGAGATATCTGCACTCCCATGTTCATTGCCAAGATTTGGAAACAACCTAAGTGTCTGTCAATGGATGAATGGATAAAGAAGATGTGTTATATATACATATATATAAATATTATTTTATATTTATTTAATATTATTTAGCCATAAAAAAGAAGGAAATCCTGTCATTTGCAGCAACATGGATGAATGTGGAGGGCATTATGCTAAGTGAAATAAGCCAGAGAGATAAATACTATATGGCATCATTTACATGTGGAATCTAAATAAAACAAAACAAAACAAAAAAACTGAACTCGGAAACATGGAGTGGAATGGTAGTTGCTGGGGGCTGGGGTGTGGAGGAAATGGGGAGCTGTTTGTCAAAGGGTCCACACTTCCATTTATAAGCTGAATCAGTTCTGAGCTGAGGATCTAACATACAACATGTTGACTATAGTTAATAATCTGAATTATATACTTAAAATTTGCTAAGAGAGTAGATCTTAAACATACTCACCAAAAGTATACATGTATCAAATTATCACAGTGTATACCTCAACTATATACAATTTTGTTTGTCAATTATATCTCAATAAAGCTGTGGGGTTGGGGTGGACACAAACCTCCATTGAGTCCAATCTCTCTCCAGTAATGGCTGCTATTTCTCTACCACTTACTGAAAGAGGTGTCTACAGTCATTCTTTCTACTTCATCCCACCCTTTCTAAAAGGTCTTTGATCAAGGTCCCCCAGTGAGGACCCCTGAAGCAGAAAGAAATTATCATGAGTAAATAAAGCTGTCCAGAGTTCCATAGCTACTCCAACTACCACCACCACCATTCATATACTCATGAGTGAGCCCGGCTGTCCATGCCCAAAGGGAGCAACTTCGGTGAATGGGCACGGCTGGGCAGAATCAATAACTGTGTCAGTTATAATTTAGGTTGGCTCTCCCTCCTTCATCTTTGAATAACTTCATATTTAATATAAATGGGAAATTAGCTGTTTTTAGAATTAAAAGCCACAGATGACACCAAACTTCAATCTGTCCCTGATCTCCCTGGCCTGGGCTGGGCAGCCCAATCTGCTCCTGACCCCACAGGATGTGGAAGGTGCTGGTGGAGGTCTGTGGAGAGGCCACAGCCAGTGAAAATGGAGGTGAGGCTTGAGTGACAGGGTGGAGATTAGGGGCTTGGATAAGACAGCATCCTGGTAACCCACCCAGGGACAGTGTGGTATAAGGAAATTCTGTGAGGGGAGCACAGCAAGATCAGGAGCACTTAGAGCACCCTGCCTGCCATATCACAGACACCCAACCCACTGTGGACAGTTCCTTGCCATTGCCTGCTTCCCGCCCAGAAGATGAGGTCCTTGAAGGAAGACCCTCAACTTTGTCAACTTTGTCTTGTTCTCTGCTGTACATATAGCAGCCTGGCATATAGCAGGTGTTACACAGGTATTTGTCTAATGAACAAGTGAAGGTGAGAACAACAAATTGGGAAGGACAAATTGGGAGCCTCTGGGGAGTCCCTAGCTCTCTGTGCTCTGTGCCTCTGTCAGTTCCCCCCGAAACACACCCTCAGAATGCAAAGCCCTCAGGCCTGGGACAGTCTTATCCTTCTCTAATTCCCAAATCTCAGTGCTGGGCCTGGCCCAGAGTTGGAATATGAATGAATAAATGAATGATCAATGGGTAGAAATTTCAGGGGTAAAGATTCTGACTTATCAGAAAGAGAAAGACAAATACCATGATATCACTTACATGTGGAATCTAAAATATGACACAAATGAGAGACTTCCCTGGTGGTCTAGTGGTTGAGACTCCACACTTCCCCTGCAGGGGAAACGGGTTCAATCCCTGGTCGGGAAACTAAGATCCTGCATGTTGCACTGCGTGGCCAAAAAAATAAATAAATAAAATAAAATAAAATATGACATAAATGAGCTTATCTATGAAACAGAAACAGACTCACAGACATAGAAAATGGACTTGTGGTTGCCAAGGGGGAGGGGGCAGGGAGGGTTGCATTAGGAGTTTGGGATTAGCAGATGCAAACTATTATATATAGGATAGGTAAACAATAAAGTCCTACTGTGTAGCACAGGGAACTATATTCAATATCTTGTAATAAACTATAATGGAAAAGAAAAAGACAACCTAATAAATGAGCAAATGATATGAAAAAAAAGATTCTGACTTACCATTTTTCATTATTTTAAGACTATCCTGAACTCTTGTTTTTTCCAAGTCATCACCTGGACTGGGGGCCCACATCAGTGAGAAGCCCGCAGTCAAACAGGAGAGGCTACAGCGACCCTGATTTCCATTGCCTGCTTCATGCACCTGCTTGCAGAGGGCTCCAGGCCTCCTGCCTCAGTCTCACTGCTGAGGCCAAGCAGGTCCCCGTGCTGCTTCTCCAGGGCCTGATGTTATACTGCAGCCAGTTTTCTCCCTGGCTTCTTGCCCTCTGACCAACTCTGCTCTTTGTCAAGACCTCTGAGTTTCAGCTCTGTACCCTGCTATTATGTGGTTCCTGCTGCCCCACACCCACCAAAACCTTCTAGACACTGTCTTCCATTGAGATGTGTCACTGGTCAGTCATTCATGCCTTCACTCTGGAGGTTGGGTGGGGCAGTTGAGGTCAAGGTTGGGAGAACAGAGATAAAGCGAAAGGGGAAAAGAGGAAAAGGAAGGGGAAAGAATGGGCCAGCAGGCATACCAACTAGTAGGGAAGTATTTTTCAAACTGTGAGTGATGACCCATCATTAGGTTATAAGATCAATTCTGTGGGTATCAACCACCATTTTAAAAAATAAAATAGAAGAGAATAGTAAATAAAATATGAATGCATCACTTGTAGCAATGGTAACTATTGTTTCATAAATACTTTCAGTTTTAGTTATACATGCACACAAACATACTGGGTCTCAATGTAAAAAGTAGTTTAAGGTCAATAACTTTTGGAAAACCCAGGCCAAGTGGCTCAAGTGTTGTCTGCAGTCTCCTTTATCTTGCCAAGGCTCTCAGCTGCCCACCTGAGGAAAGCAGACTAAGTGAAACTGATGTCGTGCGATCCCTTAAAAGTCAGGAATATACAATGGAATATTAGCCATAAAAAGAAATGAAACTGAGCTATTTGTAGTGAAGTGGATGGACCTAGAGTCTGTCATACAGGGTAAAGTAAGTCAGAAAGAGAAAAACAAATACTGTATGCTGACACATATATACATGGGAAGAAAGTGGTTCTGACGAACCTAGGGGCAGGACGGGAATAAAGACATAGACATAGAGAATGGACTTGAGGACATGGGGTGGGGAGGGGGAAGCTGGGGTGAAGTGAGAAAGTAACATCAACATATATACGCTACCAAATGTAAAATAGGTAGCTAGTGGGAAGCAGCAGCATAGCACGGGGAGGTCAGGTAAGTGCTTTGCGATGACCTAGAGGAGTGGGATAGGAAGCATGGGAGGGAGGCTCAAGAGGGAGGGGATAGGGGGATATATGTATGCATATGCTGATTCACTTTGTTGTACAACAGAAACTAACGCAGTATTGTGAAGCAATTATAATCCAATAAAGATCTATTTTAAAAAAAAGTAAGAAAAGTCAGGCAGAGCAGAGGAGAGACCCCTATGTGAATATCGTCAGCAGCAAATGCCAGAATGGCAAAGGCCACTCATTCTCATCCAAGAAAAGGCAGCCATTCAGGTCTCTTGGAGCAGCTGCCAGCGGAATCTGCCCAGTGTGATAGAAAAAGAGCCCACATGTGTGGAGCACTGCTGGATGCCAGGCACTGTGCGTCCCTACCTCTCAGTAAGTTGTGCTCCAAGGGGGTACGTCCATGTGTGTGTTGCTCATCATGTAATGCCTCAGGGCCCAGCACGTAGTAGCTGGTCCAACCATATGAGTTGAGTGTTTCTGGTCCTCATGCCAACCCTACATTGGAGATATTGTTATCTTTGCTCACCAAGCCTGGGCTCTCTTCGCCATGACACAGCTCTCATTACATCAGAAGTGGGAGAGGTATAAGCCCTGGTCAGGGTTACAGGAAATAACATTTACAGAAGAATGACAGGTGAAGGATACTGGGGACATAGTTCTGGGTTGGTTTTTCTCCCAAATATCAACTTCATGAGGACAGTCACAGTGTCTGGCTTGACTCCTGCTGAATCCCTAGTTTCTTTTTTTAATTTTTAAAAATTTTTATTTTTTTGGCCATGCTGCAGCATGTGGGATCTTAGTTCCCTGACCAGCGATCGAACCCATGCCCCTTACAGTGGAAGCATGGAGTCTTAACCACTGGACCACCAGGGAAGTCCCTGAATCCCTAGCTTCTAAGACAGTGCCTGGCACATAGTAACTCAATAAGAATCCATCGGATGGATGCATGCATGCATGGATGAACAGAGACCTATGCTGTAGGCCTAGATCTGCCAATAGCTCATCAGGTCACATCCCAACTACTGGCCTCAGTCCCACACCTGCAGCCTGAAGGCCCAAGTCAGACTGTGCATTCTGGAAGCCGGCTCCTCTCAAGTAGGTTTAACAGCTTCCCTAGGTGCCACTGGGGACTCCAGGGTAATACTATTGGACTGTTTCCTTTCTTCCCTCCATTCCCACTCCCCAGCCCTGGGGAAAAAAAATGCCCACACTGCCCCTGGGTAGCTCAGTCAGGCATCTCTAGGTATTCAGGTAAATTATGAGTATGTCTGATGCAATGCTGGGTAGTGGCTGCAGCTTTGAATCAACATTTAAAAGCAAAGCAAAATACAATGCTTTGGAAAACCTATACTGACTCCTTCCATTGCAGGCGAAAAGCATAATGGTTAAATGTACAAGCCCTGTAGCCAAACTTCCTGGGTTCATCTCCCTACTGGCAGCAAGACAAGGCCTTCAACGCTCTGAGCTTCTGCTTCTCCTCCCTATAATGGGAGCAACACCTACCTCTCCAGGTTGCTACGAGAAGCTTCACCTGGAGGAGTGTCATCACCGGGGCACAGTGGAGCAAGAACTCAACATGTCCTTGAGTCTAAGGAGAGGCCAGTAAAAACTGTCCCAGTGGCAGGGGTCCTCAAGTTCAAGCTCTGCACCATCCCACCAAGGATAGGCAAGGGCATCCTTCTCTTGGGTTCACTGTGTCCTGGAGCTTTGTGAAGGGGGTGGGGTATCACATAAGAAAATAATCTGGGACAGATGGAGTCCTGGGACAGGTGTGGGTATCACCTCTGCTGGGTGACCAAAGGGCAAGGTGCTGGATACTGACAACATGAAGTAGTCATCTCTATGCAGTACTGACTTCCAAACCAGAGAACATACCAGTGAATTTGGTGCAGTCTCAGGGCAAGTTCTCAGCTGGGTGGTCTGTGGAGAAATCAGCTGCCTTGCCGTTCTCAGGAACTCACATGAGGTCTCTCACAGATCTGTACCAGATCAGAGAGCCTGGTATTTCCAAGTAAGTGTCCTTCTTAGACAATTTGTGCAGAAGCCTGAACACTCCACTCTCTCCAGTAATACCCATCCTCTCTCATTATCCATTGTCTTTTTTGTCTTAGGAGAACTTTTCTTCCTCTCTGCTTTCCTGAGAGATACTTTAGTCCTTCTTTCTACCATTGCTTCAAATCCTACTCTCCTTTTTTCTTTCACAATGAACCTTAATGCCTCGTTATCACTTGAGCCTAATTATTAGCAATGGGAAAGCAAAGGTGTCTTACTTACTATATCCTCCCAGGAGGTGGGAGAACATTTTATATTGCAAACACCTAGTCCAACAAAGAAAGGGAAGAAATGACACTCGTATGGCGTGCACTATTTATCAAGCACTGGCCTGAGAGCTACACTTATATTAACTCATTTACCTGTTTAACAGCTCCTTGAAGTAGTTACTATGATTACTCCTAGGAAACAAGGTACAGAGAGGTTAAATGACTTTTCTAAGGTCATGGTCAGTAACCAGGCCAAAAGGCAAACCCAGACAGTTTCCTGGGATTAGAATCCTCTCCGATTCATCCTGCTACTGCCTTTCAAACCAAACAAAACATGTTTCTATGTAAAAATATCACAAACATTCACAACATACTGTGTTTCTGTGGTCTTCAGTGAATGAGTACCTTCAAGGACAGTGACTGTGATTCATTCCTCCCCTCATCCACAGAGTTTGGCTAGATTCTGTCACAGAGCAGAAACTCAGGAAGTGTTGGCTGAGTAAAGAAAGGAATGAGTAGCTATCCAGTCTCTTGGTAGTGATGCCACAGTGACTGCTCTGAGCTAAGACAGAGAATGCACATGACTCCACATACATCTAAGTGAGTCTCAGATAGCATGGCCTCACCCAAGAAGCTGTCTTGTGAAGAAGAATCAGGGCCAAGAGTATGTCATCTTTAACAGTTTTGAGAACAGCAAAGACTAAGTCCTCAAGACTCCCTCCTGGGGCAAGGGTGATCCACTGCATCTGATTGAAAACAGGGCTGCCAGTATCCCTGGGCCTAACTGTCCCTAGTTCTAGGAGATCCTTTCAAGTTCTGAGCCCCAGATCTCCAACTTGGGGTCAAAGGTGCCTTTTGTAATTGAGGGAAACTTTACAAATCCTTTCACCAAAGCTGCCAGCATTCTTTTATTCAAACCCCACTGGTAGAGAAATCTTTACTTAATTCTACAGCATGTGGAACAAGAATAGAGTAAGAATAAAGCCAGTTTTTCACTGAGGCAAAGTGGTACATTGGTTTCTTGGTTTCAAACCTGAATGGACAATAGACTATTCTCAAGAGATTTTTTTAAAAGTCTAGGAACTACTTTGAGTAATGACAAGGGACTGAAATAGTCACATGAGCCCTCCCACAGAAAACAACAACAAAAACTTGATAAAATAATTTAAACAAAACAATATTTAAAGTATGGGAAAGAATCCAAAAGAAGACAGAACTAGATTCACTAAAATTTATCTGCAATGTATAGTTTTCATTTAAAACTTAAAAGACATTGGAGAGAATAAAAAGGAAGAAAAAGCAGGAAATAGAAACTGATCCTGTGAGATAAGATGATAATTAGCTTGACTGTAGTGATCATTTCACTATGTATATGTATATTAAACCTCATGTTGTACACTTTAGAGATAAACAATTTTTATTTTAAAACAAAGAAAAAAGAAAGTGACTTTGTGTGAACTCAGATGTTTGACTCAGCAGATAAAGACTTCGAAGCAGCTATTATACATATAAGCAAGTCGTTTAAAATATATTTAAAAAATTAAAGAGAAATATGGAATAAATGAACAGAAAATTAATCTTAACATAGAAATTGAGACAATAAAAAAGGAAATTCTAGAGTTAAAAAAACATAACTAAAATTAAAAATCCACTGAATAAGGCTTAATAGCAAAATTTAAATGAGAGAAAGTAATCAGTAAACTTGAAGCTAGATCAATAGAAGTTACTCAATCTGAGGTACCTAGAAAAAAAGATTGAAGAGAATGAAAAGAACCTCAGAGATGTGTGAGACAATAGTAGTTTGTGGTCCAACATATATGTTATTTGAATCCTAGAATGGTAAGACTAAAATAAAGAAAAAAAGAAAATAGTCAACAAAATAATGGCCCCCAAAATTCTCAATTTTGATGGAAAGTATTAACGTACAGATCCCAGAACTCAATGAACCCCAAATATAATAGAACTAAAAAAACCTCTCCTAGACATAGCATATTCAAAGTTATGAAAGCCAAAGAAAGAAAATCTTGAAGGCAGTCAGCAAAACTGATAGGTAACATACTGGGGAAAAACAGTAAGAATAATATCTGATTTCTTACCATAAACAATGGAAGCCAAAGGAAATAGGAACAACATAACTCAAGTACCAAAAGGAGAAAAGAACTGCCAACCAAGGATATTACATCCAGAGGAAAATATTCTCCAAAAGTGAAGGTAAAATAAAGACATTTTTGGAAAACAAAAACTGTGATAATTTGTCACCCACAGACCTGCACTATAAGAAATACTAAAGAAAGTTCCTTAAGCTGAAGAAATAGATATTCTGGAAATAGTAGGTATGTAAGTAAATATAAAAGACCATATTTAAAATTTTCTCCTTTTAAAAATATATTATATTTTAAAAATAAACTATGTTAAAATTTTAATACTACAGGAATGGGTTTATAGTGTATAGTGAGTATATACAACAAAAATAGTGCTAAGAATAGGTTGGCAAAATGAAATATGCTGTTTCAAGTCTCCTCTATTTAACCTACAGTAACTCAATATTAACTATAAGTAGAATGGATTATATTAAAGGTGGATATTGTAACCCTAAAACCACTAAAAACACAAGGCAAAGATATATAGAGAGGGATCCAATAAGGGAATTTAGATCGAATACTAAAATATATTTTATTAATGCCAAAGAAGGAAAGAAAGAACAGAGGAACAACAGCAGCAAGATGAGGTGAATAAAAAACAAATAGAAAAATGGCCGACCTCAACACAGCTATGTCAATAATTACATTAAATGTAAAAAGAATATGCACTCCAGTCAAAAGGCAGAGATTTTAAGACAGGATAAAAAGCAAGAACCAAGTATATACTGGCTACAATAGACACAGTTTCAATTCAAATACAAAATGGATTGAAAGTAAAAAGATGAAAAATGATGCAAAAAAAGATGCAAAATGTAAGTATAAAAAAAACCTGAAGTGCTTCTAATAACATTAGTCAAAATGGACTTCAAAACAAAGGATATTACTAGAGGCAAAAGGAACTTTCCATTACTCTAAAAGGATCAACAAAATCAGGAAGAAATGATACAAGTGTGTATGCGCCTAACAACTGATCTTCAAAATATATACATGAAAAACTGACAGAATTAAAAGCAGAAATAGACAAGGCCACAACCACAGTAAGAAACTCTAACACACCTTCCCCAGGTACTAATAGAACAATTAGACAAGAGACCAGTAAAGATATATCAATAGAATATGTGAAGAACATTATCAACCACTTTGGCATTTATAGAACACTACACTGAACAACCACAGAATATACACTTTTTCAAGTGCAAATAGGTGTTAACCAAGTAGACCACATACTGTATCATAAAATAAATTTCAATAAATTTCAAAAGAACGAAATCTTACAAAGTATGTTCTCTGACCACAGAGGAAATAAATTTGAAATCCTACCTGAATTCAGGCAGTAGCAGAAACCTTACACTTTGGGAGGAATATTCTCTGTCAACTTTCCAGTAAGCACTGAACTGGGGCACTTAAAAATCATTTTATTTTAAAAGTAACTGTCTTATTTCTACTCTGATAGTACATGGTCATTCATTCTACCACTTTGAGCTAATGGCCAAAAATGCAACTTCAACAGGAATTAGCAAAAAATGAAATGCATCCACTCATGTAACAGAAAACCACAGCATGAGGACGCCTCCCAGGCTCTGCTTTCCTCTGGGTGGGCTCCCTCTCAGCAAGGTCTCCTGGTGGCAAGATGCCCACCTTCAGCTTCACAGTAGAAATAGAGCTTCTATTTCCCAAGAGGCACCTCAAGAGTATTTCAGCATCATTGTCACTAACTGGCTAGGTGTAGGTCACATGTCCACCCTTGAATCTGGGGTTAAATCAACCACCTCACTCACTTCAGGGTTTAATAGTGAGTTTGTGGTTTCTCAAAGGAAAATTTAGGTTAAGAGGGAATGAGTGCTGGACAGGCAGTGATAACAGACATGTCCACCCTGCAGACACTGGGCTTAAAGATGGTAGTGAGGGAGGTGGGTAGGGGAGTGTAAAGTCCTGAGCAAGATGAAGCTCCAGCAGGGCAGGACTTACCCCACAATCTAGCTCAAGCCCTCCTGGCCTTCCAAGCAGTGGTCACCTCCAGATGGAGGTTTATGAGTGAATGGGTATACAAGAGTACACACACACACACAAACACACACACACACACCGCTTCTCTGTGTTTTCTTTTCCTTTTTTTCACAATGGATATACAAATTATTTCTGTATAAATATTTTCTTTAAAAAGCACAAATATTTAAGACAAAAACATTTAGGGGTTGGACTTTTTTTCTTAGAGTAACAGTGCAAAAATATTTATCTTTAAGGTCAGAAATGTATAAGCCACTGGGGTTCCTGCCACTTGTGAAACATTTAGCAAGTATTTTTTTTTGCATTTCTTTTTTTAAAATTTATTTTATTGAAGTATAGTTGATTTACAATGTGTTAATTTCTGCTGTACAGCAAAGTGATTCAGTTATATATACATTCTTTATCATATTTTTTCCATTATAGTTTATCACAGGATATTGAATATAGTTCCCTGTACTATACAGTAGGACCTTGTTGTTTATCCATTCTGTATATAATAGTTTGCATCTGCTAATCCCCAAATCCCAATCCTTCCCTCCCCCAATCCTCCTCCTCCTTGGCAACCACAACTCCGTTCTCTATGTCTGTTTGTTTCTGTTTTGTAGATAAGTTCACTTGTGTCATACATATGGTATTGGTCTTTCTCTTTCTGACTTACTTCACTTGGTATGAGAATCTCTAGGTCCATCCATGTTGCTGCAAATGACATTATTTCATTCTTTTTTATGGCTGAGTAGTATTCCATTGTATATATGTACCACATCATTTTTATCCATTCATCTGTTGATGGACATTTAGGTTGTTTCCATGTCTTCGCTATTGTGAATAGTGCTGCTATGAACATAGGGGTGCATGTATCTTTTTGAATTATATTGATAGTTTTGTCTGGGTATATAACCAGGAGTGGGATTGTTGGATCATATGGCAACTCTATTTTAGTTTTTTGAGGAACCTCCATACTGTTTTCCATAGTGGCTGTACCAATTTACATTCCCACCAACAGTGTAGGAGGGTTCCCTTTTCTCCACACCGTCTCCAGCACTTATTTATGGATTTTTTAATGATGACTATTCTGACCAGTGTAAGGTGATACCTCATTGTAGTTTTGATTTGCATTTCTCTAATGATTAGTTATGTTGAGCATCTTTTCATGTGCTTGTTGGCCATCTGTATGTCTTCTTTGGAGAAAGAAGGTCTATTTAGGCCTTCCATTTAGCAAGTCTTTTAGCCTTAAAAATGGGAATAATACCTGATTTAATGAACTTATAAATTGTGGTGGGAAACCTTACCATAATGTGGAGCACTGGAGATAGTACACGTAGACAGGTTTTCTATATTGAAGAATGTTTTACAAATGGGAAAAAATGTTATCTGTATTTCAATTCTGGAAGCCACAGGAACGTAACTTGTGCTTTGTCCCTCCTACTCAAGATGGGTGTGTCCTCACCCTTCTGAGTCACAGCCTCACCTCACCAAAGGGGGAAAATTTTACCTGTGATATCTCTAGGCTTTAACTACTAAACAAATAGAAATAACAAGTGTAGCTTGGAACTAAACTGAGGGACAGAGGCAATTAAAAATAAATCAGGCATCTTGGAAAAAGTCATTTGCAGAAACAGTTGAATCCAGAGCTTGAAGTATTGAGGAAATACATTAAAGCAAAAATTAATTTAATAAACATTCAACCTCATTCTTTTTAAAATAGAGAATTCTATAAAATACTTCATTAGGCAAAGTCTCAGTGGGGCAACGTGGACTGTTTTTTAAGAAGAACTTTGTAAATTAGAGAGACGAAAGAAAAAAGGAAGGGGAGGGGGAAAGAACATGGCCCTTTTCTGAGTGTGCAGGCTTAAGAACAGGGCAGTGCAGCTCAAGTGTGAGGAGAGGAAGGAAGTGTTCTTTGCATCCACACTTACCCCTATTCATTTATAGCCCAGTCCATCATGCTAGGACCACACAAAACCAGTCAGACAATGCCAGTCTCTGTCTGCCCGGAGAGTCCAGACACATAGACCCAAATGTGATTCAAGAACACAGTAATGGCCTAAACTCTGCCTTCTCCCACCCTGTGCTTCAACATTTGCTCTGGGCCGCTGAGCAGAAGTGTCACTGAAGAGGGTGGTTTTCTGGTCTCTCCCCAAGTGATCCCAGAGCCTAGCACTGTGTTGGGAGATTGGCTGATCCTTCAAGACACCTGCCAGTTGATGCAGTGAGCATTTGACAGGTGTCATCCCAGAATTCTTTTTCTGTCCACTTGCTAACACTGCAGCTAGTGACCCCACCCACAATTCCAGATTGAACCTTGTGTGGCTTAAAGAAATACAGATATTTCACTCCCCAGTCCTGGTTGTTAGGTTAGAGGTAGCATGTGAACTAGGCCTATTAATCAAAACAAATCTCAGGGCTCTTCTGGAATGTAAAGACAGAAACATTCTCACCACCAGGACTGGGTGGTGTACAGGCAAGAAACCCAGAATCATGGGAACCACTGAGGTGGCACTAACTCAGGGACAAAGCCAACAGAGAAGGGCCCAGAGAGAACTGCAGGGAAATAGAGTGTCCTGATCATGCCATTCCTGAAGCCATGCTTTCCTTGAATTCCAGAAAGTTATTCCAGGAGGAAAAAAATCCTGTTTGTTTTATAGGCTGGTTGGAATTTTGCTGTTGTTTGACGTTTTCGTGTTAAGAGTTTTGACATTGAGGCAGGTCAGAGAACGGGAAAGACAAGAGACAGAGGAAAAAGGAAGAGAGGGGGAAGTTAAGAGAAAGAAGAAAGGAGCAAAGAGAAAAGAACAAAAAAGAGACAGAAGAATAAGAGAGTCATAGAGCAAGTTGGGGCTATATGAGCTGGTGTGCCCATTTCTCTCATTTAACAGGTGAGAAAACTGAGACCCCAAAACTTGAAGTCACTCTCTTTAGGCAACACCACCAGTGTACACCAGCATGAGAACCCAAGGGTCCTGGCACTGAGCCACTGTCTTCCTCTGCCAAGTCACAAATATAGAAAAGCAGCTTTTGGAACTAAAGTATTTCTTGCTCATTACAGAAAATTTGGGGGTATGTATATAAGTAGAAAGAAAAAAAAAAAGCCATAATTTTACCATCCAGTACAACCACTATTAACATTTTACCAATTTTCCTGTCCATTTTTTTCTATATTTAAGGATAATTTTTAGTTATAAACACTTTTTTATGTAATTTTATTCCCCAATTTTTTTCTCTTAACATTATTTCATAAGCATTCCTCTATCTGTATATTCTTCAGAAACATTTTTATGATACCATGTTTAATCAAGTAGATATATCCTAATTTACTTAATCATTTTCCTACTATTGGGTGTATTGTTTGTTCCTAATTTTTCAACATTTATTTTCAAAAAACTCCAAGGAAACCTTCCTTGCATAATACTTATCTTATTTAAAATTGTTTACTTAGAATATAGTCCCAGAAGTGAAATTTTAGGGTTAAAAGGTAGGAAATAGAGTTGCCAAATTTAGCAGCTAAAAATGTAGGATGTTCATTTAAATGTTAATTTCAAATTATTTGTCATTATCTGAAATTCAGATTTATCTGGGAGTCCTACATTTTATCTGGCAACCCTTGTAGGAATATTTTAAAGGTTTCCATATATATTTCCAAAGCCCTTTCTTCTCTAACATGTTTCCTCAGGTTGGAAAAGAAGAGGAATGAGAGAATAATATCTAACATTTTGTAACCCAGCAGGACACTATGGGGCCCTTCATAGGACAAACCCCTCCCCCCACATCATCTGACTACCTCTAGTTTGTAGAACAGCTGTAGTCTCCCAGGCTTCCCCTGAGTCACAAAAGCCTGGCTCAAGAATTAATGATTGAAAGAATGTGAACATGTAGTTATAACTGAGCAGGATCCTATGGGGCCTTCTTGGGACAGACACCTCCCCCATATCCCCTGCTTTATCCCCTCTCTTAAGTAAGTACCTAGATAATAGTATCTGATGCTTATTTCCTGAGTTTTTCAGATGCTAAAAACCAACCACCAAATGGAAGAAATTAACTACTAGCCCCTAAGGATTCATCACCATGAACAAGTCAGAGAATTGTGCATGAGCTGATCACTTACCCTGGGACGTGCCTCCTCACCTGACCTCTAAAAATGCTTTGTGAAACCCTTTGGGTAGTTCGGGGGTTTTCGGAGGATGAGTCATCCCCCCTGCCCCCATTCTCCTTGCTCAGCCCTGCAATAAACTCCGACATTTCAGTTTGTTTGGCCTTACTGTGAGTCAAAAATAGCAGCTATGAAACCCTGCAACTCAGACTGGGATTTGAACCCACAGTCTTTTAATTGAGATCACACACCTGTTCTCAGGACTTAATGAAGCTCAGATTCTTTTTTTTTTTTTTTTAAACATCTTTATTGGAGTATAATTGCTTTACAATGTTGTGTTAGTTTCTGCTGTATAACAAAGTGAATCAGTTACATGTATACATATATCCCCATGTCCCCTCCCTCTTGTGCCTCCCCCCACCCTCCCTATCCCACCCCTCTAGGTGGTCACAAAGCACTGAAGCTCAGATTCTTGATGTCTCATCGCTGAAAGAATTCAGTGAGAGAAAGAGTGATAGGTAAGAAGTGGATTTATTTAGAGAGAAGCACACTCCACAGATAGAGTGTATGTCACCTCAGAAGGTGAGAAGCCCCAAAATATGGGGTGGTTAGTTTTTATGGACTGGGTAGTTTCATAGGCTAATGAATGGGAAGATTATTCCAACTATTTCAGGGGGGAAGGGGCCGGGATTTCCAGGAATTGGGCCACTGCCAACTTTTGGCCTTTTATGGTTAGCCTTAGAATTGTCATAGTGCTGGTGGGTGTGTCAGTTAGCATGGTAATATATTACAATGAGCATATAATGAGGCTCAAGGTCAACTGGAAGTCAAAATCTTCCACCATCTTGGACCTAGTTGGTTCTAACCAGTTTTTGTCATGTCTATGGCTATGTCTTTCTTTTAAATCTTGTGCCCTGCCCCCTTCCCTCCTGTTTCATTCCCCCTTCAGAGATTTTACTCCCATATTCTTTTTTTTTTCTTTTTTATTCTTTTTTTTTTTTTTTTTTTTGCGGTACGCGGGCCTCTCACTGTTGTGGCCTCTCCCATTGTGGAGCACAGGCTCCGGACGCACAGGCTCAGCAGCCATGGCTCACGAGCCTGGCCGCTTTGGGGCATGTGGGATCTTCCCGGACCAGGGCACGAACCCGTGTCCCCTGCATCGGCAGGCAGACTCTCAACCACTGTGCCACCAGGGAAGCCCAACTCCCATATTCTTATGGGAAACAGAGGGGTGATGGTCTGTCTTCTGTAACTGCTTCAAGGCTGAGTAGGGCATCAACACTGTCTGTCAGGGAGTAAAAATCTCTGGATGCCTGTACTAGGGACCCCAGGGACAGGACAGCTCCTTGTTTTAAGTTGGTATGGGCTGGAGTCCTCGCATAACCATCATCTTGATGTGGAATTGTTGTAACAGATTCCATAGCCTTTCTATGAATCTCCTTGATCATCACTTTTTGTAACAGCATCAGAGTACAAAAATTTCTATAAATGACAAAAGCCTTAAAAGACATGGTTAAAAATCTGATTACATCTAACTTAACATATGAAATAATCCTAGTTAAATATTTCTCTTTGAGATACCTCAGGGGCCCTCTAAAGTATCCCAAAGTTAGCTGGAAATCAAAAGAACTTTAATTAAAATTTGCTATTTGGGAAGTTTGTCAAAAGGTTTTAAAACACTTGGTCAAATAAGATCACCTATTTCAGTTGGGCCAGGAGAACTGTAACAATTCAAACAGTAAATCAGACAGATGGCAGTCACAGAATCATTAGCTCCTCCCTGAAACACACAGATAACAGTGTCTGATGCACATTCCTGAGTTGTTTTACAGACACTAAAACCCCCACCAAATGGAAGAAGTTAACTACTTGTTGACCAAGAATGCATAGCCCTCAAACCAGCTGGAGGCTGAGGATTGGTAATGTTAACCCCTGTGACACCTCCCTGTTACCTCACCATCAACCTATCAACCAATTGTGCACGAGCTGATCACATACCCTGCGACTCCCCTCCCTCAGCTGGCCTTTAAGAATGCTTCCCTGAAAGCAGCCGCATAGCACAGGGAGATCAGCTCTGTGCTTTGTGACCACCTAGAGGGGTGGGATAGGGAGGGTGGGAGGGAGACGCAAGAGGGAAGAGATATGGGAATATATGTATATGTATAGCTGATTCACTCTGTTATAAAGCAGAAATTAACACACCATTGTAAAGCAATTATACTCTAATAAAGATGTAAAAAAAAAAAAAAAAAAAAGCTTCCCTGAGACCCGTACGGGAGCTCAGGTCTTTAGAGCCTGAGTTGCCTCCTCCTTGCTCGGCCCTGCAATAAACTTTCCTCTGCTGCAAACTCTGATGTTTTGGCTTGTTTGGCCTCACTGTGCATCCAGCACACAAACTTGGATTTGACAACAATTTTATTTTGAGCCATGTGCTATTTACACACTTTACACACATAAGCTTCATGCTGACCTCGAAGTTAAGGAATATGTTTTAGATAAGAATGCTGAGGTAGGTAAGGTTAAGTAAAATGTCCAAGACTGCTCAGCTAGAATGTGGGGAACTGGAATTTAGCCCAGGCAGCCGAGTGCTACATGGCCCCGGGGGCTGAAGGGATTTTCAGGCTGCGCCTCCTGAGAAGGACAGGTTTCAGTGTGGCGTCCTGCCTGAGTCCCCGTCAAAGTCAAACTCAACCACCTGAACAGACTTCCCCACCTCCACAGACCCCAAATCTTCACCACACATCACCAGGACTTTTTGCAGGAAGACAAAGGAAAGAGTTTACATTACACGTAATAGGAACAATTTCATAAAATTAATTTTGAAATTAGTTGATTCTGTCTCAAGTCCGTCTCTAGCGGCTAGCCTGGGCTTCCTTCCCTTTAACAATCTCTTCATGCTCTGGCCCCATTCTCTTCCCACTTTGGACCTCCTTCTTCTCCCCAACACCTCTGCACCACACCATGCCTCATTCCCCTCTCATGTGGAGAAAATTGGAGGCCTTCATCTTTATTTGACTCTTATACCCATCACTCCATAGGCAAACAGCACTCCTCCGCCACCAAGTCCACCCTCCCTGGAAAGGAGGGGTTATACTTAATAAATATTTCCCTGTCTAAATATCTCTAATTTTAAAATATCAAACAGTAGGGGGTTTTATTCCTTCTTTCTTCCCTCTCTCCCATGCTCTCTCCCTCTTCCTTCCTTCCTTCCTCTCCCAATGTGACACTTACCAAACAAAGGGTAGGAGTGGACCCTTGGTCAATCTGTCTGCTGAATACAAGGAATTCTTTGGCTTAGGGCTGTGAGGGTCCAGAGGTGGAACAGCACTCCCCCTGGGTATCCTGGGAAGGCTTCATGGCTGAGGTGCCACTTAGTTTGACAGTGAAGGACAGGTGGACTTTGCCCACATGGAGATGGGGTGTGTTAGGCTGCACCCCACAGGCCTGCAAGGCCTGTACTTGCCCAGCTTCAAGAAAGAGTCCAGAGTCGGCGACAGAGACATCAGTGGTTTAATGAATAGGGGGATACATGTCTGAATAGAGGTCCTGGATCAACACCCCACCATACAAGGCAGACAACGGGCAGGACATGGCGTCAGTCTTCACTCCCGGGGGCAGGGGGAGGTTACAAGTTATAGGGGGAATTGACATCAGGTTGGCTCATCCGTTACCAGGGAAACCAGCAGAGGGGCACGCCCCTCACCACCCCTTTCATAAGCATAGTAGAGAGTTTTGTTCTAAAGCTAGAACAGGGACTTCCCTGGTGGTCCAGTGATTAAGAATCTGTTCTTCCACTGCGCAGGGCACAGGTTCGATCCCTGGTCAGGGAACTAAGGTCCTGCATGCCGTGTGGCGCAGCCAAAAAATAAAATAAAATAAAACTAGAACAATCATTAGCTGGGGCCTGGGGTAAGTGTGTAGGAAGGTCAGTCATGTGAGTAGGGTGTAGGTAAAGCAGGCACTGGTTGAGCAGGGGATGTACAGAGAGCAAGAGAACAGCCATCTTGGGTGGCCTGATCATACAGGTTGGAACTGGGAAAGTCTGCCCTTCCCCAGTGAGGACATTTTGAAGACATCGTCCAGGGAAAGAGGGCTGGGCTTGAGCCTGAAGCATTTTAAGTGCTCTGTAACCTCTTCCCTATATTCACCAGGAACTCCTTTTTGCTGCCGACAAAAGGACCATGGGAGAAGCTGGCTCTGACCTTTGTCAGTCTGCATTTGGAAAGCATCCCCACACAGTGACACCCCCCTCCAACCCCATCATTGCTGGGACTGTTCACAAATGGTTCACGAAATGCAGCTAACATGTTAAAACTGCTCATAAAAATGGATCAATCAGCACAAATAATTAGTTCCCTTTGCTAGGAAAAAATAGTGCTCCTTAATTATTGTACTGATTGCATGAGAGGGTTTTTTGGTTTTTTTTTTTAAAACAACAAACAGGCCTCTGAAGGCTCTGTCCTTCTACTTGCCGATAGAGGAAAGCGTCTAATTAAAATAAAGTATTAATTTTTAATGGGGTGATTTTCCTCACATCCTTTTTACCTCTTAGCTTAACCCAGTGACAACTCCAAAAATTCGCCCCAAAAGAACAAACAAATTCCCATGCTCTTGATGCTTCAGAGCACAGTTTTAATAAACAGCTCTGGCAGCAAGCTGTGGGAGCTTCAGAGTGGCCGCCAGACCTCCTTCCTTAAATCAGTATGTCCTCCTGCTTTTACCTGCCTCCAAAGGATGCCCCAGCCTCATGCCTCAAACATTTCAGGCCCCAGAGCTGCATCTTCCTGTGGTCAGTCCAATTCTGTCCCTTTGTTGTGAGCCAAACACAGAGCGATACCTGCTAGTAGTAGGGGGATCCAAAGAGATGACGTAAATGAACACTTGCTCGAGTGCTTGGCACAGAGTAAGCACTTAGCAAATGTGACTGAATAGCCTTGTTACTACAACAGACTGGGAGACCAAGGTCCAATGTTTGGGGAGGGTGCTTTTTCAGAAGTCACACAACAAGTTGATAGCAGAGCCAGGGTGTGAAGGACATTCACACCCTGGCTCTGCCCTTCTCATTTTCCTCCTGGTATTCTGACTTGCCTCCATGCATTGGTCTCCAGTGCTGGCCATGTCCTCTACCACTGGTAGAATGGCCCTCACTGCCTGGACTGCTGTGCTTATCACCTATGGCTGGACAAGAGCCTTTGGTCCCCCTTGGACCCAGCTCCATCGTACTCTTGAATAGATATGTGTTCTTCTATATCCACTAGATAACTTTTGATTCCAAGATACAGACAGTATAAAAACAAACTAACTTAAGCAAGAAAGGGATTTTTATCACCGAAATGTCCAGGGTTAGGACTTCAGGCATAGCTGGATCCGGGGGCTGGACCAATGTCGTCAGAACTTGGCTTTTTCTTCTGGGCTCCTCTCTCATGCAGCCTCAATTCTCAGATAAGATGCCTTCTAGGGGTTGCAAGATGGTTACTGAATGAATGAATGAACACAGTTTGAACAACAATCTGAGCAGTCTGAACTTCTGTTTATCAGTAGATAAAGACAGCTATTTGCAAAGCCCAATAGAATTCTTTTAAAATTTAACTGGGGTACAAGAATAGCAAAAGGAACACAGGGAAAGTGGGCATTATTTTACAGTTTATTTAATTCACTCCTGCTGACACTAATTTAATTCATCTCCACAACTAAAGGAAAGACTGAGCTGAAATATTAACCTCAAAGGCAGCACTGGAACAGATAATGGAGTTCTGCCCAAAAGCACAGAATGGAAAGATAAAAGAGAAAGGAACTTCTGCTTCCAGGGGAAAATTAAAGGGTGTGTGTGTGAAGGGGGTGGGGGCGGTAATAGAAGCCCTTTTCTAATGGTTCATTTTCTTTCTCTTTAGTCAAAGTGATAAGAGCAAATAAGTTTGTGTTTAGAATCACAGACATAACACAAGGCCATTATATAAAGATATTATCTTCCTGCTGAAACTTCGTCAGAAGTTCTTAATGTCGAAAGCATGCAAAATGGATTTAAAATATCACAGGCAAGCAGCGGAGATTATTGTCAAATGAGAGAATATTATTAAACCTGTATATTTATCCCTTAATTTTCACCTCCACATGAGACCCCAGCATGGTGCTGCTTCTGCACAAAGACGTTGACCACGCAGCCAGCTAAATGGTCAGAGGGAAACCCACTTGCGCAGAGCCCAAAATGCCTTCCCAGCTCCCTGGCTGGCCTCTTGCTTGAAAAGTGTACAATTTCAGAGTCAAAATAAACAGAAAAATGTGCCCCATCTGCCTGGATGACATTTAGCTGGCATTCTATCCTCAGGTGCCACAAAGATCCTGAGGGGGCTGGTGGGTGGTGATAGTAAGACACTCCCCAGAGAGAAGGGGCCAGGAGGCAGGGCCAGCTGCAGGATTTACTCAAGGGCGAGACTGCTTCTGTCTTGGGGAGGTGGGGGAGGAGGGCAGTAGGGCCCCTCTTGATCTGCTTTCTCCCTGGGTGTGTGCTAGCAACTACCTGCTATGAGGAGTTCCCTGTGCCTGGCTCTGTACCTGAGTTTTAGACACATTCAATTAATCCTCACAGAAGCCGTGAGGAGGGGGCTATTGTCCTCTTAGTTTTACAGATGAGGACACTGAGAATCAGAGACCAAGCAACTCGCCCCAGTCCTGCGCGTGGCTCATGATGGTCCCAGGGCTGGAGCACAGCTCTGACCGACTCCAGAGCAAAGCATTCCTCTTCCATGCCCTGTGCAGGCGGCTCCAGGGGTAAGAACGACAGAGTCGATGTGGACACACTGGATGGAACTCCCTTCAAGACAAACATCAAGGGGACAAGCAGGGTGCAAAGCAGTTGTTCCAGGTGTGTAAGGGAACTCGTTTGCATACAGCACTCCAGACAGCTGCATAGGTGGTGACAGAGGTTGCTTCTAGGGTGGGAGCTGGGACTGGAGACAGGGAGGAGAAGGAGGCCTATATTTCACTGACCTTTTTGTGCTATTTGAATTTATCATCGTGTGAGGATATATATATATAGATATAGATATAGATATATATAAACCATGTGAAAAGTAGCGTCGATGTGAAAAATGTCCTTAGCCAGAAGGACAAAAAGCAAGTTGTATGCATTCTGGAGGCTCCCTAGTGTCACCACCTCACACAGACCACTCCCTGGAGTGCACACACACCTTCCTTCCATCTGGCTGGCTGGTATCCTCTGGGTCCCCTGCCTCATTCCTGAGCCAGGACCTCCTCAGGGCTCTTTCCCTGTCCCCTCAATGCCTGTTCCCCTCTTCCTCTCTCTCTTCCAGTGCAAGTCCTGCTCCCCTTCAGCCTCACCTTCAACTTTGCCTCCTTCAGGCAGCCTCCCCTGACCACTCCAAGCCCTCTGTGAAGGTTTTGAACAAAGAGAACTTCCCTTCCATAGCCCAGACCTAGAGCCTTGCTGGCATCCATCTTCAGGTCAGCTCCTGAGTGCAGGCCAGTTCCACACGCCTTTCCTCCCCCTTCAGTGCAGTGGGCAGCAGAGGCTGGACATTAAGGAGAAGTGTCTGTAATAAGCCACACTGGACACCTGCCACCCACAGAATCAAACAGGCTGAGCTCAGTGTGTAGCCAGGAGCTAGAGCGGGGAGTGGGGCCCGTCAGGCAGGCAGGGAGAAGGGAATGTGCCTCCCAGTGAGTGCTCACTCTCCATTTACTGAGAGTAAACAGGTAGAGTCAGGGAAGAGGGATCCAGCTTTGTGAGGCATGAACTTAAGACAATTTGGGGGTCCAGTTTAAGAAAAAGACTATAAAATTACAAATACAAAATTTTGTGTGAAAATGAATATCTAATCAGAATGAAAAAATGAATCAAGGCAAATACTAGGGGCTTAGAAATTCAAGTACCTTTTCAGATTTCTTTAGGCGATTTGCTAACATAGACATATTTTCTGATAGCACCCCGGTCCCTCCCCACCCAGAGCACTCCTCAAGCCCCAGACACTCCCAGCAGATGAGGGGCCTACATTTTCATGGGCTTCCCAAACAATTCACCTCTTTGGAGAAGACCCACAATGCTCAGCCACCTGTGTGAAGAATGAAGGTGACAAATCAACAAAACCCAGCTGCCAACCACATGGCTCTGCCTGTGCATCTATCAGACACTTAAGGAAGATATAATGCCGTGTTCCACCTCTACACTCACTCTGCTAGAAAACAGAAGATAAGGGAACATCCCAGCTAGGTTTTATGAAACCAGCAATATCTGACACCAAAGCCAGGCAAAGATATTTCAGGGAAAAACCAAGATTACTCATGAAATAATTGATGTATACATACCAGAATGGCTAAAATTAAAAATAGCAACTGTTGGCAAGAGTGTGGAGCAACTGGCACGCTTAAACACTTCTGGTGGGAGTGAAAATGGTACACTCACTTTGGAAAACAGTTTGACGGTTTCTAAAAAGGTTAAAAATACACTTACCATGTAACCCAATATTTCCATTCTTGAATATTAATCCAATAGAAATAAAAACTATACATGCACACAATACTTTCATACGAATGCTTGTAGCAGCTTTATCCCTAGGAGACCCAAACTGGAAACAATGCAAGCATCCATCAACAGGTGAATAGATAAATTGTGGCATATCCAAACAATGGAATGCTATTCAACAATATAAAGGTAAATTCTGGCAACAGTATAGAAGAATTTCAAAACCATTGTGTTGAGTGACAAATCCAGACACAGAGAGTATGGACTACTTGATTTCATTTACTTGAAATTCTAGCTTGGGCAAAACAAATCTACAGTGACACAAAGGATATCAGTGGTTGCTTGGGGCCACGAGTAGATGGTGGATCAACAAAGAGACAGGAGGGAAACTTTTGGGGTTATGAAAATATAGTAGATCTTGATTTGGGGGGATGTATGCATTTGTATTTGTATTTGCATGTATTTGTCAAAACTTATCAAAATGTATAATAAGGTTTATTTTAAATTAGAAAAAAATAAATAAAAATACTGAATTTTAGACTCTTCTTCCAAATACTTTAATATTTAATGCTTGGGTGGGGCCCAGGCGTTGGTATTTTTTATAACACTCCCTTACTTACTTCCCAGGTAAGACTTGGGAAAGGGATGGACTTAACTTCTGAAAAGGTTATCAGGTCCCATCACTGCGCCCTCAAATCCTGTGTGAACCCATCCTTTTCTGAGGCAGGAGGTAGATGGGCTCCAGGCTAGGCCTTTACAACTAGCCTCCTGTTTGCACTTCGAGATGGAAATAACAACAGGAACAGGGTAAATAGCTGGACTTTGCCTTCTGTGGACACTTTAAGATAACAGTCATGGCAGGGGCTAAACCCTGCTTGAGTAAAAGATCAGGAAGTCACATATTTCCCATCCTTGGAGCAAGGGAGACACTGCACAAGCACAGAAAGGCTCCTTGGGGTGCAAAAAGCAGAGGCACCACCCCAGAATAGGTGAAGCCAAGCCCCCCTATAGGCTTCTGGGCTAGAATCCATCTCAGAAAAAAGTTGTGCACGCATGCTGGGGAGGGTCCTAGCGCAGGGCAGGTGTGGAAAAAGGAAAGAGATAATTGGCCAAAGGTAAACAAAGACCCAGAAGAACTGCCCTATAAGTGATTTAACTGCCTCTTTACTGCACTCTTCCTCATTAGGGGGGACGCCCACATCCTTTCTCTCTAGGTGTGTAGCTCTGCCTTGCTTCTGTCTTAAACAGACAAACTGTTTCTCTGTGTGCTCTCCCACTTGTTGTGCTATGTCTCTAATAATAAACTTTGTACCTGTTTTTACAGTCTTTGCCTCCTTGAGAAATGCATTTTTCAGTGGGGGCAAGAGCCAGGGGAACTCTGCTTCTAGCCTCTAGCCCCTGGTGGACTAGTGGCTAGGATTCCTAGTTTTCACCCAGGCTGCCCAGGTCCGATTCCTGGGCAGAGAACTAAGATCTCACTTCAAGCCACCACTCACTTCTCTCTCTCCAAGGTCATTTCCACCTTCCCGGCTTCATCTCAGAATCTGTGCCTCTCCCTGTTCTGTGGCCACACAGCATCGTGCCTGTCCCCTCATGCCCTCAGCAGCCCTGCTGGCTCAGGCTCACGCTGCTTCCTGCCTGCGATGCTCTTCCCTCCACTCCGCGGGGCCAGCTGATTTCTGTCAGGGCACAGGGCACATGTACCTCCTCAGCAAGTCCTCCTCTGACCATCCCTTCGAAGTTCCCCTCCACCACCAGGCTCCTTTCCCTGTTCCTCTTCTTCACAGTATGTACACTTTGTGAATGATCTCAGCAGCTTCATTATGTGTTGATTACTCCACTCCTTGGTGTCTAAGCTCCCTGAGAGCAGGACCTTTGTCTATCTTGTTCACTGTAGTATGCTGTCACTCAGAACCTAGTACATAGTAAGTGTTCAATAGAATTGGACTGAATAAACAGCTTGACAGAATTGCTATGAGCTAGTGAAACTAAAGGGATTGAGCTTAAGATTCACCATCAACCACTGAAGAAAAATTTCAGAAAAGGTCCCGTAAGTTCTAAAATGATACTACAGGCAGTGGAAGAAAACAAATGCTTCATTTTCTTCCTTGTTTTCTGGTATTTTCATAAGTCTTTGCAAAGAGCAAAACTTGTCATGCTCTCCTTTGGGTGTATCTGTCCAGCCAATGAGCTTCCACCCCCTTTCTCCAGGAACTATCATACAGATCCATAGGGATGAGCCCTAAGTAACCCTTCTATACTCTCACAACCCTGCCTTCCTGGGCACAGCTGATTGGAACAGTGATGGACATGTGGCCCTAACTGGACCAATCAGATTCTCTGCAGGTGGCTAGACCACTAGTGGAGGAAGGAGGGGTTGAGAAAGCTGGGTGTTATATGCTAGTGGGACAAGCAGAGCTGGTCCACAGGACATTCCTGTTCCAGCATCTTAGGGTCAACCACATTCTCACCCTAGAATTCCAGGAGACCCTCTGGACCTGTTCTTAGAAACCATCCATTCTGTTTAGCTTTGTTTGTTTTCTTTTTTGCTCGGGCAAGTTTGAATGTTTCTATTATCTGGTGCAAGAAGGAACATAACTAATCAAGCATGTATTACTGTAATGATAAGAAAAACAGTGTTATAACAATTTAATTTACATACAAACATTTTCAAAATGAGTACATATTTACAACCAGAATATAAAGAGAGGTCCACTTGTAGTTTCTATTCAGCCATTCTGGACTTTCAAGATCTCTCCCTTGTTCTCTCCCCATTGCACATCCATGCCCATCCCACCTCTACTTCTTCACTGGGCTTCCTTATCCAAAAGGCCTCAGGAATTTCTGATTTCCTAACCAAGCCAGAATTAAGATTGGGGATACTGATGGTGACTGTGTCCTGGGTCATCTCAGCCATGCATCTGGGGACACCAGTGCCTCATGCCTGCTCAGCACTAATTTGAGCTGTGACACCATTTTCCAAGCTGTTGCCATCTCAAGTCAAAAGGGAACCTCTCTGGGGGAGGAGGGATGGTTGGTATTCAATTTCCCTCCTGCACTTCTCAAGAGCCAAGCTCCCAAGTTCAAAGACATCTATCATGGTGAGTGATGGATGGTATTTCAGACCAGGTTGGCAGCAGGAAGGAATTAGATTCAGAAACAACCATCTGGCTTTTGCAGCTGTGTGCCCTTTACCCTGCTCAGCACCAAGCCAGCTGTCACATAATCCAAGTGGCCACAGCAGCAGAACCAGCTGGCATGTCCAGTCCAGACAGACCTCCTCTGAGGCCTGCAGAAGGCAGTCAGAAAGCCAATGGGGACTCCTTCAGGCTGATCACAGAGGGAGTTGGGACTGAACACAGAGAACTTTTTGAGAGCTTACTATGTCCTGGGCACTGGAAAACAGACTGAAACAAACCAAATACCTACCACCCCCTGCCCCCGCCAAGGACGCTCATTCATTCATTTAAAAATCACCTATTTTTTGATGCCTACTAAACATGAGCACTGGGCAAGCTTACTTCCCCTTGCAAAATGGGAAGCTCTTGATCTCCAGAATCTGGGGTCAGATCCAGCTCCGTCACTTACTAGGTGTGTAGTGTGAGCTCACCAGTGTGTGCCCTTACATGAGTACCTTCCCTCTCCAAGGCTCCATCTTCTCATCTGTAAATTTGGGATAATAATACTACTCATAGAACAGTGGTGACTGAAATGTCTTCAAGGTGCCTGTGAGTAGTAAATGCTCACTGATGTTAATGTCACTGTCCTTTTATTTACTTAATTTTTATTTTTTTTTGACTGTTACTGTTTTTGCTGTGTCCGTGAAATCTTTATTCAAATGCATTTCTCTGGCCATTTAAAAAATCTGATCAAATGGTGTGATATCCTACACCATCCATTTTAGTTGCCCTGATAATCACTGATTTTGATACAACAGCTCACACTAATAAGGATTATTCCTATTTGTGTGTGATTTCCCCTGGACCCCAGGAGTTGGGGCTCCTGGGTCATTCAGAGCCTCACAAATGCAGCAGCCCAGCGCCATCTGTGTGGCAGAAGCTTGACTCTCAGGCTGCATTTTTCCATTTTATGAGCGGATTGGGAGGCAGCCAGTGTAAGCACAGTTTTTAGGACACCTGGGGAGAGATTGTGTCTTCTTACTGCTTAGCACAGAGCAGAAGAGGTAGCCAATCAATGAGCACCAGGCAATAACAGCACTTGCCGCTGACAAGCAATGTCACTCTCAATTGTGCTTTCAGAAACACCTTCCGGTGGCAAGGCTCTAGAATACATCGAGTTATGTCAGCTCAACAGAGGCTTAGAGGAGCAAAGAATGTTTAGAGGATATGATTCATTGCAATGAATCCTAAAAGGAGAAAAACTGAGAAAAAACAACTTGCGAGGATCCTTACCCTCAAGGGACTCTCATCTAAGTGATCAAAGAATTAAATTATTTGAGAAAAATACAAAAAAAAAATTAACTCTGTGTGTGTGTTTGTGTGTGTGTGTGTGCGCACGTGTACGCATGAGCTAAACAGACAAGGATTGAGAATGAGACAAGAGCCAATGCTGGGCCCCACACTGAATACGTAACTACTAATCACGTTAGCTCACATTTATGGACTGTCGATTGTGTGTCAGACACTGTACTAAGTACTTCCATGAATGTCACTTCAGTTAATTACCGCAACATGACAATGCATTTAACTATGCCCAGTACCTGGAAGGGGCTCCACAGGAGATCCCGCCTCTATTATTCTGCTGTTGTTGTTTCTATCACGGTCCCCTGTTTCCAGAAGAGGGAACTGAGAGATGTCAAATGACCCGCCCTTGCTTTTTAATTGCAAAACCGGGTCTCAAACATGATGTGTGTGTGTGTGTGTGTGTGTGTGTGTGTGTGTTTTCCAATCTAAAAATAAAAACAATGGAAAATGTCAGTTTTTCCAATGCCCCCCCGCCCAGTGCCATATACTGTAGTGGGCACTGTCGTGTTCACTCACTAAACCCTGTTTCTTTCTCTTAGCTTACAGATCAGGTCACAGGCACATGGAGGCCTAAAACAGCTTTCCCAGGGTCACAGAGCAAGGAAGGTGCAGAGGTGAATCCTTCAGCTGACCAGTGGGCATGATTCCAAAGCCCTCCTCCTTCAGAGAGTTCATTCCCTGGACTTGTAGAGTGGTAACAGCGTGGTTCAGAGCCATCAAGAAGCCCGAAGAAGCTATGCATGTGGAAGTGCATTGGCAGGAACAGTGCCTTGCAGCTGTCAGAGGTCCTGCCCGGGAAGGGCTGAGTCTGACATCTGGACAGTCACAAGGTTCCAGTCCACTGCCCTGTGCCTTGGAGGATGTCTAGGTCGCAAACTCACCCAGGAAAATGGCTTTCGTTCCAGAACCAGAGAGAAATGGGAGACTTCCTATGTAAAAGTGAGGAAGGTTGGAGGTTGATTTTCTGCTCTAGACACTCATCCTCCCTGCCATGTGTAACTCTGTCTCCAGGTACCTCCCTGGCAGCTGATATTCTCATGCCAACTGGGATATAGTCCAGCCAGGTAGGGATGATTGGCCCCTGGGACCTCTTCTGCTTCTATGGTCAAGGTTGCAGCTGTCAGCAGACAAACCATACCTCTCCTTTCCTTCTGACAATCACTGAGGCCCAGCCCCTCTATACTTCACTGCTCACTCCTGCTGCCAGCGACCACACTAGAAACCACAGCATCGTCCCAAGCCCCCAGGATGAAGGAAGGGGCAGCTATCACCTTTAATGTCAACCCCAGTTCCTTGTGAGCTAGAGAAGCAGGTTTGAGAAAATGCCCTTTAAGGACCCTTGGTTAGGAAAGTCCTGCCAGCTGAAAGTGGAACTCCAGTCCCTTGTCCCGCCGCACCTTGTGTGAGGACTGAGCAGTCCTCACTATCTCCATTTTCCTGATGAGGCAACAGAGGCTACAAATTTACCCAAAGCCGACCACTAGTCAGTGACTAAGCCCAGGCTGCCCGGCTCCAGGTGGCCCATTCTTTCTGCAGAACCGCCAAGCTATCTAGATGTTCCAGAACACAACTTCCCAACTCTCCCCTTCCATGCCTTTTATTTCAGTAAATACAATATTTGTATTCCCCTGGAAATTGCACTGGGGAGGGAGAATCTTTTGGTGGAGGAATTCTGCCTACCCAAGACACCACTTTCTTTCTTCCAGCTGGCGATGCGCTCGGGCATTATCTCACTGATGCACGGCAGGTCAGCCCCTGCTAGCCTTCCACAAAGGAATTCCCTGTAGGCTATGGTGGCTGCACTCCTAGACTTCTGAGCAGGGAGATTTCTGCCTTTGTGTCTATGGATGTATTAATTAATCATTCCTTTAATGCCAACTGTGTCTACACACATTACTGTAACAGTCAATTCTGTTCTTAAAAGTAAGTTAATTTAAACCAAGGATATGATGGATTTTTAAAACTAAATTGGCTCAGTCTTTGTTTTAAAAAAGAATCTGTCTGAATAACAGAGTTCTGGTCAAACCCGTAACGAGGCCAAATTCTTGAAAACAAAGTATCATTCATTCATTCATCCTTTTAACAGATGTGAGAGGAGCTGAGCTGGTACTCTGGGGAATGGAACACGGATAACGGACAGCAAAGGCCCCTGAGTCTAATGCGGGGAAGGAGGCAAAAACAAACCCACCACAGAACAGCACCGAGGAGCACACCACACAGGCGAAAGGATACCTGCTCCTCGTTCCCATCTTAATCCCAGACAGTGGGAAAAACAAACACGCACCCATTCTACAGGGCATAAAAGAGAGGCCTGTTCAATTGGCAAACCTAGAGAACCTTGGCAGGAGAGACAGAACTCAGCCTTGAGTTTACCATCAGGTGCTGAGGTTATTAAAACAACAGGGAGCGCTCTAGGGAGTGGAGAGAGGCCCACAGTCAACACCAGGGACATGAAATGGTGGCTTTCTTTCTTGCAGTGAGTGAGCAGTTTTTAACTGTAATCCTCCTAAATCCAGAGTGTGTGATAATATGGACAACGCAGACCAGTATTTGGATTTTCACTATCTATAAAGAAAGGACTTTTAAAATAGTTCTCTCCTGTCTAAAGCATGTGATAGATGAAACTAGTTAAGAGAATGGATTATTTTCAAGGACTAATTAAACAATGAAGTTATTGATGTTACAAATCACTCTCAGCTGCCATTAAAGCAGCCCCCGGATGTCTTGTGGGAGGCCGAGCCCCATCCATCTGCAGGCTGCTGAGTGGCCCTGTGCACAGACCTGGCAGCCAGACCGCCAGTGCTCATACCTAGGCTCTTCTCCTCACAGGCTGTGCATTTATGGTCATGTTTCCTAACATCCCCAGCCTCAGTGTTCTCTTCTTTAAAATGAGGCTAGATACCATCTTCTAAGAGTAAGCTCAAGCATGTGATGCCATGGTAAGAGCTTAGTAAATGCTACCGTCACCATTATTCAAAAATCAATCACACAGGCCTGGGATGGATGTGATTTGCCTGTGTGGTGGTCAAGTGCAGTGATTCTGCTACCTTCTGGACTCTGCTGGAAGAGGCACAGAACCCCACGGAGGGAAGAGGTCTCAGGCCCCTGGGGGACCCAGCACATCTTGCAGGCTGTGCTCTGAATGTGCCCACACTTTTAAAAGATACCTGTCATGGGGGCCTCTGGAGGATGGAAGATCCCAGCTGTGTCTGCCCCTCCTCCCTCTTTATCTCTCTCTTCATGTTGGTGGGAATACGGTCTTCCTCTCTCCTGGAGTCCACATCTCCTAAAGGGGCTTCCTTCTTCCTGGAGCCTGGAAGGACAGGCTGGGCAGAGGTTGCTCCCACTTTTGAGCAAGTTCTACATTTTAGCTCCCACATTTTTGTGGCCTATCTGCAAAGGACAGCATCCCTCTCGTCTTGATGTTCTACCTACTTGATGTGCTTTGGGCTCTCTGAATTCTTATATGGCTCTGTCCCTGGCAGCTTATACTGCAGGGTAACTTGTCAGCTAGGGGCCTGACTTAGCACCCCCTTCCCAATTGTGCACTCCTTGCAGCAAGGCCCTCCATGCCTCCCCTCCATGTCCCTAACAGGTCTAGTTCACGGTAAGCCCACAGTCGGTGCTGAAAGCAAGTATTAAATCAACAGACACATAAAGAGTCTGAGACTCTTCACATAAAGTTCCCAAAGACCTGCCTCCAATGTCAGAAATCACCCATCCTCTTTAAAAAGAGGCTCCCCAAAGTCAAACACTCAATCTCCACCGGGTCCAGTTCCACTGCCCTGCTCGCTAGCGCAGTGGTGATTAATGAACACCCCACTGGCTGTGCAGCTCCAGGCTGGGAGCACACAGAGCCCTGGAAACAACCCCTAGTGGAGAATTTGTCACTGTCATTCTGGCCACTCATCCTCCCGCCCTGTACCCCTGCTCAGCAAGGCCTGCAGCAGTCAGCGGAACTTCCTCCTCCACTGCCATCGTCGTCCCTCAGGACCCGAGCTCCTCCCAGATCTGCTTTTGGAAAGCCTGCCTACACTGAGTGAATTCCCAGGGAACAACTCTGGCTCGTGTTTTAGTGTGAAAATGCTCCCAGCCCTGTGTTTAGGGCAGCATCCTGTTTACACCTGTGGTATCTCACCTGGGGATGGAAGGTCCACAGAGAAGCGCTGGCAGTTCTGGAATCCAGGGCTGGCTCTTATCTGTGTTCTGTGTGACCCTGGGCAAAACCTTTTCCCTCTCTGATCCTTGGAGTTGTGTTTCATTCCTCAGAGTTATTGGGAGGTCACATGGGCTGTGGGTTCATGTCAAACACTTTTCTTTGTTAGGGCATGCAGGAGCCAGCAGACAGACACTAAGGCACCAAAACACTGGCAGCCAAATAATAAACCAGAACATTTGGATGGTGATAAGGGCTATGAAGGACATCTAGAGTGGCAGGGATGCTCAGGGTAGCCATCCTGAAGAGGAGGCATGCATCCAAGCTTCATCAAAACAATGAGAACAAGTCAGCCAAGGGAAAGTTTGAACTATTGTTTTCCAAGCAGAAGGAACAGCAAGTGCAAAGGCCCTGAGGCAGGAATGAGCTCAGCACAGTCTGGAGACAGAGCTGAGGGCCAAAGTCCCGTGGACAAGGGGGAAGAGGGTGGAAGAAGCCAGAACATATAGGGCCTATAAACCATGGAAGGAATTTCAGCTTTAGGCTGAGTGTACATAGCAAAGGGATACAGTCTGATATAGGATGTAAAAGATCTCTCAGCTATCCAGTGAGAAGTGAGAGATAGGACCTGATGAAGTTTGTACAAAGATCTCTCCATTATAATTGATGGTCTTGAGGGTGGCAGGTGTGGAAGCAGAGAGATCATTCAAGAAATGGTTGCAAGAAAGTAGTGGAGGCTTGGATTGCAGGCGTTGACTGTGGAGAGAGGTGGACCGCTCCAGAGAGCGTGGCTTATGGGAGAGGTGGATGGGGGACAGAGAGAGGGAGGCAAGGAGGAATCGAGGGGACCTGGAGGTGTCCAGAGTGAGTGAATAGGCAAGCAAGGGAGCCTTTCTCACCTGGGATCGACCTGCAAGGCCGCTCCTCTCACACACTGTCACGCCATCCAGTCCCCTCTGGATGCAGCCTAGAGGAAAGGCCTCCCCAGTGTGGACCATCCCAGGTGGGACGAGCAGCGAGGAGAAATGGTGCTCACTCCACGTCTCCGGCAGCCAGCTTTTCTCTGCTTTTAGAAAATAGAATTGCCTTCTCTCCTTTCCTTTTTTGCCTGAAGGGAAGCACCCTTGTGCGGGCCCAAATGCATGGGGTTATGAAGTGCTCCAGCTCTCAATGCGTTGCTGGAATGCTGAATAGTTTTTATGAACAGAATTGATGGTCTTGTCAGCAGCGACAATATTTACAGAATATACTGTTACGTTCTAGGAGAAAAAGAAAGTGGTGACATGACAGCTCTGGGCAAGCTGTGGGACATGCGAGGGCCTGGAGGCTGGTGGAGACAGCTCTCCCTCTGCCGGGCCCTGCCCAGACTCCCCGGGCCTGCTGGGGCAGGGCTCACAGTACAAAGAGCCTGTTGGATTTTGTGTTCTGTGGGAAATGGGGAGGAAAGACATTCCAGTGCCATGCTGATACTGCAAAGACATTTTCCTAAACCATGAGAGGGGAAACTGAAGGCCCCAGGGAGCCCCAGAACCTGACCTTCTAGGGAGCAGTTGAGCCATCCTGGGAGCAGATTCACAGCCTCTCTGGACTCAACATATGTGAGAATTAGGAAAGAGCTGCTTGCACTGGAAGCTGGATGCTCCAGGGATGCTTATGCAATGCACTTGGAGTTGCTGCCTTCCTTGGACAGCTACTCATTAGGCATCCCCTTGTGCCAGCCTGGGCTAAGAACTGGGCATGCAGGGTAACAAGAGTCTCTGCCCTCAATCATGGGAGAGAGAGAAAATAAACAAGAAAATTTTTTTTCTTTTTTTTTTTAATTAGTTTCTGCTTTATAACAAAGTGAATCAGTCATACATATACATCTGTTCCCACATCCCTTCCCTCATGCATCTCCCTCCCTCCCACCCTCCCCATCCCACCCCTCCAGGCGGTCACAAACAAGAAAAATTTAAATCAACAAGGTAAGTGTCCTGAAGAACCAATAGAGGGTGTTGTGAGAGAGGCTGTGGGGCGAGGCGTGGGCATTCCATAGCCGGGAGCTGAGGCCCCCTGGTGGAGAGGAGCAGCCCCGGGAAGGCCTGGAGCAAATGCACTCCTGGTGAAAGCAGCTGCCGTAAAGGCCTGAGATGGCACATTTGGCCATGATTTCCAAAGTCCCACGGTCAATGAGGACATGATGCTGAGATGACGTCTGGGCAGCAGGAGCAGCAGGTTGGGTTTGGGGCGAGGGGGCTGGTCAGCTCTTCCTGAGCTCATTTCCCAGAGCTGGAGTGTGGCTGGGGCAATGTCCTGACCATGCTTGTGGAGGCCAAGGAAAACCTAACCCCATCATTTTGTCCTGTGGGAGAGGGTGAGCTCCTTCCTCTCTAAATCCAAAGGAGGAGGTGTGGTCTCATCTGGGGGCCCATGGCCTGGAAGGAACCTCTCCAGGTGGGATCTCAGTCAGGTCCATGAGGGTGGGGAGTGTGGGAGTGAAGCTGTAGCAGCTGACAGCCAAGAGGCCAGCAGAGCATGCAGGGGGGCCTTACATTGTCAGTGAGTCAGTAGCCCCAGCATCTCCATGTCTGCCTGATGGGAGGGTGGCTTTGTCCCTCACCTCCTCTCTGCTGTCACTGCCAGTTCTCACACTGCCCATATGCTGGATTCTTATTTTAGATACTGTGACAATTCTCAATATAGACACCAAAGAGAAAAGGTGAGCCCTCCCCAAAGGCACTGAAGCCTCAGCACCCCTGCTATAGGGACCCCACTGTGTTTCCCTCACACTTGTAATGTGAGAAGAGTTTTCAGGTTGAAAGACTAAAAACTGTTCCAGTATTTCATGAAGACCCTGCATGCAAGCACACTGGCAGAAAGTGCCCCAAACAACTATCACAAAGCAGAATCTTCTTACATACCCTAAAATGACAGAGAATGGATGGAGTTTAACAATTTTGTCAGGAGGAAAACTGTTAGATCAGCAGCTGACATGGAAAATGTTTGGAATGACAGGAGTCAAATCGTTCCCTACAAGATCATGTTTGTGATGAGTGTGCCCAGGAATGGAGGCCACAGGCCATGCCCTATGTTAAAACATAGGTTGGGTTTGAGTCAACAGAAACCTCTTGCTCTCACTAGGCACCAGCAGCTCTCTCCAGGAATGAGAGGCATTAGAATTTCTTGGCCACATGTGCATCATCAGGACCCTGGTCAGGAATCCACTGGCTCTGGTGACCCATCCACATTTACATATGGACAGATTGTGACACTGGCCTATACTCACCCACAGAGGCTTTCCTCCTGACTGAGGATCAGGGCAGATACTAGGCGTTAAACCAAACCAGGACTGCACCTCAGCTGCTGAGCCAGAAAGATGGTAATGGAGACACAATCTCCCCAGAGCCCAAGGGTGTTATTCAAGGATGTTTTATTAGTTTTCTATTGCTTTTCAACAAATCATCAAGAACTTAGCAGCTCAAAACAACACCTACTTATCATCTCACAGGATGGGTCAGGAATCAGGGCACAGCTTAGCTCGGTCCTCTGCTCAGGGTCTCACAGGCTAAAATCAAGGCTCTGGTCAGGTTGTGATCTCCTCTAGAACTTGTCCTCCTCAAGCTCATTCAATCTGTTATCAGAATTAAGTTCCCTGAGGCTGTAGGACTGAGGTCCCCATTTTCTTGCTCATTGTCAGCCAGGACCACTCTTAGCTCCTAGGATCACCCTCAATTCCTGGCTGCAGGACCCCCATAGTTCCCAGTTTTGATGTCTGTCTTCTTCTAGCCCAGCAGGAATGTGTCTCATGCTTCAGATCTCTCTGAATTCCCTGTCTCTGACCTCTGGACCCAGATTCGTGTAACTAGGTCAAGCCCACTTGAATAATCTCCCTTTTGTTAATCAAGGCAACTGATTAGTAACCTTAATCACATCTGCAAAACCCCTTTTGTCATGCAACGTAACAATCACAGGAATGATACCCCATCATATCATAGGATCTGCCATACTCAAGGGGAGAAAAGGCATGTATACCGGGGGTAAGAATATTGGGGGCCATCCTGGGATTCTGCTACCACAAGCCCTGCTTTCAGGATCACAGTCACAAGATATATATCAGGCTCCTTGGCACCCTCAAACCAGCAAGGCGGCCATTGACAGGATCCCAGAGACACAGGGCTAGAAGAATTTTCCTCTGGTCATCTCAGCAGTGACAGAAATCAGGAGAAAAGGTATTTTCCCTACAATTAACTGGCTTTTCTTCAAGAAACTGAAAACCTAAGTTCTCCCAAAGAGGATCACTGAGCCCCTGAGCCCTTTTCCTCATTGGGGTAAGGGTACAGGTTCCAAAGTCAGCTGGGACACCCACCAGCTGTTCAGTCTTGGGCACATTGTTAGCTTATCTGAGCCCTAGTTTTTTTTATTATAAAATAGGGACAAGATTGGCCTTACTTCATAGAATCATTTTGAAGATTGGCTGTGCTAATCCATTCCAAACACTTAGTACAATGCCTGACACACAGCAAGCCACTGATACATGTGATGTGGTGGTGTTATCCGTCAAGTTTCTAGAGAAATGTGTGTGTGTGTGTGTGTGTGTGTGCGTGTGCATGTAGATGGAAGAACACAGGGCTCAGACTAAGGAGGCTTGGTCCCAGACTCAGGTCATTCAACAAGAAAGTGCCTGATAAATTTTTTCTCCCATTCCGTATGTGGCAGCCACCATTCTACTGTCTGCTGCAGTAAGTTTGACTATTTTAGCCCACATATTAGTGGGATCATGCAGTATTTGCCAGAAGGGGAATCGGGGAGATATTGGTCTAAGTGTACATAATTTCAGTTATGCAAGAAAATAAGCACTGGAGATCTAATGTATAGCAACGTGACTATAGTTAACAATACTGTATTATATACTTGAAATTTGCTAACACGGCAGATCTGAAGTGCTCCCCCCACACACACACACACTCACACACACACTCTCACACACACAGAGAGAAGGCACCTGGGTACTTGGCAAGGTCAAGGCCCTTCCACTCTCTGGATCTCAGTTCCTCCATCTGTGAAATGTAGATTGTTTCTAAAAGCAGATGCATTTCTAAAGCTACCCATCCCATGTAGAGAGCTTCCAGAACTTTGACTCTTGTTGGATTTGATCATTTGTTCACATACTTTGTACATATATACTGTATTAGTCAGGGTTCTCCAGAGTAACTGAACCAATAGGATGTGTATATTAAACATGTATATATAGAGAGTCAGAGAGACAGAGAGAATAAGGAATTGGCTCACGATTATAGAGACTGAAAAGTCCAGACCCAGAAGAGCCAGTGATTTAGTTCCTGCCCAAGTCTGAAGACAGGAGAAGACCAATGTTCCAGCTTGAAGACAGTCAAGACCAATGTTCCAGCTTGAAGACAGTCAGGCAGAGGGCAAGAATTCTTTCTTACTCAGCCCTTTGTTCTATTCAGGCTGTCAGTGGATTGGATGAGTCCCACCCACACTGGGGAGGGCAATCTGCTTTACTCAGTTTACCTATTCAGATGTTAATCTCATCCAGAAACACCCTCACAGACACAACCAGAATAATGTTTAACCAAATGTCTGGGCTCTCCATGGGCCAGTCAAGGTGACACATAAAATTAACCACCACACATACTTTATGTACATATGGATTCATAAGAAGCACAACTTTTTGAAGATTAAAAAAATAGGAAAATGCCCTTAGTCACACCCATGGAGCCTGCACTTGACAAGAGGATAACCCTTAACATGAAAAGGCGCTGTTACAGCCTTTCTATCACTCTTTGGAGACCTTGCCTCTATTCTCTAGAATCACAGTCCTCTAGTCTTCTGACCTGAAACAGTCCTCCTCAGTGAGGCGATCAGGTGTGATCCCAGCCTGTAATGCATTGTAGCTTTTAACTATTCAGCCAGAGCTTCTGATTCAGCACATTTTAATCAATTTTATTTGCTAAAATCAAGGAGATGTCATCTGTAGTAATCCCAGCTGACCTCCCAATGTCAGGCTGGTAAAAATATTAATGTCAGCTCCCTGCTGCCTGGCAGAGACAACACCCAGCTTGACAAGCAAACAAATGTCTGCTGGGGGCTAGTGAACCCATATTAATGAATAGCTTCATCAGTGAAAGCTACCCTCAAGGCAGAGCTGCCACAGGCTGAAGCCTCACTAGAGGCTCAGATGCCTTTCTGGTGAGATCCTGTTGTCCATCAACATCAGTTAGATGTGTCTGCCTAGACAATCTCCATCCTCAATAATGTGTTCCAGGTTGGGTGCTAGGATCACCCACACAGCTCTTAACATTTTCTATTCTCCCGGCCAAGGTGTCCTCCTCTTACTATCTGTCAGTTACTTCCAGCTGTGACAGTTACCCCTGAGGACACAAAGCAATTCCAAATAGGAGTAAAGCGTTATTTCTAGAGGTCACAGTCTTATGATCCCTGGCTTCACTCAGCCCAAGAGTGTGTTTCTTTGGTCACATTGTTTGGCTTCTGCAGTTCTTACAAGACAATTACCAGGTGGAGATTGTGTGGCTCACAAAACAAGCAGTTCAGCACCTTCCATCTAACTCATGTCCCTCTATGAGTATTTATGCTTCTTATCTGGCCACTGCAGGCTCTGAGTTTGTAGCTCCTGATTTAACTGGAGCCATGATGGAGTGAATCATGTATTAACATCCTAACGTCACAGACACACGTCTTTTATCCAGGGCAGTGCTGGGCAGATGCACAGCCAGCCTCTGGACTCCTACTTCGGTGCTCATTGCTTAGCCCCCTCCAATTCCATCTCTCCACCCTTAGTCTTTTTTTTTAATTGAGGTATAATTGACATACAACATTTTGTTTATTTCAGGTGTACACATAATAATTCGATATTTGTATATATTGTGAAATGATCACCACAATAAGTCTAATTAACAACTGTCACCATACAGATTTTTTTTCTTGTGATGAGAATTTTTAAGGTCTACTCTCTTGGCAATCTTCAAGTATACAATACAGTATTGTTAATTATGATCACCACGCTGTACGTTACATCCCCAGGACTTCTTTATTTTATAACTGGAAGTTTGTACCTTTGGACCCCCTTCATCTGTTTCGCTCACCCACCCCCATCCCCGCCTCTAGCAACCACCAATCTGTTCTCTGTATCTATGACTTTGGTTTGTTTGTCTTTTTAGATTCCACGTGTAAGTGAGATCATATAGCATTTGTCTTTCTCTGTCTGACTTACTTCATTTAACATAATGCCTTTCAGGTTCATCCATCTTGTCACAAATGACAAGATTTCCTTCTTTTTATGGATGAATAGTATTCTATTATTCTTTAATCATTCTTTAATTCTTCATCCATCGACAGACACTTAGGTTTCTTCTGTCTTGGCTATTGTGAATAGTGTTGCAATGAACATGAGGTGTATATATCTTTTCAAATTAATGTTTTCATTTTGGAGGAGGATAAATACTTCAAAGTTGAACTGTTAGATCATATGGTAATTCTATTTTTAATATTTTGAGAAGCCTCCATACTGTTTTCCATAGTGGTTGCACAGATCTATATTCCCCCACACACTAGACAAGATTTTCTTTTCTCCACATCCTCACCAACACTTGTAATTTATTGTCTTTTTGATAATAGCCATTCTGGCAGGTGTGAAGTGATATCTCATTGTGGTTTTGATTTGTATTTTCCTGATAATTAGTGATGTTGAGCACCTTTTCATGTATCTGTTGGTCATCTGTAGGTCTTTGGAAAAATGCCTATTCACATCTCTGCCCATTGTTTATTTTTTTGCTATTGAGTTGTATGAGTTTTTAAATATTTTTTGGATATTAACTCCTTAACAGATACATGTTTTACAAATAGTTTCTCCCATTTGGTAGGTTGCCTTTGCATTTTGTTGATGGTTTCCTTTGCTGTGCAGAAGTTTTTTAGTTTGATGAAGTCCCATTTGTTTATTTTTGCTTTTGTTTCCTATGCTTTTGGTGTCATATACAAAAAAAAAAAAATCATCACCAGGACCAATGTCAAGAATCTTACTGCCTATGTTTTCTTCTAGGAGTTTTATGGTTTCAGGTCTTACGTCCAAGTCTTTAATCGATTTTCAGTTCATTTTTATGTATGGTGTAAAATAGTAGTCCAATTTCATTATTTTGCATGTGGCTGTCCAGTTTTTCCAACACCATTTATTAAAGAGACTGTTCTTTCCCAACTGTATATTCTTGGCTCCTTTGTCAAAAATTAATTAATTAATGTATTAGTTTATTTCTGGGTTTTCTATTCTGTTCCATTGATTTATGTGTCTGTTTTTATGTCAGTATCACACTATTTTGATTACTAGAGCTTTGTAATATAGTTTGGAAACAGGTAGCATGATATCTCCAACTTTGTTCTTGTTTCTCAAGATTGCTTTGGCTATTTGGGGTCTTTTGTGGTTCTGTACAAATTTTAGGATTGTTTGTACTATTTCTGTGAAAAATGCCATTTGAATTTTGATAGAGATTGCATTGAATCTTTAGATCACTTTGGGTAGTATGGACATTTTAACAATATTAATTCTTCAAATCCATTAGCACAAAATATCTTCCCATTTATTTGTATCTTTTTCAGTTTCTTTCATCAATGTCTTATAGTTTTCAGTGTACAGGTTTTTCATCTCCTTGGTTAAATTTATTTCTAGGTATTTTATTCTTTTTGGTGCAATTGTAAATGAGATTGTTTTCTTAATTTCTCTTTCTGATAGATTGTTAACAGTATTTAGAAATGTAACAGATTTCTGTGTATTGATCTTGTATCCTGCAACTTTACTGAATTCATGTATTAGGTCTAACAGTTTTTTGGTGGAGTTTTTAGGGTCTTCTATATATAATACCATGTAATCTGCAAATAGTGTTTTACTTCTTTCCAATTTTGATGCCTTTTATTTCTTTTTTTATTAATTTTTATTGGAGTAGAGTTGCTTTACAATGTTGTGTTAGTTTCTGCTGTACAGCAAAGTGAATCAGTTATACATATACATATATACTCTTTTTAAGATTCCCTTCCCATTTAGGTCACCACAGAGAATTGAGTAGAGTTCCCTGTGGTATACAGTAGGTTCTCATTAGTTTTCATTTCATATAAGGTAGTGTATATATATTAATCCTAATCTCCCATTACATCCCACCCCCACTTCCCCCCCTTGGTAACCATACATTTGGTCTCTACATCTGTGATCCTATTTCTGCTTTGCAAATAAGTTCATCTGTACCATTTCTCTAGATTCCACATATAAGTGATATTATACAATATTTGTCTTTCTCCTTCTGACTTACTTCACTCTGTATGTCAGATTCTAGGTCCATCCACATCTCTACAAATGACCCAGTTTTGTTCCTTTTTACGTCTGAGTAATATTCAATGGTATACATGTACCACTTCTTTATCCATTCCTCTGTAGATGGGCATTTAGGTTGCTTCCATGTCCTGGCAACTGTAAATAGTGCTGCAATGAACAACCGGGTACATGCGTCCTTTCAAATTATAGTTTTCTCTGTGGATATTCCCAGGAGTGGAATTGCTGGATCATATGGTAGTTCTATCTTTAGTTTTTAAAGGAATCTCCAAACTGCTCTCCATAGTGGCTGTACCAATTTACATTCCCACCAGCAGTGTAGGAGGGTTTCCTTTTTGCCACACCCTCTCCAGGATTTATTGTTTGTAGATTTGTTTGTTTGTTTGTTTGTTTGTTTTTGCAGTACGCGGGCCTCTCACTGCTGTGGCCCCTCCCTCTGCGGAGCACAGGCTCTGGACGCGCAGGCCCAGCAGCCACGGCCCACGGGCCCAGCTGCTCTGCGGCATGTGGGATCCTCCCGGACCGGGGCACAAACCCGTGTCCCCTGCATTGGCAGGCGGACTCCCAACCACTGCGCCACCAGGGAAGCCCCTGTTTGTAGATTTTTTGATGATGGCCATTCTGACCCTGGTGTGACATGATACCTCATTGTAGTTTTGATTTGCATTTCTCTAATAATTAGTGATGTTGAGCATCTTTTCATGTGTTTTTTGTCCATCTGCCTGTCTTCCTTGGAGAAATGTCAGTTTAGACCTTCTGCCCATTTTTTTGATTGGGTTGTTGTTGTTGTTGTTGTCGTTTTAATATTGAGCTGCATGAGTTGTTTGTATATTTTGGAGGTTAATCCCTTGTCAGTTGCTTCATTTCCAAATATTTTTTTCCATTCTGAGGGTTGTCTTTTCATTTTGTTTATGGTTTCCTTTTCTGTGCAAAAGCTTTTAAGTTTCATTAGGTCCCATTTGTTTGTTTTTGTTTTCATTTTCATTACTCTAGGTGGTGGATCCAAAAAGATCTTGCTGCAATTTATGTCAAAGGGTGGTCTGCCTATGTTTTCCTCTGAGGTTTTATATTATCCAGCCTTACACTTCGGTCTTTAACCCATTTTGAGTTTATTTTTCTGTATAGTGTTAGAGAATGTTCTAATTTCATTCTTTTACATGTAGCTGTCCAGTTTTCCCAGCACCACTTATTGAAGATATTGTCTTCTCCATTGCATATTCTTGGCTCCTTTGTCACAGATAAGGTGACCATAGGTGCATGGGCTTATCTCTGGACTTTCTATCCTGGTCCATTGATCTATATTTCTGTTTTTGTGCCAGTACCATACTGTTTTGATGACTGTAGCTTTGTAATATAGTCTAAAATCAGGGAGTATAATTCCTCCAGCTCCTTTTTCTTTCTCAAGATTGCTTTGGCCATTCGGGGTTTTTGTGTTTCTGTACAAATAACAACATTTTTGTTCTAATTCTGTGAAAAATGCCATTGGTAAGTAGGTATGGGTTGCATTGAATCTGTAGATTGCTTTGGGTAGTATAGTCATTTTCAAAATATTAATTCTTCCAATCCAAGAACACGGTATACCTCTCCATCTGTTTGTATCATCTTTAATTTCTTTCATCAGTGTCTTATACTTTTCTTCATACAGATATTTGCCTCCTTAGGTAGGTTTATTCCTAGGTATTTTATTCTTTTTGCTGCAATGGTGAATGGGATTGTTTCCTTAATTTCTCTTTCTGATCTTTCATTGTTAGTATATAGGAATGCAAGAGATTTCTGTGTATTAATTTTGTATCCTGCAACTTTACCAGATTCATTGATGAGCTCTAGTAGTTTTCTGGTAGCATCTTTAGGATTCTCTATGTATAGTATCATGTCATCTTCAAAGAGTGACAGTTTTACTTCTTCTTTTCCAATTTGGATTCCTTTTATTTCATTTTCTGATTTGGTAGCTGTGGCTAGGACTTCCAAAACTATGTTGAATAAAAGTGGTGAGAGTGGACATCCTTGTCTTGTTCCTGATCTTAGAGGAAATGCTTTCAGCTTTTCACCATTGAGTATGACGTTAGCTGTAGGTTTGTCATATATGGCCTTTATTATATTGAAGTAGTTTCCCTCTAAGCCCATTTTCTGAAGAGTTTTTATCATAAGTGGGTGTACAATTTTGTAAAAATGCTTTTCTGCATCTATTGAGATGATCATATGGTTTGTACTCTTCAATTTGTTGATGCAGTGTATCACACTGATTGATTTGTGTACATTGACAAATCCTTGCATCCCTGGGATAAATCTCACTTGATCAGGGTGTATGCTTCTTTTAATGTGTTGTTAGATTCCATTTGGAAGTATTTTCTTGAGGAGTTCTGTGTCTATGTTCACCAGTGATATTGGCCGGTAATTTTCTTTTTTTGTGATATCTTTGTCTGGTTTTGTTATCAGGGCAATGGTGGCCTCATAGAATGAGCTTGGGAGTGTTCCTTCCTCTGCAATATTTTCAGAAGGGTAAATGTTAACTCTCCTCTGAATATTTGCTAGAATTCACCTCTGAAGTCATCTTCTCCTGGACTTTTGTTTATTGGGAGTTCTTAATCACAGTTTCAATTTCATTACTTGTGATTGGTCTGTTCATATTTTCTATTTCTTCCTCATTAAGTCTTAGAAGGTTGTACCTTACTAGTAATTTGTCCATTTCTTCTAGGTTGTCCATTTTATTGGCACATAGTTGATTGTAGCAGTCTCTTAATGATCCTTTGTAATTCTGTGGTGTCCATTGTAACATCTCTTTTTTCATTTCTAATTTTATTGATTTGAGTCCTCTCCATTGTTTTCTTGAGGAGTCTGACTAAAGGTTTATCAATTTTGTTTATCTTCTCAAAGAACCAGCTTTTAGTTTCATTGAACTTTGCTATTGTTTTCTTCATCTCTATTTCATTTATTTCTGCTCTGATTGCTATGATTTCTTGCCTTCTACTAGCTTTGGGTTTTGTTTGTTCTTCTTTCTCTAGTTGCTTTAAGTGTGAGGTTAGGTTGTTTATTTGAGATTTTTCTTGTTTCTTGAGATAAGATTGTATTCCTATAAACTTCCTTTTTAGAACTCCTTTTGCTGAGTCCCATAGGTTTTGGATCAACCTGTTTTCACTGTCATTTGTCTTTAGGTTTTTTGTGTGTGTGTGTGGTACACGGGCCTCTCACTGCTGTGGCCTCTCCCGTTGCAGAGCACAGGCTCCAGATGCACAGGCTCAGCGGCCATGGCTCACGGGCCCAGCCACTCTGCGACATGTGGGATCCTCCCGGACTGGGGCACGAACCCGCGTCCCCTGCATTAGTAGGCGGCCTCTCAACCACTGCACCACCATGGAAGCCCTAGGTATTTTTTGATTTCCTCTTTGCTTTCTCCAGTGACCCATTGGGTATTTAATAACATATTATTTAGCCTCCATGTGTTAGTGATTTTTACAGTTTCTTTTCCCCAGTAATTGATTTCTAATCTCATAGCATTGTGGCCAGAAAAATACTTGATATGATTTCAATTTTCTTAAATTTATTGAAGCTTGATTTGTGACCCAAGATGTGATCTATCCTAGAGAATGTTCTGTGTGCACTTGAGAAGAAAGTGTATTCTGCTGCTTTTGGGGGGAATGCCCTATAAATATCAATTAAGTTTATCTTGTCTAATGTGTCATTTAAGACTTGTGTTTCATTAATTTTCTGTCTGGATGATCTGTACATTAGTGTAAGTGGGGTGCTAAAATCCCCCACTATTATTGTGTTACTGTTGATTTCCCCTTTTATGGCTGTTAGTATTCACCTTATATATTGAGGTGCTCCTATGTTGGGTACATATATATTTACAATTGTTATATCTTTTTCCTGTACTGATCCCTTGATCATTATGTAGTGACCTTCCTTGTCTCTTGTAGCAGTCTTTATTTTTAAGTCTATTCTGTCTGATATGAGCATTGTTGCTCCAGCTTTCTTTTGATTTCCATTTGCATGGACTATCTTTTTCCATCCCCTCACTTTCAGCCTGTATGTGTCCCTAGGTCTGAAGTGGGTCTCTTCTAGCCAGCATGTATAGGGGTCTTGTTTTTGTATCCATTCAGCCAGTCTGTATCTTTTGGTTGGAGCATTTAATCCATTTACATTTAAGGTAATTATTGATATGTATATTCCTATTACCATTTTCTTAATTGTTTTGGGTTTGTTTTTGTAGGTCTTTATTCCCCTTCCTCTTGTTCTCTTCTCTTGTGGTCTGATGACCATCTTAGTGTTGTGTCTGGGTTGCTTTTTCATTTATGTATGTGTATCTATTGTATTTTTGTTGGTTTGCATTTCCCAGGAGGTTTTAATAAAGCAGTCTGTATATATACAAATGCAATTCCCGTTTCCTGCATTTGTACTCTTCTCTCCTCAGTGTTGCTGGTTTTGATATCATATTTGTGTATGGATGATTTCCTGCTTTTATGGTTTGTTTGTCTTTACCAGTGAGCTTTCCCATTTCTGATTTTCTTGCTTCTAGTTGTGGTTTATTGTTTTCTTTTTCCCCTGCCTAGAGAAGTTCTTTTAGCATTTGTTGTAGGGTTGCTTTGATGGTTTTGAATTCTCTTAGTTTTTGGTTGTCTGTAAAGCTTTTGATTTCTCCATTGAATCTGAATGAGAGCCTTGCTGGGTAGAGTATTCTTGGTTGTAGGTTGTAGGTTTTCCCCTTTCATAACTTTAAATATGCACTGCAGGTCAGAAGGGAGTGGCAGTACATATTTAAAGTTATGAAAGGGGAAAACCTACAACCAAGAACACTCTACCCAGCAAGGCTCTCATTCAGATTCAATGGAGAAATCAAAAGCTTTACAGAAAAACAAAAGCTAAGAGAATTCAACACCATCAAAGCAACCCTACAACAAATGCTAAAGGAACTTCTCTAGGCAGGGGAAAAAGAAAACAATAAACCACAACTAGAAACAAGAAAATCAGAAATGGGAAAGCTCACTGGTAAAGACAAACAAACAGCAAAAGCAGGGAATCATTCATACACAAAAATGATATCAAAACCAGCAACACTGAGGAGAGAAGAGTACAAATGCAGGAAACGGGAATTGCATTTGTATATGTATAGACTGCTTTATTAAAGCCTCCTGGGAAATGTAACCAACAAAACTACAATAGATACACATACATAAATGAAAAAGCAACCCAGACACAACACTAAGATGGTCATCAGACCACAAGAGAAGAGAACAAGAAGAAGGGGGAAAAAGACCTACAAAAACAAACCCAAAGCAATGCAGAGTTCTGCTGAAAAATCAGCTGATAACCTTAAGGGGATTCCCTTGTATGTTATTGGTTGCTTTTCCCTTGTTGCTTTTAATATTTTTTCTTTGTTTTTAATTTTTGTTAGTATGATTAATATGTGTCTTTACGTGTTCCTCCTGATCCTGTTGGGACTCTGTGCACTTCCTGGACTTGGGTGACTATTTCCTTTCCCATGTTTGGGAAGTTTTCAACTATAATCTCTTCACATATTTTCTCAGGCCCTTTCTCTTTCTCTTCTCCTTCTGGGACCCCTATAATTCGAATGTTGGTGTTTTTAATGTTGTCCCAGAGGTCTCTGAGACTGTCCTCATTTCTTTTCATTCTTTTTTCTTCATTCTGTTCCACAGCAGTGATTTCCACCATTCTGCCTTCCAGCTCACTTATCAATTCTTCTGCCTCAGTTATTGCATTATTGATTCCTTATAGAGTATTTTTCATTTCAGTTATTGTATTTTTCATCTCTGTTTTTTTGTTCTTTAGTTCTTCTGGGTCTTTGTTAAACATTCCTTGCATCTTCTCAATCTGTGTCTCCATTCTTTTTCCAAGATCTTGGGTCATCTTTATTATCATTACTCTGAATTCTTTTTCAGGTAAATTGCCTTCTCCTCTTCATTTAGTTGTTCTTATAGGTTGTAATCTTGCTCCTTTGTCCACAACAAATTTCTCTGCCATCTCATTTTGTCTAACTTATTGTGTTCATGGTCTCCTTTCTGCAGGCTGCAGGATCATAGCTCTTCTTCCTTCTGGTGTCTGTCCTAGGTGGGTGAGGTGGGTATTGAGCGGGACCTCCCCTTTGCTCTGTGGTTGCCACCTCCCTGTCAGGGGCATCGTGTACTCCCTAGTTGTTGAAGTAAATGTCCCAAGATCTGTTTCTTAGCTATGCTTCTGATCTGCAGTGTGAAGTAGGTGGGATTGATAGAGTTTCTTCAGCAGTAATTTTACTGTGGTAACCTGAATTGAAGCTTATGTGATGCTCAAGCTCATTTCCTCTTACCTCTTCACACATCACACTTCAGAAAACAGTTGCTTCCATTCAAAGAAAGGAGAAGTTGGGGACAACTGCAGCAGTGGAGGAGGTGATGACCTCTTTGGTCAGGCTGGGGGCAGAGAAGGAAATGGCTAGCCTCAGCCTTGAATCACAGCAATAGGAAACAGCACACCAATAAGAAGGCAGTGAGGAAGACCTCATAAAGCTCCTATTTCTTTTTTTTTTTCCTTGCCTAATTCCTCTGGCAGGACTTCCAATACTGTGTTGACTAATAGTGGTAAGAGTGGGCATCCTTTTCTTCTTCCTGATCTTAGAGGAAAAGTTTACAGCTTTTTAATCTTGATTGTGACGTTAGCTGTGGGCTTGTCACATATGACCTTTATTATGTTGAGGTACATACCCTCTATACTCACTTTGTTGAGAGTTTTTATCATGAATGGATGTTGAATTTTGTCAAATGCTTTTTATGTATCTATTAAATGATTATATGATTTTTATCCTTCATTTTGTTAATGTGATGTATATAATTGATTCATTTTTGGATGTTAAAACCACTCTTGCAGCCCCAGAATAAATCCCACTTGATTATGGTATATGATCCTTTTAATGTATTGTAGAATTTGGTTTGTTACTATTTTGTTTGGTATTTTTGCATCTAAGTTCATTAGGGATATTGTCTGCTCTTAGTCATAAGTGGTGACCCCAGCATGATTCCTTCCATTGGAAATGAGGAAGAGCCAAGCTAGTCCCATGCAAGGGAGCAACAAACCCAAGCAGCTTCTTTTCAACTCTCCAAGGGCAGAGCTAATTCTTACCTTGCTCCAAAGAGAAATGAGTTCTGAAAAGAGAAGAATCATTTGACAAATCTAGCAGTTCATGCAGTGAGTCTGATGTCATGCTGACCACAGTGTGTGAAATGGCTTAATGAGTGTGTGACATGTGATGCAGTGGCCTCCCTGCAAGGATGATGGGCTCCTCAATGGATCAACTTCATCCTTAGATTCCCCCTACAGCCAAAGTGCACAGCTGCAGCCATCAGCTTTGCCCATGCAGCCCCCTAGATGCAGCCTGTTTGTACAAACTGAACACTAAACAGAGAACTCGGTACTGCAGAGGCATGGCAAAGGTCTGCTCCCTCTTAAACAACTAAAGTGTAAAGTCTCATGGAGTGGATGCCTTTTGTTTAACAAAACTAGCCAGTGGAACGAAACTCTCATCAGCTAGAAACTTAAGCAAAAAGTCCATCCAGCAGTCTTGTTGCCCAGGACTTTCCTGTAATTAGAGAGGGATGGAGAGGATGAAATGATCTGGGTGGAGGGATTCTCAGACCCAGGACTGAGGGTCAAACGAAAAGCATAGACGTGACATTTTCACGCAGCTTTGGGAAGACAGGGAGAAAGGAGAGAAAGAGAAAGAAAGAGGAGGTCAGAGGGCGAGGCAAGAATAAAAGAGGGAAGGGGAAAGGAGAAACTGACGCAAAGGACACCAGGAAACGTGCATGCCTGCCCTGCCTGAGGTCCAAACTCATCAACCCTATCGACCACTGGCCTACTGATGCGGCTCCCAGGGATCTCTGTCAGGAGCACAGTCTGTGGAGTCAGAGCTGGGGCAAGTCACTGAATCTCTCTTTGTCTCCATTTCCTTGTTTCTATCTCAAGGGCAATAATAATAATAACATGTACCTCCTATCATGGTTATGAGATTCATTGAAGTGATGTATGTTACATGTTTAGCACAGGGACTGGCTTACACTTAAATGCACAAGAACTGCCAACCCTCACCAATGCTGTCTGTCAGATGTGAGATAAAGCCTGGTGTTCCTGGAGTCCTCCACTCTTGCTGGGATGCAGCTCCCTCGGGAAAGCTGGTGTTTCCAGTGCTGGGGTGTTTGGCACCCCTGAACAAATGGCACACAAGCTCAGGCTGCTTTCCCACATCTGTGTGCAAACCCCCCAGCAATTGCTCTCTATAACGAGGTAGAGGGGCTGGGGTGGAAAGGCCAGAGACCAGAGGCTTTGAATCCTGCCCCTTTCCCCCAGTAAAGCCTGCTTTGCACCTGAACCTGCTGGTGACAGGGTGGTTAATGCTTCCTGCCAGGCAGGACAGCTCACTGATCTCTTGCTGTTTTCCTTGAGGTTAGAAGGGCAGCAGAGGTCCTGCTCCCTAGAGGCACTCTGGGAGGAAGACTGGACCCTGGGCCTCCCTGCCCTGCCTGTTTCCCTTTCCTAAATGGTGACACAGAGCCACAGGATGTCCAGGCATGAAGGGATGTCACAGGCTGGGACAAGGCAGTCATCCTAGAGGTAATCATTGTGAAATCTGGAGCCTTGATGCCATGTGAGACCCAAGGCACAACTCTTGCAGAATACATGGGAGGCAAGGATAATGTCTGAGGTTGACGTTCCCCTCATGAAGATGGTGGATGCAGGGGCCTGCCAGGGTTAGGTTTAAGTTGATTTAAAGAAAATAATAATTGTTATACTTATTGTGAGCTTGCAGTTGTGAACTATGGTTCATAGTGTTACACATCCAACCACTGCCCTCTCCCTCCACAGCCATCTTCAGTCCAACATAGTAGGGGCCAGGGCCACCTAGCTCATCTCCCCACTTCCTCTTTCTCTCCTCCAGCCCAGTCTCCATGTAACAGCCACAGTGGTACTTAAGAATGCATATCTGATTGTGCCTCTCCCCTGATAAGAACACGAAGGTCCACCCCTGCTCACCTAGCTCAGAGACCCTCCACTGTCAGCCCTACCTGAAACCCTCCCTCTCCTCTCACCCCCTCCACCTCCTCCTCCTCTGCTACTGCTCCAGCTGTCATCATCATCCTCATCATTATCATTGCCAACATTTAGTGAGTTCTCACCACGTGTCAGGTACTCTTCTACATATTGCATCACCTCATTTAGTCTCCACCACTTATGAGTATCTTCCATTATCATCTTCATTGTGCTGATGAGCACACCGAGGCACAGGAAAGTTAAATTACTTGTCAGGGGTTACCCAGCCAGGAGTCCCAACTCTGTTCCTTACCCACCTTAGTAAATGGCACCACCAGGCACCCAGCACCTCAAGCCAGAAACCCAGGAAACCCATCCTTGATCTGTTTCTTCCCATCACACTCCACATGTCCTCCAACAGCAAGGCCTGTAGGTACTACCTTCAAAATGCCTCAAACCCACACACTTCTCCCTTTCCACTGCCCACCAGGCTGATCCAAGCAACAATCACTTCTCACCAGAATGACTCCAATAGCTTCCTCACTGGCTTGCCTGCTCTAACTCATGCCCTTCATGCATTTCATCTCCCTCTTTCTTTCCTTCCTTTTTTCCCTCCTCCTTATTTTCTCCTTCCTTGTTTTTTCCTGGCTTCCTTCTTTTCTCCCTTTCTCCCTCCAATCCTTTATTCTTTCTTTCTTTCTATTTTAAAATATATATTTTATTATTATTCAGGTACATGAGGCCAACGTATCTGATGATTGCCATTAAAATAACAATTGGATACATTTCCCAAGAGGAGAGGGTATGTCATACCATGCAGGGCTACACGGGGAAGCAGTAATGTCAGTCAGGAGGCAGGGTGAGCGAGGGAATAATGTGAACAAGAGCCTTTACTGTGAACTCCATGGAAAAGAACAGAAGAGGCAGGGGAAGCAGGTTTGGGTTGGCTAGTTTTAATCATTTCGGTGGGCTCTGGAGTGTAGAGGCTGTCCCTAGTTTCCTGGAAGCTGGTCCTGGGTGATGAGGACAGGGTGATAGTGGCCCAGAATATGAAAGCCTGATAGAGGAGGAGGTTGGGCTCTGGATTGAGGAATTGGCAGTCTCTCCAGGGTCAGCAAAACCCCCAAATATCAAAGTCTCAGAAATATAGAAAATGTAGAAAATTTAAAAGTCTTGAGGGCTTCCCTGGTGGCACAGTGGTTGAGAGTCCTCCTGCCGATGCAGGGGACACGGCTTCGTGCCCTGGTCGGGGAAGATCCCACATGCCGCAGAGCAGCTGGGCCCGTGAGCCATGGCCACTGAGCCTGCACATCCGGAGCCTGTGCTCCACAACGGGAGAGGCCACAACAGTGAGAGGCCCACGTATAGCAACAACAAAAAAAAAAAAAAAAAAAAAAAAAAAAGTCTTGATTAATACTCTTTCCTTTCTTCCTTTCTTCTTTCCTTTATTTTTTGTTTCAGAGTTTTTTAAATGCAAATAACCTTCCCCAGTTACAGTTGAAGCCCGTGCTCTACCCTTCCACTACAAAATTGCTTTCTTTCTCCATAAAAATATCCAGATGTTTTTAAAGTTTGCATAAATGATGTCATAGTATATGATATAAATGTGTGTGTAGAGAGTCTCCAAAATATACCTAAGAAGAGTACCAAAAGACAAAAATAGAGAGAATATGAGTAAAACAATGTTTCACTGAAGAGAGTTTTCCAAAATTGAAGAAAGTGCATCTTGAAGGAACAGCAGCATAAACAAAAATAAATCCACACCTGGACACCTCATAGTGAAGCCAGAGGTCATCACAGGCAGGGAGAAATATTTTAAAGGGCATCTGAAGGTAAATATTAACCACAAATGAGTGACCATTGACCAGAGACTGCTGACTAGTCTGGAAATATTTACCATAGACAGTGTGATATTGTCAGCATAGACATAAAGGACACCTTAACATCAGCTTAGAATTCTATGCCCAACTAAACTTTCCAGACCTTTGCTTAAAAAGGAAAAACAAAAAGCTGCTGAAGGATATGCTTCAACCCAAGGAAACATGAATCTAGAGAGAAGACCAGGAAGGGAAAAACAGTAGTGAACATAAAAATTGATAGAATATGTATGATGGTTAATTGCATGTGTCAACTTGACTGGATCCTGGGGTGTCCAGATATGAGGTTAAACATGATTTCTGAGTGTGTCTGTGAGGGTGTTTCTGGATGAGATTAACATTTGAATATTAGACTGAGTGGCCCACACTGGGGAGGGGTGGACCTCATCAAATCCATCCAGGGCCTGAATAGAACTAAAAGGCAGAGGAGGGGAGAGTGTGCACTCTCTGATTGATTGCTTGAGCTGGGACATCAGTCTTCTCCCGCTCTCAGGCTTGGGGCTTATACTACTGGCTCCCCCGTTCTCAGACCAGGCTTTCCTAGGCCTCCAGCTTGCAGACTGCAGAACGTGGGATTTCTCTGCCTTCTTTACCGTGTGAGCCAGTTCCTTATAATAAATACCTAGATGTAGATCTAGATGTGGCTACAGATATGTATCCTATTGGTTCTGTTTCTCTGGAGAACCCTGACTAGTATAATATGTTTAATTTATCAGTGACTGTTTAAAAAAACTATTTCCCCTAAATTAGGAAAAGATAAAACTAAAACATGGACAAGGGGAAGGGATGTTCCATGAAGAGTTAAAGCACATTAAGTCTGTTTAACAAGAGGATGAAAATACACAAAATAGCTTCAGAAAATTTATAGAAATAAAGAACAGGTGAGTGCTTTCCAATTTTCACCACATAAACCATGTTTTAAAAAACATCCTTGGGGCTTCCCTGGTGGTGTAGTGGTTGAGAGTCCGTCTGCCGATGCAGGGGACATGGGTTCGTGCCCCAGTCCGGGAAGATCCCACATGCCGCGGAGCGGCTAGGCCCATGAGCCATGGCCGCTGAGCCTGCGCGTCTGGAGCCTGTGCTCCACAACGGGAGAGGCCACAGCAGTGAGAGGCCCACGTACCGCAAAAAAAAAAAAAAAAATCCTTGTCCGCGTGTTCATGTTTTGGAGACACAGATTCCAGTCACATTCACAGTAGGTTTGCCTATATAGGACCACACACTATGTGAGTATATCTAGTCATCAGCAACAAAACATCCTTAGGGATTTAGTGTTTTCTGCTTTCTGTAAAATATACCTTCCATGGGGAAAATTAGATGCACGTTAATTAAGGGCACTCCTAAATTGGATCCCTCCTGAATGCATAGGTTCTATGGCAATGGTCAGAAACATCAGACAACAAGGTCCTACTGTATGGAACATAGGATTATATTCAATATCCTATAATAAACCATAATGGAAAAGAATATAAAAAAAGAATGCGTATATACATATATACACACACACATATACATATATATATATAACTGAATCACTTTGCTGTGCAGCAGAAATTAACACAACATTGTAAATCAACTATTCAATAAAAAAAAAGAAATGTCAGCCTAGCGGTTATATATGGCCCACAGAGAAATTTTGTTTAGCTCATTCAGTTTAATCTTTTAAAAACTTATTTGGCAACACATAAAACAAAGGAAATTCCACATAGAAATCCATCTTGCCATCTTCCCTTGGAAAACTGTGCTATTATATTTAGCAACCCTGATTCCCTGAGAGCCACCGGCCACAGGGCAAGGCTGACTGAAGCCAACCCTGAGGAAGGACTTGCACGCTCTTCTTTGTTTCAATCTATTTCTTAGCAGCCAGGCCCAGAGGGCATCTGAGTGAGCCAGTGTTGTGGGCTCTATTGTATTCATAACCATTTTTATTTGAGTATTTCCAAGCCTCCTCTCTGGATCTAGTTACTGTAAAGCAATGGATAAGAGCTGTTATTCTCTCTTCTTTGGGAAGAAGTTCACCATCTGCATGGTCTTTGTGGATACTCCCCATTCCGGGAGCGAACAGCTGCTTGGAACACACCACAGCTGCTTGGAACACACCGCCTCCCACCGCCCCCCCACTGCCCCCCGCCCCAGTTACATTGTGTTCTATGGCAGCTACGGGGCCCACATTCTCCCCCAGGGCTGAGAGAGATACTTCACTTTTCTGAAAATTACTGACTCACTTTGTTCAACCTTTGGGGGCTGGGTTAATATTAGAATTATTTAATTATTTGAAAAGGTAGTATATTTGCCTCGTTGAAAATTTTAAAAATTATAAAATGATATTTAAAGAATTTTCTTTCTCCCATCCTTTCTACCATCTACCCAGGTTCTATACACCTCTCCGCCACCAAATAAATGGACAGTTATTACTTTTTGATGTATCTTTGTAGAGAATTTTTTAATCCGTATACGTACAAAAGCAATGTACAGTCTCCCTCCATCTTTAACTCAAATGGTAGCATGCCTCACTTGTTTTCACATTTATTTAAAGTATACATGGAGAATTTTTCACTTGTCTAAAGAGAGGACTCCTCATTGTTTTTCATAGTCACTGAAGATTCCATTGCATGGATGTTCACAATTATTCAACCCAACCCCAACTGATGAACTTTTAGGTTGTTTCCAGGTGTTTGCTCTTACAAACATTGCTGAAGCAAATAACCTTGAACATACTGACTAATATAGTTGACATCTCATCAACTAGCAACTCTCCTGTAGAACCTAAACCAGCACAAATTCCCTGACCTTGTACAATAAATAAACCTCATCTCCTCTATTGATCATCTTCTTCTCCCCATTCACAGAAACACCACCACACCACCACGGAATATCTAGACACTTGAAGTCTAAACAACGAAGAGACCTCTTGCCTTTCATGCCCTCCAGTGACTCTTGCAGATTAAAAAAGAAAAACGATTTAATCCATCTCTCTCCCTATGGCAGTGTTATAAAATGTGGGTTCAGAAGAACATGGAAAATTAGATGATTTTCTTATGTTAGTTGTCTTTTGAGTTATTAGCAGTATTAATATAGTACAATATGCACATAATTAACAAGCCTTCTGAATTTTACGTTCACTTTTTCTTGTTCCTTTTAATTAGCCAGCACTCTAGTTGAAGGTGGCATAGTGATTCAAATGATGGCTAAATGTGTCAGATGGTGGCAAAATGCACTAACCTGCGGAGGGGAGAGAAAAAAATTCTAGAAATACCATAAGATATTTTTACCCCATTAAATGCATAAAAGTTTCTCAATGTATTATTCATAGTATAAGCATAGCACAAACAAGGCATGATTTATTGAGTATTTTAATATAGCCTGTTAATGCTATGCAATAAAGTCTATTTTAATATTTAATATGACCTGTGAATTTTGAACTTTTTTCAAGAATGATCTTGTAGTTTTAAACTAAATTAAATATATTAGGTGACAAATGAGTCCCTTTGAGCTTCCTTGCAGGCAGTCTGGGCCTGTCAGAGCAGGCAGGTTCAGAAGATGGCTTCAGCTTTGGTGTTTAGCCTGTTGTGGAGAAAAGGGTTATGTAGCTGTTATTCTGAGAATTGTGCTGACTCTAGCAGCTTGTCTACTCACAGTCCAGGCAATTGTGAAGTCAAGGTCTTGGGCTCAGTTCCTGGATGGGTCCTGTAACCACCATCATGAACAATTATCTTTTGGTGGCCAGCGTTCATTCTTGCTCTTTTGGTAACAGTACATCCATGTAATTAAATCTGTCCCATTGGATGGAGCTTACTGATGTCCTGCTCTCCTCTAGGGGTGAACATGTGACCCAAGTTAGGCAGTGGGAGCCCTCCTGTATCAGTCTGGCTAAGTTTGATGATGTTACAGTAAAAAGCAATTCCAAATTCTCAGAGGATGAATGTAACAAAGTTTATTTCTTTCTCAGGCCACATACCTGTCCCAGGTCAAAAGCAGGGCTTTGCTAACTGCAGTCCCTCAGTCCAGATTAATTCAGCCTGCATTTCAATACCTGGTCCTATGATGGCAAAGGAACAAAAGAAAACTCTGCAAGGCCTTGTCTCAGTATAAATGCTCCAGGCTGGCACATGTCATTTCTGCTCTAAACCCATTGGCAAGAGCAACACATACAGCCCCAACCAACCACAAAGCGTCGAGAAGTAAAATGCTGTCACCATCATCCCAGGGATAGAAAAGGAATATGTGGGCAAGAGAACTGATGGCTGACTGCCACACTTCCTCTCTGCATTCTGAATTGTGAGCAGCGAGATAAAAAGAATACTTCTTTTTGGAATCTATTTATCCCATAGAGCTGCCTGGACCACCCTCCACAGCAGTCCCTGCCATTGAAACTCCCTGGTGCTGCCCTTTCCTCTAAACCCATGCCCTTCAAATGGATTCCCCTTATACCTAAGTAAGCCTGAGTTGGCATCTGTTTCTCACAACCAAAGAACCCCAAGATATCCAGCTAAAAGTGCACTGTGGCTCCAGCCAGCCAACTTGTCATCATGGCTTGGTGTGGTCCTTCTGACCCTCCCTCCAAGGCTGGTGCCGCAGCCCTCTGAGAGCAGCAGCCAGGGCACTAACTGAGCAGGAGGACACCAGGGATGGCACGGTTTGCCTGCAGGACACTGTTAGAATCTGTCCAAACCACCTTGATCTACCTCTCACAACTGCTGAGAAAATACTTTTCAGACACAGGGAGGTCCCTGCATAGACCTTGCTATAGAAATTGAAGAATATTTGAGCCAAAAGGGACCTCAGAAGTGAGCTTACCTGATCCCTGCCTGGTGGGTGAAGAGGGAAAGCACTTACCCAAGGTCACATGATTACTTAGTAGCAGAATCCCTAGCTCACATCCTCAGTGGGTGTCCCATAGAGAAAAGTAGAAAACCAACAACAGGGACTTAACCTGGTGGTCTAGTGGCTAAGACTCCATTCTCCAACAACTAAAGATCCCACTTGCCGCAACTGAAAACATCCCGCATGCAGCAACGAAGTTCCCCGCGTGCCACAACTAAGACCCAGCACAGCCCAAAAAAAAGAAAACCAACAACATCACCCATCTGACCATACCTGGGCTGCCCAGTGTCCAGGCAGGGGCCCAACAGGGTCCCTTGTGTTGTGTCCCCCTCTGGGTGAGCTGGTCCTACTTTGGTTTTTGCTTTCCCAAGAGAAGATTCAACGTGCGGCCACAGAGACCACCGGGCAGAACCTCTCTGCTAGGGAGCACCCCTGCTCCTTGAGGAGATACAGCGTGGCCCCCAGGGCAGTGCAGGCGACCCTCCAGCCCTTCACTGCTCTGGCTGGCTTTCTGCTGAGGGCGTTTACACACCTCTTGTCATCCCTTTGCTTATCCAAATTGCTCCCCTCCAGGAAGCCCTAGGGCACTTGTCTACCTTACGCTCATTTTAACATCCCGAGTTTTCCAAAGTGCACCCCTTGAAGTATTCCTCAGAAAAGGGGTCCTGTGTAGGGTTGTCAGATAAAATGTAGGCTGCCCAGTGAAACTTGATTTCAGATAAACAATAATTAACTTTTGTAAATATGTTTATTTTTGTAAATATGTTTATTTTCTGTAGGACTTTTCAGAGGCATTAAATGACAATGAGCATTGCAAATTCCTGAGAGAGTTTATGGTCTGCAGCATTCCCTCAGTTTACTGCATCACAGGGTTAAGTGTCTCAGATTAAGCAAATAAAAATACAAATAAAAGTTTGAATTTCTGATAAATTATTTTTTGGAAAAGTATGCCCTAAACTTTGCATGAGACATACTTATACTAAAATAATATCAGTTGTTTACCTGAAATTCAAATTTCACTGGTTATCTTGAATTTTATCTGGCAACCCTACTTAGAGGTTATACAGATGCCTGGTGTTTTGATAGGTGTGGGTTAGAGGCTCAGAAAATACATTTGTAAGAAAGACCCCAGGTGGGTAGGCCTGATCAGTCTAAGAGTAACGAAGTAGAAGAGGAGTATGTGGGGGGGGGGGGGGGCGGGGTCTGAAGTGAGGGATTGCCCAGAAATCCAGAGCTTTGAATCCACATCTCCTAACTACTTTAGAGTTACTGAAATCTCAGGCTCCTTTTCCCAATAATTTATTCCATGCAGACTTGGGCACAGTGCGTCTTTTAGGAGGCTGTTTGACAGCGCTTAACCACTATCCACATTTTACCTGCTCATAACAAAAAGACAAGTCCCCATCTACCATTCTGTAACTCAGAAATGCACAAGTTATACAGCATCTGGAATCCACCCAAGAAAAAAAATGTCAGTCTACAAATCTAGAATGCTGGAGGCAGAAACCATGTGCTCGGAATCTTTAAAATCACATTTCACTTTGCTACAATGCAGTTCTGTTCCCCTGTAGACGGCCAGATATGTTGGCTGGGAGAGATCCACTTTTGTGGTGCTGAGCCAAGGGGCCACACACCTTCTGGTTAGTACCTATCCAGGTTTAATACCTGATTACTGTCCTCAGATTGCCTCTCAACACTCATTACCAGCACTCAGCAGTTCCTGCTAAGGTGATGGGACTTAAGATTAGGACAAAAGAATAGTCGTTTTTGTTTTCAAGTGCTGGTCTCCTTGGAATGTTATCATTTAGCAGGATTGGGAGGCACAACTTCCCTTTCCTACTGAAGAATCAGACAAAGCATTAAGCATTTATAAATAAATTAAACTCTCCCTATGTGAGCAGAGGGCCTCAGCCTGCTTGGTCTCTGTTTCATGCCTATGATGAATTTAGCTGTTCCTCTCCAACACCCAAGCCCAAAGCTGCCCTGACAAATGCACTCTAAGCTACAGAAATGCTGGATCCCAGAAGTGACAGGCTTCTTTGGATGACCAGATAGAAGCTGCGTTCCAGTTGGTCTGTCCAGTGCCCCAGGCCTATCCTGGGACTCCGTGGGAGGACTCTGTCACCTCTGGTCCCATCCAGGATCGAGTGAAGAGACTTTTCTTACTCATGATGATGGCCATTGTGGGTAAACCAGGTGGGACTATCTCCCCTGTCTGCCTGCTGAGTTACCTGCTTCCCAGGCAAGCAAGCAGAAAGGGAAGGATAGAGGAGAAAGGAAGGGGAAAGGGAGAAAGGAAAGGGAAGGGAAGAGAGAGAGAGAGGGTGGGAAGAAGAAGGAGAGAAAGACCACAGGGAAAGTAGGGGAGTGAGAAGAGGAAGGGCACAGGCTAGAATATAATGGATAAGCGAGAATTTAAAGTCATTATCAACTTACCGTGAATTCCAGATAGAGTGTTTGGACGCTACATCATATTTCTTACTAGGAATTCATTCATGTAACAAAAGTTCTACTCTCTGGGACACCTGCTAGGGATAGGGCACTGTTCTAGGGGCAACAGTTTGTATTCCAGTGAGGAGAGGCAAACAATGACAAACAAACAAGACAATTTCAGACAGCATCAGTGTTGGAAGGGAACAGCATGGTCATGTCATAGAAAATCAAGAAGGCAGGGAGATTTTAGATGGGAACAGTAGACAGGGGAGGCCACTTTAAGGAGATGCCAGTGAGGGGAGAGCAGGATGATGGGAAAGAGCTAGCCATGCGAGGCAGGAAGGGAGAGTCTCACATAAAACCCCACCCCCCCTACCCCACTAGCTTCGTAAGTAGGACAGCGGGACAGAGGCCAGCATCGCCAGAGAGTAATGAGCAAAAGGACACATTACAAGGCAGGAGTTCAATCCTTTGCAGGCTTTTAGGGGCTGACAAGGCATTGGGATTGCATTAATTTGGGACAATCTGTAAAATGCTCTTGTGATCAGACATAAATCGTTGGCCCTTCTTGACAGGAAAACATGGGGCTGTACAATGCATCCCCCAATCCAGGATTTGCTTCTGAATGGTCGTCATGGAGCAGAGAAGAGAGGCTCATTGTAACCCCAACATGTGTCTCTCCTCTGAGCTTCAACATCGTCCTCGTGGAAGAGGGAAGGCTGATCTGAGGCATGTGTTATAGGAGATGAAACCCACACTTTTCCTTGCCTACGTGATTGTTTACAAATGGACATCAGGGGGCTGACTAGCTGCCCCAGCAAGACCTCAAAGATAAGACAAAGAGAGTCCATTACTGTTGGGGTCATGATGACTGGACCAAGTTCTAGTTCTCATCTCAGGGGTCCTCATGCCTGGTGAAATCCTTCAGCTTTAGGGCACCAGGCCCCAAATGTTTTGTTCCCTTGGGTCAATTCATAGGAGGCTGATTGAGATCAGAATACCATTGTCTAGCATCCAGGATAACCCCAACTACTCTAAGGGTAGCTGGGAAACCATGTGGGGATGGGAAGCCTGCCAGACAGCCCAGAGCCAGCCAAGAACTGGCAGCCTCACATGATTCAGTCAGTTCCAAATGGGCAAGAACCTAGTCACCAGTAGGGTCCATCTCCTTCATGGATATGCCATCTCTACCCCAAACTGTGATTCATAAATACCTACATATCCACGTCGCCCAACCTCCTTTTTTATAATCCACCACAAGCACCATATCCTCCTAGGAAATATGTCCTGATGAGGAAAACACTGAATGTGGACTCAGAAGCCTTGGGATTACCTTTGATATTCACCTCTTACTTGCCGTGTGATCTCAGACAAACCATTCACCCTCTCTGAGCCTCATTTTCCTCAATGATAGATTGGGTCCAGCAATATCCACCTCACAGAACTGAGTATAAGGATTAGCACCAAATACAGTGTTTGGTCTCACAGAGAGTATTTTCTAAGTAACTGCAATGTTCTGCTTCAGTATGGTGCCCATATTGGAGAGCCCTGAGAACACCCAGCCAAGGTGGCTCTAGGGTGCTGAGGATGAAACAAAGGGAAAGCAGAGGAAACCACCCAGGTGTGAGGGCTCCAGCTGGGAATCTGATTGCCATGGGGATTTCTGGAGACTGGGCAAAGAGAAATTTCACTGTTTTAAAGGAATCAGAATGTGCGGACACAAAGCCTCTTCTCCAGTAGAATTTATGAGTCCAGCAGGCCCCTGGCCGAGACAGACAACTCATTCTGGGGGAAATTAAGTGTCAAATGCATTCGGGCACCCACTGGCAGAGTTTTACAGTCATTCTGGCTCTTGGTCTTAGCTTCCTTGTCAAAACATTGACTTTCTTCTGCAGCTCTTAACAAGACAAGAATCAGACAACGCTGATGAGTAATGTATCTCTTAACACCTCTGCTTGAAAAGATGAGACACCTCAAACTCCGGATCTATTGGAGTTTGGGGGCAGTAATATGACAGTGAAGTCATTTGCTCCTTGTCACACCAGGAGAACTTTATGGCTTTTCAGTCTGGCCAAAGGCTTTCCCCAGATGAATCAAGCTTCCAGAGTTGAGATGTCTAATATCATACTCTGGAAGAGAGAAGAGATATATGGGCAGATCCATCACATGAGTCACGTGTCCCTGCAGAAACAGGAGCAAGAAAGTCAGGGAATTGTTAGCAAAGCTGTGCAGAATGGCTCCGAACCAGTGGGCAGCCAGAGATCCCAGTTCAGCACCACAGGTAATTACTGAAGTTCACAGAACACGCAGCCTTCGAGTAACTGTTCTCATCTGGGTCCCCCTCAAAGCAGACCACAGACAAAGACTTAGATGCTGGTAGTTGATTTGGGAGGTGATCCCAGGGAACAGGAGGGAGGCAACAGGAGGAGAGCCAGTAAGAGGGGGCACTAGGGAGCTGGTCATCACTGTGGGCGCTGAGGGCGCGGTCCTGCTGGGACCTTCTGAAGAATTTGCTGGAATGGACTTCAGAAGTACTCCTTTGAAGGATGAGAGGTTGGGGGATTTATTCCCTACACCTGTCCCCTGTTGGAAGAGGTTTGTCCCTGAGTGTGTCAACCCTCCCGCCTTTGCAGGCTGTGCCTATGCTTGGGCTGATCGCCCCCATAGCTTCAATGAGAGCTCTATGTCAGAAAAGCAGAGGTTCCATAAGGTCTGCTTGAGGAGGGATCCTGGTGTTGGAACCCTGGCCATGTGCCTGGCACTGCACACTACAGCTGTGTTGATGTCAGCTGGGCACAAGTCACCTGTGGTAGTACCTGTACTCCCCACCATGCTGAGCATGGGGACAAAGAGAAAACCATTGCACAGCTGCATCAACTTCCAGGAAAATTTGGGATAGATGGGTGACCCACAGGACCCCAGCTCAGCAGCCCAAGTTCTAACGGAGTAACAAGAAGAGAAGATGCTGTTATTGAAAACAAAAATTGAAATAGGTCTACTCTAAGAAATAGGTCAAGTTCTTCTTAGGGGTAGATGGCCTTTCAGTTTAGAAAAATACTTCAGAGAATCTTTCTGTGTGTGTGAAAATATAGGCCCCAGGGCACAGTGGGGAGGAGAAAGAGAAAACGAAGCTCTGTTGTAAGTGGAATTTTTGTCTCATTTGTTTGAAAAGGCTTTGGGATGGGGAGACGAGAAAAGACAGGGATAAGGAGATAAAGGGGGGCTCCAGTCAAATGGCAGAGAGGGATTGGACCTGGAAAGGAAGACAGCCAGAGAGACACAACCTGCAGAGGAGCTGTCAAGGACGGTACGGCAGCCACAGCTAATGAAATACCACTTGACGCTGTTGCCCGTTCGGTAAGATGCTGGTATTCCTTTCTCATGTCGCTAAACCTTCAGCATGAAACATCTCAGCCTCTTGTCAGTAGTGCTTTGGAGAAGAAAGAAAGAAGAACATTTGGGGTGATCTAAGGTAGAGAGAGAACAAGAGCTGTGAGAAAGAGATAGAATGGAGAACAAAACTCAGCAGGGATGAGTGTCCAGGGATTGTTCTTGAAGAATTCTTGGAGAAGTTGGGAATGCACCAGACATCTCACAGTGTGGGGAATGGTTTGAAGTTAAAGAAAACCATGCTCCATAAGCCCAAAGAACATGATCTGAATGAGTTTGGCACTCAGTTACCGTGACCAAACACGCAGCTGTGCCAGGCCCCCTGCTGGACAGAGGGAGTTCAGAGGTGACAGAGGGTGGCCCCTGCCCTCAGATGGCTCCAACGTCCTGGGGTGTCCCAGTTGTCGCAACCAACCTGGCTGGGCAATGCCCTGAGAGCCAGGCGGAAGGCTCAATAAACCCTGACCAGAGAGCTCACAGAAGATCCCCAGGAGAGGGAGCACTAGGATGCTGACTGGAATAAAGAGAAACATTTTGATAGGTGGAGAGTGGGACAAAGAAACTGCGTGGGCAAAGGAATGAGAATGTTGTCTGGGGTGGAAGTTCTCTTATGGGGCTCTTCCACGGTCACCAGTGACACACAGATGTCTCCTTCCGAATCAAGTCAGGGACCTGGGGGCAGAGGCATATCCAAAGAGTCCTTGAGGAGAGCTTAATGAAGGGACTGCTCATGGAGGGGAGAGTTAAAGGGAACCACGAGGGACGTGGGAACACACACTAGGTGACAACAATGTCATCACTTATGCTGCTGTGGAAGAGGTCTCAGGAAGGAGCTGCAGTTTTCCCACAGAGGAGCTCAGCCTGCTGGGGAGGAAGCAAACACTGGATCTCTCCCATCCCTTCTAGTGCCGCCAAACCCAGCTGGAAGCCAGAGGCCACGAGAGTCTGGCCTGTGCTGTCCTACAGACCGAGACTATGGTCAGTTGCGGGGCCAGAGGGCCTTGCTAACAAATTGGCCACCTGTCTTCTCCAAGTTGTCCAAAATGGGCTGGCCTCACACACTGGGGTTTCAGAGAGGTGCTCAGCAGACTCGTAGATTCAGGAGAGACTGTGTTGGCCACCTGACACTGCTAAGGCTTTGCCTGACTCCTGATCACTCAGAAGGGCTCAGCAATGAACCCATAGATTGTGCTTGTAGATAAAAAACTGGGTCTATGACAGGAAAATAAACCTGTGAGACGCACAGATCCCAGATGGCCTAGCATTTTAGAAGTCAACAGCAGTATTTTAAAATCAACTGGACATTCTGTTGGAAGCCAACACAGCAGCCCACTAGCTGGGAGGCTGCACCTGAGGAGCTAAGCTTGTGAGCCAACTGGGGGCTGTCTCACACCCAGAATCAGCTCAGGGCTTATCTCGGGTTAGGCTCTCCTAGAAGAAGTCTCTGAAATGGCAATTTGTAGCAGCTGATTTGTCAAGGAAGGAGAAACAAGTGAGGGTGAGAGAGAGGAGGGCAGGGAAAGGGGGAGAAGCCAAGCCTGTGTGAGGTCCTGGCCACAGCCTGAACCCCTGGGGAGCTCTGTGTGACTTGCCAGGCTACAACAGCGAAAGGTGGTGCTGATGCTATTTCCTGACTTCTTTGACTGCAACAGAATCCATTGCAAGAGACTGGAGCTTGTCCTAGAAAGTCATCTCCCTCCCCTCTCCCACCACCATCATCACTCAGGAAAGGCTACCAGAAGTATTTTGTTACAACACGATCTTTACTCAGGAATTCACTCAAAAATGCACATCGCAATCACTCAAAATTTGCTGAATTAGAAAAAGAGAATGACTTAGTAGGGCATCCCTAAAATATAAAGTGACTTCTTGAATACCTAAATACAGATGATGTCTACAAAGACCAAAATGTGTGAAAATTCTACCAAAATTGGGCTGAAGTTTGCTTCTGTGTTTTGCATTTAAAAAGGGTTTGCTAAGAAAATTGATAGTTTAACAAAGACAGCAGGATGACAGTTAACCCACTTAAAAGAGAAGCTCAGACCCTGGTCCTGGGCCTGATCTCATTCCGCAGACATCTCCTACTCAGGACAGGGCTACAGGGGGCTAGTGGATCAATGACCCTGGGGAGCATTGCAGAGTGGCTGAAGAGTTCAAGGCTGCCCCTTAGAATGGCTGGTACATAAAGGCCACTCTGACTAAAGTTGAGCACTCAAAACTGTGAATAATGAGGGAGATTTGCTGGTTCAGCAGCAGGAACCAGAGGTATTTAGGGTCTGGTGGCCAACAGCCCACTAATGACGTGATCAGAAAAGCAGTTTTACTGATAGGTCCTACTTAGGATTTTACTTAATCCCAAGATATGGGACAGCCTTGGGCATGTGTTGAAGTGAAACGGGCTGAAGGGAGCCCCTACTGCAACCCTTCTGCATGTTGTCAATGAAGTAAAAAAAAAAAGGAATATGTGCATTTCTACTTAGCTCATCAGATTGGCTGTATTAAACTGCAGATTTACTGTAGCCAGGCCTTGGATATTGCCTACTACTTAAAATGAATTGCTACCAAAATGTTCAGAGAAGATCATAGATTAAGCATATTGACTATGTTTCTTCTTTAAGTAATAGTTAAGGGTAATAACAATGACAGAGAAGCCAAGTAGATATTTTCCCACCCATTATTAATAACAGCCCCTCAACCGACTGATGGATGGCCATCTCTGTGATGGAGTGCTGGCAGCATTTGCTCTGTGGAGGGTCTGTTACTGGGAGGGCTTGCAAGATATTTGATTTGAGAGGTGTCTGGCTGCTGATTGTTGAGGAGGGCCTGGGAGAAACACAGCAGTGTGAACACCAGGACCATAAAAAGAGAAGAAGAATACAATTCTTTTGTACTTCCCCTTCCTCCTCCCACTCCTGGTAGAGCCAGAGAGAGGCAAGCAGAGAAGAACCACAGAGGTCACGCCATCTGCATGCAGGTTCCTAGTCACTAAAGCCACAGAGAAACATGGACTCGGGAGATGGCGCTCTATGCACCTGTCAGTTTCAGGTAAGGAGGCTCTGTTCCACACAGTCACTCAGGATCCAGGCTGATGGAGCCTCCACCATCTTGCAGCTGCTTCATCTGGAAGGGCAGCCTCCAGGGGCTGCCAGGATGGAAGGAGAAAGCAAGAAAGCAGTCCAAGGGTTTTCACTGCCTCAGCCCATGAATGGCATGTGTTCCTTTGCTCACATTTCTGACCAAAACTGGTCACATAGCTCTGCCCAAGGCAACTAGGAAGTGATATCCCCAGAGTAAAGTGGTTTGCACAGGTTGCCCCACTTCCTCACCTCCCATTCCATCTTCAGTTGCTCCAGTGTGGTCTGGTCTCCACCACTCACACCACCACAGCCTCCTTATTCCCAAGGCCAATGGTAATTTTCACATTCCTCAGTCTCTGAGCAGCATTAGTCCCCCATATTCTAGCCTGCTCTGAGCTCCCACGATGCCTCCTTCTCTTGGTCCCTCTCCTCTCTCACACTGCTCTGTGAGTTTCTCCTCACCCAGCCCACCTCTAAATGTTGATGTTTTCTCAGGACAGGTCTTGGCCCTATTGTTTTCTCACAGCTTTAGATGCATCTATATGCTACAGCTCAGACATGGACCGCAGCACAGCCATCTTGAGAGATCCCTCTACACTTTTGGATTCAGCTCCTTACTTGACATCACACAAGGACATTGCACAAGAGACGCAAGTCTCCTACATCTGAGTCAAAGGGTCCAAATCAGAAATTTAGATGTGGTGCACTCGTTTTTTTTTTTTTACATATCATTTATGTTTATTCACAGAGCATTTACATTACTTAATTGTAAGTAATTTTTAAAATATTTTTATTGGAGTATAATTGCTTAACAATGATGTGTTAGTTTCTGCTTTATAAAAAAGTGAATCAGTTATACATATACATATGTCCCCATATCTCTTCCCTCTTGCATCTCCTTCCCTCTCGCCCTCTCTATCCCATCCCTCTAGGGGGTCACAAAGCAAAGAGCTGATCTGCCTGTGCTATGCGGCTGCTTCCCACTAGCTATCTATTTTACGTTTGGTAGTGTATATATGTCCATGCCACTCTCTCATCTTGTCCCAGCTTACCCTTCCCCCTCTCCGTGTTCTCAAGTCCATTCTCTAGTAGGTCTGTCTCTTTATTCCCGTCTTGCCCCTAGGTTCTTCATGACCATTTCTTTTTTTAGATTCCATATGTATGTATTAGCATACATTATTTGTTTTCCTCTTTCTGACTTACTTCACTCTGTATGACAGACTCTAGGTTCATCCACCTCACTACAAATAACTCAATTTCGTTTCTTTATATGGCTGAGTAATATTCCATTGTATATAGGTGCCACATCTTCTTTATCCATTCATCTGTTTATGGACACTTAGGTTGCTTCCATGTCCTGGCTATTGTAAATAGAGCTACAGTGAACGTTGTGGTACATGACTCTTTTTGAATTATGGTTTTCTCAGGGTATATGCCCAGTAGTGGGATTGCTGGGTCGTATGGTATTCCTATTTGTAGTTTTTTAAGGAACCTCCATACTGTTCTCCATAGTGGCTGTATCAATTTACATTCCCACCAACAGTGCAACAGGGTTCCCTTTTCTCCACACCCTCTTCAGCATTTACTGTTTGTAGATTTTTTGATGATGGCCATTCTCACCAGTGTGAGATGATATCTCATTGTAGTTTTGATTTGCATTTCTCTAATGATTAATGATGCTGAGCATTCTTTCATGTGTTTGTTGGCAATCTGTATATCTTCTTTGGAGAAATGTCTATTTACGTCTTCTGCCCATTTTTGGATTGGGTTGTTTGTTTTTTTGATATTGAGCTGCATATGCTGCTTGTAAATTTCTGAGATTAATCCTTTGTCAGTTGCTTCATTTGCAAATATTTTCTCCTATTCTGAGGGTTGTCTTTTTCGTCTTCTTTATGGTTTCCTTTGCTGTGCAAAAGCTTTTAAGTTGCATTAGGTTCCATTTGTTTATTTTTGTTTTTGTTTCCATTTCTCTAGGAGGTGGGTCAAAAAGGATCTTGCTGTGATTTATGTCATAGAGTGTTCTGCCTATGTTGTCCTCTAAGAGTTTGATAGTGTCTGGCCTTACATTTAGGTCTTTAATCCATTTTGAGTTTATTTGTGTGTATGGTATTATGGAGTGTTCTAATTTCATTCTCTTACATGTAGCTGTCCAGTTTTCCCAGCAAGAGTAGTGCATTCTTAATAGCTCCCTTTTTCTCAGCCCTAAATATAAACCATCCATATGTCCTGTCAGTTCAACCTCCAGAATAGATCTTGTATCCATAGACCTTGTCCTGTCCATACAGCTGCTCTCTCAGCGCCTACAGCCAGGCCTGGGGGCACAGGTGGCACACTGGCTCCTCACCAAGCACTCTCCCAGCAGCACCCAGGTTTCTCTTTAAAAGGCAAACCAGATCATGTCACTCCCTGCTTAAATCCCTCACCTGCATTTTATTGCTTCCCACTTCGCAAGAATCAAGCCAGAGCCCCTCACCACAGCCCGCGTGGCCCATGTGGCCTGGTCCCTGCCGCCCTCCCCTGCTCACATGCGTGGGGGTCTGACCCATCTTTGGACACAGTCCCTTTCCCTGCAAGCATTGTTCTGTCCTTGGGTGTGGCTGGCTCCTCTGGCCTTCAGATCTCGGCTGAGATGTCGCCCCCTCAGTGACACACAGGGACATTAAGGAGGATGGCCGTGTCTTCCCACAGCTGCAAAGCGCACGGCACCAGCAACACTCACTCCACCCAGAGACGCAGCATCTAGTCACGTGGTGGTGGCCTCACAGCCACCAGCCTCTAACACCAGAGCAGGGCTGTGGGCCAGAGTCCCTGGGCGCCTCTCGGACATGAAAAAGGGTCTTTGACTGCCCTCCTGCAATCCACCCGCCAAGTCACGTAATGTCCCTGTGCCCTGATTTCTCCCAGGACTTGCCTGCCCTGTGTTTAAACCTGAACACTTGCCCCTAGTGCCGAGAATTGTTTTTCTCTCAGGACTGCAAGACCTGGTTTCCCACTGACTGGAAAGGCCAGGATTTGGAAATTAAGGTAAAAAATAAATTTCATCTTTTACTCAGCTTTTAGGTGGTCCGAGGAGAAACTCTGTGTTGGGATAAACATTTTGTTTGTAACAGTGTGGCAACCTTTGGTATGTAGGGCATTTCTGAGTACATAAATCAAATATTCACTCAGAAAGATGCCCAAAACCTGTTCCCGGGGATGTCCTGGGCTCCTCGCCCACACCTGCAGATGCGAGGCAGCTGCCACATGGTCACAAGAACACTGTCCACTTGCTGCCAGCCTTGCCCGCAGACTAGATGTCAGTTCCCGGTGTCAGGAAGCTTCCCCAGAAGCTTAGACTTGCTTCCTGAGATGGGCCAGCAGGAGCTGCAGCTCCGCCCCAGAAGGCCTCAGGCAAACTGGCATTCCCAGGACTCAGCTCCCCAGGGACAATGCATCTCCAAGGCCAACAGGGGCACTATCAGCAGGGTGAGTATCCTCAGAGCTGAGCAGACACCACCCATTTGTTCTTCCCTCCTACACATGGAGAAGCAGATGATGCAGACGAAGGCGAGCCCGAGCCTGGAGTACAGGGCCCTGGGGGCAGAGCATCTGAGGGGTCCGGCCCTCGAGGCTGTTAGCCCCTGCCAGCTTCCTGGCTCCCACCTTCCTGTCCTCTAGAAAAAGCACTGGTTTCCTTCGGGAACCTCCCCTCCCTTACTCCCCTAGGGTGGACACATGTCCCAAGACAGGCCATCAAGGCTAGTCATCCCTTGGCCACCAACACTCAGAGGATAGGTACTTGCTCTCAGGACAGAAATTTTCTCTTAATTGAAATCTCTAGCACGTGGCAATTAAGGCTGGAACTGCCAGTCTACATCACATGGAGGGAACTCACCTGCACAGGAAGCCAGCAGAGAGGAGGTGTGAGCCAAGAGACAGGAAGAACCGAGTCCTGACCTCACGTCCCCGGAGCCAGCCAAGCCTGGCAGTATTTTGGTGACATGTGCCAACACACTCCTCCCTTCTGCTGAGTATCCAGACCCCTTCTACCCAAAGAGCACTTCTTGTATGCAGGGCAAAGCCGGCCTTTCGCCAAGGCAGGCAGGAGCGTGAGCTGGGCAGACAGGGGAGTCTAGGTGTGAGGCCTTGGGCCTGGTGTAGGAAAGCCCCACAGAGAGTGAAGCCAGGGCAGGCAGGCAGGATCTTGAGGTGGGAACAACAGCCTGAATCCCCGGCTGGGGCCTCAGGTGTGTGGCCAGGACCTTGCATCCCGGCTGGGGCTGGATGACCCGACTTTGAAGGGCACTGAGGCTGCTCAGACCACCTGCCCATCCTCTGGCCTCTGAGCTGCAGGAACTGGCTGCAGCAGCAAGTCTTCATGTTCCTGAGCACCACTGGGAGTGACTCAGGCAGAACTGCCTCTAGGTCCCCAAACCATCTCCCAAATCCCCCGAACCCCAGATGCGCATTCTTCCCTTTATCCCCTTGCTCATGCTGAACTCCTGCCAAGTGCCTCCATCCTCCTTCCATCCATCTCATGGTCCCCCGCCCTTCAAGGCCTGGCTGGAGTTCCCGCTTTTCCGGGAAGCCTCCTCTGACTGGCACAGCCCAGAGAGTCCTTATGATCTAAGTCACTGGGCCACTGGAATGATCACCAGAAAGTGCATAGTCCACACTGGATTAGAGTCTCTCCTAAGCTGCTTCAGGCTAGCCACCCTTTCCCCACAGCAAGTGCCCATGGCCAGCCAGCCAGGACCAGAGGGGATTTGTGTTTAAAGGAGGGGCAGTGCTGATCATTCAGGGAGAAGTCTGTAGGCAGGTCTAGAATCATTCCCAGGCTTTTTCATTCTGTAAAACATTACATCCTGGAAGCAAGTTGCACTGAGTGAGGCAGGGCAGAGAGGAAAGTGTGCGCCCACTGGAGTCAGGCGGGCCTGGGTTTGAGCCCTGGTTCTGCCACTAGCTACCCATGTGACCTGGGCAGGTCATTTGGTTATCTCTGAGCCCAGTTTCTCATCTGTGAAATGAGGATAATAGTGACTTTGTCATAGGCTGAAATGAGAGAGCATGGCATGAACATGGTAGATACTGAATAAATGCTCAGGTTTTTACTACTACTACTGGGAAACAGTATAGGACAGTGAATAAAATAATAATAACCAGACCTAACCATCACTGAATAGGTTCTATGCGCCTGGCACTATGTTAAATGTTTTACATTGTAGCCCCATTTAATCCTCACTGCAATCTTATAATCAATTTCTTATTATCTCCAGGATGCAGAAGAGAGACCTGAGGTTGAGAGTCATGCCCAAATTCAAACCCCTAACGATGGCAGAGGTGGCTCCAACCCTGAGCCAGCACCCCACCCATCCTCTATTTGGTGGCCGAGTGTAACCACAGGGCCACCACTGCAGTGGTGAGGTGGTTAAGAACCTTAAGTCCACAGAGCAGCTCTGACATTTATGAGTGAATTCCTTAACCTCTCTGTGCCTCAGATGCTTTCATTTTCCATCTATAAACTGGAGATAATAATACTGCATTTCATTGAATTTAAGATACAAACTGAATGTAAGATGCAACATTATTTACATACCACTAGAAAAGAAAAAATGTCTAACATGGGGTATTCAGCAGGAGTCCCCCACATAAAGCCAGAACATCAAAGGTCAGCCCTTCTGTATTAGTCAGGGTTCTACAGAAAAGCAGGATAAATAGAGAGATTTGTTTGTTTGTTTGTTTGTTTTCTGGAACTGGTACAAATGCTTATGGAAACTGAGAAGTCCCATGATCTGCCATTTGGAAGCTGGAAACCCCGGAAAGCTGGTGATGTAATTTAGTCTGAGTCCTAAAGCCTGAGAGTGGGCGGCCAGGGGTATAAGTCCTGGTCTGAGCCTGAACACCTGAGAGCTAGGGGTGCCAATGTCCAAGGGCAGAAGATGGATGTCCCAGCTCCAGCAGAGTGAGGGAATTCGCCCTTCCTCCACTTTTTTGCTCCATTCAGACCCTTAATAGATTGTATTATGCCCACCTACACTGGTGAAGGTGATCTTCTTTACTCAGTTTACCTATTCAGACTCTAATCTCTTCCAGAGACATCCTCACAGACACACCCAGAAATAACGTTCTATGAGCTATCTGGACACTCCTTAGCCGAGTTGAGCTGACAGGTAGAGTTAACCATCATACCCTCCAAGTGTGAATACATGAGAAATAAACCCACCCAAGAGAAAAAGTGGCAAACAAACCTGCTTGTCTCAACCTTGGCACCAGATAAAGGTAGGAAAAAAATTCTCTCCTGAGAGTTTGAACCATAAGCTGGTCTTCAGGCAGGTCTGAAGTTTGAATTGACACTACCCGGTATAGTCCAGAAGAGCTGAAACAGAGAGCTTCATTTAAAGAGAACTCGATCTACTTAATACTCTGTAATGGCCTATATGGGAAAAGAATCTAAAAAGGAGTGGATATATGTATTTGTATAACAGATTCACTTTGCTATACACCTGAAACTAACACAACATTGTAAATCAATTATACCCCAATAAAATTTTTTTTTAATTAAAAAAAAAATAAAGAGAACTCGAGTTTGTAGTGGCCCCAGCTAGTGGAAGAAACAAATGCAAATTCATTGTCTTGGAATTAGACCTCATCCCAGGACAACAGCAAGTGTAAGTGTTGGGAAGAGTTAACATCCAGCCTAATAATTTCAGAAATGTCCAAAGGTGGAAAGAAATGTGTTGTACAGTCATTAAAAGGTGGTAATAGCTAGCTATAAATCAATGCTAGCCATTATAACAAAGTATCCCCAAGTCTCAATGGATGAACAGAATAGACATTTGTCTCTTTCTCAAGTAAAGCCCAAGGCAAGAGTTCTGAATGATGGGTGTTCACCTCCAGTGCTGACTCAGGAAGCCAGGCTCAATCCATCCTGTGGCTCCACCTGGCTTCCGTGGTCTCCAAGAAGGAGTGAGAGATGGAGGAAAGTGCCTGGGTGATACCTGTCACCTTCACCCACTGTGCATGGAGCAGAATTCAGTCACATGGTCATGCTTAATTGCAGGGCGGGGTGGCTGGGAAATGTGAGCTAGCTGTGTGCCTGGGAGGAAGCAAAAAGAGATTTAGTGAATAGGCCGCTGACCCCTGCCATCCCTCCTCACGGGACCATTTGAATACTCTTTGGAAAGAGCTGTTAGCCGCAGTAGATTAGAATCATGCCTGACACCACATAGGAACTCAGTCAATGACTGCTCCAGTTATGATTAATAAAAACATCTTGGATTTATCAAAGCAATGTAGTTTTGAAGATAGTGCTCACTTAACAAAAGAAGGCCCCCTTGGTGTTCCCTTATGTCTTCCCATAGTCAGTTTCAAATAGGGATTTGAATTTCAAAAAAAAATGATCTGTTTGCAGCCATGTACTTATGGTAGGAGGCTAATATTTATATTCACAAATATTGCATTCTTTAAAACCAGTCATCCTCTAATTCTGTTTCAGCAGAAAAGCATGATGCTTATAAGTGTGAGTTTCTAGAATTAATGTCAGGCTGGGTTTGACGTTTACCACTCCACCGTTTACCCAGCTCCACCGTTTACCACTTCTGTGACCTTGAGCTAACCCCATGGCTCTCACTAAGCTTTGGTTTCTGTAACCACGACCTAGTAATGGTGCAGCTACCTCAGAGATTGTTGTTGAGAATTACCACAGACAATAAAAGTGACGTGCACAGCACAGTGCGGGACACGCAGGGGCTCAGCAAGTGTGGCTGTGCTTTTTCTTGTTGACACTGGTACTAATGCCCTGGACGCCTTTTTTTTAAGCCCCATCTTAGCAGCCATGGTTAGCATCAGGTAGAGGCCTGTGCACTCCCCAAAGGTTCAATACAAACATACACTGAATAACTGAGCAAACGGAAAATAAATGAGGCTCTCATTTGGACATCCTTGCCAAATGGCGGTCCACACATTTAAATCTCCACTTTTAACAACTCTATGAATAGTTTTCTGATGAAAAATCATTCAAAGAGTTATAGAAGCCTTCATGTGAAAGCTCACATCACTCCTAATTCTCACTGGCCACTGGGGCCGGCGTTGGCCAAGTCCATCCGGTCTCTTTTTCTTGGTGTCTAGCTGAGGCCCACAGAGATGAACAAATGCCTCATATTTATAACCAGATGTAAAATGAAGCTCCATCCTCTCTGAATGCAAAACCCACAGCTTAATAGATGGACGACCACACATTGCAATAGCAACAGGAACAATTTTTGAGCTCTGAACATTCAGTGTTTAGTTATGGCTCCAGAAGATGTTTCAGCCATAGATCCTGGGACAGGAGCCATAAGTGCTGCCCTGCAGAACCCAACAGGAAAGAGTCACTGGCAGCTGGTAGCCCTTCTTTATTCTCAGAGCCTTGTTGGAGGCGGTGGGGCTGATTCCACCCCTAGTTCCAGACAGGCTCAAGCCACCCACACGCACCCCACCATGATGATTGGTCAGGGGTGGGTGCAGGACCCAATTAGAACCAAGCTGTGCTAATTCCGGAAACTGGCTGGAGCAGTCAGGAGAGAGAACCTTGCTCTGCCCTGCAGGAGGGGCTGCATGTGTGGCAGCCATCTCTTCTCCTGTCCAGAGCAGTGACAGAATGGCTCCCATACAGAGGGAGTAGAATCCAGAGATGAAGGAAGGAGGGATGGAGATGGGGAGAGAGAATGGGAGAGACAGAAAGAGAGACAGATAGACCTGGTCCAAATAACACTGAGTCCCTCATCCAGATGAGCCTGGGCTATATGGACTTCCCTGTTAAGTGACCTAGTAAGTTTTCTTGGAGGCATCTGTTGAGTTTTCTGCCCCTTGCCTGGAAGGAGTCTTGCCTGGTCTGGTGCAGGGGTTTTGCTGATTACATTGGCTCTTGCACCTTCAGCTGTCCTGAGCCCCCATCCTATCCAAACACCTGCCCATCTCTCTACTCACATCAGCAGAACCAAGTATAAGTCATGTACTGTGAGCCTGGCACTGTGCCAGTTCTGGGGGATGCAGAGTTCTCATTGCCCCTGCTCTGAAGGAGCTCAATACACTGACTAAAAGACAAGTACAAGCAGTGCACTGAAAGCAGAGCCAGAGCTGTGCACAGGATACCACCGGGGCAGAGGAGGCCCTTGGAATCCAGACAGGGGGTCAGGGAAGGCTTCCTAAAGGAGGTGACACTGACCTACCTTTAAGAATATATGGGAGCTGTGCTGGGAGATGGCAGAAGCCCAGGACAGAGGCACACTGGTGAGCGCCATCCCCCAGAGGACCCCTCTTCTGGCTGAGCATCGGAAACTGATGCCCCACTCCTGTAGGCCTCCTGTTTGATTCCCTCTGAGTTTCTTGGAGTCTGCCTGGTCTCCCCAGATATGTCCTCCGAGCTTCCTGAGCCTAGGTGCATATAGTATATTTGAGAGATGGAAAGGCAGCCGCACGCACAGAATATGCCCAAGCTGTGGGCTCTCCGGCACTCCACAGACACCAGCTCTGAGAGTTAGGAGTTCCGTCCCCAGTGAGGGGCAAGCCTCTCCCTGCCTGCTTCACAACTCTGACTCTTTTCCTCTCTTTCAATCAGAAATCCAAAATGTATCGAGTTAATGGAATAAACAACCGTGTGCCTGCCATCCATGATTAACAAAAGAAAACGTGCTCTCGATTTTGCTAAAAATAATGTTCTGTGAAAGAAATAAAACTTTACAGTTTTCATTAAAATGCCTCCTCCTGCAACCATTTTTACATTTTTATAACTATTTTAATGTTACTTTGGTGAAGATTATGAGAGATGCCTAGGCCTAATTTTAAAGGGATGGATGGATGGATAGATAGATTGATACATAGATAGATAGACAGATAGACAGTCAACAAATACATTGCCTTGTGTGTCTTTTAATTTATATAAATGCTATCACAACTTATTTCTCAACCTACTTCTTCTGTCAACATTAATTTTTCAAGATAGGTTCATGCTGCCACAACTGCTGTATGTCCAATACTTGAATATACCATAATTCCTGAGTCCATTCTCGCATCAAGAGCCATTAGGTGGTTTCGTTTCTTTTCACTGTCACAAACAATGCTACAAACAATGCCCTTCTGCATGTGTATGGGAGACACTCTGGGACACAGTAGGAAAAGCAAATGTCTGGGTAATAGAGGACGCACATTTTCAATTTTATCAGATGTTGCCGGAGTACTGTTGAAAGTTTTCCCTCTCACCATATGCGCAAATTTTCCTGCTTCTCTACTTCTCCATACTTGGGATGAATCATCAGACTTTTTGAGTTTTGCCAACTGGATGTGTATAAAAACAGAATACAACATTTTCATTTTACTTTGTGTTCCACTGATAAGGAATGCGGCTAAGCAGTTTTCATTTACCTTTGGCCATTAATGGTTTCTCTTTGTTGAAACTCCAGGTCTTAACCTTTCCCCTCTTTTCTACTGGGTTATTTGTCCTTTGCCAACACAATTCACATAAAGGACTTCTTGACCTGTATGGGGCACAACTCCCTCATCTGTGTAGCAATTGTCTTCCTCTGTTCTGGCCGTAAACTTGGTTTATGCTGTCTCTTGCCAAAGAGATTGTGTGCATGTATATGAGTGTGCATGCGTGTGCATGTGTGTAACAGTAATAGTAATAGCAGTAGTTGTCACAGAGTAATCTTTTCCTTTATAAGCTGTGCTTTTTGTGCCTCACCTAAAAGTCTTTTTCTACCCTGAGATGATGAAGACCTGATCCTCTATTACCTTCTCAAGGTTATAAAGTTCTGCTTTTCATATTTGGACCTTAATCCATCTGGAGTTTATTTATAGGATGAGGTAAGAATCTAATTTTAATTTTTTTCCTCTAGGAAAGCTAAGTCTCTCTTTTTCCCCTGATCTGTCATACCATCTCCATCATATACCAAGTTCTTATAAATGCTTGTATCTGTTTCTAGGCCAGGGATTGGCAAATGTTTTCTATAAAGAGCCAAAGCCTAAATATTTTAGGCTTTGCTGGCCCTATGGCCTCAGTCACAAAGACTCACCTATGCCATTGCAGGGTGAACACTGCCATGAACAATACAGAAGTGAATGAGCATGGCCGCTCATTTAGTCAACGGATATATTTATCTTGGAGGCAATATCACACTCTCAACACTTATTATAACTTCATAATATGTCTTGATGTCTGATAGAAAAAGTACCACCCCTTTTCTCTTCATTTTTAGATTTATCGTGATTATTCTTGGGCTTTAATTCTTCCAAGTAGATTTTGGAAGTGATTTTGACAAATTACATAAAATTTTGTGTTGGATTTTTTATTAGAGTTACATTGAATTTCTAGATTAATGGTAGGGGGGCGTCCATCTTTACCATACATGTTTGTGCATTCAACAAACCTTTGCTTAGGGACACACAGCATTCCTCTACCCGGCATGTCTGGTTCAGGTGGTGTCACTACCTTCCCCATCACGTAAGCCAGAAAACTCAAAGTTATCCTCCATCCTTCCCTCTCCCTTCACCTAACCAGTCAGGTAGGTTTCTTGTTTCTGGCATCTTCTCTGCCTCTCACTTTGATAACTGCCATCACCTCAGTGGGTCTTCCTCCAGGCTTCCCCTGTCCATTTCATCTCCACTATGCCCCGCACATCTCTCTCTTGTCACCCACATGCCATTTACCAGGACAAAGGATGCTGTCCTTAGCACGACTCATAGGACCTTCTTCTGCTTTCTGTTTCATTCCACCCCTCCTCACCCCTACCTACCACCTCTATGGCACCTGATGCCCCAGCCATGCTGCCCCAGCAGCTCCCCAAGTACCCCACCCTCTTCCACCTGGAACCTCCTCCCCCAATTTCACCCTTCGATTTCTAGTCAGGAGGCAGCTCAAGTATCCTCATCTCTATGAGCCCCACCCTAACCTCGCCCCATCGCTCTGCACCCAGCACTGACTTCAGTCACTATACATGTTAGGGAACCACTGACTGAAACTGCCTGCCCTGACCAGGCACAATAATAACCACTTGCATGAGGTGTCTCACAACAGGAGGTTCCGATAAAGAACATGGAGCTGACAAGCTGCCGCCAACTGGAAGAATTCGGGAGAGGCCAGAAGGAGGGAGGAGACGCCAGCCCATACTATGTCTTGCCAAACTCCCAGAAACCCTTGCTCTGGAATCCGTCTTGGCTGAGGGATGCAAGCCACCAGGAAGGGCCCTGAGTCAGACCAAATATGGGCCAAGCAAGATGATTGGCCAGAGACAACCCAGAAGGCTAACCCCACCACCGTAAACCCTGAGACTGCAAGCCACGTGGCAGAGCAGTTCTCCTGGGTTCCCTTACCCTGCTGCTCTCCACTCAAGCACCCCTTTCCAGTAAAGTCTTTTGCTTTGTCAGCACATGTGTCTCCTCGGACAATTCATTTCTGAGTGTTAGACAAAATCCCATTATTGGGTCCTGGAAGGGGGTCCCGCTTCTGGTAGAAGAGAGTGGGCTCTATGAGGGCAGGCAGGCATCCTATCTGACTTAATCACGGCAGAACCCACAGCAGGAGCCCCAAGACCTGGCGTGCTGAAGGCACTGATCAGCACTCGTTGCATAAATGAATGAAAGGACAGACATCGTGAGCGGGCAGCACACAGATCAGGCCCAGAGAGCAGGTGTCCACGTGCCAGGTGCAAACATGCGTTCCCCAGGGATGAGGCTGCAGAAGGGTGCAGCCCCGCCTTCTGTGCAACCCGCCGACCTCTCCCTCAAGCCCTTGAGTGAGGGCACTGCCCAGGGAGCTGATGGGGCAGAGATGAAGCAGCCATCGAAGGAGAAGCCACGACACAAATGCAAATGCACGCCCTCCTCCCCTCCCTCTGCTTTCACAGCTTTCATACCTCCCTCTCAGACAGATAAAAAGGAAAAGGTGCCAGTGAGCACTGAGCCCCTCTGGGTATAAAAGCAACAGCAAAGTGACAAATGTCATGTGGATTTAAGCAAAGTCCCCCACGGTTACAAACCCACAGAGAAATAAGGCTGACAAATGCACGGCCCTGCTCCTTGCAACCTTTTCCTTTGAGATAACTTCACCCAGAAAAGGAAGAAAGAAGGAAAAGATTTTAAAAGCAAAGTTTCTGTCTGCAAACCAAATGGGCTGAATTTTTTTTAAATTTATTTTTTATTGAGGTAACATTGATGTTAATGATAATTACGTAAGTGTCCTGGGTACAACATTATATTTCACTTCTTATACACTATAGCATGCCCACCACCAAAAATTTAGTTCCCATCCATCACCATACAGTTGATCCCCTCTACCCATTTCATCTTCCCCCCATCCCTTCCCTTCTGGTAACCACTATTCTGTTGTCTGTGTCTACATGTTTGTTTTTGTTTGGATTGGTTTGTTCATTTATTTTCTTTGTTTGTTTTTTATATTCCACATACGAGTGAGATCATACAGCATTTGTCTTTCTCTGTCTGACTTAGTTCACTTAGCATAATATTGGGCTGAATTTTTATAGGCTCGTTTGGAAGAGCATAAACAATCAAGTTGTCAACGAGCCTCTCCCTCCCAGAGCCTCAGAGAGGTGTGAAGGGTCTGCTTGGAATCTAACCTCCTCTGCTTTCCTCTCCCACCGCAGAGCTGAGCCTGCCCTCCTCTGCCCCCTCCCCTGCCCTGGGGCTGCTGAGCCCAGGAGGGAGGGTTCCTGTCACAGGGCGAAGGCTTCTGGGAGCCTGTGGAGGGCACTGGGGGAAGACAGGGAGCACCCTACCTCTAAGGAAGCTCCTGAGCATTAAGTGCACTAATCATAGCCTCCTCCACTGAGCCTTCACTATGTACCAGCACTGCCCAAAACCCTCTGAGGGAGGCATTATTATCATGCCCCGTTTACCAGATGAGAAAACTGAGGCAGAGAGACATTAAGATCGCACAGCTTAGAAGTGGAGGATTCCAGCACAGGCAGTCTGGCTCCAAAGCCCACTGCAGTAGATGCTGTGGGTCTCACTCAGCTTCTCTTTGCCAGACCTGGCACTGGTCCCCAGCTGCTGGCTGCTGTGATCATGAGCTGCTAAAGGCTCACAGCTACCCATTTCCCAGAGAATCCACCTTGCCCTGAGATGCCTGGGAGATCATGGGTCACTCCCCAGGGTGGCTCAGAGGAGCCAAAGGTAGGGGGTTACAAAGCTCAGCCCCCTTACAGGTGCAGAAAACTCTGTGGAGCCATTCACCCTCCTGAGCTCCCCATGAGATCAGGCATGTTGCAACTACAGCTGAACCCATATCTTAGCCTGGCTTCCCACCTGCCCTATCCTGCTTCCCTCACTCCCCCTCAGGTTTCTTCTGAAAGTAGTCCCTCAAAAAACCCCTCCGCAAGAATCCTTGTCTTAGTTCTGCTTCTAGAGAACCCGACATATGTCACGTAATCAATCACACATTCTCATGGTAAAGTGAGACCACTCCACAATCATGTCCACACCAGGGGTGACAACCATTTTATTCTGCTCACTCCTTCCTGGTGCAGTGTGGGCTCCAGCTCAGCACACCTCCAGTGACTGGTTGCATGGACACAAAACCCACCAACCACGTCTGTGGCATCCCCTTTAGCGCCTTCAGGAAGTTGGGAATGAGAAGTAGGAAAGAAAAATAGAGGTTGAGGATATTATTTTTTTCCACAAATTCTTCCCAATTGATAGATAAGTTTGTGCTTCTGAGAACCACAAGTCTGTAATGGTTCTCTCCTCATCATCCCAGATGGAGGACCTCCTCACCTTCCCAGAGGAGACCTTTCCCTTATTACCAGCCCTGACTACAGGTGAGGGTTTGCAGCAGGCTGAGAACAGGGTGGCCGAACAGTGAGGCATCAGCCAACTGAGGCTTCAAAAGTGAATGTCAGAGACCCTGCTGCAATTCCTTTTTTTTTTTCTCCACATCTTTATTGGAGTATAATTGCTTTACAGTGGTGTGTTAGTCTCTGCTTTATAACAAAGTGAACCAGTTATACATATACATATATCCCCATATCCCCTCCTTCTTGCATCTCCCTCCAACCCTCCCTATCCCACCCCTCTAGGTGGTCACAAAGCACTGAGCTGATCTCCCTGTGCTATGCGGCTGCTTCCCACTAGCTATCTATTTTACATTTGGTAGTGTATATATGTCCATGCCACTCTCTCACTTCGTCCCAGCTTACCCTTCCCCCTCCCGACAGATGAATGGATAAAGAAGATGTAGCACATATATACAAGGGAAAATTATTCAGCCATAAAAAGAAACAAAATTGAGTTATTTGTAGTGAGATGGATGGACCTAGAGTCTGTCATACAGAGTGAAGTAAGTCAGAAAGAGAAAAACAAATACCGTATGCTAACACATATATATGGAATCTAAAAAAAAAAAAAAAAAAAAAGGTTATGCAATTCCTTTTTGATCAAGTCTGTGCACAGAAAAGAGAGAGGGGAAAGTCTCAAACCCACTCCTCCCTGCATTCTGGGTGCTTGACTAGAGTCAAGACACAGAGAGGGGTATTCAAGAAAATATTATTTATGACATTTGTTAAAGAACTTACTTTATTCAGGACCGTAGTGTTAGATGTAAGGACTGTTACAATGGGGTTTTTCAGTGGGGGAGAGAGATTGGCCTCAACTCCAAATACAACAAGGGAAAGTGGGAATTTATAGCCAAGGAGCTGGTGGGGTTCAGTGGATGGAATATGGCTAAGAGGAAACATCAGAGGTAAGGGGAATTGGGGTTAAACCAACTTAACAGCATTCTTGCTAAAGGCAGCCCACGGCAATCAGACATCCCTGGGGGAGGATAGGGGATGAGGAACCAGATCAGATATCAAGGGTACAAGATTCTGGCTTAAGCAACTAAGCAGGATTTTTGCTAAAATTGGTCAATACAAAGATGAACACAGAAGCCTGAAAGTCAGGGCCTAGTTGAGAAGAGAGTTCAGAGGAACCTGACCGGAGTTTAGTGAAGGAGAAAATCTTTGTCAGAGGTCAGCCCCTCCTAACCACCTGGACTGAGAGTGAGGGACGTGTGACTCCAAGAAAAGTCACCAAAAAGAGGAGAAATGGGTGCTGAGCTGGAAGGGAAATGAGGTGCTTACTGCTGGCACACAGGAGGAGGCTGCTTCAGAGGATGCATGAAGAGGCAGAAGGGGAATCTGAGAGAATCCCAGACCAGCTCCACCACCTTCTCTTCAGCCAAGGAGAGAGCCTTGCTCCCAAGTCACACCTGATCTTTCTGAAATCACCGACCACCCCAGCAGCCAAGCTACATGCTTCCTTGATGGTAAAACTGAGTGCTTGAACATCTTTATCTGAGCTGGTTGGAGGAAGGAAACCGTACTCTCAATTCAGCTGGATTTCTCTGAATTCAGCAATTCCATCTGCTATGCCACTATGTCCAGGCACTGGTCAGAGGACACAAAAGTGGCTTTTAGGAGATGGAGCCACAAAGACTTGAGGCTGAGTGTTGACCTCAGAGGGCCCAGAACTCAGGAGGAGAATGGAGCCGGGATCAAATGGGCACAGCTAGAGGAAGCATGAGCCATTCCAGTGAGACTCAGACACGGACAAGTGGGGCACAGATAAGATGCAACTCTAACAGGAAAGGTAAGACAGTTTTGAAAGGTCTAGTTGCCCAGCCGGAGAGTCTAGACTTGGCCCTGTAAGCATAGGGAGTCTTGAAGGTTATGGAGTGAGAGAAAGACTTGATCAAAACTCTGCTTTAGGAACATGAATTTGACACTGACTTATAGAATGCAGTTGTGTAACTGGGGTGTATGTGGTGTGTGTGTGTGTGTGCACGCACACTGTGGAATGGGGGTAGCACTAGGAGAAAGAATTGGGAAGCAAAAAGAGTGGTCTGGAAGCTGTTCCAATGTCCAGAAACAATAAGTTCTGTTTTAGAGCCCTTTGAGTGGGAGAGGGGGAAGGGGAAACATGCTGTAATATGGTCTGAATGTTCTAGAAATGGTTCTGTATCCATTCTTATCTCCAATGATGCAAAAGCCCTGGGAAGGAAGAAAAGAGTAGTATATAGAAATCCCATTTTACAGACAAAAAATTGAGACCAAGAGGACAAAGGTAACATACATTAGCAAGGGACAGAACTGGAACACATCCAGGCCACCATCCTCCCGCCACCCCGTGGACTTGTGCAGGTGCACCTGAGCCTCAGTGGATCACTGCTGTTCTCACATCAGGTAAGAATGGGGAGCCCACCTTAACACTGCTGAAGTGCTACCAAATAAACAATCTGTGCTGCTAATACTCAGTATTGATTTTCTCCCTGCAGGAATCCTGAGACTGTTGTCTTTGGGCTGCTAAGGCTGGTGGCAGCAGCTACTAAATTGTGTTTATGGGAAGCTTTTTACCTGAAGGGGTCATAAATCACTCTTGATCAATAACCGAACAATCCACCTGCTTTGCACATTGCAAATCCTTCAGATCTGTCCATCGAAAGGAAAGAGAGAGGACGGTTATCTGTTTATCAGATAAAAATGACAGAATAACAGGTTAGTGCAACTACTTAAGCTGGCGATAACCTAGGTTTCTTTTTTTTTTTTTAATTTAAGTGAAGTATTTTGAGTGATTTGCTGAGTCAAAGTGAAAAAACGAATGGTCTTGGTTTGACAGGGTCAGGTAAGAAGAAGATCTGGTATCCACTGAGCACCTACTGAGTGCCTTGCACTGTACCCCTTCATTTACCCTCACAGCCCTGTGAAGGAAGTATCATCACTCCCACTTCCAAGAAGAAACCTGCAGCTCAGTGAGGTTAAGTAGCTAGCTCTAGGTTGGTGGTGCAGCTGGTAACTAAAAACACTCTCTGCCAGTAAGAAACAAGAAGAGTCCAAGGGCAGCTGGGCTTGGAGAAGCTGAGTCCCATTTCAGGATGAGGCTGTGTTGTACAGGAACTGCACCTGGTTGCAGGGCACACTCCTGAGAGACTAGCCTGGGGCCCTGCTCACTAATTGCTGATGGAGTTGCAGTCTCTGTTTGAGATCTGACCTCCAAGATGAATTAGATAGTCAGCCATCCAGAGGCACCACAGATTTCCTCAAGCCATGCCCTGCTCACCAGCCCACAGTAGCCTCCCAGGGTCAAGAGGATGATGTCACTGAGTACCCCAAGTTGCTTTGCCAACTTCTAGGGACTTCCCTGCACAGATTCACAGGAGTCAGCCTGGCTAAGTCCCTCCCCAGGAAACCCTGCCTGGCCTCAAAGTCTGAGCCCTCCCAACACGCTCTCTCTTTTCTCCTGCCAATGACCAAGCTCCCCATCTCCAAGGCAACCTTTGGAGCAACCCACTTGAGGAACATCTTCTGGGCGCTTCACCTCAGTATGTCTCATCTGAGCTCCAGCGCCTGCTCTCCTGGGGCTCTGCCTGGCAGGGTGGAGTGGAGAAGGCTGGACCAGGGATGGTCGGTGCTAGGGGCACCTGCACCCTGGTCCCCATGGATGGGGGTGCCCAGCAGAACTCCTGGAGGCCAGCATCTCCTTCTGTCTTTGGGCCTCATGGCAGATATGGAGAGGCATCTCTCCCTAAAGTGGCTGACGCTCTCATGGACCAGGCGGTTGCAGTGCACTCCCCAGGTGCAGCTTCCTGCCCCACTTCACTCTCAGCCACCACAGGCAGAGCGGCAGTTCTCAGAGACAGGATGGTGAAATAAAGGATGAAGCCTGGGATCTTTTAAAAACTAGGAGTTTCACTCACCAAGATGAAGCTGATGATCTCAGCTGATAACCGTCTTGGAAGAACAGCATTCTCGTGGGCCTGGGAAGGCAGCTGCGATTGGAGGCTGCCAGAGCTCCAACCTTTCTGTTGTCAGAATGCGACAAAGGAAAACAGTTTTCCGTTAACAACTCATTCTTCTTTTTTATTTGCTAATTTGGTGAAAATTATTTTCCCCCTACCATTTCGCAGATGACTACTCTAATTTGGGAGGCCGTGACTAGAATTGACTAATCAGTCTTTCTAGAAAATGTCCCTATTTGGATCTCTCTCTAAATAAGCACTTGCATGTGGCATTGATCATCAAGAAATCCCAGAGCACTGCGCAATTAGCAAACAGTTTAAGGTGACATATTGTACTTAAGTAGTCTCCTTTGGAGTGACAGATGTCTACAGTAAACATAGGGAAATTACATCCAAAGAGTGGCCAGGGCTGGCCCTGGAGGTCAGAGCAAAGGCCAGTGGACCCTTCTGCACGGGGACGGGCTGCCAGCTCCAGTTCGCAGGGAGTGCTGTCCCCCCCAGCCCCCCAGGGAGTTTCGGTGATGAGGAAAGCACAGTTGCCCCAATAGCCCCAGTCCAATTGGAGAAAGCCCTGCCTGCAGAAGGCCAGGGGCGAGTGCGGCCACAGAGTAGTCCAATGGCCTTTGTCTCTGGACCTTGTACACTTTCCTGTGATGACACTGTTAATGCTTTCCTGGTTAATTAACCACATACACACTCCATCTGTAGCCTCAGAGCAAGTAGATTTCAGGAGGAAAAGTGCCAATTTTCCCACATTTATGTGTCCAAACTACTTTCCTTAGCAGCTCTTATTCTCTCTCTTCTCTTCTAAATCGAGTAAATGTGTGGTTCTGCTGAAATGCTCAGAATGACAGGGACGTGGAACCACTAATTTAGATAAATGACAGAATTCCTGGATCCTGGAGCACACTGCTCAGCACCTTTCCAGGGCCTAGGGGGGACGTGGAGGGAGGAATGCCCGGCCACTTCTGTATACGACAAATTAAGTGTATTTATCTGCTGCACACTCCTCAGAGCCCGTTTAACGTTGAGATGTTGAGGGGATCTGTCTTACAGGAACAAACTGAGGGGCCTAATGGTTCCAGCATGGGAAATGTTATGGTCATCTTGTTTGCTCCTTCTTCCCAAATCCAACCTCCCCTCCCAGCTTTGTTCCTTGAGGCTGACCTCCTGGGACTCCTTCACCAGGGTTCCCTTGCTGGCTATCCCTGACTCCCCCACGGGAGGTCCCAAGAGTGGCCAAAGAGAGAAGACTGTGGTCACCAAAGCCGCCTATCCAGACAGAGTTTGCCTTACAGGAGCACAGGAAGTACTGGGGTAAGTGGTGCAGATGGGGAGACCGGGTCCTGGGAAGCAAGAGGGTTGGGAGTGTGGGCAAGGAATGTTGTCTGCCATTCCAGTAAACACAGGGACTGTTGCTCACCATTCCAGTTCTACAAAGCTCAAGCCCTTAGCCACCGCAGCCGCAAAACAGTTATGGTGCGCCCTGAGGGGGAATTCAGGATGGAGAAAAACAGGATGTGTTTTGTGCTTTGGATACTGGCCCTAGATAGTTAAGATGCATATCTAAGGAATAATTTCAAAGATCCCAGAGTCTTACATCTTCCCATACGTGGAAAAGCACTACAATCTTTAACCTGAGATGTCTGGGTTTGTTGTTAGCTGTAATCTTTTGATGTTCGACTGCATGGTTTTTTGTTTTTCTTGTTTCTGCCTCCTCCCTTACCTCTTGGGAACAGCTGCTCAGAGCTCTCTGAGAGGCTGTCTCCCGGGCTAAAACCCTCACTAAGTCCTCACTGAATAAAACTCAAGCCCCAACTTTTAGGTTGTGTGTTTTTCTTCAGTTGACAGGAGGAAGATTCTGAACTAGGACTAAGATCATTGCACCGTGGAAGGAAGACCATCCTCACCTATCTCTCTCTCTCTCTCCCCCACCTTTGGCATTTCCTCCCTAAAGTGGCATCACCTCCTAGAGGACCATTAGCAGAAATTTTTCTCTTCCTCTTTAAAAAATTAATATTCATACTTTTTATTACTTCATCAAGGATTTCTTTTATTCCTAGCTTTATTGAGACATAATTGAAATGTAACATTGTATAGTATTGATTTGATATACTTATATGTTGCAAAATGATTATCACCATAGCCTTAGCTGATACCTCCTCATATCACATGATTACCATTTCTTTTTTGTTGTGAGAACATTTAAGGTCTACTCTCTTGGCAACTTTCAAGTATATAATACAGCACTATTAGCTATAATCACCATGCCGTACATTTGATCCCAAGAATTTATCCATCTTCAAACTGGAAGTTTTTACCCTTTGACCAACATCTACCTATTCACACACACACCACCACCACCCCTTCCCCCCTCCTACCCCTGGTAACCACCATTCTACTCTCTCTTTTCATGAGTTTGGCTTTTTGTAGCTTCCACATATGAGTGTTAACATGCAGTACTTGTCTTTCTCTGTCTGACTTATTTCACTTAACATAATGCCCTCCAGCTCCATCCATGTTGTCACAAATGGCAGGATTTTCTTTTTTCTAATGCCTGAATAATATTCTATTGTGTATGTATACCACATCTTCTTTATCCATTCATCCACTGACAAACACATAGGTTTTCTTCCATGTGTTAGCTATTGTGAATAATGCTACAATGAAGCTTTTCTCTTTCAATTTCTCTCCCCCTCAGACTGTGATTTCATTCATATCTAAGGCAAGGGAAGCCCAAGCCCAGTCCCTCGTGGGCAGCAAAATGTAGAAAAATGGTGACTGCCGGAGCTCAGATGCCTTCCCAAGGTTAGAAATTACACACCAAGGAGGCCCTTTCCCAGTTCTGAAGAAACAGAAAGTATCAGAGGGAGCATAGGGGAGAACTTTTTAAGAGAAAAAATTACATGTATTTATCTGCTACACACTCACCAGAGCCTGGTGAATGTCTAGATGTTTAGAGGATCTGTCAGGATTTAGCCCAATCCCCGCCCTTGTAACTTTGTTGTTAAATCTAAAAACATAAGCAAGACACTCCAAGTCGCCATATAAAAAGCCCTCATACAAACCATCCCTTGTGGGGTTGCTCTAAACCCTGATGTTGGTACAGATGCAGTGAGTTGCTTCCAGCCTCACACAATGGGGATGAAAGCTCTGTAAATCCAGCCACGGTTGTACAGGGGAAGCCTAGACCCAAGGACTCTTTGTGTTTGTGTGGAGGGCCTCCAGAGTCTGGCTGCTGGGTGAGGAAGGAGTGTGACATGCAGCAGTTTGTATTTCATGTATCTACAGGGGGATGTGGGGCCTGATTCAGGAGCCTGCACAGAGGGCCAGTCTGCTAAGCTTTGTGCAGACTTGAGAATGAGCCCCTAGGAGGTAAAAGCAGGAGGCACAGTGAGCTCGCAAGGACGGGGCACCTGGCCCTTCCCCAGAAGCCTGGGCGAGATGGCAGGAGGTGCCCTGCTCAGCGAAGGGGAAACCACTTCTGCACCAAGGATCTGAGCAGTCACATCTCAAAGGCCAGCGGTGGGTTTACAGAGCCAGGTCATAATCCTAGCTCTGCTACTCACCTGATGTGTGACCCCGACTGAGCAGCGGCCCTGCTTAGAACCTCTGTCTATTCACCTGTGAGGGCAGTGCACCATGACCCAACCTTCTCTTCAGGGAGAGACCGCGGGTCTCTTTCCCTTAGTGGGTCTTAAGCCTCACCTGCACCCTGACCTCCCAAAACCCAAGGGTTCCATCGTGTGAGTGTTTCGATCTTGAATGCCTAGTCATCCAGATGCCTAGAGCATCCGGCTTCCAGCTCTAAAGGACAGTGCGTCTGCATAGAGCTCAGCGTGAGGGAGCCCAGGCTTGATTTCCCTGGCGCCGCAGCAACTCACTGGCTCAGCCTAACCTCCAGGCTAGGACGGATGCGGTCATTTAAATGGAAGAGTTATAAGAGCTCCTTTATTGATGACTTACCATGAACCAGACACTGCTCTTAGTGCTTCACACTAGTAGCTTCACAACCTCTGAGTATCTGCAGGTGACAAGCCGAGAGGATAGAGCACCCTGCTGAGGGAAGGCAGCCGGCGGGGCTGGAGCTCAGGCAGCCCCTTTGAGCACTGTGGTTCATGATCTGACAAGGGCCCTGTGAGGCAGCACTTTTCCTTCTCATTTCACAGATGAGGACGCTTAGCCCTGGAAAGGGCAGGTCACTCACCTGAGGTGGCACACTGCCCAGAACCAGAGCCAAAGGCAGCGGAGGGCTGACCCACCAACTGAGGTTTGGCATGTGTCCTGATCACAGCCATGTAGCAATGCTGTCCTGAGGGGAGATGCCAGAGCAAACACCAGGTCACTCAGTCCCACCGGTCAGGCCAAGACGCTGCTCAATCAGTGCCCTTTGCCTGATGTGCCTGACTGAAACCCAAGTGTCAGGGTTGTCGACCCTGATCCAGGTGCCCAGGCACTTGCCTCTAGCCTGCTCTTCCCTGAGGTGTTGTGAACTGAGGTGGAGCTTCCTCGAATGCTGTTTGACCAAGACCAACCCTTTGGTTTGGGGTGGAGCTTCTTCTGCTTCTTACAGATGCCACTTTGACCATCACACGTGTCTTCTCTGGCAGATAATCCATCACTAGAGAATACACAGTGGAGGCAGCCAAGCAGGCCCCCCTGCCAGCTTCCCCAGCAAGATTCCTGCGTCCATCCCTGACCTTGGGGCAACCAAATAACACGATAACTAATATGCATCGGGTGCCTGCCAAGTGGCTGGCACTATGCCCAGCTTTATTACATGTCACCTCCCGTTATCGGTGCCAACCCTGGAAGGAAGACATGATTGCTTTCAGCTTATGAATAGAGAAACTGAAGAACAGAGAAGTTCAATCATTCACCGCAGGTGCTGCAAAGGAAGAGCTGAACCTGGGAGAAACAAGGGCCAAGAGGCTCCAACCACACACAGAAAACTTCGAGTCACCAGGTGTGTTTGGAACCTGGTTACATTCCAGGCAGGTGCAGAACAGGGGATGAACAAATGTCAGAAAGGCCCCCGTCTCTAAGGAGCTGACCGCCTAGCGTAGGAGACAACATATACACAAAACCATAGTGCAAGGCAGGGTGTTTCTAAGCATCCTCACTGGAGACCAGCTGATGGGAGCCCTTGATTTCCCCCATGGACAATCCAAAGAGGTCCCTGCTGCAATTACCATGGTGCCCACCCAGCAAACTGACCCCGTCACTTCAGTTCAGACTGACACCTGTAGCAGGAGCTGTAGCTCCAAAACTTTCACAAGAGGGAGAGCCAGACACCTGCCTGACATGGGTCTCATTCCCAAAAGAAAGCTGCAGTCAATTTCAGGGGCCTATGTATAGACCACACATGATCCGTGACACTTCACACATGGTCTGGACTTGCTTCAACACATGAAGAAGGTGATGCCTATTTCAGTCAATGCAGACCTGTTTCTCTCTGATGCATTTCAAAGGTTTGACTCTATAAAAAACTGCTTGGTTGCTGGTGTGGGTGGGGATGGGCACATGCCATCATCATGAGAACAGGCAGCTTTCATTTGAACTTGCTCTCAAGGCTGGCACCACAGCACTTTGATCCTGGCTCCCTGAAATTTTGTCCACACGCAATAAGACAAGGTGGAGAACTGAATGCAATACCTTACCTGCGCTGTCCATAGCTAACACCCAAACCTTCTACTGTGTACCGAATGTCTGTGTCCTCCCAGACTTCATATGTTGCAATTCTAATCCCGAAGGTAGTATATTGACAGGCTGTGCCTTCATGAGTGGGATTAGTGATCCTATAAAAGAGACCCCAGAGAGCTCCCTCACCCCTTCCATGACATGTGAGGACACAGAGAGAAGACAGCAGTCTATGAACCAGGAAGCAGGTCCTTACCAGAACCGACCATGTTGGCACCCTGATCTCCAACTTCCAGCCTCCAGAACTGTGAGGAATAACTTTCTGTTTTTTTAAGCAACCCAGGATATCGTCCTTTGTTATAGCAACCTGAGTGGACTAAGACACCTTCTGATGGAAATTTCCAAATAATGAAAACCAAAGGTCTGCAGTGAAAATTTTTTTCCCATTTGGATCAAAATTCAATTATTCTCCCCCCCCCCATCCCTGCCCAAGTCACACATCTTTTTGGATTCCAAGGACTGGACGTTGCATCACAGACCCCAAATCATGAGCATTTCACCTCCATGTGAGTTATCATTGTATTGCCTGAGATGGTTGCATTTGAAAATTAAGCAGTCATTTTGGGGGGCCTTTCGGAAAGCATTCACAACCATGTCTCAAAGCTGAGAGAAACTCAAAGATAGAAAATGGTGAAAATGTCTGTGTGATGTCTTCAGTGCGCCTCATACACATGTACATACACAGCTGCAGACTTGTTCCTCTCTTTTTATTGTAAAGACGATTTCCCTGAAGTATTTTTAAGCTGGAGAGATTCACTACAAGCTGGGGAAAAATTGCTCGCTACAATAGATCCAATTTATTGGCAGAAATCCAGCAACCCAATGTATTGGTAACTAGCTTGGTAATGAGTCTCTTCCATGTAAATTGGCTTATTATTATCAGTTTTTGTCAGCTTTCGAGTGAGTCTTGATCTACTTCCCCACTTCGGCTCCAGTGCAAGGTGACTGGGAGCGTACAGCCTCCTCCCCACGCCAGGTGCTGGAAACCTGTGCCTGGAGGGAGGGAGAGAGTGGAGTGACAGACTCCTTGTTGTTAGAGCTCTGAATTTAATGTTCAGAACAGAGAGATGTTAAGGAGACTTGCAATGAGGTATTATAAAAACAGAGTTTGATTGAAAGAGCTGGCACGTAATGCAAATGAACACTTTGTCCCATGATTCATTGCTATCAGGAGAACTAAATTTGTACGGCCCAGAGGAGAGATGACTGAAGGGAGGCATAATAATCATCAATTTATACTTGCAAAGAATTAATCAAGAGGCCCAGAGGAGACAGCGCTCTGCAGCCACTCTCAGTGTATGTGCTGGGGGCAGGCAGTGTGGGAAGAGCTGGGGAAATTAGACTAAATAGTAGGAATGGCTGTAATAACACTGGGGGCCATTAGGCAGAGATATCACCTCCACAGCAGGATGCCATGGAATTATTACGCCCAGAAATCTGCACAGATGGAACCTGGGTAACGGATGGCAATTTTTGCAAAGACCTGTTGATTTGATGGTGCATCTGGAAGGCTCTGGGGCTCAATTTCCTCCTCCTGGGGCTCTTTCTCAGGCAACCCTGAGACACCTCCTTTGCTTTATTCAGACAAGCATTCCTCCACTAACTCAACCCACCTTAGAGCACTGACTTCAGAAAAATCCCTCTGTCCAGTGCGATACTGGGGCAGAGTGGGTATTTCATCCTTATACTTGGCAAATATTTATTGAGCACCTACTGGGTGTCAGGTGGTGAACAGGGAAACGTCCTTGTCATCATGAGCTCTCATTCTGAGCAAGGGGAGAGGAGGGGGACACCAGAGACAGGCTCGCCGGTGAGAGAAGCTGGCACCACCAGGTTTTACATGATGCCCAAGGACAACCAAAATCCAGTAAGCAGCTCTAGTCCAGGTTTGCAGAATCGGCCCAAATAAATCAATCCCCTTCCCTGTAAGAGCCCGGCAGTTGCCCAAAGGTCATTTGAGGATTCTGACTCTGGAAGTGAAGGCTTAAGAGACCTGTCACCTCCTTCAAGTACCTCTTCATTCTCAGCTCAGTCACTACACACTGGTGGCCCAGAAGCCAATGGGTTGAATCACTCAGTAACATTTTCAATTAGTCACCAATGTCTAAAAGTTGGGAGATGTCATGCACATTCAGAGTTCCATTGTTACATTTTTTAAAATGTAATCTAAGTACACTGTACCTGCATCCCCACTGGAGAGCTGTGGCTGAGTCGGGGTTGCCCCTTTGAGCTCTCTAGTTTACCACAGTCCCCACTGCTCCCTTTTCAGTCTCTCATTTCATCCTGTTTCAGTCTCTCGTTTTTCCAGCCCAACTTCTGTGGGAATTTAATATTTCTGCTCCTAGGCTAAATGACCAGAAATACAAGGTGGCCTGACTATATTAGCTTAGGTTATGCAGAAATGTCTCTAGCTAGCTCTAACTCAGTGTTTTAGTTTGATTAATATTGTCACAATAATTAGTCAGAATACACTTCTCTCTTTTGTAAAGCAGTGGTCAAGTATACAGTTATCCTTTCTTTCAGCCCCAGGCTTTGAATTTTTCCTCTGGCTCACTGGCAACCCAAAGTCAGTAACTCTAGATGAGCTTGTTTGCTCCCTCCTCTTTCCAGGAGACGTATACCACTCAACCCACTTGTCCCTCAGCGTGGCTATAAGTAGGCTAGGACCTGGTGTAGGAGTACAAGGCAGCAGGTAATAATTCAGCTCAAGGGTTTGTTGCATCTATCCCTTTCCTCCCCCTGATTGATTTTTGGCCTGTATTTCTGACAAGTGCGTTTTCCATGTCTTTTTCAAAAAAAATATACATGCTTCACCCAGTCCTTTTTGAAAGAAGCAAAAGGAAGACCTGTAGCAGCAATGCAGTGCAGGAGCATGCCAGAATAAGAGACGCTGGTGGTGGTCTCTGCCCTAGAGCTTGGGGGCAATTAGAGGGAGACACAAGGCAAACTATAGGCAGCTGGCAAATGCATGGCGAGGCAGCTCAGGGGCACAAAACACATTAGACAGAGTGGATGGAAGCACATTTGATGTTATTCATCCAATGTATCAATATGGTGATGCCCACTGGGGGCCTGCACATGGCAGGTACTGGAGGGTACAGGGAGGAATCAGACCAGTTTTCCATTTCCAGGAGTCCAGTGGAAGAAACATCCTTCACAAAGAAAGCCTATCACCGCTGCCGGGAGGCATGGTGCAGCCCCTTGTCCCCTAGATTTCAGCACCGTTGCAATGGATGACACCCTGTGCTTGCCAGGGTTCCAGGTCAAGTGTGAGGGCTCCCCCATCCCTAGGGCAGCCCCAGTCACTGGGGAACAGAGCCTCACCCTTCTGCTGTTCCGCTGAGATGGTTCTGAGGCACATTCTGCATGGCTTCTCAGTGGGCCCAGAAGGTTGAGCCCCAGGTGCCCTGAGAGGCACCCTGCTGCTCAACACAAACTCCACTGACTTTTCTCCCTCCCCCATCTCACTTCCCTTCTCCTTGGATCACCTCTGAACAAACTATCTGCACTTGAGTCTTTATTTCAGGATCTACGTTTTGGAGAACTCAAACTAAGACAGTGCCAGAGGGGCGTAACAGATTGGATTATGAGCTAAGGAGCCAGGAAAGGCTTTAGGGACCAGGAGACATTTGAACTGGGCAAGTCTTTGGTGCACAAGTAGAGAGGGAAGTGGAGGAGAGATCCATTCCAAGTGGCGGGCACAGCATGAACTGTAGAAAGAAGGACTCAGCTGCGAGAGAGAATAGTATGCCCTTAATTCACAGGCTACGTGAAGAACCATGGAAAATGGGATTGGAAAAACAGAGTGGGCCTGGATCACCAGTAGGTTTGAATGTCCCTTTGTGGAGTGCAAATTTCATTTTGTAAATGTTGATGTGATGTGATTTGACGTTGAAATGGTGTGATTTGGGTAAGGCAGTTGTGGAGGCAAGAAGGGGTGGGATGAGGATGAGGACAAAGGCTGTCCTCTGGGCGGCCGCTGGCGAGATGTGCCTTCTCACACTGTGGTCAGATGACGCTTGTGGAGGCCTTGATCCTCTGTGTGGTGGTCTCTTGCTGGGCACTCAGGGGGTGCCTCATGGATGGCAGGCATGGTACAGCTCTGGCAGAGTTCATGACTGAAGAATCATGACCTGTGGCAGACAAACAGCTGTTGTCTTCAGGCTGGCCAGGGGAGCTGACTTAGGGTCCCCAGGTGGGTGGGCTGTCATGTGAACAGGCCCCAGATGTCATGTCCCACCACCTGTCAGCCAGATGGGCACCCTGATGGCTCCTTAGTGGGGTCCCACATGCTTGTGGTGGGAGCAGCACTGCCCTCCTTGTCTGAGGGGTGGCTGAAGGTCCAGAACGCCAGAATAACCAATGCAAAAAATGGTTTAAGAGTAAAACAAATAACAGAACTGTAAAAGTAAGTCAACCATTCATACTTTATTTGCCCACATGACACCAAATGACCATGCTGACTCTTTACTTTCACAGGGACCACATTTTTGAGCAGCCTGACTGAGTGTGTGGCAATGACAGGGAGCAGGGATGGAAATGTAGCCTTGGATCTGATTACTAGGTCAGCTTTTCTGACTCTGCCCAAATCCCCCAGCCCCACTTCCTGGGGAGCCCTGGTTCCCACGGGATCAGTGTTCCGGAAGAACTGGAGATTAACTTCAGAAAATTACATCTTCCTGTATTCACACATGCCCATTTCTGAGCTGCTTTCTCTGCAGGAGCCTGTTTCTTGCTTTAGGGTGACCTTTTATGAAGTGTCTTCTAAGGGATACAAATTCCACAGGTTGTTAGTAGACAGTCTTCTAAAATAATGTTTCAAATTCAAGCAACTTTGGGAAATGATGTGTTGAGCAAAATTAAACAGGTTTCTTTACTGTAGGACATCAGAGCCTTTAATGGGCTCAGGAGTAGCTACACAATTTGTGGGGCTTGGTGCAAAATGAAAACACAAGACCCCTGGTTCAAAGATTATGAAGAATTGCAAGACGACAACTGCAGAGCATTACACCAAGCATGGGACCTTACTGAGCACGAGCCCAGTGAGGCTGCAGGAGTCCCATGGCTGTGAAGCTGCCCAGACACTGTGCTGCCGTGATTGCAGATCTCGGAGGGCAGAAAGGGGGGCAGGCAAGGTCACTATGTGTTCGCAAGTGTTCAACCCTGGAACTGCAGTTCCACAAAACACACTCAGGGAACTCCTGCTTTAAGCCGATGAATTCTCATTTTCCTCTTATCTCTGGGCTCCAATACTCAAACATTGTAAACAGGAACCCCATGGGACAAACATACATAACAAGGGAAGACCCTCTTGAACTGCTAGGTCCCTCCTCTGTTAGTTTTTGTATTTTGGGATTTCTTTGGAGGGGTAAAGTAGGGTCCACCAATTATTTCTGCTAATTACTTATTTTGCTCCATCCTTTTAAAGGAGGCCCAACACCCCTGAATTACCAAAACGAATTTCTGGCAGTAACAGCAGGCAATTTACAGTGGTAGGTGAATATAACAAAAAATAGTACACGTTGGCCAGGGATAGTGCATAATTTTGTACCTAGAATACCGGCATTATTAAAGCGCTGTCAGCCCACTTGCTTTGTTCTGCTTTCCCAGGTGGCCCCATGACACTGCCTGGGGCCTGGCTTCCCTGAGCTCCTCTCTGGGTTATTTACGGCTGGGGAGGGTGTGGGGTAGGATGTGGGGAACCCAACCCTCAGCTCTGAGTCACAAGTGGGCAGAGAAGTGAAGGCAGTGACCGCCCATTGACTCCCACTTCCCTTGGGGCCCTGCTCATGGAGGGCCCCAGGCCCAGCCACATCTGTTGCTCTGACTCACTGCCATTTCTGGGCTCCCACTCCTGTGGTCTTCCAGGCCTCAGAGTTAATCTGTTCATCACGCCTCTCCACACCCCACTCCCTCCCACTTCCTTTGTTAGGATGTCCTGGCTGAAGGCAGCTTACCTCCTCCTGCAGGCAGTCAACTGTCCAGCTCTGAGCAGGCTGACTGCTGGCTCTGCACTGGCCAGCTCCCTGCATCTGGAGCCCACACTTTATTCCTGGACATGCACTGTCACCTACTGAATGCATATGACTGTGCTTTTATTGAGGGCCACCCACATGCCAGGGTTCTGTGGACAATTTTCACATGAGGCTCACAGCTCCCATCCTTGAGAAGCTCCACTCTGGCTGGGAGAGAGGGGCTAGTTCCCATAGAGCCAGAACAAAGAACTGACATGCAAATCTGCCCACATCACACCTCTGTTTAACTCCCTTCAGTGGATCCCCACCACCTGTTGTTCAAGTCCCCAACTCTCAGATGGTCCTTTCCAGGCCCTTCAGGGTCTGTCCTGCTCTATAGCCTTGTCAGTCATTGCTTCCTCTCGGTCTCAGCCATTTCGCTCCACCCTGCCAACACTCAATAGCTTCTCCACATTCCCGGGCTTTCGCTCAAGCTGCCCCCTCCACAGTAATGCTCTTCCCCTCACTGCTCACCTGAAGGACACCCTCTCATCTCTCAAGGCTCACTTCAAGCGTCAACTCCTCTAGGAAGCTTTTCACAGTCCCCGCCTCCCAGCCACTTCCTCCCACCTTTGTACCACTACTGGTCCCAGCAGTGTTTTCCAACACAGACCAGGTAGCATCTCCTTGTCAGAAGTCTATCTCTCCTGCCAGAACATGAGCAACCTGAGAGCAGGGTCTGGTACATGATAGCTACTCAACGAATAACCGCTCAGTGAATCTCTGAATTAACAGTACAGATCCAAGCTCCTGAAGAGCTCCAAGCCCCCATCCCAAGGGGCTGGAGCAAGCTCCCCAAGCTGGACCCCAGGAAAAGGAGTGGTGACTATGACCCTCTTTCTCCCCACTCTCATGCCATCTCAGCACTTTTGTTTCTTTCCTCCCCCTTCCCTGCTTTGTTTTCATGATGGGAATCTCAGTCAACAGCAGTATGTGAGAAGGCAGAGAAGAGAAAAAGAAAATTGCAGTCTTAAGGGTGACAGCCCTGAAATGTTGAGTTTGAAAACTGCCTGGGGATTCAATTTCATATTCTTGGCCAAGCAGATGCAAATACATATTCAAATTCAATGCAAATGCACTGGCGAGTCTCCTGGCTAATTACTGGTGCCTGGTGAGACTGGCAGTCCTTGGTGACAGGATCTGCCTCCTCTTCTCAGCTCCCTCCACAGTGCCTGTCCCAGAGCTGAGTTCCAGATAGGAAGAGATCCATAAAGACAGCTCCCAGAGGAGAGGTGTCCTCAGGGAAATCCTCTGGAGACACTGCCTAGTGTGAAGTCTTCTGGGGATGATCCCCACAAGAGGAGGGCTTCCTGCAGGAAGGAGATGAGCCCAGAGTGAGCTCCATGAGGGGAGCGAAGGAGCTGAGAAAGCAGAGAGAAGGACCCTGTCACACTGAGGGCGCAGTGGTCACTGCAGGGAGGAGACATTGCAGGCACATTTCAGAGGCAAAAATTACAAAGGATGAGAAAGCCAGACCGGCTGCGGGTGATAGGGAAAGTCCAGATGCACTTAGGGCTCCTCCTGTCTCAGGGGCCTAGATATCTGTGAGGCTGGGAGAACTTTGCCTCAGCCACAAGCACAGGGATAGAGGACATTACTCCATGACTTCTTTCCTGGAGGCCATGTCCCAGAGTCCCAGACCTTGTGTCTGGACAGAGAGCCCAAACTGACTACCAACAGCTTGGCAGACATATTGTTCTCTCCTGATGACTTAGCACACCAGGGTCACTCATCTGGGCTCAAAAAAGAGTCTAGTCACTAGCAAAATGGATCAGTCAGAAGGCAAGTGCATGGTTCACTTCGGTGGCCTGGCTTGTGTCAGCACCTGGGACAACTCCTTCCTTGACTTGTAAGCAGTGAGGAAGTGACCCTGGGACAGCAGAGCCAGAGGGTGCCAGCTGGACCAGGGGCAGTTCCCTGATTAAGAGTACAGATATCGGGGAAAGGAGCACCACTCAGCTGGAACATCCCTCCACCCAACATTCTAACAATGCAGGGCAAACATGGCTGTCACCTACTGAACACCAGCTATACACCAGGCATGGTACACACATTACATTAACCATTGCCACAGCCCTACAAGTTAGGCATCATAATTATTCTTATTTCACAAACAAGGAAACCAAAGCTCAGAGTGGTAAAGAGACCTGCCTAAGGTCACACAACAAGGAAGAAGTCCTGCAGACCTGCCCAAATATCATTGTCTAGAGAATGTGGGGATCCTCCCTGTCCTCCTCTCTCAGGGTGGTAAACAGCCCTGCCCCAAGTGAAGTTTTAGTGACCTCTTTAGAAATCCATGGGAAAGGATGGTTTCTCATGTCAGTGGTGGGAGGAAGTTTTTACTGCAGCTGGGCACAGTGGCTGTGGTTTTAGAAGGCCGTTGTGAAGACTCAGTAACGCACAATATTCCTGACAGGATGCAGTGAAAGACCTGGCCATTTTCATGTTCATAGAGAGAATAAAAGGAAAGAATGACACCTAATGAATTTAGTGCCTTATCAGAATACCTTACTGACAACTCCAGCTACCCGCAGAGCCCACCCCTCTCTACCGTGAGTGCCTCTTCCCTTCACACCCCCTTCCTTGAGGCTACAAGGAGCTGTTCATCGTCTGCTGTGGCCCAACAAGTCCAGCCCTTCTTCTGGCATCAGATTCTCTGATGAAGAATCACCCTCCCCATGCTCATCCCACATGGCTTGAGGAGTCTGAGTCCACTATGGATGCCACAATAGGCATGTGGTCAGGCTGGTCAATTCAGTCACCATGTTCCCCCACCAAGATCACTGGTTCAAGATGGACCGACAGCCTGAGTGGGCCAAAGGAGCCAACGGACTTTGGCCCTCAGATTCTGGAACCATTAGAAAAGAAATCACATTTCCCCTGAGTGGTACTGAGGAATGCCACAGGGGTACACCAACCCAGAAGCGAAGAAGGCCTGAAGGAAAGCCTAACAGGAAGGAGTCCTGGTGACACCCTTTGGGTGCCTGGATCCAGCTGCTCCAAAGCCACATACTCTGGGCTTCTGGTTAATGTGAACCAATAAAATCTCCTTGCTCTCCAGCTCAGGCTCTCAAGCCGAGGTCCTGGCAAGTACAGGCAAAGCATTTTGACAAATTCCCTCTCCAGGTTTTTGGTCCTGCTACTAAAGTCAACTTTCTAGGCTACAGAGGCCCTGTTACTTCCACAGCACATCTCCTAACGTCTCTCTTCTTTGACTTGCTACAGCTCTGGAGGCCAGCAAGTCTGAGTCTCCGTCTGTGAATCCTGCTCCCCAGCCTGAGACCCAGCACCTGCCCGCTCCACACTGACCACAGCACCCAGCCCAGTGGCAGTCACAGCAGGTGCACAAAAGTGGCTTCAATGAGTGCTCCCAGCCTCTAGAAATCCTCTCTCTCTCAGTTAAATTACCAGCATATGAATCTGAAGGTCAGGTAATATGGACTCAGTTTTCAGGACGTGAGACTCCCTCCAGACCGACCTGATCTTACCTTCACACCACACGTGTTTTCAGAAGAGATGCTGGTGGTCAGACATATTTCATAAGAGCAACTATTTTACCCTCTTTGCCAACAGAATGAGAGGGCATCTCTGAAGACCCATAGAGGAAGCCTTTATTCAAAGACCCCAAACATATGTACTAAAAATAACCTATCTTCATCTGTAGTGAACAACGATTCCCCTGGGGCTTTGCCGGCTACTGGCCTTGCCATTCTTTCTGTAGGCAAAAGATAGTTGGGGAGGGGGTAGAGGAGGAAAGGGAGAATGAGACAAAATTAGAGAATGTATACACCTGAAGATCCATCCACATTACATTCAGAGTTGCCAATCCTTGGCAAATTATACCAGTTTCCACTACAATAGAATATAATTATATTCCATTATAACACAAATGTATTCCTTTTTGCATACATTTGATTTAATGAAAAATACTATTTAAACAACAGCACAGGGTGAAGTAAGTCAGAAAGAGAAAAAAGATGCCATATGCTAAGGCATATATATGGAATCTAAAAAAAAAAACAAACAATGGTACTGATGAACATAGTTGCAGGGCAGGAATAAAGAGGTAGACATAGAGAATGGACTTGAGGACTTGGGGTGGGAGGGGGAAGCTGGGGTGAAGTGAGAGTAGCATTGACATATATACACTACCGAATGTAAAATAGATAGCTAGTGGGAAGCAGCAGCATAGCACAGGGAGATCAGCTCCGTGTTTTGCTATGACCTACAGGGGTGGGATGGGGAGGATGGGAGGGAGGCTCAAGAGGGAGGGGATATGGGGACATGTGTATGCATATGGCTGATTCGCTTTGTTGTGCAACAGAAACTAACACAGTATTGTGAAGCAATTATACTCCAATAAAGATCTATTATTATAAATAAATAAATAAATAAATAACAGCACAAGTCATAGAGCGATCATGATGAAGAGAGAAACCTGGACACTGAGATCCACAGATGATTGTTATTACCTTGCTGGGTGACCTTGGGTAAGTAACTTAACCTCTCTAAATTTCAGTTTCTTCATCTGTAAAACAAGGATAAAGCATCTGCCCCACTTACCTCTGAACTAACAAAATAGCCTAGGCTCTGAGCAGCTAGAGGTGCTGTGAGATGATTTCTGAGTATAGGCCATAGGCCACTACTATCAAGCATCTCACTATAGTGGAACTTTTATTAACACGGCTTGGTGGCCTACTTTGGGGTCTGTCCCAAAGGCCTGAAATTAATTAGCAATCAGTTCCTGTTGCTTCTAAAACACCTTTAATCTGTACCACTGCTTACGACAGACAACGAAATTTCAGATGCCCACAGGGCTAGATGGTACAATAAATGAGTGAAGATGGCAGGGTGTAAACAATAGGGAGGGGTTAAGGCTGTGGCAAATTACAGAATGTGTGTCCATGTCCTGTCTGAGGGGCAAGCAACCACTTTGCCCCAGTAACAGGCTGCCATGTGGGACTAACACTCAACATTGACAGAAATCCCAATTTGTTTAGTAGAAGCCAGGAATGTTGATTTTTTAAAATTGAAGTATAGTCGATTTACAATATTATATTAGTTTCAGGTGTACAACATAATGATTCAGTATTTTTACAGTTTATGCTCCGTTAAAAGTTATTACAAGATGATGACTATAATCCCTGTGCTGTACAATATATCCTTGTTGCTTATCTATTTTATACATCTATGTATAAAATTAAGAGTATTTGTATCTCTTAATCCCATACCCCTAATTTTCCCTTCCCCTTCCTTCTCCCCTATGGTAACCACTAGTTTGTTTTCCACATCTGTGCATCTGTTTCTGTTTTGGGTTTTCTTTTTTTTAACATCTTTATTGGAGTATAATTGCTTTACAATGGGTTTCTGCTTTATAACAAAGTGAATCAGCTATACATATACGTATATCTCCATATCCCCTCCCTCTTGCATCTCCCTCCCACCCTCCCTATCCCACCCCTCTAGGTGGTCACAAAGCACCGAGCTGATCTCCCTGTGCTGTGCAGATTCTTCCCACTAGCAATCTAATTTACATTTGGTAGTGTATATATGTCCATGTCACTCTCTCACTTCGTCCCAGCTTACCCTTCCCCCTCCCTGTGTCCTCAAGTCCATTCTCTACACCTGCATCTTTATTCCTGTCCTGCTCCTAGGTTCTTCAGAACCTTTTTTTTTTTTTTTTAGATTCCATATATATGTGTTAGCATATGGTATTTGTTTTTCTCTTTCTGACTTACTTCACTCTGTATGACAGACTCTAGGTCCATCCACCTCACTACAAATAACTCAATTTTGTTCCATTTTATGGCTGAGTAATATTCCATTGTATATATGTGCCACATCTTCTTTATTCATTCATCTGTGGATGGACACTTAGGTGGCTTCCATGTCCTGGCTATTGTAAATAGTGCTGCAGTGAATATTGTGGTACATGACTCTTTTTGAATTATGGTTTTCTCCGGGTATACGCCCAGTAGTAGGATTGCTGGGTCGTATGGTAGTTCTATTTTTAGTTTTTAAGGAACCTCCATACTGTTCTCCATAGTGGCTGTATTAAGTTATATTCCCACCAACAGTGTAAGAGGGTTCCCTTTTCTCCACACCCTCTGCAGCATTTATTGTTTGTAGATTTTTTGATGATGGCTGTTTCTATTTTGCATTATACATTCATTTGTATTAATTTTTAGATTCCACATATAAGTTATATAATACAGCATTTGTCTTTCTCTGTCTGACTTATTTCACTTAGCATAATGCTCTCCTAATCCATCCATGTTGCTGCAAATGGCAGAATTTCATTCGTTTTATAGCTCAGTAGTATTCCATTATATATATATATATATATATATATATATATATATATATATATATATATATATATATACACCACATGTTCTTTATCCATTCATCTGTTTTTTTGTTTTGTTTTTTGTTTTTGTTTTTTTGCGGTATGCAGGCCTCTCACTGTCGTGGCATCTCCCGTTGCGGAGCACAGGGTCCGGATGCGCAGGCTCAGTGGCCATGGCTCACGGGCCTAGCTGCTCCACGGCATGTGGGATCTTCCTGGACCAGGGCACGAGCCCATGTCCCCTGCATCGGCAGGTGGACTCTCAACCACTGCACCACCAGGGAAGCCCCCATTCATCTGTTGATGGCACTTGTGTTACTTCCATATCTTGGCAATTGTAAATAATGCTGCTATGAACATTGGGGTGTATGTATCTTTTCGAATTAGAGTTTTCATTTTTTTCTGAATATATGCCAAGGAGTGGAATTCCTGGATCATATGGTAATCATATTTTTTAGTTTTTTGAGGAGCCTCCATACCATTTTCCATAGTGGCTGCACTAATTTACATTCCCACCAGTGTACAAGGGTTTCCTTTTCTCCACATCCTCTCCAACATTTATTTGTAGACTTTTTGATGATAGCCATCCTGGCAGGTGTGAGGTGATATCTCATTGTGGTTTTGATTTGCATTTCTCTGATGATTAGCAATATTGAGCATCTTTTCATGTGCCTGTTTGCCATCTGCATGTCTTTTTGGGAAAATGTCTAACCAGGTCTTCTGCCCATTTTTGATTGGGTTGTTTGGGGTTTTTTTGATATTGAGTTGTATGAGCTGTTTATATAGTTTGGATATTAACCCCTTGTTGGTCATATTATTTGCAAATATTTTCTCCCAAGGAATGTTGATTTTTATGCATAATCTCCTGTAATTTTTTTAAGTTGGCAACTAATTAAAAAACTTGTGAAACACTTTGTGAGATCCAAGTAGTGTATCTCCAAACTGAATTTGACCACAGCCTGCCAAACTCTGTCTAGTAATATTTCATTTTTTCCACTTTTACTTCTTTTTTGAAAGTTTATAGGTCATGCTAATTTTAAGTCCAAAATTTAAAAAACGTAACAAGTACCCCTGATTTGAGCAGGACAGGATGGCTGCACCATGGAAAGGCAGCGGCATTCACTAATTTCCAGCCCAGTAACCACGGCTGGCTGGGGGGCTCCCACCGCCTCTCCTCCTCAGCCAGCTCCGCTGCATCACCTAGCCCTTTTAACAAAGTTCTTTGGAGATGAAGAGCAACACTGGAGAATAATTTACGTGTTGTCCTGAGGCAAAATTGGACAATTCTGTCAATTCTTGTTTCCTGAATCTTACAAGCTCTGCAAATTAAATGCAGCTTACACCGTTGCTGCTTGCCTTGTTCTGTGCCAAGGAAGTCAGAACTGAAGGACTCAATATGCCACTGGGAAAAAAATATTTCATCGAAGCCACAAGCATTATTGTGTCCAAGCCCCCCACCTCCACACACGTAAACCAGTGCACCCCGCCATCACTTGCATCAGCATCATCAAAAATCACTTCACATATATATTGTATACTTAAAACTTTGCTAAGACCGTGCACCTCGAGCCTGTGCTCCACAACAAGAGAAGCCACCGCAATGAGAAGCCCGCACACCACAACGAAGAGTAGCCCCTGCTCGCTGCAACTAGAGAAAGCCTGCGCTCAGCAACGAAGACCAAATGCAGCCAAAAATAAATAAATAAATGCATTTATTAAAAAAAAAATTTTGCTAAGAGGATAGATCTTATCACAAAATAATAATAAATAAGGTGGGAGGATGCTTTCCGAGGTGATGGATATGTTTATAGCATAGATTATAGTGATGGTTTCACAGATGTATACTGATCTTCAAATCCATCAAGTTGTACGTATTAAATATGAACAGCTTTTTGTATGTCGATCCTACTTCAAAGTGGTTTTTTAAAAAAATATTCCTTCATGTGGATGGGCCTCTTTAGTTTCAAAGGTGCTGGTCCTTTCCCTCATTTTACAGGACCCATGGTTGACCTGTGGCCACAAGACTGCTCTTTCAGCATCTCTGGATGGGATGAAGGCCCCTTAGAACCTGCCTGCATGAGTATTAACATCCAGGGACATGTTTGTCCACCAGGTGATAACAAGAAGGTTACAGGTCAGAATTCTGCATTTTTACTCCTTCACTAAGTGTCAGCAAGAACAACAAAAATCATCTTGTGGAACAAAAGAGAAAACAGACCCTTGACAGAAATGCAGACACCTGGATGCAAAGCCGATGCAGCTGAGGACTCTTGGCACAGTAGATAGCACTGGATGGCAGCCTCCTCAGCACCTGCGCCCTTGGTACCCAACACAGCCTGGTGCCCCTCGTGGCAAGGACTCAACCAACATTGGAAAAATGATTGATTCATGGAGTAATAGGATTTCTGAGAGCACCATGCCCAGCTCACCTGCCTCTTTAGAGATGAATGATTTTAGGGTTGTGTTTGAACAAAAGAATATATTAAATAACTTCTATGAAATTAAATTTCACAAGATAAGATTTTCTACCTGTTAGGACAAAATTAGGACATTTTGCTGAGACACTGTGTTGGTGAGGGTGTGTCCTCACTCATTGTCTGGCCTGAGTAACTTGAGGCGGTCTCTGAAGGGGGCAGTGCTTGCTAGGGCTGCTCACTCTGCTTCCGGGCACCTGGTGAGATTGCACAGATCTGCCCCCATGTGACTTGCTTTGACCAATAAAATATGAAGGTGTTACTTCTGAACAGAAACTTTAAGAACAGTGTGTGATTCAGCACATTCCCTTTTACGATCCCACTGCTGTCGTGGGGATTGCTCCGTTTTGACTGTGCTGTCAACCTGGGTTTCAGCAAGAAGTTAATACAGAACAGAATCCTCAGCATCCATGATGGACAAGGAACATTGACAAGAAATTAACTTTTGTTATTTTAAATGGGGGAGATCTGGGGTTATTTATTACCACAGCATGATCGATCTTATCCTGAGTGATAAGAAGACCTATCTGGCAATATCTATCAGAATTTAAAATATTAATACCTTTGACCCTTCAATTTCAGTTTAATTAAATTTTATTAAATTTTTCTTCTACATCTTCACTTTCATACATGTGCAACGTGATATATGTATAAGTATATTCATGGCTGTAATGTTTATACAGCAAATATGGGAAACAACCTAAGAATATGTCAACAGAATTCATAATATGCTTTAATGTTTAATAAATCATGGAATATCCAGATCGAGGAAGGGTATACAGCCCAAAAAGGGAATAAGCCAGATTTTTATAAACTGATAGGAAACACTTCCCAAGATGTATTGTGACGTTAAAAAAAAAGGCAAGATGCAGAACAGTGTGTATAGGATGCTACTATTCTTGTAAAGCATATGTAAATGTGTTCATAAGCATATCTATATCTATATGCTTTTTTATACATAGCATATCTCTGGACATAAACACAGGAGAAAGGGTCTGGTGATGGGGTCCCTCTGGGAAGGGGTAGTGAAGCAGTGGTGGTGGGAGGGAAACCTCTGCCCACGGCACACCATTATCTTGTGCCTGAATTTTTTTGCTACGCACAGGTATTATTTCTTCTTTAAATAAATAGGACACTGGACACATTCCCAAGAAATGACTACAGGAATTACCTGGAGGGGCAGAGGCTTCATAGGAGGTGGCTAGAGACAGGAATAAGATCACAACTTCTTTATGTATACCTTCTGCAGAGTTTTCATTTTCAAACCATAAGAATATATCATCTTTAATTTTTTAAGTAAAAAGAATTTTTTTAAGAAATCCACTCTTCTATGTGAAAGCAAATTCATGTAGAAACCCTTGAGGGCCAAGGGCCTCTCATGGGGGCAGCAGTCAGCCACCCAGGAAATTCCCTGAAGCATTTCTCCATCTGTTAGACAGTGTCAAGCTGTGCCTCCTACATGAAGCCTGTCTCATTTTATCCAAATCATTAAGGGCTTCAGTGTGCAAGGCCTTCTGGGTTCTGGCCCTGTGCTGTGTGCTCTTTTCATATAAACTCTAATTCTCACACTTAGCCTGCCAGAGTGGGTGAGCTTGTGTAAAGAGTATTTTAGCAGAGAAAGCAGAGAGCGGCCAGTGGACTACTGAGAGGAAACTGGCCAGAGGAAAAAAATCTTCACTTCCCAGTGAGAGTGGTGCCTGCAGAAAGGACCCTGGGCATGTCGGGCACATGAAGGAGTCTTCCACAAGGCCGGAGGGAACAGTGGGCAAGGGAAGAGGAGAGGACCATGAGAGAGGAGTGAGAAGACTATTCATGTAAGAAAGAGTAAGAGTATCCACAGTCCCAGGGGAAGAGGTGGGGGGAGATGGGAATTTTTATTAAGAGCTGGATGGAAATGTAATTGGAGCCCTTGAAATCCTTGGAAAGATGGGAGCAAAGGTTTTAGTTTCTGTCTGAGCTGTGATTCTTCAAAATGAGACCTTGCTTCAGTTCTGGGCAATGTGGGTCCTTACATTACCCCGGGATTTTGAGTTCCTTTTACCGACGAGGAATCAGAGACCTGGAATGGTTAAGAAATTTGCCCAAGGTCTCAAGCTTCTTTGTAAAAGAAACATAACTGTATCCCAGCTCTATCTGATTGTAAACACATACACTTCTACTTCTTACACTATCTACCTCTAAGTCTCTAGGTGAAATCCTCAGCCAACCCTTACAGCCAACCAACACAGAATGGGGTCCACTTATTTCTTGTTGATCTATCCAACTTTTATCTTACCATGTTTGATGGATGAATGGAGAAATGGAGATATGGCTGAATGGATGGTGGGATGGATGGATGAATGGCTGGATGGATTCATGAGTAGATCAAGTGATTTAACTTTCATTGTGATTTGTAAACAGTCAATGAGCAAGAAAGTTTCAGGTTACATTCTTTATCAGAGGAAAGCACAAAATATTTATTTAACACTGACTGTAAATTGAGAGGTGAACAAAATGTAATCCATCTCAGAAAGCCTGGTTTAGCAGGGTGGGAAAAGCAAGAATTTGAGTAACCATTATCCAAGGTGGAAAGTGAGAGGTTGTTTAATAAATTTCCTGACCCTTCCATTCCATATGGAGGTTCAGAGAAACTAGACCCTCTACCTTGAGGCAGAGAAGGAAGGAAAGTGGGGACTGTGGAGGAGGTCAGGGAAGGTTCTGGAAGGAGGCAGCAATTTTTATTTGAATCTTAAAGGGTACATAGGATTTTGATCTAGGAGGAGGGCAGAGGATTGGAGGAAGGGGTGAGAATTAATTTCAGACAGAGAGACCAGCATAAGCAAACACATGGAGGTGGGAATATTTGAGATAGACTTAGCCTTGCTGAGGTGAAGAATGCTTTGTGGGTAGAAATACTAGAAGGTAAGATTGGAAAGGGGCCAGATAATGAGGGGCCTGGAAACTCAGACTCAGTATTTGAGACCTTGGTTAATGAGAATGCATTGAAGATTTCAGAATAGGGTAATTGAGCTGGTGTACACACACAAGCAATCTGAAAGTGAGGCAGTGTGGTGCAGTAGTGAACACTTGGGCTCTTGAGTCAGACACCTGGGCTAGAATACCAGGTCCTTCTCATCTAAGATGTATGACCATTAGCAAGTCAGTTGGCCCTTCTGAGCTTCCATCTCCCTATCTCTAACATGGGAATAATAATAATAATAATCCTCATAGAGTCATGGGGATTAATTACAATGAAGTATATAAAATGTTTAGCCCAGTCCCTAACATATGTTAAGTGTTCAGTATATGTTAGCTATTTGTTGTCATCATCACCACCGCCAGCTGCAGCAGCAGCTTCACAACCACCATTGTCATCATCAACATCACCACCAACATGGTCTTGGCCTTTGTCATCATCTTCAGCATCATCACCTCTCTCTAAGCATAAAGACTTGTATAGCCCAGTGACCTGCCCAGAAACACAGTCATTTATTCCAAACACATTTGCTGAGCGCTACTGTGATGGAGGGTTTCCGTTTGCCCATCAGATTCACTCCCTACCCTTTTCATCTTGCTCTGTGCCTGGCAAGACCAACCTGTTCCATCCAATGGGCAGTCCCTGTGGGAGACGGAAGGGAGGAAGAAAAGCCAGGTATTGTTCTTTGGCTCTCTCCCTGCTTGTCATCATGGCTGGCTGCATCCTTGGATGGGTCTCAGCTCTTTCCAGGTTTCCTCTCCACACCTTCCTCCCTGCCCCAGGTCCAGATGTGGTCGCCATGGAACCCTGCTCTTCCCAGATGAAGGCTCCTGCACTATTTCTTGTGACTCCTCTACACCATACCTTTGCAAATGGTTCCTGTCCTAATATCTACAAATTGCCCTGACTTGAGTTTTCCATCTTTTTTTGCTAAGCTCTGATTGATAGATTTTTGTGTGTCAGCCTCAGTCATGGGAACGCAGGCTACAAAAATAGGAATGAGATCACCATCCCATCCCCTTCAAGGCTTCCCTATTTCTTGGGGGAACAGAAACGCCTCAGGAAACTACAACACCATCTTCTATGTGCCACAATAGCATATGTACTCAGAGTTGTGATAACATCGAAGGACAGGTAACCTCGTGGGGGTGAGTTTGCATGAAAGCCAGCAGAGAAGACTTCTTAGAGGAAGTGACACTCTATCTGAGTCTTGAAGGATGAATACATACTCCCTGCACAGGCATGGTAAATTACTCGGTTGCCTGGAAGCCACGTTGGACACAGGTGAGGCAGGGGAGAGGACTGGAGTAGTTTAGGGACTGGTATCAAGTTGCTTACTTCTTTTATTTTGCTAATCAAAGACATTTTTTGCTTTGCCATCTATTATCACTCACCACCAGAATATAATATTGGAATAAAGGAAAGTCTTTTGTAGCAAATAAATTTAGGTTACATACACAAGTACTGCCTGTCCTTGTTTTTCTCACTTTGTAGCAGTCAAGGAACCAGTGCATGGGCTGATTTGGAAACCACTAATCTTATCTGACCTTCTTATTTTACTCTTGAGGAAGCTGTGTATTTAAGAAATAAATAGAATTTTAAAACAGTATCAACTCTTTTAAGTGTTTATTGCCAATCATGGGACTGCTCCCCACAAAAAGACCCTTGACCAGCCCTAGGTCCCGTCAGGCATTTGGGATCAGTCAACACTTGGTCCTAACATCATGGAGAAAAGCATTAAATTTCCCAGATTATTTTCTCTGTAAGTCATTCGATAATATTTTCTGCTCCAAAAGACTGTTATGACAAGCAGCAAATTGGTAATTGCAGCCATCTAAGAATAGACATATTTGCAGGATTAATGACAAAAAAAGTTAGATTTAAGTAATACTATCAGTCAGCAGCCATGCATGCATTCATATCTGGTTGTATTCGTCTTGAGGGAGGGAAGAGGAGGCAAAGGACTACAGAGGTGGAGAGGGTTGAGTAAATCAGCCTCTCTCCCCTGTTGTCTTAGAAGTGGTATGAGTTCTTTCCTGGACAACCTGGATAACACAAGGTGGGCCCAGGGACGAAGCTGAGTCAAGCAACTGCCGTGGAGTTAGATCTTACATGACAGTTAAGTGCTAAAGTCATCACAGAAGGAGAAAATTGCTGTCAAAATGATCTTTGGAAACTTTTAAAAGATGTTGCAATAGATTCTGCCTCTTCAGTGAAGCACCAGGATGTTGGTTTGTGTTTAGAAGTTGTTTTGTATAGAAAATACAAAGATTCAAATGCACGAATCACTCTTGGCTCAGCAAGGGGCTCACACTGTGAGTGGCTGCTGTGGAATGAGACTGATGGAAGGGATGGAGAGTTTCCCTTCATCCTTGCTCACTCTGGGCCTACCCACCGTGCCCCCACCCGCGCCCCCGACACCCAAGTGGAGTCTCAAGCAGAATTGCCTACTCTGTTTATGGTGCTCTCCTTCTCCCTCTGTTCCCACCCATACAGTGCCTGAGAGGAAAATTCTAACCCACTCTGACCTTGAGAACTGAAGCCTGCATGTTTGAAAGTCATCACAGGCCTTGGAATACATAGAACTTTGGTCTTTCTTTATTTTTTCTCTAAATAAATTAATCATTGAAGATATGCCTGGTAGGGAAGGAGGATACTGCTTTAAAAGCCAGAAGACTCAGGTTTAAGCCCAGATCTGCTCCTGTTCTACCATATGACCTTGGCTAAGCATGCCTTACTTGGGGCCACCGTTTCTTGCTGACCTATTGTCTTATTCAGGGAGTTTTCTCTTACCCTACCCAACTCTAACCACTGTGAACCCTTTTGGAAGTTTCTTGTTAGCTAGCAGAAGCTTAATGTCAGGCCCTTAATGCCAGGTCCTTTACCCAGGTTATGGTGAGAGTCTCAAGAATGCTTGGGATGAAGGCACATGGAGGTAGGAGGATAAACATCATTTCCTTCTGGGGGATACTTTGGAACCCCAGAGATCAGAAAAAGGGCCATAGATTACACATTATAGAGTCTCTAAAAGTATGGCTTGGAGGGGCGGTTTTGTATATTTATTCCAGAAATCAAACCATCTTGAAAACTGCACACTCATTGTTCCCTTCCAGAGGTGATCCGTGGACAAAGCCCATGACTTGGAGAATGACCCTTGGGACCAAACGGCCCCCTCACTCCAAAGAAACTTCCTTCCCTCTTTCACCTCTGCCTAAATGTCCTGCACAGGTTTCTGGCAATTTTATATACCAAAAGTTATGGGACGTAGGAAAATCAGTTCTAGGAGGAAAGTTTATAGTGATAAATGCCTACATTAAGAAAAAAGAAAGCTCACAAATAAACAAGATAATTTACACCTCAAGGAACTTGAAAAAGAAAAAAAAATAAGCCCAACTAAAACAGAAGGAAATAAAAATGATCAGAGAAAAATTAAATGAAAGAGAAGCCAGAAAACAATAGAAAAGAATAACAGAACTAAGAGTTAATTTTTTGAAAAGATAAACAAAATTGACAAACCTTTAACTAGATTAAGAAGAAAAGAGAAGACTCAAATAAATTAGGTCAGAAAGAAGAGACATTACAACTGATACCACAGAAATATAAAGAATCATAAGAGAAAAAATAGGAATAATTATATGCCAAAGATTGGATAACCTAGAATAAATGAATAAATTCCTACAAACATACAATCTACCAAGACTGAATCATGAAGAAATAGAAAATCTGAACAGACCAATAAGGAGTAAGGAGATAAAACAATAATTAAAAACCTCCCAACACAGAAAATCTCAGGACCAGATGGTTTTGCTGATTAATTTTACCAAATATTTAAAGAATTAACAACAATCCTTCTCAAAATCTTGCAAAAAAAGAAGAGAAGAGAACACTCCCACACTCATTTTACAAGTCCAGCATGACTCTGATACCAAACCCAGATAACAACTTTGTAGGAAGAGAAAACTACAGGCCACTATCCTTCATGAATATGGATATAAAAATTCTCAACAAAATATTAGCAAACTGAATCCAACAGCACATTAAAAGGATCAAGTGGGATTTATCCCTGGGAGGCAGGGATGGTTCAACATATACAAATGAATAAATCATACACCACATTAATAGAATGAAAGATAACAATCACATGATCATCTCAATAGATGAAGAAAAAGCATTTAACAAAATTCAAAAACGTTTCATGATAAAAACTCTTAACAAATTAGGAATAGAAGAAACATACCTCAGTATATATGAAAAACCCACAGCTGACATTCTACTCAAAACAGTGAAAGAATGAAAGCTTTTTCCCCCCTAAGATCAGGAACAAGGAAAGGGTGCTCACTATCAGCACCCCTACTCAACATAGTACTAGAAATCCCAGCCAAAACAACCAGGCAAAAAAATATATATATATATACATATATGTATATATACATATATATATGTATATACACATATATATATATATATATATGTATATATACACACACACACACACACACATATATATGTGTATATATATATATTCCAAATTGGAAAGAAAGAAATAAAATTGCCTCTGCTAAAACTAATTAACAAAATCAGCAAAGTTGCAGGATACAAAATCAACATGCAAAAATCAGTTCTGTTTCTATACATTAACAATGAACTATCTGTAAAAGAAATAAAGAAAACAGCTTGTTTACAATTCCATCAAAAATAATAATATACTTAGGAATAAATTTAGCCAAGGAGCTAAAAGATCTGTACACTGAAAATTATAAGACACTGATGAAAGAAATTGAAAAGACAAATAAATAGAGAGTGTTCATGGAGCAAAAGAACACTGTTAAAATGTCCATAGTACCCAAAACACTCTATAGATTCTATGCAATCCCTATCAAAATTCCAATGGCATTTTTCACAGGAATAGAAAGAGCAATCCTAAAATTAATATGGAACCACAAAAGAGCTTGAACGGTCAAAGCAATCTTGAGAAAGAGCAAAGCTGGAGGGATCACAATTCCTGAAAAAATATATATATATATAATATATTTAAAACATATATATATATTATATATCTATAAATATATATATATAATATATTTTTAAATATATTATATATATAATATATATAATATATATATTTATATATATATAAATATATATAATATATATATTTAAATATATATAAATATATATATTTATATATATAATATATATATTTATATATGTATATATAAATATATATTATATATATATATATTTTTTTAACTACTATGGTAGTTAAAACAGTATGATACTGGCATAAAAACAGACACATAAATCAATAGATCAGAATCAAGAGCCCAGAAATAAACCCTTGTGTATACAGTCAACTAATATTTCACAAAGGAGCCATGAATGCTCATTGGGGAAAGGATAGTATCTTCAATAAATGATGTTGGGAAAACTGTGTATTCACATACGAAAGAATGAATTTGCACCCTATCTTACACCACTCACAAAAATTACCTCAAAATGGATTAAAGACTGTAATGTAAGACCTGAAACCATAATACTCCTAGAGAAAAACATAGGTGAAAATCTCCTTGACATTGTCCTTGGCAAAAATATTTTGGATATGACCAAAGGCACAAGCAAAAAAAAAAAAAAAAAAAAAAAGTCAAAAATAAATGGGACTACACCAAACTAAAAAGCTTCCATGTACAAAAGAAACTGTCAACTAAATGAAAAGGCAACCTACCAAATGGGAGAAAATATTTGCAAATCACATATCTGATAAGGAGTTAATATCCAAAATAGACAAAGAACTCACACAACTCAACATCAAAAACAAGCAAACAACCTGATTTTAAAATGAGCAGAGGACCTGAATAGATATTTTTCCAAAAAAGAGAGACAGATAACTAACAGACACATGAAAAGATGATCATCATCACTAATCATCAGGGAAATACAAATCAAAATCATGAGATATCACCTCACACCTGTTAAAACAGTTATCATCAAAAAGACAACAAATAACAAGTGTTGGTGAGGATGTGGAGAAAAGGGAACTCTAGTGCACTCCTCTTGGTGGGAATGTAAATTGGTGCAGTCACTATGGAAAACAGCATGGATGTTCCTGAAAAAATTTAAGTTAGAACTGCTATAGTATCTGGTAATTCCATTTCTGGGTATTTTTCCAAAGAAAACAAAAAATACTAATTCAAAAAGATGTATGCACCCCTATGTTCATTGTAGCATTATTTACAGTAGCCAAGATATGGAAGCGACCTAAGTGTCCATTGATAGATGAATGGATAAAAAAGATGTGATGTATATCTATATCTATGTATATTAAAATAGAATATTACTCAGCCATAAAAGGGAATGAAATATTTCCATTTCTGACAGCACAGATGGACCTAAAGGGCATTATGCTAACTGAAATAAGTCAGACAGAGAAAGACAAATGCCATGTGATTTCAATTATATGTGGAATCTAAAAAAACAAAACAAAATGAAAAAACATAGCAAAATAGAAACAGATTCATAAGATACAGAGAACAAACAGGTAGTTGTCAGAGGAGAGGGGGGTAAGGGGTGAAAAGAAGAAAAAAAGTAACTATGCAAGGTAATGAATGCTAATTAGCTTGACTGTGGTGATCATTTCACAATGTGTATTTATATGAAACCATAACATTGTATACCGTAACCATTGTAAACCATAACATTATATACCATCATATACATATATATGAGAGAGAGAGACTTTTAATCCTCAATAAAGCTGAAAAAAACGCTGAACTGAACATTTTTAAACGGCAAGCTTTATGGTATGTGAACTGTATCTCAAAAATATAACAAAAACTCTCATCCTCATCTGACATACTATATGTTATGCGATTTATCCTATTTACTGTGCTTTCCCCCACTAGGATTTGTTTGACAAAGGCAGGGATTTTTACCTGTTTTGTTCACTATTATTTCCCTAGCAACTTTCACAGTGCCTGGCACAGAGTCAGCACTAATTAGATACTGAAGGAATATGTATATGAATGTAGGGGAAATGGGGAGAAAGGAGGGAGGAAGGGAAAGATGGAAGAAAGGAAGGGAGGGAGGCCCAAGCTGGGCTCTGCTCTGGGCTCCCACTTACCTGGACTGTTGAAACAGCCTCCTGGATGATGTCCCTGGCTCCTGTTCAATCCCACTGCCCGCCGCTGACAGGAGGCATGAATGGGGCTGGCCAGACGGTTCCAGTTGGGAACTTTGAGACAATTTTTCTAAAACAAGGCTCTGAGCATGTACGTTGCCCCTCCATCTTAACCAGGGCGGAAACTGCCCTCCTCCTTCGGCTTCGGGAGGGAGTTCACGGACTCCCTCAAGAATTGGCCCAACCTCCCCTGGGCACAAACACTGCGCTTCCACCCCTCATTCCCTTCTACCCTCTTGAGCTTCCGAGCATCCCGTCCCTGCGTGCCTCTGCTCACGCTGTGCCGTGTGGTGTGGCAACTCCTCGCACTGTGGGCCATTCTCACCCACCCAACCACGAGCTCCTTCTGGCCAAGAGCTGTTCTGTCTTCATTAGAGCCTCTGTCCTCAGGGCTTGGGACCCAGTAGGCATGTGATAGATGTCTGATCATGGAACAGGCTCAAGCTGTTCTTCCATCTAAAACTCCCTTTCCTGCCTCTGTAGGGACTAATTTTGGAACCCCCCTCTATTTCCTGCTTTAAAATGAGGCCTTTTTTTAAAAGTACGAATCTTTCCGAACTATGCATCTAAATGTCAGATTTCAAAAGATGGTGCGAGTTAAGGCGTCCAAGGAGCAAACTTCAAAGCTAGGACTTTAATGGGAATTCTGACTGACGGCTCCTTAATTACAGCCTTTAAATATACACAGTCACTTATGGGAGTCCAGATTTTAGAGAAGGACTCCTGCTTAACTGGTTGAAAATGTGAACAAGGGAGTATAATTCCCTAAGCTGCAAGGGGCCACAGATTAGAGAGAACGTGAGAGAAACTCTAAAGACCCCTCTGGTATGAATTTTATCCTTTGCAGATACTCTCAAAACTGAAAGAGGTGGGACAACTTGGACAAGGAGAAACAAATATTGTTTGTGTTCCAAACTGATGCACACAGTTTATTTGCTGCTGTTTGGAGAGGTTTGAAAGGAAGAATATCGAGAAATAAAAGGTTCATAAGCTCCGACAGAACACATGGGCCAGTGAGTGGGAGGTGACTCAAAGCAGGGTGGCTAGAAACAGGGCAGCCCCACAGATCCCAGGCTCCAGTTACCCCGACACTGACTGACCATAGAGGACACTGCTGCCCTGTGTGCCTGGAGCCCACGTCAAAGCCGCACCTCCAGCAGCAGGATACGCTATGTTCGTTGGATGAGTGGGGGTCACTTGGCCTCCTCCTACCCCCCAGATGGCAGTACCGCATTCGGTTTGGCAGCTGGTTGCCATGCTGAGGTCTGAGACCTTGTCTGTATCCCCACAATGTACTCAGCCCGCAAGCTTGTCAAGTTGGTGCGTTTGATACCACAGCCTCAGTGTAGACGGAAAGAGGAGTAGTTTGGTGACGGATCAGCCAGGAAATTTAGGACAAAACCGCCAAAACAACCATATCAAGTGGATTTAATTCCTGACCCTGCTAATTAATAGCTATGTGGCTTTGGCACTGAGCTAGAATTACCGGGTAAAACATAGGAGTTTCAGACAAACAACAAATAAGTTTTACATTTAGGACATAATTATACTGCCGTTTAGATATCTGTCATTTCCCTAAAATTCAAATTTAGCTGGGTGGCCTGTATTTTACTTGCTCTTTCAGGCAAATGTCTCCCTCGCTTTGTTTCCGTGTGGGCAGCCATGCCTGCTTCAAAGGGTGATTGAGGGTCAGCTGAGGTGATGTCAGACCAGTACAGGGTTCTTATTCTGTTGACTGTTAGGAATTATTATCATGACAAATTGATCTCTTAATTACTCTCCTCTTTCCTCACTAATGTGTCTGCCTTTTAGATATTTCTAAATGTTAAACTTTTGATAAGCGCCAATGTATGTTTTCCTCATGGTGAAACATTTCTTTTCTCACTACAGAAAGCACAGGACGCTCAGGTCAGATGTAGAAAAGGAAGGAGGGCTGTGAGGTGGCCACTGGGCCTCTTCCGTGTGGAGGTTCGTCTGGAGATGCTGGTCTCCACACCACCGCCCCCTCTGTGGCTGTCAAACAGCGTCCTTTGTTTCTTTTTCCAAGCCAAGGGTTGCTATGGCATGCCTGGTGTATCTCTAATGCAACCTCCCCGCTTATGCAAGGGCTGGGGATGGAGACACTGCCGTTTAAGAGATCCACTCAGAAGTAGAAATAAGCACTGTGTCCCTTCCGTCCACTCACCCACATGCTTCATCAGAGACTTCCATTAACCACGCTGGCAAATATACACTTCAAAACAGCTCCAGCCACATTTGGATGCCATTCTGCTGCATCCAGCATAACACCGAACTGCATATGTGCAGCAATAATCTTTTATTATGTCATAATGCATTTTAGTGTGTAGATGGCTATTATCTTTTAGAGGCCCCCATTTAGATTTATGGAGCGAAAGAGAGAAGGTTTTTTTAATGTAATCTAATTAATCTGAGTACATTTGTGTGCCTATTAAAAATCACCTGTCCGGGGCTTCCCTGGTGGCGCAGTGGTTGAGAATCCGCCTGCCGATGCAGGGAACATGGGTTCGTGCCCCGGTCTGGGAAGATCCCACGTGCCGCGGAGCGGCTGGGCCCGTGAGCCATGGCCGCTGAGCCTGTGCGTCCGGAGCCTGTGCTCCGCAACGGGAGAGGCCACAACAGTGAGAGGCCCGTGTACCGCAAAAAAAAAAAAAAAAAAAAAATCACCTGTCCGGGATTTTCCATTTATCATGATTACAAGGGGACAGCCATACTGAGAAAAGGGCTGTCTCTTCATTTAATACAAAATGATGATTTATTATCCAGATAGTAATCTAGGGGACAGTTCTGTGTGACAAATCCTCCACACATACTATAGAATTAGACATGTTGTCCTTCCATGATCACCTTGTCCTGGCAATGCCTGGGGGCCATGGCTGGTGGACTGTGGACACGACAGTCCCGTGGGGGTCCCAGCAGGGGAAGGGAGCCCATTCCTGAGATACCTGGCAGGTGTCCTATTCCCTCTTTGATTCCAGTGGCTCTGGATGTTGGGGAGGTGCTCCGTTGGAGACATCAGTGCCCCTGGTGGATGCCACTTTGTGGATGCCCCCTGCTCTGGGGCACAAGCAGCAGGAACTTGCTTGGGCCACCCCCATACAAAGGCTAGGGAGAAAATTTCTTATTCAACTGGACCTAAGGACAGCAGTGTCCACCTGTGAGTCTACATCCCCCAGCCTGCAGACTCTACAACTGGGAAACAGGACCCTGACACTAGATTGAGCAAACCTACTGAGACAACCCCAGAGTGGGAGTCACTGGGGACCCTGGGAGACCCCAGAGATGAGGAAGCTGACTACAGAGATGCACCATTCTCTATCCAGACCACCTGTAAAGTAACCTGGAAAGCTGAACCCCTCTCCTCCTGCTTGCAAACAGAGAAGGGTCACAGGGTCCCACGGAACTGGCCTGAAGATTGTCACCTACCCAGCAACGGTGAGGAAGCAGAGACCCTTCTTGGGTGCAGTGACCCCTCACCACCCTCCTCTGTCCATTCTGCTCTGGGTGGCTGCAGGGGCTCCATCCTCCATAGCCACAACCCTGAAGAATCTGAGCATTGTTCCACACTCCACCCCACTGAGGTCTTTGTGGCCAGGTTTCCATGAAAGTCGGGGCCTCCTCCCAACCCCAGACTAGATCACTAGGAGATCAGAAAATGAGGAACATTCTAGCTTCAATTGTGACCCCCAAGTCCATCTCCCAAAGCAAGTTGAGTTCATTTTAACTCCCACCACTGATCCTGACCACTTTGGTAACAGGCAGTTTTCCTAAGAGGGCAGGGGTGGGGGGGGGGTGAAAATCCTTACTGGTGCCTGAGATAAATTGAGGTTTGAATAGAGATGATTTTAGGCAATAAAAGGACTTTAAATAACGGACCATCAGAGGGAGAGGGAGAAAGTTGCTCAGTCCCTGTATTTGCATCAAGAAGAAAGTCTCAGGTTCTAATGTGTCTTTAGCAGCTCTCTAGCACTTGGGGGGAAGGAGGGAGAGAGAGAGAGGAGAAAGAGAGTGAGAAGACTAAGTCTACTTAAAGAAAAACATTAAGTAGATAATTGTGCCAATAGTACACAAAGACATGATAAATCCTGAAAGTGGAACATAGTGATTGAAGTTTAGGAAACGTCGGTCTGGAGGAAAATCATTTGTTCTGACCCTAGATTCCTCCTTGGGAAGTCTGACCAGGGCCAGAAACACTGGTGAGGTTGGGAAGAGGAAGAGAGGGGAGAGGGGCATGAATAGGGTCTGTCGAGCTGTTTGAGCTATTTCGAGAGAGGGTGAAATTGGGGGGGAACCTCTTTTTTTGGACCCATTTTCAAGTAATCCCAGCTACCAGTACAGACATTACCTCTGGCCACGTGGCTGATATTCTGCACCGTGATGGCTTGGCAGTGCTTAGGACAGACAGGATTTCTCCTTTCTGGGAAGGTGATGAGAGAGCCTGAATAGTCATCCACGTGTCCCAGGGATAGCCTTCATGTGCTCCCACAGGCTGGAGTCAAGTCATCCAGAAATAGGTTGTGGGTCAGGGGCGTGGGGGGGGGGGGTCCAGAAATTCCCCAGGTACCAGCAACCCAAGTGCAAAGGGGACAGAAAATCCAAGCGGCTGGAGCTCTTTATTCTGTGTGCTGGCTGAGGAAGACTCAAGAGAAAGAAGAAGGAGACCAGAGTGTAGGTGGAAACATGCCCTCTCTGGGTGGCCTGGGCCTGTGGCAGGCTTTCTCCCCACACCCGGGCTCCCGCCCTGTCCCACGCCTTCACTCTGACCATGTCATAAACAAGCTTGCACAGCATACCGTCTCTGTGCAGTGACTGGGCTGCCTCTTGGGGCCACTGGGCTGTGATGAGAAAGACAGAACCTCTGCCTTCCACAGGTACGAAATGTGGCTTCATTTGGTTAAGCATCCAGCCCACAGATGCTCTGGGTTTAGCAGGCAGTTTTTCCTTTCTTTCCAATGGAAACCCAGGTGGACTTGCCCTCAGGATCATCCTAGGCCCTGCTCTTCCCTACACTGAACTCCTGGCCCCCTGGACTCAGGATTGGTATCTGGTGGGACCCTCCAGGCTTCTGGAGTGGGTGGTCTCTGGGCCTAAGTGGCAGACAGGTCACAGGCCTGGGGGTTGGGGGGTTGCTGAGTCACATATAACTAAATCCAACACGAAGCAGAACAGATAGCCTCTACCCTGGGAACACACGCTGCAAGGAGAGGGCAGAGAGAGAGGCTGCCAGGACCAGGTCTGAGGAACGCCCTTGCCCCTGCACACTGGCAGCAAATGACACTGCATTCCTAGCACAGAGTGTCCTTGGCTGAACGAGGATCCTGGGCATAAATCAGTGTGCGATGAGCTCACGAGACAAGAGGCTTAGGCTGGGTTCCCCTGGGCTGGAGCCAGAAACAGATTCCTGAGCAAGACCTTCTTTAGGTGACGGTCCCGGGAAACTGCGAGGGCAGAGCAGGAGTGAGAGAAGAGAAGGGAGTCAGCGGAGGGTACAGTGATGGGCAGGTGGCTGCTGTGGGCACCTTCCTGGGGGACCTCTGGGAGACTGTGCAGAGCACACCTCAGAGCGGTTCCACGTGGGGGCAGAGAAGCTGGGCACTGGCTGAAGTCAGCTCCTGGAGGAGTTGAGGCCCAGTCACCTCCAGCCTGGCCTGCATGCAGGCAGGAGAGCAGGTTCCTATAGCCAGAGAAAGGCAGCAGGCAGAGTCTTGGTGCTTGCAAAGGGAACCATGGTGTGCGTGCATGCAAATGGTGTATGTCGAAGGGGACAGCAGGGGCGGGGACAGCATCTGCTCCCACGATGGGAGAATGGATAGGCTGGGACACTAGGGGAAGCTCTTCTGGATGAGGAAGTGCAATGCAGGGAGAACGGCCCTGGTAAGAAGGCCCCTGTGTAGATCCACAGGACGTGCTAGGCATCCCCCCAAGAGCCTCGATAGGCAAATAGATGGCAACATAATGGTGAAATGTCAAGCCCTGTGATTTGGGGGTTTGTCCTGGGTGCAAAGTGTGTATAGAGAGGGAGCGTGTCTTGCCATCTAACAGCATCAGTTGGCTCATGTCTATTCTTGTCTGGCCTTTCAAAATTCTAGGATGCTGGACCTGGAAGGGAAGGTGGCTGGAGAAGCACAGAATGAATACAGAAGATATTTCAGAGTTACACGTAAACATGAGCAGATAAGAAGCATTACAGACAAAAGGAAGAAGCAAAGTGTGGGAGGTATCCATGGCAACGATCCCCCACCCATCCCACCAGGGTGAATTTGGTTAAGGTATGATTTACCTTAGAATTCACTGAGTCACTAAAACACTTAACATGGTACCTAGTACATAGTAGGCACTTAATAGACACAGACATAGAGAATGGACTTGAGGACACAGGGAGAGGGATGGGTAAACTGGGACGAAGTGGGAGAGTAGCATGGACATATATACACTACTAAATGTAAAATAGCTAGTGGGAAGTAGCTGCATAGCACAGGGAGATCAGCTCGGTGCTTTGGGACCACCTAGAGGGGTAGGATAGGGAGGGTGGGAGGGAGACGCAAGAGGGAAGAGATGTGGGGATATATGTATATGTATAGCTGATTCACTTTGTTATACAGCAGAAACTAACACACCATTGTAAAGCGGTTATACTCCAATAAAGATGTGAAAAAAAAAGCTTAACATTGAGTTAAATTGTCTCTTTGACCTTTGAAGAGCAAATAAAATGATGATTTGACTAAATTCAACCCTGTAATTCTTTTGAGCTCTATTTTCCAAAGTCAGTGTTTTAGCAAAGGACAAACATGAAGTTGAGAGGAAAGAGTTCATGAACTTAGGAACTGGGTTCTTTATACATGTGACAATGGAAGCTCATCGCTAATCAGCTAGAGTTAGACTCTGTATCTGTATCTTTAAGAGATGACTGATCTTGGATCCCTGACATTAAGTCCAAACATACTTGTGGGAATTCAGCCCATTTGCTGTTGCTTATAGTCACAGAAAGCCTCAGTCAAGACAGTGCAAATGTAATATTCAAAGAATTACATCTGATAAATGAGCTTTAAGCAATTATTCTTCCTACTCTTTAGCGTAGTACCTTGGACCCAACAGTAAATATCTGTGGCCCTAAATTGAGCAGAGACACAGATATAGTGCAACCCCCCAAATGCTTTGCTAACCCTCGCCAAGGAGTTAAGAACTCGTCAGTCCTTTGTACAGCACTCTGCCTGCAGGCGCCTGGGCTCCCACTGAGCCACCTCCTCACAGACTGTGGACCTGAGTTGGCAAGAGAGCCTTTGCCTTCCCCATCCTACCTTCAAACTCAGAGAGATACCAATAGGATGGATGTAAACTTTGCCAAGGAAAGGTCTTGGGAAAGTCAAATGTTATCATTATTAATTCCCTGCTGTTCACCTGGGACAGAAGCCACTGGTGCACTGATGGAGGAGGCTTGACTCCAAATAAATAAACACACGTCCTTTGGGCGGCTGTCAGGCCAGCTCTGGCTGTTAACTGTTGTCCCCTTGCTGTGGCAGCAGGCACAGCACAGGGAGGTGAGGTGATCCTGGCAGCCTGGAGTCTTCCACCTCATCGCAACAAGCAGTCTGGAACCTTGGCCAAGTTTTGAAATCTATACCTTTGAACCAATGCAGACATCTTAATGAAGCAGTATTTATGGAACTGATACCACTAGGGAGATGGCTGCTCCTTTTCTCCATCTTCTATTTTTAATATTTGATCTGACAAACGTGTTATTAAAGGAATATTTCAAATCTGATTACTCTTCTGTTTGACTGAGTGTTATTCATGCATGCTAGGTGCCAGGGGAAATTATACCGACCAGTTTGGAAGTTTTATTATGTCATTCTTTCAAACAGCCCTTTGCCCCAAGTCTAATTACCATTCATGTGCAAGGCTGCAGGCTCTCCAGCTAATCTCTGCCACTCGCCTTAATTACAGCAGCCTCCTCTCCCCGCAGTCTCACACTAAGCTCATCTAGACTCTTTTCCTGGAGATCCGAAACTTTCTGACAAGTGGTCTCTCTGAATATCTGCAAAGTTGTTTTGTTGTTGTTGTTTTGTTTAATCGATTAGTTGTTTACTGAGCTTCAGTCTTCCTTATACGGCACAGATAAGAAAGTGAACAGGAGCTCAGAGTGCGCCCTGCTGGGGCCTCCCCTTGGACATGAGCCCATGCTGCAGCCATGGGCATGGTGTCCACTTACCCTGAGCTCGCAGTCTCCTGCCTCCCTACTTTTCCTTTTGCAAGGGCCTAACTCTACTTTGAATGTGTTGAACCACCTGATAAATCCATCCCTCCTTGGGTAGAGCAGCTGTCCCTATTCCAACTCCTTTAATGGGAAGCCAGAGGGAGCATCTGGGCCCTAAGCAGGGGGAGAGCATCCACAGGGTAGGGCAGAGGGTGGCCCCACAAGGACACCAGGATCAAAGGCAAGAGGCTTAGCTTCCAAAGGCAAAGGTTCGCTGATCCCCTGAAGGATATGGCCTGGCTCTTCCCCACTCTGTGTCCCACAAATCTCAGTGATTTTTGAAAATTATTTACTTTTCCTATAGTGGTCAAATAGTAAATATTTTAGTCTTTGCAGGTCATATGGTTGCTGTCACAACTACTTAACGCTGCCATCGAAGTACCAAAGCAGCTATAGACAGTATGTAAACTAATGAACACAGCTGTGTTCCAATAAAACTTCATGTACAAAGACAGGTGGAGGGGCTGGATTTGGTCAGAGGGTCACAGTGTCCGGACTCCTGCTTTAGAATTTTCCTTGAATCAGGCTAAAAAAACCCCTCAAATTGTTTAAGCTTCATATTAAGCAATTCACATAAAATTAGAAGCTTAATTCCTGAGTTATATATATTTCCTCTAATACATTAAAAAAAATACTTAACTGTCAAAAATGTTTAAGTTCTTTCATGTTCCGCCTGAAATCCCCCTGGAATATGCCAGGTCAGGACAACTTCCCAGTGAGTGTGGAAACTCTGAGTGGTTCTGAGCACACCACCCCTGCCAGGCTTTGTCAGGCCCAAGGAAGCAAATTCCACAACCCCTCAGCCCTGGGTCTCTCCAGCTCCAGACCTGGCCTCTGCTCTCTCTGACCCTGTGGGTTTCTGTCTTTTGACTACAGGGTCCTAACCCTGTCTTCCAGGCAACGACTGCCTCATCTCCTCACCCTTATTGGATGGAGGCCACTGAGAGGCAGTCCCTGGCTGCCCTCATGGTGCTCACATTCTAAAAATGTAGCATCCGATAAACAAGTCAGCATAAATAAACATGTTATTTTAGATCATGCTAAATGCAATAGAGAAAAAGTAAGCAGGGAAAAGGAATAGAGAAGCATGGGGTTCATTTAGACAAGGGGATCTGAGAGGGTCTCTCTAAGGAGGTGACACTGAGTTGAGAAGGGGAGATGGAGAAAGTGTGAGCCTTGCAGAGAGCAGGGCCAGTGCCATCGAGACAGAGGAAACAGTAGGTGCAGAAGGAAGCAGGTGAGAATGGAAGCCATGCTCAGGACACTAGAAGGAGCCAGGAGAGCAGGAGGACAGTGAGTGAGGAGGAAAATGGCTGGAGGAGAAATTGGGGATCCCTCAAGGCCTTGCAGGTCTCTTAGGTGGGGTTGGGAGGGCTGGCCCTCATGCCAGCATCCTCACCAAAACTTGCCCCCTCACCCTCCTCAGCCGCTGGCAGAGCAGTCACCTGGGCCCCACAGATTCCATCCCTCTCCTTCTTACACATTTGTCCAGACGGCACTTTCTAATCCTTGGAATATAAGTAAAATTGAGTGAAATTTCAGAACATCAAACATAAGGGCACGTGTGGCTGGCTGGATAAGTTCCCCAGCTTATAGCGGCAGACAGGATCCCACTTGATGGGATTCAATAAGGATTAGGTCAATGTCTCCTTTTGCAGAAAGTCTGACTTAACGCCAACTTGCCACGTGAGCACAATTTCCACAGACTTGCAGCACCACAGACATTTTTGATTTCCCAGCCGCTGCCATCATACAAAAATTAAATGCAAAATGGACAATACACCAAAACAGATGTTCTTGGAAATATGATTAATCCCAAAGAGTCTGGGAAGGCTGGGAGGCTGGCTCCTTCAACACGTTTGCAAGCTGAGCTGTTTTTGGTTCCCTTGGTATGTTTGGATGCAGCTTTACTCCATTTCATATCATCCACTGAGCTCTAACTACAGACCAAATGCTGCAGAAATGGGCACCAACACATTCCATCTTTAAAAGCACCACGAGAGACTTCAATCGGGCAAAGATCTCCTACAAAGAGTCCCAGTTATTTTCTCTAGAGTGGCACTGGACAATTACAAAAAAAGCAGTTCACCCAGACGCAAACTCCTTGGTGAGAACCTGCAAAAGGCCCATTGTGGAAAGGCAAAATGTGATGGAGAGACGGGAGGGCTTGCCTCTTTCTGAGCAAGTGGAATTGATCCTCCCAAAGACTCCTGTCCCATTTGTTTCCCAACTGTAAACTGGGGTGTTAGCAGGGACGTTTGTTGCTCAAGTGTGATGATGCAGGTTGCACTGACTGTGGAGGGCATCCAGGCCAAGATGTATGTCATCATCACGGTTTTTGCAGGGGCGCCCATCTCATTTCCATCAGCTTCTCACCTCGCCCTTACCCTCCCCAAGGTCCCAGAAGCTCAGCCCCTGAGGGCTCATTTGTTAAGTCTTGTCCACAGTGAAAGGCAAGAAAGAGATCCAAGTAATGATGCTGTTTCCCCAAAGGGGAAGTGAGGGCTCCAGGAGGAGGCTGCAGTGTCCAGAGGGAGAAGAAAGTGGACCCCAACCTAAAGCCTGGCCTATTTGCAGGTGGGGTTCCTGAGCCTGCCAACAGCACAGGGCCAATCCCCAGGTGGGATGGTCTGTCCCTTGGCCTTTCCACTCTGGCCCAAATCCTTAGATCCTGCTACCGCTCCTAAGCCCACCAGTCTCCAGTTATCCGTGGTCCTGAGGGCCCCTCGCCCTCTGCCTTTACTGTCCTCTCTGCTGCTGTATCCTTCCTTCTCAGCACATCTTGTTTCTAGGCTGGCAGCCGCAGGCTCTGTCTGTCACTCTGGACGTGGTGCCCAAGGAGGACAGCATCTCCTGGCCCCTGTCTCCACCCCCAGTGTCTCCTGGCTCTGCCCCGTCTCCAAGGGAGAATGGCACTCACATGGAGACATGCTGAGCGTCTATTTCCTCCTGAAAGAAACAAATAGATCAGAAGAGGTGACCTCAGGCCACCCACCCAGACCCTCTGCCCAGGTAGGAAGGGCCGGGAGGATGACTTGCTCCTTTAAGCTTTCTAGACAAAGGAGAAACCCCCAGGTATTTCTTTGCACATTTCCACATGTTTATCAACATGGCTAATGGTGTTTATTGTGGAGAATTAAGGAGATTTTCACCTCAAAATGACCCATGTGTCATACTGACTTGTCCAATGCTTGTGAGGACAGCTTCGCCAGAAGGCCGTCCCCAGCTGGGGAGCTGCAGCAGGCTGTGTGGACATATGGTTCGGGACATTGAGAGGAGTGGCCAGGCAGAGTGAGGTAGCCACTGGGCCTCAGGACCCTCAGTCCTTTTTTGTGCTTTCACGTGCCCTCCCTTCCCCCATCCCCAGGGAAGAAAGGCTTGATTCTTAAGAGCACCAACATTCCTTACCCAGGCAGTGGGGCTCTAGGGGCACGCCTGACCTACCTTCTGCAGAAATGCCATGTGGGGCTTCCTTAGCCCACCTCCCCTGGCCTACACTCCCCACAGGTGCTGTCCGTCCTGGGGATCCTCCTCCCCCGTGGCCTCAGCATGGCCCTCAGCTCACAACGTGTCACTCCTTCCAGCACTCAGAGCTCCGTGTCTGCACTAGTGGGGAAGGCAGGCTGGCCTAGTGGGAAGGCCAGGAGCTCCAGAGCCAGGCTGACTGTTCAGTCCCAGCTACACACACGCTGCGTGTGTGTTGTTACTTGGTGTCTCTGGCCCTCAGTCTCCTCTGCCAGGTGATGGAAATAACAATGGTGCCGCTGTCCAGGGCTGCCCCAAGGAGTTACTAGATTAGGCGTGTAAGGCATTTGGCACATCACCCGGGACCATGACATGTGGTGTGAAGTCCTTGAGGGCTATGGCCCTGTCCTCTGTTCGCGGCAATGAGCGATGTCTCCCTAGCACCCAGTACAAGGCCTGGCACATAGTGGGTGCTCACCTAACATCTATTATAGTGTACAGATGCAAGGCAGTTTTCAGGCCAATGTTTACCCCAACTCTCTGCCTAGCATGCTGTTCCCCTTGGCTGGCTTCTTGTCATCCTGCAAGTCCCACCTCCTCAGAGAGGCCTTCCGCGGCCTTCCCCACTCTCTCTCTCTATCCCACTGTCTAGTTTTATTGTCTTAATAACAGGGAGGCGGTTGGCCCCTGACACGTGAAGTGGCAGGAAGTCACTGCTTTGACTCCTACACAAGTCCACGGGCTATTCACGGGCTATACAGTCAGCACGCAAACCTCACTGAGGAGGCTACGCTCACAGCCGGGGCTCTGAGCTCTTCCACACTGGCCACTTCAGCATCTGTGAGGATACTTGGTAGCCCCTCAAGGAAACGGGAGCTTCTCAGGACTGTGGAGAGTGGAGGAGGCCCATCTCGGCCATAACAAGTCTCACCTCAGCCCAGGTCCCCGAGGAATCTCGTCAGCCCTAGACTTTACTTACTTCCTCCGTCAGGGTAGGTTGGGACAAGTGGAAGCAAAAACATTCCCCGACACCTTCAGGGTTATTCCTCTGTTATTGCATGTTGCACTTGGGTCAGCCAGGAGAACTCTGGTCTGTGTCACCCTCGGGGGCTCAGGCTGAGGGAAGCCCCGGCCCGCGACTGCACAGTGGCAGAGGCAGAATGTGGCACAGCTGCACAGCTTGTGAAGCTCCCCCAGAGGTGACACACATCACTGCCCCCACTCTGCTGGCCGGAGCCACTCACACAGCCCCACCCCCCACCCCCACCCCACAGGGACCCTGGTGCCCAGGGACCAGAAGCTGGGCACTTGTGATTACAGCCAGTGACCATCAACCTTCCTCTGTCACTGGTCACACTGGGGAACCCAGGGAGGAGGGCAGCAGTGGGAGCTGATCTGACGCAGAGCTGTGCTGCCCAAGCCTCCAGGTGCTCTGCACGTGACACTGACTCTGTCCCCGTTGTCCCACCTGACAGAGGAAGACACCGACCCAGGGAGGAAGGCCCTCGGCCAGGGTCACGAGATGGGGAGGGAGAAGCAGAGCCTCAACACCAGTGGTTCGAACCGAGGGTCTTTGCTCCCGACCACAGCACCCTCCCCAGGCTCTCATCCTGCCTTGGTCCCCAGCCATCGAGAGACTCTGGGCATGCGGCTTACTTTCTCAGGGTTCCTTCCCTCATTTGTGAGACTGGGACTTGATTTCTGCCTGATTCACTACTTCAGAATCACCACTGGGTGTGCTGAGCTTGCACAAGGACAAAAAGGCCCACTCTGCTGAGAGGCCTCAGGAAAGCTTCTTTCCGCACCAGACACCTGCCCTTGGGGGCTGGGAGGACAGCTGAGCATGAAGTCGCCAGGGGGCCCAGGCTGAGCTGTGTCCACCAGCAGTGCTGTGCAAGTATCAGGACTTCAGAGGGTGGGGGAGACATCCAGTTGAAAGCTTTTTGTTTTGCCAAGTCAACAACCCTTTATAATCACCATCATTTCACCGCAGAAAGGGCAAAGTAGAGCCAAAAGAGTGGAAACCATGCAAGCTCAGAATAAAAGGAAATCCTTTGAATTGGATAAGCACAGCCATGAAAAATCACTCTAGTCTCTTTTCCTCATTTCACTGCAGGTTAGGGCAAACACTGGCGCAGACCAGCACATGCCAGTGAGAATGCAAGAGCAGACTTAACCTTGTGCACTTTTAGAGACTATGGACCAGGGAGCTCCTCTCTGGCAAGGAGGCAGCAGGTGCCCAGCCATGGGTGACTGTCGGAGTGAGATGGCTGGGGTTCCGGACTCCAGCTCCACGCGTGGGCATTGCTGTCGCATGTGCCCTGAGCTGGATTGGCTGCAGAATGAAGACACTCGGTTCTCTTGGTCCCCTTGCCTCACACACTCTCCCTCTGCCCCCCTGAGAGCCCAGCTACTGCCCCCTGCGATCTGGGACTCCCAGCCTCCAGCAGTCTTTGAACTATTCATCCTCGGCTTCCTGGATGAAGAGTGCTTGGAGTTTTCTTTGAAGAGTTTCCACGAGCTCCTTTCCTTGTTTATCTGCTCTTTATTGAAAGGCCATGAAGAATTGATTCGTCAAAGACTTAATAACCAGGTGCAGTGGACACTTCTGTAATTTAATGACAATTCCAGACCCATCTTTCATGGCAACAGCGGTCCCAGGGCTGCTGTGTCGATGACAGAGTGGACACGAGTGAGCCCTTTAGCACTGTGCTGATTGCTTCCAAGCCCAGCCTCGTACTGCCCTCTCTGGCCAGGCTTGGGCTGGTCCTGCAGGGGAGATAGCCATGACTCTGTAGCCAGAGAGAGGAACCAGGAGAGTTCAGAGCTGGCAGCCAGGAACTGGAATGGGAGGCAGGATAGGCCTCTTCAGGATTTGGCTGAGTGTGCATTTAATTAAAGCACTTACTGAAGATCCCTGAATTAGGATATTTTGATGGCAAATGTCAGAAGCCCAAGCCAACTGGCTCAAAATGTAGATATATTGGCTTAAGAAAATAAAAAGAGGCTCATCTCAGCTTCAGGCAGCCAGACCCAGGTGCCTGATGATGTCGTTGGGAATCTACCTTTCTCCACCCTTAGTTGGCTTCATTTTTAGGAAGGCCTGAGCTGCATGGTTGCAAGATGGTCACCCAGTCTCAGTCTTCCGCCTCCAGATGAGCAGCTCTGGCTGTCAAGAAAGCTTCTCCTTTGTACTACTGGCTCCAGAAAAAGTTGGTTTGGCTTGGATTGGGTGCCCATCCTTGGGGTATTTAACACTTACTAGGTTCTGAGGACATGAATATGAATAAGACATGCTACCTTCTCTCAAGGACCTCCCAGCATTGCAGGAAATACTTGGTAGTTAACAGACATTGTGTGTAACCTGTGTGCAATGCCATCCTCTGTGAGAAGCTGGAGGATTAAGTATGGGGCAAAGCCTCTACAATAAAATTAAAATTTGCCTTCAAGTACATCCTCCAAGGTTCTATCCCAAATCTCTTAATCTAGCAGGGTGGTTAAGAGCTCAGTGTCCTGCAGTTTGACAGATCTGCATTTGAATCCTGGATCTGCCACTTAGGAGCTCTGAGAATCTGGAAAGTAAATTCGCCTCTCTGTGCCTCTGTCCCATGGAGATAATAACATCTACCAAATAAGGTGATTCTGAGGATTCAATGAAATGATGCATCATATGAGGCAGTAAATCCAGTGCCAACATATAATAAGAGCTGAATAAATGGCATTTGTTACTGTTGGGCTGGAGTTATGGGGGTTTGAATCTCCCCTCCATGGAGGGAGGGTTCTGGAGTGGACCTATCCAGTACAGACAAAGGGCCAACATGGAGGCAGGATTCCACCCAACTGGCATCAGGGAAGAAGTTGTCACCCAAAACAAAAGGGGATCTGATGCTTCTTAGTGATCTAATCTAGGGGTCCCAGTGCTGGGGAGGGGGTCTAGGTGGACACAGAAACTGGAAGGGCCTAAAATGGACCTCACAACAGGTTCCAGCACCAAAACCCAGAGTTCTGAACCAAGGAAGTGAGGTAGAGTGGCAACGGGGGTGGGGTGTGGTGGTGGGGTTACTTGGAGGAAGAAGTTTTCACAGATGGGTTACAACAGCTTAAGGCAGGCACAGACCACTACCACAGCACTAAGAGAAGCTTTCTCATGATGCCTTCCTCCACTGCAACCCCGCGGGAGAGGTAAAGGGGCCGTGGAGACCAGCAAGTGCCTGGAGGAACTCTCCAGAGGCCCCCCAGGGACCCCCACACAGTGTCTTGAAAATTAAATCAGAGCCTTGAGAAAACATGCTGAAACTCTGCCTCTGTGTGGGTTATTCACTCTCCTAAAATACTGTCTTCAGCATAACCCCTGCCAACTGGATACAAAATCCACCTTTCTTAGTTTGGCATTTGAGGCAGTCTGCTGCCGATGGGCACAGACCATGAGCCGGAGGCCTATTGATGCACCTTCCTCAGCCACCCCAACACTCGCACACTCTTCAGTGACAAGGGAGAGGAGGTGGGCCCCAGATAAAACTTCCTCTAAGACCAGCAGAGGCACTTATGTGAATGCCTAGGCCAATCTTTGGGAATTTTTCTTTTAAGGTTTTGACTGACAAATATTTACAGCTGTTTAGCCCTTTGCTATAAATTAGAGCTTTCATGTACACTGTCCCATATGACTTTATAAAAGCCCTGTGAGGGCCTCCCTGGTGGCGCAAGTGGTTGAGAGTCCGCCTGCCGATGCAGGGGATACGGGTTTGTGCCCCGGTCTGGGAGGATCCCATATGCCGCGGAGCGGCTGGGCCCGTGAGCCATGGCCGCTGAGCCTGCGCGTCCGGAGCCTGTGCTCCGCAACGGGGGAGGCCACAACAGTGAGAGGCCCGCATACCGCAAAAAAAAAAAAAAAAAAAAAAAAAAAAGCCCTGTGAGGTGGAGAGGGCAGTCATCCTGCCTGGGCCCATGACGCAGAAATATCCTGCATCACAGGCGTATAGGGTGAAGCAGCCTAGGGACCTGCGAACAAGCAGAGGGAGGACCAGGGCCATGGGCTCAGCTCTGCCTGGCTTCTCTCGCCCAGGGATCTGCTCGCCTGTGCAGCTCTGTGCCATCTCACAGCCTAGCCCAATCTTCTCTTTTCTGAGCCCATTTCATGGCAGACACTCAGTAAATGTCCTTTAAATAGCCTTGAATTGAGGGGAAAGCAAACCCAGGGAAAGACAGGGGCATAAAGTCCTGCTCTTAGCTGGCATGCCTCAGAGTTCAAAGCCCATCGCTGCCCATGGGCTTCTGGAGTGTCTCCCGCCCCTCCAGTCTCCCCCGGCAACCCACCCCTCAGTGGGCCCGTTCAGTGCTCAAGGAATAAAGAACCCAGAGGGGGAAACTGTCTTGGTTCCGCCAGGGAAAGAGTACATTTGATAGTTTTATCAGCCTCACGTCCCTGTAACAGACCCCTTCTAGGGTGTCTGCTCCACATTCACCCCATTGTTTGGGGAGAGTGTCCATGCAGCGATGAGACAGGGGAAAGCCCAGGTGGAACAGATGCATCCACCAACCATAGTGACTGGTCCACTCGAGCTCACAAGCCCGGTGAGGGCAGTTCGTCATCCGTGCTGGCCTGATCCTCCCACGTGAGTTTGGAGCAGGGAGTGAACTCACCGGCCAGCCTCTTGCTTATGCATGGCCTGGGAGTATGAAGGGTCGGCACAGCCACGTGCCACCCTGGAGAGGTGCAGCAGAGAAGCCCTGCTGGAAGGAATAGAAATGTGAAAGAGTTGCAGAGGCAAGAGAGGAAAGATGGAAGGAGCAGCTCTTCGCTGAGTCCTACCTGGTGAGGCTGGCTGCACGCCACACCAGCAGGGGCCTGAGCTACCCGCACTCTTCCCGTCAGCATCCTTTTCCTATTAAACCAGCCTGGGTGGGCTCTGTCCTCTGCCCACTGCCCCCCACCCCCCCAACGTCATCCTGAAGACAAATCCCAGCCACTTGTGCCGCCCTCAGCATATTTCCTGGGAACACCCAGACGAGGCAGGAACTGTCGTTTAAGTAATTCTGCAATCCTTTCCACCTGGGTCGTTTGCTGCCTCCCCAGAGCTCCCAAATTTGGCACCTCTTGGGCTGGGCATAATGTAAAGTCTGGGCACAAGACCCAGGCCCCAGCCGCACAGAACAGGAGAGCTCACGGGGCCACGGCGCAGTACATGGCACTGGCTCCTTGACTAATGCTGGACTCTGCCATGAGCACATTTCACCACCATTTGTACAGCACATTCCTGTGTATTTTAGTCCAATAAAAAGGCATGTTTTTTTCTAGAGCAAGTATTTCTTTTGTATTTACTGTTTTGGGGGGGTTTTCTGTTTTGTTTAAAAAATCAGTTCATGAGTTTCTGTCGACTGACTTATTTCTATTGATTTCCACTGCGCCATCCCTGCCTGTTCTCCTTCATGAGTGTTTGTTTTGCATCCTCTCAGAGGAAGAAGAAAGCCTTTCTGATGATCCAGGCCCACTGTGACTTCCCTTCCCTGTCCCAGCCTGGAGCCCCGCTCGCTCCACTGAGAACAGCTGTTACTTTTCCCTTATCTTTGCCAGGAGTGGCTCCTGGCAGGCACCTCGTTGGAAAGGCAGCATGGTGGGTAGAAGCACTCTGGGCACTCCATGCCCTATAACACACTATGTGACCTTGGATACATCCCTTGTATTGCTGGGCCCAGTTTCCTAGTTTGCTGAATGAAGGCACTGGCCCACAACACCTTCAGTTTCCCAAAGGCCCACCCATGTGGCTGCTCCACCTCTCACGGCTCCACGAGCGTGGGCTCAGCCAGGGCAGGTGCTTTTCCTGACAAACCACAGCCAGCTCATCCACAGACACACCCTCACCCAGCACCTCAGCCCAGGAATGGCCTTTCTACATGCACGGCCTTTCTGCAACCTTCAGCGCCACACCGCTCCCACACGTGTGTCTTTGTCACTCTCCTGCCTTAGCTGGTCCACGTAGGTGGGCTGTTCTTTGCTGCCTCAGGCTCCCGCTGGGCCTCAGGGCCTCTTTGTTATGTAATGGAGGCAGAAAATGAGAGGTTTAATAGGTTGGGATGGATATGCATGGACACTAAAGGCTATTTTTTCTTTTTCCATCAGTATGGTGGTTTTAAAATATATCCACTAATATTATACTTTGACTTCCTCCCTTCAAAAAAAGAAGTCTAACCCCAAATGTGGGTCGTACTTAATGACTCACTTCTAACGAACAGAATGTGGTTGGAAGTACTGCTATATGATTTCCAAAGCCTGGTCATAAAAAGGATAACTTTGGCCCAGATGTCTCTCTTAGATCCCTTGCTCTGAGGGAAGCCAGCCACCCGGTCAGTAGGACACTCAAGCTGACTGTGGAGCTGGAACCATGTAAGGGAACCAAGGCCCCCCAACAACTCCCAATAGCAACCGTCCCTGAGGGTGAGCCACCTTAGAAGTTTCCAGGGGATGGCAACCTCATAAGGGACCCTGAGCCAGGACCACCTGGCCAAGCCATGCTGAATTCTTGACCCACAGAAACTCTGAGGATAATAAATGTTTATTGTTGTTTTAAGCCATTAACTTTGGAGTAATTTGTTTGCAGTGATAGATAACTAATAATTAATACACCCTGAATCCCCCATTGCAGTAAGTGTGTGTGTCGCTCATCTCTTTCTTTGCACAGAGAAAACAGGAGAGCCCTTCTGCTGTTATCGAGTTGACTTCAGCAGAATTCTGAGCAGAGGTAAACTTGCATTGCTGCCCTGTGACCTCGTGTTTTGCCAGTGCAGTTGACCCAGGTTTGGTCCACATAACCCAGGTACATCCATGAATCTACAGCCTTCAGCTTAGCAAGGCTTGTGGGACCTGGGTGGCTACCACAGTACAGGCCTGTCCAAGACTCAGGTTCACCACCCTCTTTGGGAGGAACACCACTGAGTCCGGAGATGCCCCTGTACCAGGTCCATAAATGCTGACACTGAAGCGTCTCCAAGCATCTAAATGGAAACAGATTTCCCTGCAGTGCAGGGCCAGGACTTGAGCTGCAGCCTCTGCTCCGATAACTACAGCTGGATTGCTGTGGCAGCTGGGGGCCCTTGCTAATGCATCCTGCTGGCTTCCCCAAGGCGGGTCTGGGCCAAAGCGTGTGATGCTGCATCATTCCCTCCTGACACAGGCTCTGGATGCCAAGATCTTGAGGAGAGTGAGAGGGATCACATTTGTGCTGAGCCCAGGCCCCTGGCCAAGAGCACTGGAAGCATCCTAGCCTCTCATCCTCATGGACAATGACAGATCCATCATCTAAGCACTGAGCAGGGGGCCAGGCACTACCAGGGATGCCTGCTAGCACTCAGTGTGCCCTGTGGGCCTCCCATTATAAGGACAGACACTCAAGTCAATCCAGTGAGCAAACATTGTCTGACCATCTACTGTGTGGGGGGCACAGGAGTGGTGATGAGAGGAAAGAGGAGTTAACACAGATCCCGCCTCCATAAGCCCCACTCTCCAGTGAGTGGAGAAATACAGGATGAATTTGTGAACAAGAATTGAACTGAGGTACTTACTAGCAGCCTCTGCATCTTCTGAGTACCCGAGAAGTGGGAATACTAAGGGAAGATCTATGAAAGGGTCTGCCCTTGGTCCAGGCTGTAAGAGATCATGAAGAAAGGCTTTCAACAAAGGCCAACAGCAGACAGCATAACAGAGGTGTGAGAGAGGCAGGTGTGCCCAGGTCTGTGAGCATCACTCTATCACAGCAGTAGGTTATGCAGGCCAACTAGTGCCAGCATATGTTGTGAAACAAACAACTCTAAACAAGAAGTGCTTGTTTCTTCCTTACAGGCTTGCAAGTTGGCTGAGGCATCTCTGCTCTAGACTGGGGGGTCAAGTTCAGGCCTGTTCACATACCTCTCATTCCAGGGCCCAGGCTAAAGGAGCAACAGCTACCTGGGCCTACACTTCTCAAGGTGCAAGGAAAGAGGGCAAAAGGCCAAGCCAAACCACACAACTCTTAAAGCCTCCAGTTGGATATGACACACCTTATGTCTACACACATTCCACTCGTTACAGCAGAGCACATGGCTGAAACCAAAATCTGTGGAACAAAGAAGTACACTCTGTCCAGGATGCACCTTGACAAGGATGGGGAGGGAAGGGAAAATTGTGAAAAATTAGTATGATCTGCTTAACCGATGGTGGCCAGGAAGTCATAGGAGATGAGACTGGAAACACAGACTGGACCTTGTATGAGAGAGGCTAGCTGGTTGTTCACCAAACTATTTCTCTTTCCCTCCTGGGCACAAAACTAGACTACATTTTCCAGCTTCCTTTGTAGCTAGTATCCTGAATCTGGCCAATGCAGGGTGGTAGAAATGATGGGCTCTCCTCCCAGGCCCAGTCAGTTAAACCTACCACATAACCCTCTATCCTCATCTGCTGGGTACATATCCAGCTGAGGACACTGAAGCCTGAGGTGATAGCAGAGCCACAGGGTGGAAGGAACATGGCCCCTGAGTCACTGCTTGGAGGACAGTCACCAGGAGATACCCAAGTTAGTCTGCTTTGGGAATTGTGAGTACAATTCCCACAATTGTATTGTATCAAGCTACAGAGATTTGGGGATTGTTTGTTACAGCAATTACCCCATGTCACAGGGGCCCTTGGTGTGTGGCTAAGTGGAATTGAAGTCAGGAAGGCCTGGATTAAAATATCCGCCCCGGCACTTTTCTGTGGGATGACCTTGAGCAAATTGCTTTACCTCTCTAGGCCTTAATTTTTCATCATTAAATGGTGATTCATAGTTCCCACCCCAAAAGGTATGTCAGTGACAAACCCTGTTACTAAACCAGGTGAGGTGTCTTACCGAGTCCTGGCAGGGTGGCCCTGTCAGCCCAGAAGTTTACAAGAGGCTTTCAGGAGGTGGGAAGTCAACCACATGGCATGTTGAGGGTTAAGTCTTCCTGGGGGCTCATTCTGCTTGGAGCAGGGGAGGGAGGAGTTGGGGAGCAGGCTGCCCTCCATAGGCCAGGGCTAGGAAGAGCCACACCACAGGAGGGGCAGGTCCTCTACTTTGCTGGAGGTTTCTGCACATACATTTACTAGAAGGCTGGCAGGAATGGGGTGGTAAATCTTTCCTCTCAGCCTGCCACCTGCCCCTGACCCCCCAGTTCCCCCAAACCTACAAAGGCCACTTTGAACCCCAGATGATCGCAGTACTCTCCTCACTGGGCTTTTTGTGAGGATGACATGAGCTGCTATTTATAAAGTTCATGGAGCTATGGGGCAGGAGATGGCAGAATAGGAGGACGTGGAATTTGTCACTCCTCACAAGTACATCAATACATCTACAAATGGAACAATTCTCATAGGGCACCTGTTGAACATTAGTGGAAGACTTCAAACACCCAAAAGGACAAGAAAAATCCCCTCACAACAAGGTAGGATGAAAGAAAGAATTAAAAAAGAAAAGAGGAATCAAGAAAGGACCAGCAACCCTGGCAGGAAGCTGAAGGGGAGGGGAGGTCTCTGCACTCAGAAAAACTCCCTCACAGTGGGGAAATCAGCTGGGACAGAAAAGAACCTTCAGGGGATCAAAGGAGAATTCAGCGGACAGTCTATGGGAGGCAGGACAAAGTAAGAACTGCACGCAAGGTCTACACCACAGCTCTGTGCATTCCAGCCTGAGTCGTGAGTTGCCTGTTGCAAAGGGGGGCTGGGGTCTGGAAAGTGGGGTGTGGAGCACGGACCCAGGAAGGGGACAGCTGTTGGCTGTGAAAAGACAGCCTGAAGGGACAGGAGTAAGGAGCTCCACAACTGGGAAAATCTGCAGAAAAAACCCGGGACACCATAGAAGCAAGGCGTCATTGTTGAGTGGCGTGCAAGGGGCGGAGCTGCCATTACAACCCCGTTCCCCACCCTCCGGCTTCTTTGGCCTCGGAGGCCACTGGTAGGGGCTCCTATCTGAGCAGCTGGGGTCTCCTCCGCACACATGGGCTCCGGGGACCTAAGTACCACCCATCCCAAAGCCTCCTTGGGAATCAGCCCCGGGTACCCCTGCCTGGGACAAGAGTCCACTGATGCTGGAGGGGGCTGAGTGCTAAAGCGTGGGTTTGGGAGAAGAGATCTGGGGAGAGGAACACTGTTGGCTGTGTGGATACAGCAGAGAGGACAGGAATGAGGGGAAGTGCAGCCGGGAATGCCCCTAGAGGAAGCGTGGTCTGCCTGGAAAACAAGGCAACATTGTTGAGAAGCACATGGAGGACGGGGCTGCCACCACTCTCACACACCAGCTCTTATCTCCGTGGGCACTGGGAGGGATTCCCACCAGAGGGAGCACACCACAGTCTGTTCCACTTGCCTGCTGGTCCCTGCCACTGCAGGCAACTTGCTCACACGTCAGTTGTGGTCGCTGTACCTCCCCCCTGGCCTGAGTGAGTAAGTGTGCCCCAGGCAGCTGCTGCTTTCACTCCCTCTCACCTGGGCAAGGAGTAGATGCCTGAGGGTGGTGCACACACAGAGGTGGGGTCAAAACCAAAGTGCGTACATGCAGGGGTGGTGCAGCTAAGAAAGAGGAATGGAAATCTTTCTGTGCAGCTGCACAAGCTGTGGATTAAATCCCTGAGATTGGCTGGGTAAATCCTGCGTCTGTGGAATACCTGAATAGACAACAAGTGTTCCCACAACTGAGACTAGTCTAGCCTTCCCAGGACTGGACAGGTACACAAGGGAATTGGGGCAGGTCAGAGTCTAAGCTGGCTCCACACTGCCCACAGCAGGTCCAGAGACCTACCTAGAGGTATTGGGAGGCCTCCTGGGGAGGTGGGGATTGGCTGGCTCTGGGTCACTGTGGGAGCAAGGACACTGATGGAGGAGGCCCTAGGAAAATATTCTTATTACTATTATTCTTTTTTTTGTTTGTTTCATTTTGCTCAGTTGTTGGTGTGGTCGCTTTTACTATCTTTTATCTTTTATTTTTATTTTTTTATTTTTTTAATATATATACTTTTAATTTTTCTATTTTTACTTTACTTTTTTGTTGTTTTGTGGTTTTTTCTTGTTTTTGTTCTTTCTTTTTCTGATTGTTTTTATGTGTATATTTTATGTTTGCCTTGCTTTTTTGTTTGTTTGCTTTTTGTTTTTGTTTTATTTCTCATTTTCTGTTTTGTTAGTTTAGTGTGTGCTGCACTGTTGTTGCTGTTGTTTGTTTGCTGTTGTTTTTGTGATTTGTCTTGGGTTTTGTTTGTTTGTTTGTTTTCTTTTCTTTCTTTTTTTTTTTTTTTCTCTGGCTGCACTGTGCGGCTTGCAGGCTCTTGGTTCCCTGGCCAGGGGTCAGGCTTGGGCCTCTGGGGTGGGAGTGCCAAGTCCAGGTCGCTGGACCACCAGAGGATTCCTGGATCCAGGAAATGTTCATCAGTGTTCATGCTCCCAGAAATATCCATATCAACACCAGGATCCAGTCCCACACAACTGCCTGCAGGCTCCAAACAACCAGCAAGACAGGAACACAGCCCCACCAATTAGCAGACAGGCTGCTTAAAGTCATACTAAGCTCACAGACACCCTAAAACACGTCACCTGACACAGCCATGCCCTTCAGAGGGAAAAGACGCAGCTCTACCCTCCAGAGCACAGGCACCTGTCCTTCCCTCCAGGAAGCCTACACAAGGCCCTGGACCAACCTCACTCACCAGAGGGCAGACAACAGAAGGAAAGGAACTATGACCCTGTAGCCTGCAGAAAGGAGACCATAAACACAGTAGGTTGGACAAAATGAGATGACAGAGAAATATGTTGCAGATGAAGGCACAAGGTGAAATCCCACAAGACCAAATAAATGAAGAGGAAATAGGCAATCTATCTGAAAAAGAATTCAGAACAATGATAGTAAAGATGATCCAAGATCTTGGAAATAGAATGGAGGCATGGATAGAAAAGATGCAAGAAATGTTTAATAAAGACCTAGAAGAACTAAAGAGCAAACAATCAGTGATGAACAACACAATAACTGAATTGAAAAACTAGAAGGAATCAATAGCAGAATAACTGAGGCAGAAGAACGGATAAGTGACCTGGAAGACAGAATGGTGGAAATAACTGCCGAGAAGCAGAATAAAGAAAAAATAATGAAAAGAAATGAGGACAGTCTCAGAGACCTCTAGGACAACATCAAATGCACCAACATTGGAATTATAGGGGTCCCAGAAGAAGAAGAGAAAGGGAAAGGGCCTGAGAAAATATTTGAAGAGGTTATAGTCAAAAGCTTCCCTAACATGGGAAAGGAAATAGTCAGCTCAGGAAGCTCAGAGAGTTCCATACAGGATAAAGCCAAGGAGAAACACACCAAGGCACATATTAATCAAACTAACAAAAATTAAATATAAAGAAAAAATATTAAAAGCAGCAAGGGAAAAATAACCTGCAAGGGAATGCCCATAAGGTTACCAGCTGATTTTTCAGCAGAAACTCTGCAGGCCAGAAGGGAGTGGCAGGACATATTTAAAGTGATGAAAGGCGAAAACCTACAACTAAGATTACTCTACCCAGCAAGGCTCTCATTCAGATTCGACAGAGAAATCAAAAGCTTTACAGACAAGCAAAATCTAAGAGAATTCAGCATCCCAAAGCAACTCTACAACAAATGTTAAAGGATCTTCTCTAGACGGGAAACACAGAGAAGAAAAAGCCCTACAAGAACAAACCCAGGATAATTAAGAAAATGGTAATAGGAACATACATATTGATAACTACCTTAAATGAAAATGACATAGACTAGCTGAATGGATACAAAAACAAGACCCATGTATATGCTGTCTACAAGAGACCAACTTCAGGCCTAGGGACACATACAGACTGAAAGTGAGGGGATGGAAAAAGATATTCCATGCAAATGGAAATCAAAAGAAAGCTGGAGAAGCAATTCTCATACCAGACAAAATAGATTTTAAAATAAGAATTACTATAAGAGACAAAGAAAGACACTACATAATGATCAAGGAATCAATCCAAGAAACAGACAGACAGAACAATTGTAAATATTTATGCACCCAAAATAGGAGCACTTCAATATATAAGGCAAATGCTAACAGCCATAAAGGGAGAAATCAACAGTAACACAATAATAGTGGGGACTTTAACACCCCACTTACTCCAATGGACAGATAATCCGGACAGATAATCCAGACAGAAAATAAATAAGGAAACACAAGTTTTAAATGACATGACATAATTGATATTTATAGGACATTCCACCCAAAAGAGGCAGAATACACTTTCTTCTCAAGTGCTCAGGGAACATTCTCCAGGATAGATTGTACCTTGAGTCACAAATCAAGCCTCGGTAAATTTAAGAAAATTGAAATCATACCAAGTAACTTTTCTGACCAAAACATTATGAGATTATTCAATTACAGGAAAAAAAAACTGTAAAAAATACAAACACATGGAGGTTAAACAATACATTACTAAATGACCAAAAAAATCACTGAAGAAGTCAAAGAGGAAATCAAAAAATACCTAGAAACAAATGACAAGAAAAACACGATGACCCAAAACCTATGAGATGCAGCAAAAGCAGTTCTAAGAGGGAAGTTTATAGTGATACAAACTCACCTCAGGAAACAAGAAAAATCTTAAATAAACAACCTAACCTTACACATAAAGCAACTAGAGAAAGAAGAACAACCAAAACCCAAAGTTAGTAATAAGGAAAGAAATCATAAAGATCAGAGCAGAAATAAATGAAATAGAAAACAACAGCAAAGATCAATAAAACTAAAATACTGTTCTTTGAAAAGATAAACAAAATTGATAAACCTTCAGCCAGACTCATCAAGAAAAAAAGGGAGAGGACTCAAATAAGTAAAATTTGAAATGAAAAAGGAGAAGTTACAACTGACACCACAGAAATACAAAGGATCATAAGAGACTACTACAAGCAACTATGTACCAATAAAATGGACAACCTGTAAGAAATGGACAAATTCTTAGAAAAGTGCAACCTTCCAAGACTGAACCGGGAAGAAATAGAAAACATGAACAGACCAATCACAAGTAATGAAATTGAAACTGTGCTTAAAAATCTTCCAGCAAACAAAAATCCAGGACCAGATGGCTTCACAAGTGAATTCTATCAAACATTTAGAGAAGACCTAACACCTATCCTTCTCAAACTTTTCCAAGAAATTGCAGAGGGAGGAACACTCCCAAACTCATTCTACGAGGCCACCATCACCCTGATACCAAAACCAAAGATATCACACAAAAAAGAAAATTACAGGCCAATATCACTGATGTAGCAAAACTCCTCAACAAAATACTAGCAAACTGAATCAAACAACACATTAAAAGAATCATGCATAGTGGAAGGGAGACACAAGAGGGAGGAGATATGGGGATATATGTATATGTATAGCTGATTCACTTTGTTATAAAGCAGAAACTAACATACAATTGTAAAGCAATTATACTCCAATAAAGATGTTAAGAAAAAAAAAAGAATCATGCATGATCAAGTGGGATTCATCCCAGGGATGCAAGGATTCTTCCATATATGCAAATCAATCAATATGATACACCATATTAACAAATTGAAGAAGAAAACCATATGATCACCCCAGTAGATGCAGAAAAAGCTTTCGACAAAATTCAACACCCATTTATGATAAAAACTCTCCAGAAAGTGGGCTTAGAGGGAACCTACCTCAACATAATAAAGGCCATATATGACAAACCTCACACAGGTCAGAATGGCCATCATCAAAAAATCTACAAACAATAAATGCTGGAGAGGGTGTGGAGAAAAGGGAGCCCTCATGCACTGTTGGTGGGAATGTAAATTGATACAGCCACTATGGAGAACAGTATGGAGGTTCCTTAAAAAACTAAAAATAGAGTTACCATATGACCCAGCAATTCCACTACTATATACCCAGAGAAAACCATAATTCAAAAAGACACATACACCCCAATGTTCATAGCAGACACATCCACCCCAGTGTTCATAGCAGCACTATTTACAATAGCCAGGACATGGAAACAACCTAAAAGTCCATCAATAGACGAATGGATAAAGAAGATGTGGTACATATATACAATGGAATATTACTCAGCCACAAAAAAGAAAAAAATTGGGTCATTTGTAGAGATGTGGATGGACCTAGAGAGTGTCATACAGAGTGAAGTAAGTCAGAAAGAGAAAAATGAATATTGTTTATTAATGCATATATGTGGAATCTAAAAATATGTTATAGATGATCTTATTTGCAAAGCAGAAATAGAGACACAGACATAGAGAACAAATGCATAGATACCAAGGGGGAAGAAGGGGATGAGAGGAATTGGGAGATGGGGATTGACATATATACACTATTGATACGATGTATAAAATAGATAACTAATGAGAACATACTGTGTAGCACAGGAAACTCTACTCAATGCACTGCGGTGACCTAAATGGGAAGGAAACCCAAAAAAGAGGGGCTATATGTATATGTATAGCTGATTCACTTTCCTGTACAGTAGAAAATAACACAACATTGTAAAGCAACTATACTCCAATAAAAATTAATTTAAAAAAAAGGAAAAGCATGAGGCAGAAGGAGAAGACAGGAAATAAGGGAGATGTGGGGGAAGATTCAGGACAGTGGGAGAGAGAAAGTGGTCAGATGGACACAGACAGGTAGGCCTCCAGGTGGACAGACAGACAAGAAGACAGGAACAGACAAGCAGGGGAGAAAAACGAGCTCCTGAAGGAAAGTTAGAGAAAGTGACCCAGTGAGAGACCAAAACCACAAAAATCAAAGTAGAATGGAGCACAGACATGGCATTTGTGGTCTAAATACAAAGCATGTGGCCTTCTAAATGGCTTCTCAGGTCAAAAATAAGTGCCCTCCCTGGGGGAGACACCATGTGCTCACCTACCCTGCTCAGAGCAGGCAGAGGCCTGCTTCAGCAAACGGCTCCAGCTGTGCAAGCGCAGGTGCCCAGGGCGGCCTGGGTGGCCTATGTGCACAGAAAAATAAGCAGGCCACAACAGGTTCCCCTCTACCCACAGGGCACCCTGGTTCCCACCCGTAGCTTGGCCTCTGATCCCATCAAAATCCCCAGGAAAGGCCTGGAACAAACCAGAAATGTTATTCAAATCTCTATTTCCAAATGTAGATGAGATGACAGCCTCACTGTCAAGTTTCAACCTAGTGTGATTTCCAATGGCAGCATCACACACCCTCTGAAAAGTGTTCATAATCAAGGCGCCGGCAGTTCCTGAACTCTAGGGGCACTGCTGGGCTCAGTGGTGAAGGCATTAGTGCACGGAGAGCTGTCACAGGTAACGTCACTAATCGGTGACTAGGAGGGAAAAGGTGGGCTTCCCAGGTTCAGGAGTCCACCCGTGTGGCAAGCAGGTGACAGATGAGTGGGGCCCCTCCCTGGGGTCTGGATCTGCCCAGAGGGCTGGGAGATCACAGCACCTGGGTTGAGAAGGAGCTTGTGCAGAGGCACCGTGGTGACGTAGCAAACACCTCCATTAAGAAACAAAACAGGGCTCAGTGAGAATCCGAGAAAACAACTTGCCTGCATCCCTGGGATGCGTTGGTGACACAATTAAGCATAACCCCCCAAATTTCTGACTACCAGTCCTGTGCTTTCTCACCACATCACACTCGCTCTTGATTTTATCTAAATGGTATAATCAATGATAAACACAGAGAGAGCTCAGTTTGCTCTTTTTTTTTTTTTTTTTTGCTGCACCATGCGGCTTGCAGGATCTTAGTTCCCCGGGTCCTGGCAGAGAAAGCACTGAGTCCTAACCACTGGACCACCAGGGAATTCCCCATTTGCTCATTTATAAAATGCGGTTGTTGCAAAGATGATAGGAAACAGTGGATCACGGTGACGCACATAGCTCAGTGACTAACACAGTTCAAGCACTCGGCAAACGCTAGCCGTAGCTGTAGTTGTTAGTATTACTAATTGCTATTGTTAGGTACTATTAGTTACAGTAATAAAATAATGAGCCATGTGCTGTGTTCCACGTGGACTGAATTCCTCAGAACCTGGATCTGTTCCTGTTTTTGTCTCTGACTCCAGATGCAACTAGAAAATGCCCTCAGGATTTATTCCTCCCCAGTACTCCTAACAGAAAAAACTCGAGACATTCAGTGTGCTGTCACGGAAGAGACCAAAACAGAGATTTCCAGAGAATCTGCTATGGGCTTGACATGGTGCTGGGGCTTGACATTTGTCATTTGGAATCAATTATGTAGTCATCAGAATACCCATTCCACAGATGAGAAAACAAAGGGTCAGAAGGGCTATGCATGGGGAGAGGCAGGAGGCTGACCTGGGTCTGGAAACCCAGGAAGCAGAATCTCACCTCCACTCCCATCCACTCCCACCTTTCAGACGCTTCCCACAATCAACAGGACCTGCCCCAGCTGGCGATGTCAGGCCTCCCATGGGGACAGAAGAGCCCCCACAGGACACACACTCCCATATAGGTTAGGGCTAGAGCTGGTTAGTGGGGAAAAGATAAATTAGCAAGGGTAAAAGGAGAAAGACAACTTCCTGGGGGGAGGCCAGAGTGGCTGTACAGGCTTTTGTGAGCACACACATGGCCTCAGGCAGAAACCATGAGTTCACACAGAGGTGTGAACACAGACACATGGACACACAAGCATGAGCACACACAGACATGGGCATGCACAGGGATACACACAAAACCACACACAGGTGTAAGTACACACCACTCACACAAAAACAGAGGCACACACACTGGAGTAATCCTGAACCCCAGGATAAAAGCTTCAGGCCCTCAGAGATGCCCTCCCTGGAGGGGCGGCCATGGAACTTGCCCAAGCTGACTGGCACGTCTCCTGTCTCCCTCCCCGCCACGGTGCCCCGGCCTCAGACCTGGGCAGGGTGCTCCCTGAACGCACCCAAGCCTCCTTGGTCCCTGCAGCTGAAGCCTCGGGTGCTCCCATGAATCTACCTGAAGGCTAGCACAGCTCCTGGACCAGGCGACAGAGGCTGAGAAACAGCTGGCGGGCAGGTGCTCCTTTCAGTCCACAGGATTCTGTCTCCTTGGCCTTTTTCCCTGCCTCTCTCTTGGAATTCTGCAAGATCTCACAGAAAAACTCACTTATCTCCAGCCACTTAGATGCAAGAAACAGGTGAGTACCAATGGAGAGCCATGCTCCAGAGCTTGCACATGGTGGGCACCAACATGTATCCACCTGAAGCAGATGAGGGAGAGAAGGAGCCCTTTGCCCACACCTGGGGGAGGGGAGGCCTCCTCTCTGCTGAGAAGCCCAGGGAGTCTCTGCAGGGCAGGGACGGGCCAGGACAGCCAGGGGGACTCAGTCCCTGAGCCTGGACTTCCTCCTCTTTCCTCCCCAGGGACTGGGGGAGGGTCAGAGGAGCAGGTCTGGGGTGGCCCATTGGCTGGCAGATGGGGAAGTGAGGCCATAGAATGTGCCCCTTTCACCATCTGATCCCTGTCTTCCTGCACCCCAAGGTTTGACCTCTGAAACAGCAATCGCAAATTTCACACAGCTTCCTGTAAAGCCGTCCCTCCACTCCTATCAGCACATCAGCACATTACCCTAAGCTCACTGCCCCAGCTGCTCACCCACCTGTCAGCACTAGACTGTGTCCTGCCTGGGGGAGACCCGGCATTCCTCTGGGCCAGAAGGTTTCCTAGGAATGAAAAAGGGATGGAAATGACCACTGGAAAGTTGAAGAATACACTGTATTCAGAAGCATTTGTCTTTTCAGTACACTATTTGTCCCCTCCAGAGGGGCCTGGGCTGAAAGCTGGGCTGTTTCAGCCCCAGGGAGCTTTGTGAAGGCAGGGAGCTTGCTATCAGCTCCCTCTTCCCTCCTCAAGCCCCATGAACCCAGAGCCTCACCTGCCCTAGATGTGCCAATCACATTCAAACATCCTGGAGCAGCCAGGCCCTGGGCACGCAAGTGCTGAGATGAAGCATACGGCTCGGGAGATGCACACTGTGGAGGGACAGGTAAGACATCACTGCGCTCCACAGACACCCTGGGAGATGTGCATTTTAAGAGAAACCTGAACAAGAACGCAATTAACCCCAAGGACTGAATCTCAAATGGTGGATTTGGAAGCATCATAAGGGAGATCATTCATGAGTTTAAATATGAGTTTAAGCACATCTCCCCACCCAAGAGGAGAAGGGAGTTCCCCTCATTCCAGTCCCCAGCTGCCTGAAGCTGGCCCTGCACTATAGCCTGGGGGCAGGCTCTCCCTCAGGACAGCAGGGCACCCTGTCTGTACACTCTGGAGTGGCCTGGCCAGCCTCGTGCTTCCTGCAAAACTGCAGGCTGGTGGGCTCCAGACCCAGCACATCTGCAGTGGCCACAGCCATTCTCCCTACCCATCCCCGTCTGGGGGCCATGGGCAGCCCTGAAAGGCTGTGGGCTTGGCAGTCAGCTAGGCCTCAGTTCAGAGCCTGCCTCAGCCACCCTTCCCCTGTGAGCAGAAACCCCACCAGCAATGAGGAAGCTAATAACCAGCCCTGCAGGGCGCCAGGGGTGTTGGAGGATGAAGCACATGTGCGGGCACCAGCCTCCATCAGCGCCTGTCTGGTGCCCTCTCCATCTGCAGAGTGTCCAGGGGAGGGCGTGTAGCCCAGGGGGCCAGGCTGGGAGCACCAGCGAGGGCCGGGCTAGGGGAGGCCCCTGGCAGCCCCTTCCAGACAGGAGCCTTGCCCCTGGGACTGCCAACTCCTGCCAAGCCCCAGCAGTTTCTCAAGTTCAGAAGACTCCAGTGCTGATGAAGTTGGACACATCTGAGTCCATTTATGATATTTAACTATGCAGCCCTTTCGCTGCCCAGCTCAGGAGATCTACACCTGGCTGCAGACCCCAATAGGGTCCCATGCAGACACTAGGGCTGTTTGTTGGAGGCTGCACTTTTTTCCCAGGGAAAAATGACTCTCTTAGAAAAGAGGGAGGTGAACGTCCTACAGTAACAGTGTGCAGGCATCATCCAGAGAAACCTAGGAAGGGTCCACTGGCCCGGTTTCCTCATTGACAATATTTGCTACAGGCCAGACGTTGTGCCAGGCTCTGGAAATAAAGCCACAAACAAAAGAGGTGTACTCTAAAACCTCCATCCATGAGGTTTCCAAGTACTGTCCAGGGAGAAGGGAGGGCTGTTTGGGTGGAGGAGAAGCAGCGGCAAGCTCCAGAGGCCTGTGGACTTTGACAAAACCTCTGTTGCAGGGCCCGGGGGCGGTGCCTGCCATACTCGGCTCCTTCTCCAAGATGGCTTCTCAAGGTTTGCATCCAGGAACTACTAGAGGTATGAGCTCCCTGAATGTTGGGACTGCCACAGCACAGGGATCCATGCACAGTCAGGCAAGTTGTTGGTGAAATAAAGTGCCAAAGAGCTCACAGGACTCTGATCCCAATGCCCAGGCAGAGAACCCCAGCATGCAACGCCAGAGTTCAGACCCTCTCGAGACATGCTGCAGTGGTCCTTTTTTTTCCTTGTTCTTTAAGAGAAAGGAAAGAAGGAAGGTGGGAAGGAAAAAGGAAAGGGAGGGAAAAGAGAAGGAAGGAAAGAGGATGGGGGGAGGAGGGGTGGAGGAACAGATGGAGGGAACCACTGAGGGGTACATAGACCAGCCTGTGCGGCTCCTGCTTTTCTTTGAGGACGACTGATTCTGCCTGTATTTAGGAAACTATAAGGTTTCCCCTTCTCCGGTTCCCCAGGGCTTGTGTCTGTTTTCCAAGCCCATTGGAAAGGAGTGTGAAGGCCAGGGTGTGTATCCCATGGAAGGGCTCTTGCTGGAAGACACCGAGACACAAAACTCCTGGTCCCACAGGCAGAGGTATTGACATCTGCTCATACAATCTAATTGAAAATGCAGCGGCAATTACTGTTTTGTTTTAAGAATTGCTTTTCCTCATCTGTTGATCTCCAGGCCTGAGGTACTGTTTCTTAAATTATATCAGAACCCGTCAGTTCACACAATGAAATGCCTGGCATGTTGTCTGCCAAGAGTGATATGACTTACCCCTTGGAATTTTCTCTGGTCCAGGCAATACAAGACCTACTGTAATGGATGATTCCTTGGGAAGGACATATTTTAGAAACAAGGTGCTTCCATTCTCCCCAAAAGACACCAGATTTCTAGAACCCTCAAAAACTGTGAACAGAACAGAGGGGCTGGTTGAAGCCAAATGCTGTGGTTGCTGGGAATGGCCGAAAGACTCCTGTGGTTTGTGCTGGACCCTCAGCGGGTGCCCAGCCAGAGAAGGCCTCCCAGGGCCTGGAGAGCCACGCTGCCGGGAGAAGGGTGCTCATTTGTCTGCCCCGGGGAGCAGGGGCATCCATCCCCAGCACTCAGTGAGTCTCCCCAGACGCTGGGATTAAGGATTTGGCCACAAGCAGGTTATGTAGAAGGTGATCCCGGAAGCACTGACGCGGGAGTAGGGAAGCAGACAGGGAGGAGGTGACAGCGTGATGACGAACGAGCTGCCGCCTCTGAGGGCTATCAGAGATGATTGGAAGAGGCCCTAGGGTTGGCCCCTGTGGGTGAGCATAAGAGGCCCCACAGCCCTGTCATAGCAGCAGCATTACCTGCACAAGCTGCCCTCGGAGCTCGGCCCAGCCTCTGACACAGGGGCCAGCAGAGATCCCTGCCTGCTGGCTGCACTCCTGTCACCAGCAGGAGCAAGGCCAGCGACACCGCACCACGCACGGAGCCCACGGGCTTGTTCCTCCCAGCGAACTCCGTCTCTGGAGATGACGGAGAGCAGGGGGAGGAGAAAGGCGTTTCTCACATCTGGAGACGGAGACAGGAGGCAAGGTACTGCTCTTTCCCGGTCTCCCGGGTGATTCACGTTCCTCACTCACGGAGCGCTGGAGGAGAGGAAGGGAGCAGCTTCACGTTTCTTGGAGCTGGAATCTCTCCTTGGCCTTGCACAGGTCTCCCAGCCTCTCTGGGTTCCAGATTCCCCACGCCCCTCGGGCTCCAGGACAGCCCAGAGTGGGAGGCGGTGGAGTGGAGCCGCGAGCTTGGTGTGCCGCCTGCGCTCTGCCAGGCTCGCTGGGCCCGGGCCAGCCCTGCCCCTCGCTGTGCTCATCCTGAGAGCCTTCCAGGCACATCACTGAGTGTGCAAAGTAAGGAACTCAGAGGAGGAGGCTTCCCAGCCCACTGCCACGCCCAGTGTTAACAGACTGTCCTTCCATTATCCCTCCCATTCTGCAAGATAAAATAAATCAAATCAAAATGCTAAAATGGAGAGTCTGAGGGCTGTGTGGCCTGAATACAGATACTGATGGCTGAAGTCTGTTCTCACAGGGTGACTCAGCTCCGGATTTCTGAAGATACTTTTCTCTAGGCCAGCCAGCTTGTCAGCTCTGCCTTCCTCCTCCTCCCTTGGCTGAGAAAGACCTCTGAAGGCCTCACCTCCACCCAGGAGCCCAGGTCAGGGGACACAGCCTGGGCTAAATAGGAGCCTGTCTGGCTCCAGTGTCCTCCTAACCCCCTGAGCAAGAGGAGACTCCAGGAGCTGCCCAGCTCGGAGTACAAGCCTGTCTCCCACCTTATCAGGGATGACCTGGAGCTGGGGCGCCTAGAGTTGCGGCGGCACTTTGGTCCACTCACCCGTCCTTCCACTATGCTCACTCCTGCCTTCAGAGGGTTCCAGAGGGTACGCAGTCCCACCTCTTTAGGAAGTCTCTTACGCATCTAACCTATGCCCACCAAGCTGTGAGATAGCCTTCTTCCTCTCCTTCTGCTAGCGGTGGGGATGGACCAAAGCCGGTCATCAGCCTTCAGATGAGAAGTGCTGTTGACCCATCACAGCTCTGTCAGTTCCCAGTAGGACCCCTTCTCCGTGGGAATATGAATAACAGAAACAGTGGCCGGATAGTGAGGATTCCCATGTGCTAGGGAAGGATTTCACTTATGATATGATTACCATCACTGCCAGGTCATAGGTCAAAGGGAGGCTGGGGCTGTTAAGCAGCTTGGTCAGGTCCGGGCCGTGGGTGAGCACAGAGCCAGGACACAGAGTGGACCCCTAACTGCATGCCAGCATCCCTAAACCGCCATGCTGCTCGCCCTGCTCTACCCCGGCTGGACACCAGCCCCCTTCATGGGGCCGTCAGCATTGGGCGTCAGGAAGGACCAATTGAGTGGCCCCCAGAGCCCATCAAGCCCTTCTCCCCTGCTCCTCCCGTCCACACACTGGCCCCTCCAGCAGACCATGTGGAAGTACAGTGACAGCCAAGGGAGAACTGATTTGCAGTGAAAGATTGGGTAGCCACAGCCCGTACTCCCTGCCATCCCATGGCTGATTCCAGGAAAAGAGCATGCACTCCAGTGTGGTGCCCTCTCTGCATGGTTCCCAGACCCCCAGCCATCCAATCCAGCTCTCCCAGTTTGCCGGCTTGCCCACTCTGGGCCTCAGCCCCCTGTCACCTGCAGGAGGCCAGCAGCCTCATTCAGGGCCAGTGGGTAAATGGCAACATCGCCTTCCTGTCCAGTCCCACAGTCCCCAGGAGCAGGTGGGCAGCTAAACATCCCCATTTACACCACAGGCCCCGTGGGGCACCAGGCAGTGGCAGGCCCCTGCGGCCCCTGAAGGACTTGAGTTGCCCTGTGAGGGAAAGCTCGGGCCGGGGAGCACTCGGGCTGCCCCTCCACCCCATGCCCCAGGCAGTGATGAGGGCAGAGGAGAGAGACAGAGAAGAGAGACCGGGGCAGGCAGAGAAGGCAGTGGGGTATGGGTCAGACCCAGGACCCATGGGAATCATCCAGATCCCAAGCCATGGCTCCTGCCCTCCCCAGAGCTCAGTACCACGATGCTCAGCTGCAAGCCTTACCTGTCTGAGGATAGCAAGCCGGACACTCCTTCTCCTGGTTCTGCAAAGTAGGTGGGGCCATAGGCCTGGGTGGGGCTCCTGCCTATGGAGGGGGTGGGCGGGGATGCTGCTTCATGTGGAGCAGAGGTCACTGAGCAGCTCTCTGCTGCGTGACCTTGGGTCCCAGATGCCCCATCCCACAATGGCACAGGCCCTTCCAGCTGACCTTCTGAGAGGTCCCAAGTCTCCCAGCCATGGGTTCAGGCTGGCTGCGAGGGACCCAGCGCTCTGCACGGTGAGGCACCCATGTGAGCCCCTCCAGGGTCCAATCTTGCCATGCTTAGCCACGAGATGAGAGGGAAAGGTCAGATTTAACAACGGGACCATCTGCTTTATCACTTTCCAGCTATCTGGATATTCCTCTGCAGATGATCTTCAATAACATTCCTGCCAAAAAGAGAGAAAACTTTGGACTCACAACCACAGGCATAAACACCTAATTAAGCTCATTCTTTGAACAAAACCATATCTGAGAGCATCTGTTAGCCCTCCTTCACCTCAGCCGCTGCAGCCTGTTGGGACAGCATTCACAGAGGGTGGGAGAGAGACAGCCCAGCCTGGCACATGGCCCTGCCCCTTCCCGGGCATTTCCCGTCTCTGAGCTCCCCTAGCTCAGCTGTTTGGTCACTTGTTCCTGAGGTCTTACAGTCACAGAGTCCATCCATAGTCCTTTCTCCTGGGCTTGCAGACACCCACCCACCCCACCCCCCAAGGCGCCTAGCAGGTCCCTTGTCTCTGCCTCCTCTGCAAACGTCAGGACCTTCCTTGTCTGGGAAGTTCCCTGCAGCTTAGGCCCGTGTCCATCTCCTTTACCCAGAACCAGAGAGGGAGACCCTCCCCTTTCTCAGCACCCTCCATCAAAGCCACATGCAGCCGCCACATCACACCGGAGGATGCTGTTCACTGTCCAGTGCTCTGAGCAGAGGGGGCACAGTGAGCCGGGAGACCACGTGCATGGGTTCTAACCCCACATCTGTTGCCACCTCACCAGGTAATGACAACTATTCTCCATGCCTCCCATCTCCCTAAGCCTCAGTTTCCGCATTTGTACTCAGAGGGTTGGGCTTAGGGCTCTCTGTGGTACCCAAGTCTCTGTCTTCAGGGGCCAGGTCATTCACAGGAGCACCTGCCAGCCTCTTCAACAGTCTGGCCTCTAATTATGAAACAGGAGGAATTGGGGTGGACCTTGCCTAAGATGGCCAGCTGGTGGCCCTCCCTGAGGCCAGCAGTGAGGTACATACCCTCAACTGACCTGACAGCTCCTCAGGGGAGGACACACAGCCCTACACACAGACATGACTCCATCCCCTCCCTACCCCGCACTTCTCACCCAGGCCACACTCACTAGATCCCACACACCAGCCTCTCCAGCCCCAGCTTGCAACTCTCCTCAGAGCTCCTAGCTCCTGATACAATGGCCTGAGTCTGCTTACAGCCACTATGGGTCAGGTTGCCCCTTCCCTGGCCTTCACACAGGTCACTTCTCTTCTGGAAAGGCCGGTCCTGCTCCTCAAGGCCTGGGCCCTCCTCACCCCTCAAGCCTGTGCTCCAGTGTCATCCTTCCTGACCCTCGCACGTCCCCATCACACAGGGCTGCAATCCCCTGGTGTCTCCCTGTCTCTCCAGCCAGCCCCTGGGCTCTGCAGGGCAGGAACCGCAGACATCCTCCTGACCAGCAGGGCTGAGCACTCCACTCACATCTCTAGAGTAAATGAATGAGCAAGTGAGAATGAATGAACATTGGAACCACGGGACCCACACACCTCCACCTTTCATACAACTAGGCCACAGGGAAAGCATACACTCCCCACGCTGGGCCTCCTGCTCCCCAAGACAGTACCCACGGCCCCCCTCCGGAGGCCCCCAGGCGGCCCACCCTGGGGAGGAATCAGCCCTGACTCCCACAGCTTCCCTCACTTTGCTTTCCTCTTGCAAACATATTCAAATGTTTAAATTCTGTTTTGGGAACAATTAGCCTAACTTATGGTCTAATCACATTTTGTCTTCTGATGAAAAAATACACAGAAAACTTTGAAAATGATGACTGACAAGGCTTTATTGTGTTTCTTTCTTTTCCTTAATAGTGTTTTTTTTTTTTTTTGCGGTATGCGGGCCTCTCACTGTTGTGGCCTCCCCCGTTGCGGAGCACAGGCTCCGGACGCGCAGGCTCAGCGGCCACGGCTCACGGGCCCAGCCGCTCCGCGGCATATGGGATCCTCCCAGACCGGGGCACGAACCCGTATCCCCTGCATCGGCAGGCGGACTCTCAACCACTTGCGCCACCAGGGAGGCCCCTTAATAGTGTTTTTTATGCACATAAGCATATCACAGATGAAAAGACTCTAACAACTGTCTAGCCCAACACCCTCATTGTACTCAGGGGGAAACTGAGGCCTAGTGAGGGGAAAACACCTACCCAAGTTCTCGAGACCTGAGACCCGGATCCCTTGGCATTTGCCTCTTTCTTCTCAATAACCTGAGAAGGCTGGACCCAATTCTCCTGGGGTCCTTTAGGCCCAACATCCTAGCGTTCTGATGTCTCCAGATTCTGTGGCTACAAGGCTTCACATCCCAGGGGGCAAGAGGAGATGGCAGACTGAACAGCAGGCATGGGTTCCCAGCCAGAGGCGGCCTCTCCTGTATCCCCATCAGACAATGGTGTGCAAACCAGACCCCCACCTCACCACCCAGTGATGCTGGAACTCATTATCACACACCCACTAGTCCCTAAGGGATCCAGATGGCATCCACCAGGGAGATGTTGAAAACCTGTTTGAAAGCAGGAGGACCCGCCACTGTGATGTCATGAGAGAGCCCACTCCCTCTGCCCACTTCCCAGCAGCACTGTTTCCCTGCGGTGGGTTTCAAATGCCCAAACAGGGCTTCCCTGGTGGTGCAGTGATTGAGAGTCCGCCTGCTGATGCAGGGGACACGGGTTCGTGCCCCGGTCCGGGAAGATCCCACATACCGCGGAGCGGCTGGGCCCGTGAGCCATGGCCGCTGAGCCTGCGCGTCCGGAGCCTGTGCTCCACAACGGGAGAGGCCACAACAGTGAGAGGCCTGTGTACTGCAAAAAAAAAAAAAAAAAAAAAAGCCCAAACAGCACCGCCTCACTTGGACACAGCCTGACTTGATTAAATGCATCTGGGATTATTTGTTCAGTGCGGGTCCCCTCCCCCACTGCAATATCAAATCCCGGCAGCAGGAACGCTGCAGTTTGCTCCCTTCAAGCCTCACTCAGTGCAGTGGCAGTGCGTCCTCAGTGCCCCGTGCCACATGTGCCGGTTGACGGCTCACAGCCAGTACAGTGCAGTAAGCTGGTAAGGCTTTCCACGTTTTGCATTATGTTATTATTTTGCTCACAATAGCCCAGATAAGTGTTATTCTTCTTGCCCTCACTTTGCGAATGAGACCTGAGGAGGCTCAGAGAAGGAAGGCAGCACATCCAAGATTGCTCAGCCAAGAGGGCAGGGCAGGACGTCACCTGCTGTACTCTGCTCTCTCTATGCCATTAGATCTAGGGGACTTGGACATGCTCATTGAAAGGGGCAGCTTCCTGCGGACACGTGCCGGGCACATCCCTGGTCTTGAGCTGAATGAAGGTCATTCTGCCCCTGCTGGTGGGAGTTCCTGAGAGCTGTGCTCATGGCCATGGTTCAGCAGGGCGGGCATGGGGCTAAAAGGTGACCCTCTGAGAACCATCAGCCTGAGGGGAGGCCTCATTGAGATACCTGAGCCTACATTATGAAGATCTGTCTGTGTGAAAGCGAGGAGGGGGATCCTGACAGGGACCAGCACCAGGCACGAGGCAATGACCAGAGGGAGAAGCACGAAGCCTGCCCCACCCTGAGGCCCAGCCCTGCTCTTTCTCAGGCTGCAGAGGCCCCGCCAAATGGCCCAGCTGTGGCCCTGGCAGATGGGCCTTCCACGGGCACTAGAAGCTGGATGGGCACTCAGCAGGCAGGCCCCCTCTCTCCCAGAAGCCCTGCCACACACAGCCACAGGCTGAACCTTCAGCTGACAGGACGTGGCTCCAACGGCACTGACCAGCTGGGGAGCCCCGGCTCGTTCATTTCTAATTAAGAGAAAATATGTGTCTTGACCTTCCTCCCTGAGCTGTTCCCCCCTACAGGGCCTGGCCAGTGGCCGGTTATCACTTCCAGATGCTCATGGGCCCACTGCTGCAAGAGAGCCACCCGGCCGGGGGCGGGTGTGTCTGTGCCAATGGAAGGGGCCCTGGACCTTGCAGGTGAACATCGCTGTGTTAAGTGGGCAGGAGTCAGGCAGTTCCTCCTGCTACAAGATGATGATCAGTCCATCTGGCCAATGTTCAATGCTACTGACCCTGTGGGGACCCCAGAAAACCCAGATACAGCCTGTGACCATGGGAACATTCAGGGAAGAGAAGTGCAGTCCATGCACAGGGCTTGTGGAGCATACAGGATGGAATGCCTGGGGAAATCTGGAAGGCTTCCCTGACATCTGGGTCCTGAAGGATGAGTAGGAGTTTGCCTCCAGGGGCAGGATGGGAGAGAATATTCCAGACAGAAGGAACAGCCCTGTCCACAGTCACAGAACTAGGAACCTTCAAACCCAGGTCTCTCTGATTTCAAACTCAGTGCCCTTAAACCCTGTGCTCTGCTGCTATTTATGTGACAAGCCCTGAATGCCATGCCAAAGCCCAGAGAAAGGTCAGGGAAGGGGGCAGATTCAGATGTGTTTTGGAAAAGTTCTGCCAAGAGTATGTTGGATGGAAGGGGAGATTTGGAAGACATTTCTGAGATACAATCCACAGATTTTGTAACCAGTTGCATATTGGGCAAGTCCCCTCACCTTTCTTTTTTTTTGTTCGGTACACGGGCCTCTCCCGTTGCAGAGCACAGGCTCCAGACTCACAGGCTCAGCAGCCATGACTCATGGGCCCAGCCACTCCGCGGCATGTGGGATCCTCCTGGACCGGGGCACGAACCCGTGTCCCCTGCATCGGCAGGCAGACTCTCAACCATTGCGCCACCAGGGAAGGCCCCCCCCTCACCTTTCTAAATCCAAGTTTCTTAGTGTAAAATGGGCTATAGGGATGTGTGCCATCCCCCTGCACTGCCCACCTGCAGGCTGTCATGAGGAGCAGAGGGACCCCTGGGGCTGACTGCCTGGCCCAGGATCTCTGTGTGCCCTTCGGCAAGTCACCTGACCCCTGAAGCCTCAGATCTGTCATCCAGAAGAGCTGCTGTGAGCACAGGAAGAACTGGGCCACGCGGATCACTTAGTATGGGATCCAGCAGAGTGAAAATGGCGTGAGTGCCAGCTGGTCCCCGAGGGCCCCGGCTTGTAAAGCAGTGCATGCACCATGTAAAAAGCCACAGCAGCTTTGAGAAGGTGGGAAGGAGCATCCCAATGTCAGAGCACCTGTGTTAAGAAAGAGGACTTGGGGGAGAAGTAACACAACTTTCTGTATTTCTAAGACAGTTAATGATATTTATAACATTTAATAATTTAAAAATAAGTTTTCAGGAAGACTTACAACGTAAGTAATTATTATCGTAGAAAAGCCCTGATCTTCAACAGCTAGGTTTGGGGGCTTGCCAACACCAGGAACCACTTGGGGACGTCAAAGTGTCCTCTACCCCCCTTCAATCTCAGTGCTCTCTGGGGATGACACCTTGAGAAGGTCAAAATGCTGAAAAGCCTGTCCAGTTTTCTTTGTGTCCTGTCTTCTCCCATCTGTCTCCAACCCAGAAAAGAGCACAAAGAACAAACATGCGCCATGGGCTCACCACGTGCTGGACCCTGGGCTGAGCTCTCTGTGTGGACTGTGGCCTTTGATCTTCCCACACTGTCTGAGGAAGGGATCTAGTGACCCCACTAACCACCCAGGGTCTGGATACCATGGCACCTCCCCTTGTGTAACCCCCTCACCCGCCAGGGGGCGTGAGCTCGCCAAGCTGTGTGCACATGGGACTCTGTCCCCAGGACCCTCACACACCCAGTAAGTGTAGGCCGCCCAGGCTGTGGGGCCCAAGAGGAGATGGGTGTGGGGAAGCCATCCCAAGGTGACCCGGGACCGGCTCTCAGGGCAGGAGAGAGTGGGCAGGCGGCCTCCTGCACGAGGGTGGGCAGGGTTGAGAGATGGGGCGCACTGGAGAGGCTGAAGCAGGCAGAGGTGCCGTCAGACTCATGGACTGGAGGAACCAGCCTTGAAAGCCATGCTGGTGGAACAGGACATGACACAAAAAGAGCTAAAAGAATCAAGGAGATCAGCCTGGCTGTGGTATAGTCAGAAAATTATTAGGCAGTCCAGGAAAGGACTGGGGGGAGAAAGGGCTTCTAAATTTAGTTCTTGGACTCTAGGACACAACTGATTTGGGAGGCCCCTGAGTTAGAGGAGAAGGCCCCAGCCTTGGCCTCTCAGAGCTCTGGGGACCCGGGAAGCCTGGGAGCCCACGGAACCACCACTTCTTCCATCCTTCAAGCCAGGTCATCCCTCCCCAAACCTCAAGCTATGTGACTGTGGCCACGGTGTCCCTCCAGGTAGGGGCGATGAGAAGAGCTTTCAAAGGTGCAGAAGTCGGGCACACAGGTGCTCACTGACACACACACACACATGCTCGTGCATCATCTGCTATTAACCAAGACAACAAAGAGATGGCGTGAAATGCAGCCAACAGGTGGGAGCCCACCGAAACGTCAGCCAGAAGAGATAGCCCACATCAGGAAAACAAAATTCCAGTTTTGCAAAAACCTTTCCTCCTTCCTCCCTCCTCAGAGAAAAATTCCCATGGAGGCTCCTGGAACTTTGGCAATCCAAGATGATTTATTTATTCAGGACCACCACACCATCGTGCATGTTAAGTACAAAAAGGAAAAAATGCTTTTGGATTTGGAAATGGGGTTGCAGTCACAGATGGCGCCTGAACATGCATAAATTCTGTCGCTGTGTGAACAGATGGAAACTTGAAGGAAAAAGTTTAACAACTTTAGCATTCATCTGCCAGACCACTGCCGGGCTGGAGAAGAGGGAGTTCGTCACTTGACTGGGAGAGTCTTGGTCTTCCAGTCTGTAGGATGGGGTTGAGAAATTGTGCCATGTTCAATGGTCAGTCCAACCTGGTTTTGATTTCTGGCTCTGCCATTTACAGCTGGGGGAACTTGGGCACATTACTTAACCTCTGTGACCCGGGTCCTCCTCTGAACAAGAGGATAATGGGGAGGGCTCCCAGGATTGCAGTAAGAACTGAACCCCATGATGTATACAGAGCGTGCATTCACGCCCGGCACAGAGTGAGGACCTGATAAATGGCATCCCCAGCTGGCAGGTGTGGTGGGGCTCGCTTGCCAGATAACACCTGAGGGAGCCTGGATGGGAAGCTGAGACACCAAGAAGGCTCGTGGTTGACCCCACAGGAGAGGCTGGGGAGAGAGAGAGGACATAGCAGCTGCTTCTGGACAACATCTCCTTTCCAGAAGACTCCCGGGGTCTGGGCAAGATCGCATTAGGCGAGGGTTGGTGGGAAGGCTCAGTAAGACCTTGGGAAGGGGGAGGACAATTCAAATGGAAGGTCCTGTCCACACGGCCTCACCCTCACTCCAGAAGCAATTCAGTCCTCAGTTTCTGCCCCATGGTGGGAGTCCATCTGTGATAGGTTGATTGCAAAAATGGCCATGATTCATCTTCCCTGCCTGCCTCCTGGTCCCTTGCCAGGCGATTCATCAAGAGTTGGGGTCTTCCTGTCCAACCTGGCCTTGTGCCTCACTTTGGCTAATAGCATACAGTGTAAGTGACAGTGTGCCCATCAAGGCCAGGCTGCCACTCTCTTTGGCTCCTCTTCCTCCTCCAGGCAAGCCCGGTTAGCCTGCTGGAGGAGAAGACATGGGGAGCACAGCCAAATTAGCCCCAGGGTCCCAGGTGAGGACCCAGACATGGAAGATCAAGGTGAAGATCAACAAAGCTGCTTAGCCAACCCTCAAGTAACCACAGGCAACTGAGTGAGCCTGCCAAGCAAAGCCTGGGTCAGCAGAACACTGGGTGAACCCACTGATGCGTGGGCAAAACTCTGCACTTATAGTTGTGTGCCACAGAGTTTCGGTGGCTGTTTGCTATGTGGCGATAGACATTGACCCATCCTCTTCCACCAACCTCACACTCCACACCAACCACCTTACTCTGCAGAGAGTGGGAGGAGGGGAGGGTCTCAGTACAGACCCAGAAATGTGATTCAGAATTCAGAAGCTGTCAACTCAAAGGCAAGGAGCTCTGTGCTTCACACACCAGGGTGCCAGCCCAGCAGCAGAAGGCCAGGTCACAGTGGTCTGAAAGCCTCTTTCCCAGCACAGCTAGTCCACCCTGATGAGTGATGGAGATGCTGACCATCTTCAACATGGGATTAGGTTGGGGGGGGGGGTGGTCCTGGTCCTCAGCGGCTAGGCTGGCTCCACAGAGAGGATGGCCCCGCCCTCCCAGGTCCCACAGTGAAGGGGAGCCTGAGCTGGAGACCCCAGAGCTGGGCAGGAAGTTGGGTCCCAGCAGAGTCCTCCTCCCAGTCAACCCTGCTGACACTCTCCCAGGAAACCCTCTCACCAACCACCGCTGCGTGGCCTCTGTGCTGGTACACACTCCAGATGACTTTAGCTCCAGGGGCCCACTAGGGCCCTGGCTGTTGGTAAGGGAAAAAAACAAAACTAATGACACTTGTTAAATATGGTAAGGGAGGGCTTCCCTGGTGATGCAGCGGTTAAGAATCCGCCTACCAATGCAGGGGACACGGGTTCGATCCCTGATCCAGGAAGATCCCACATGCCGCGGAGCACCTAAGCCCGTGCACAACAACTGCTGAGCCTGCACTCTAGAGCCCATGAGCCTCAACTACCGAAGCCCGCACACCTAGAGCCCGTGCTCTGCAACAAGAGAAGCCACCACAGTGAGAAGCCCGCGCACCGTAACGAAGAGTAGCCCCCGCTCGCCGCAACTAGAGAAAGCCTGTGCGCAGCAACAAAGACCCAACTCAGCCCTAAATAAATAAATAAATTTATTTATTTAAAAAAAAAAAAAAAAGATGGTGAGGCAGGCTTTATTCAGGACCATTGCAGTAGATATAGGGACCCCCGCAGTGGGGCTTTGCAGTCGGGGGAAGAGGTTGGGCTCAACTCGGAATACAGCCTGAAAGTGGGAGTGAATAACCAAGGAGCAGGTGGAGTTCAGTGGATGGAAAATTACTAAGAGGACACATCAGGAGTGGGGGAGATTCTGGCTAGAATGATATAAGAGTGAGAGACAGGCCAGAGTGATCAGACATCACCTTTGGGAGCAGGGAGGGTGAAGAACCTGATTAGGTATCCAAGGTGATCAGATATCACAGGTGGGAAGTTCTTGTTAAACTTAGCAGGATTCTTGCTAAAGCTAGATTCTAAAAGGAAGTGCACAGATGGGCCTAGGAGAATGGTCAGGAGCCTGACTAGAGTTTGATTAAGCAAAGTGTCTTTGTCACTGACACCACCCTGAGTGGCCGTGGCCCATGGAGATGGCAGGGCATGCTGCTCGTCAGGGCGGCTGAGTCACACAGCACGGTGAAGCAGAGTTAAGTTCTGAGGGCCCTGCCCACCCCCACCCCTGGGCAGACCCTCCAAACCAGCCCTTCATGTCCATCTGAGGCCTGATGCTCCAGGGAGGCATCCCAGGAGAGACTCCCGGCACAGAAAGGAGGGCTTGTCTTCTCCTCCCATCCACTCTGCTTTTAAAACTGTCCATGGCTTGTCTTATCTGAAAATATTTCCCAGAGAATCTTGCCTTAATGTTCATTCATTGTGAGTAACTTTCCTCTTGCTACATTCGACTTTCAGACCTCCACAGTTTCTGGAGAGTCTCACTCTTCAGAAACCCACACACACTCGATGCTTTCTCAGGTGCGGTTACCTCTGTCTGGAATGCCTTTCTCCTACTTTTCGATCCAGCAAACTTCCACTCATCCTTCAAGACCTTACTAATATGACACCTCTTCAGTGAAGCCTTCCATGATTTCCCTGGGCAGAGTTTGGTATTATCTCCTGGGCTTTCTGAAACTTGGATTGTACATCTCCTCAGGTGCTGACCACAGGTTAGCAAACTATGGTTTGTGGGCCAAATCCAGCCTATCCCTTGTTTTGGTAAATACAGTTTTATTGGAACAGAGCCTGGTCCATTTGTTTATATACTGTCTTTGGCTGCTTTCCTGTTACAATAGCAACAAGACCATCTGGTCCACAAAGCCAAATATCTACTATGTCATCCTTTACAAAAAGTTTGCTGACCCCTGCCCTCGACTATGAGCCTCTCAAGAGCTAGGACGAGGATAAGGACTGCTTGCCTCTGCCCCGCAGCCCTGGCGGCGAGGAGGCACAGAAGGCACTTGATAAAAGTTTGCTGAATTAATGAACAGATGAGTGAATGAATAAGTGAATGGAGATGTTATGGGTGCATCACAAAGCCCATGTTTACAATTTCATGCATGGGACTAGTTTCCCAGAGGGCCCAGTGGAACTTTCCACCAACCCCACATGTCTCAGGGTTTCAATGTGTGCCACCAAGAGGAAAGAATTCCAGGTTTCAAGAAGTGTGGGCAACTGTGATGTGCTGGACATCTCCCTGCCCCATCTTTCAGCTCACATTTTCGCTCTAGCTATTGCAGGAGCAACCAGCTGCCGACAGGGGTAGCTGGCAGCACCTGCTTCCGTGGCCCTCCACATCACTTGCTCTCTGCTCCTGGCCCTCTGCTTCTGCCCCTGGGATGCCCAGGAAGGTTCTAGGCCATTCTGGGGCATACCCATCCTTGGAAACGTAGGGTAGTTAACACCCCCAGAAACTCCTGGCCAGTGGGGGATGCACATTCACAGATGAATTGATTCTTCCTGATGTCTCAGGTGGGCAACTGATGCGTGCCCTACATAGTACCTCAGAGGGTCCCCGGGAGAAAAGAGCCCCAGTTACACACAGTGATTTCCCTCCACCCCTGCTTCACCTTTCCCAGTGAGCCACTTCTCTTCCCTGGAATCACGGCCCCAAAATAAATCACCTGCACAGAAGCCCTCAGTCTTGGCCACACAGGTGAAGCAGCCCTGCTCTGGCCGCAGTGGAACAGGTAATCAGGACCTTCAAGCATTTAATGCTTCAGAAGTCTCCAAAGGGGACACATGGTACACTGGCTTCCTGAGGGTGCAGCTACAGGGTACCACGTGCTGGGTGGCTGAAAACAACAGGAATGCATCCTCTCCCAGTTCTGGAGGCCAGAAGTCTGGTAACAAGGTGTCTGCAGGGCTGCACTCCTGCTGAAGGTTCTAAGGGAGGACCCTTCCTTGCTTCCTCCAGCTACTGAGGGCTGGCTCAGGGTTGACCGTGCAGCCCCAATCTCTGCCTCTGTCTTTCCATGGTTTTCTCCTTTCTCTTACGACCCCAGCCACTGGATTTAGGGTATGTCAACATTGTCCCAAAAGGCTCCAGGGAGAGGGAGTTTCCAACTCTCCAACCAATCCTCTGAGGGCTTTCAGGACCATCCTCCACAGGCCAGATGCTAATGTCCCCCGGCGCTTGGCTTGTATTTCTCTTGAGGAACTTAATTTGTCAGCAGGTGATGAAACTCTCCTGTGCGGGATGTGAGACCCCAGGCCACAGCCACCAGGCCTTCCAGAGCTCTGAACCTCCATGTCAGGGGCCAAGAGCTCTCAGCAAACCACTTCTGAAGGAGCAAATGACCTTTGGCACAAAGGCGGGCACACACTCCCTCCTCGTCTGGCCTCCCTGACCCTGGACTTCCCTCGCAGCCTCCCCTGATTTCTCTGGTCTCTGAAGAGAGGGCCTCCACCACAATGCACGGAGATGGAGAAGGAAAGCTGGGACCCCCGAGCCCCCGGGGGGTGAGCGTTCCCTGCAGGGTTTCCTTAAGTGTTACTGATGGTCGAGGGGGAGGTGTCTGGTCCTCCCCTGAGCCTCCTCCAACCCCTGAGACCAGCACAGTGTCTCGTAGACAGCAGGAGCTTAACATGGACTTGCTGAATCGTAACCACGTGGCCTGCCGACCGTGCATGGTCTAGGCTCTGCTTCAGGAAGCAGCCAGGAGCTGGAGCTGCTGGCCATGCTCATGGAAGAGACTCTGAGTCAGAGGAAATGAGACATTTTTGTTTGATTGGATTTTTACTCCGGGCTCAGTCTATAAACAGTAAACATTTAATTTCTTGTCTCACAATTACATTAAAAGGCAGATAAACCCTGGTAAGCCTTCATCTGGCATTTCGGTTTCTAATCGCCCTTTATCCTCTCTCTTACACGCGTGTGCACACACTGAGTTTCTGGGGCAGGCAGGAGAAGGCCGGGTGGGCACCCTGTCTCAGCTGCCATCTCCGGCAGAGCACCCAGGTCCGGCCCTGGAGCACCCTGCTCGACGAGGCAGGGCAGCAGGGCCAGTCACCTCACCTCCTTGGCCCAGGATCTGGCTGGACCCTGACTCATGGGACTTCTCAGGACCTTTGGTATATTCAATGCTCTGTAGCTCTCCATATGGGGAGCAGCTTTTCCTAGATGTCATTAATTGTAAAAGGCCCAGCCCATCTTAGCCAATAAAGGAGGAGACAGGAAGCAAGGCCCCATCTGCCTCTGCAAAGGCCAGTGACATCCTACTGTGACATCTCTGTGCTGCCCTGTGAGAAGCAGTGGGAGTGCTGAGCACAGTCAGGGGTTCTCTTACCGGGGTTGGGGTCCTCCTGAGGACAGCCAGACTTAGAGGAAGCTCAAGCCACCACAGAGGGGAGAGACGCAAGCTGCAGAGTTAGAACATCTGATTTCTGAACTCCACTCAGGTGCTCATCAGCTATGTGACCTCAGCTCAGCCCTCACCTTCCCTGGGCCTCAGCCCCCAGCCCCCAGGATACAAGCACAGCAAGATCAGATCTGTGGCCACATTGAGTCACTTCCTTATCACCAGTGACTGATGCCTTGGGAAACAACCCCATAGTCTTTGGTGCACATTCCCTGCCCCTCCTGGGGCAGGCTGCACCATGGTGGGGCCACTGTAGACTGCTGGTGGCAGCTCTTTGGCCCAGTGCAGGGCTGCCTGTACCAGCCCAGAGCCTCCTTCTCCTTGTCCCATGGCTCACAAATGCAGGTCTTGTTTCACTTTCCATAAAGAAATATCCAGTCCCCACCCCCAGCCAAGGACCCTCTCTTCCCAGGACCTCCCACAGGTCTTCCCCTCCTCCCTTCATGTATCTGGCCTTTCCTGGAATGCTAGTCCAAAGCCAGGGAGGGTCCAGGCTCCCCCTGCCAGGCTGTGCCCAGGGCTGTGCACATGAGCAGCCCAGGGAATGTGCACGCCTGGAGGCGGGGTTGTTATCTGTCCCTGGTTCCTCCCTCGCTCTGGAAGCTACCTGCCCTCCAAAGAGGGAGCCGTTCTTCCCCACAGCATTCCTGGAAGCCCTGTGGCCTAAGCCAGACCAATCAGGTTCCTTCCCTGACACTTTTCCACCAGTACTAAGGAAGACAGGGCGCCTGTCCGTCCCTTCCAGCTTACGGCCAGGAGCTCGAGGCGGTGTGCCCAAGGAGAGCCATGCTGCCACGGGGGCAGAAGGAGAGGGTGGAGGGGCACCCAGTGCCGTCCCATGTCTCTGAGGCTCAGCTCCCCCCAGACCTTGCACCTAAGCTTATTCACCTAGTGCCCTGCTGCTCTCAGGGACCTCAGGCCACTCCTGCACACCTTCACCCTCCTGCTTCTGCCCAACAGGGAAGGGCCCTGGGGGCAGGGCGTGGGGGGGCCAGTCTCAGCAGGGAGCCTCAGACAAGGTTTTTCCCTCTCAGGCACAGCCTCCCCATCAGTAAAATGGCCATATTGCACCAGGTGGTCCTCAGGTGCCTTCCACACCCAGAGGGCAGCACAGCGTGCTGGTCGCAGTGCAGGCGCCCAGCCAGGGCTGCTCAGGCTCCCCCGCTTCCTGCTGTGGGGCTGTAAGTGGCTTGACAGCTCTGAGCCTCTGTTTCTTCTGTTATGAACCTCAGATGGAGTCAGGAAGATGGGATGAGCTGGGGCTTTCCTCATGCTCAGCGCAGTGCCCATTGGTGCTGAGACCTCAGCCTGGGAAGCTGTTATCATCCTGGCTCCCCCATACTCTGAGTATAAGCCCCCATCATGAGCTGGCAGCTCCCTCTTTATTTGGTGTTTATATGAGGGATAGAAAATCATCAGGGCCGACATCAGGCTGAGGTCTGGGGCCTCCTCTTTCCCGAATAAAGAGCTGAGACTCTAAGCTAGTAATGACTTTTCCTTTCAACTGAAATGGCCATGGGAATACTAAAAACCTATTCCCACCCTGATAACCCCACCAACATGCATGAGCACATGCGTGCATATACATGCTCACACACTCAAAGGCTCACACACATGCTATCAGTACGCACTCTCACACATGTGCCGCATGTGTTTGCACACATCTACACACTCACGTGCATGTGTACTCACACATGTGCATGTTCACACACCCACACATCCACACACATACTCCCACACTCACATGTACAAACATGTTCACACACATGGGTACACACACAAATGATCACATATGGACATACCAATGCACACACAACATACACATGTATGCACACAAACACTTCAATACACACACCTCCCCCTCTCCTCTCCACTCAGAGCATATTAGTTGCCTTTTCAGCTCAGTAAATCCCCTTCTAAGCCTTCAGATGGGGCGGAGGGTGGACATGACCACACTGAGATTTCACATGCCAAGTCCCAGCCCTGGAGTCAGTTTTCATGGCCAAGTTATAGACCTCTGTGATGGGAGTTTGTGGTGGAAGCGCAGACATAAGCTCAGCAGAAGAGGGGCAAGTGGGGCTGTGCTGGAGCAGCCTGGGACAAAGGAGAGCCAGGGCTTCAGCCCGTAACTCACAGGACAGCCAGCATCGGGGAATTATGAATGTAAGCCCTGATGATTTTCTATCCCTCATATAAAAACCATTATATAGGGCTTCCCTGGTGGCGCAGTGGTTGAGAATCTGCCTGCCAATGCAGGGGACACAGGTTCGAGCCCTGGTCTGGGAGGATCCCACATGCCACGGAGCAACTAGGCCCGTGAGCCACAACTACTGAGCCTGCGCGTCTGGAGCCTGTGCTCCGCAACAAGAGAGGCCGCGATAGTGAGAGGCCCGCGCACCGCGATGAAGAGTGGCCCCTGCTTGCCACTACTAGAGAAAGCCCTTGCACAGAAACGAAGACCCAGCACAGCAAAGATAAATAAATTAATTAAAAACCATTATATAGGGCTTCCCTGGTGGCGCAGTGGTTGAGAGTCCGCCTGCTGATGCAGGGGACACAGGTTCGTGCCCCGGTCTGGGAAGATTCCACATGCCGCGGAGCGGCTGGGCCCGTGAGCTATGGCCGCTGAGCCTGCGCGTCCAGAGCCTGTGCTCGGCAACGGTAGAGGCCACAACAGTGAGAGGCCTGCGTACCGCAAAAACAAACAAACAAACAAAAAAAAAACATAATATATTCTTCTAATATCTGATCTCAATTTCCTCTCAAGTGAATGGAATTTCCATCCTATAATATACGGATTTGGTGTTCTGCTTGTTCTCTCCAAAAGCACAAAAGAATCTGCAGACGCTAGCTTTCCCCATCACAGGGGCTACCGCCACCCCCCTGCCACACACACCCATTATTTTCTTCCTTACTTCTTTATAGATCATGACCTTTCTGGTTGTTCCAGCTTCCTGCAGACGTGCTGGATTTGCTCAGAAGGTGGGAGTAGGAAACTGCAACTCCCACTTCCGAAGGGAGGTGGGGGTTCCCTTGTCCCCAGAAACTCTGATTTTGTGGCCGAGAACAGCTGTCAGAGCGAGGGGGCACAGGGAGTGCTGAGGAAGAGGGTGCGGCTGAGTCATTTCCCCTCAGACCTGGGTCCTGGGCAGGGTGGGCTTTCGAGGTGGAGGGTGGGGCAGGAAGCTGGCCAATCCCACAGGGACTTAGTAAGTAGGATGAAGTCCTGGCAAGGCCAACAGCAGAGCAACTCTGTTGGATCAAGCGTCTCCCTCCCTCTCAGCTGTACACCCCGTCCACAGGGGTGCAGGCCCGCGAAGGCACTTCTAGGAAGCCTTTCAGACTGACTCATCAGCCCCGCTGCCACCCTGTCCACAACTGGCCCCATATCCTTCTAGACTAGGGGTCGCAGACAGGCAGCGAGGACCCACATCTAGCCCATGGGTAGGTAGCCTTTATCTTGTGTATTTTATTTTTAATCATTGGAATTAGCTGACAACATTTTAGAATTAGATTTTCACACATAGATTTTACCTTCTTTTGGAGAAGAGGCTCACGTTCCTACAGGGCAACATCTGGCTGGAGTGACACGGCAGCCACCCCATTCCCCCCGCCACACACACACACACACGCACTCACACTCAGTGCCCTTGGCGTGTGACTTCTTATGGTGTGGAAGAGCCCATCAGGGCCTCATGTATTGCAGCCACCCTGCCCTACCAGGCCTGGCACAGGGCCTTCCCAGTGCTCACAGGAGCCCCAACCTCGTGACCCTGTGTCTCAAGAAGAGGACAGCTGACCCGAGGCTGGCACCTCTGCCAGTCTATTCTGGACGTGACAGTGCCCAGCTTCTCACTACCCTGGAGACTACCTGCAGCTTCCACAGAGCCCCGCTCTCCTGCCCAAGAGCCCAGGAAGGAGGCGCAGGCCCTAAGGTCATGGGCCAATCTCTGCCCCAAATCCTTCCTTCCCTCCCTCTCGTGGAAAACAGCACTCAGTGCTCACCAGTGTTCTGAGGATGTCCAGCATCATCCCACTTCACCCAGACAGCAGCTGTGGGGAGTGGGCATGGCCCAGAGAGTCTGATGAGCAGGCACCCCTGGGAGGCCCTCAGCCCCAAACATCCCCTGACCTGCACATGCTCTCGCTTTAGTGTTAAGTGTTGCTGCCTTCCTCTCCTTCACTAATGGTATTGGACCTTGGGGACCGGGCTGCCCCTGCTATACGCAACTGGGCTGGGGACACCAATGTTCAAGCAGGACACACATCTTAGGTTGTGGACAAACCTGCCCAGAGTGTCAGAGGGAGGCCATTCTCTGACACTCTGCAGGACTGAACCCAGTCACAGGATGTCTAACTGCAAGAGGCTAGGATTACATTTCTCTGTGTGCCCAGGGGGAGAAGCAGGCTGGAAAGAGGCAGCCACAGAGGGTCGCCCAGCAAATCAGAAGCACTTCCATGTCTGGGACTCCAGTCCCCTCCCTCCAGGCCCAGACCCGTGGCTCTCTGCAGAGACTTCCTGCCACCTTAAACATGCTTTTGAGAGGAGTGATGCCATATATATATATATATATATATATATATATATATATATATATATATATATATATATATATGGCATTTTATTTTATATATGTGTGTGTATGTACATGTATATACATGTATATATTTTTTTAAGAAGAGGGGTAATTTGTTATAAACTGTATATTCAAAATAAAGTTCAGAATATATTATCCCAATGAAGAATCCTGGGAGAAAATGTTACCCTTTCCTTTATATGGAACGTTTAGGTTTAGAAAGATCTCAGACTCCAGTGCCTTCACAGAGGGCAGTCAAGTTCCATAAATGATTGCAGCAGGGTGGTGTAGGAAATAGGGAGGAGTCAGGTCTGTGTACTCAAGAAGACAAAAGGCCACAAAGACACAGTCAATGTCAGCAGTGTCCTGGGCCAAGCGCCACGAGGTGTTTATGGTGACATCACTGGAGAATAGGTATATATCAACTACACTTAATTGTTGAGAAATGTACCCACTGTGGAGGATGCTCCTGAAAGAATAGCTACATGAGGATGGCAACTTATCAGAGATGAAATGAGTCATTAAACAACTGTTCTGCACATGCTGGGGGGACCATCTGAATACAGAGGGCCCGTACAGACCCCAAACACCTGTTTGGGACCCATGAGGCAGGTTTGATGGCCCATTCTAATTTGCACCAGGAACCTTGGCTAAACTCTCAAGTCACAAGACTCTGATGGCCAACCCTACCCCCAGCCCCCGGCCTAGGAAAGACAATGGATCCTGGAGGGAGGCTCTGCAGGCCAGGTTGGAAGAGGGCTGTGCCTTGCCAGGCCCAGGTAGGTGAGGGGTGGGGACTAAGAATTTCTTCTCATCAGGAGCCCAGAGGCTCCTAAGTGGCTCTACCCGAGGTTTCCTGGGAAGCAATCTCGTTTGTCAGGAAGCTGACAGACTGGCAGAGACTTAGCCATGGTTCAGAGCCAGGTCCTAGAGCAAGGGCTGGCTGTGAAGAGACCTCCACCCCCACTTCTAGTCTCAGGTGCCCACATCTGGGAAGCCAAGACTGGGAGGAGAATCCAGCTCTGGCCAGCGCCTCCACCTGGTCCCTGGCCCCTGACTACCTCCATGTGTCCCCTGACCATCTAAGAGAGAATGACAACTAGCTGTTCCTCTGCCTAGAACCCTACAGGTGCCTTTCGACTTTGGTGGTCACAGCCCTCCGGTGCCCGAGGCGGCCTGGTTCTCCAAAGGACCACCCAGCCCCTCCACCCATCCTCTGCAGCATCTGAGTAACCGGCCCCCTCTCCCACACCCCCTCACCTAATCACCCCCCAACTCTGCTCCCAGAAGGAACACTTTGAAGCTTATGGGGGACCCTCCTTTCTGCATCAAGCAGCTCCCTGGGGCCAGAACTGCAGTCAGAGGCTGCTGGTTTGCCGCAGGGTCATGCAGCCTAACTGTAGACACAGACCCTACCCCTCACCCACCCTGCCCCTCACCATGCCCGCTTCACTCTCTGAGCTCCAGCCATGCAGCATCCTTGAAGCTCCTCTAAATGCCCAGAGCCCTCCTGCCACAGAGCCTGGGCACCTTTGCCCCCCACCTCTGCACACGCCCCACCCCCAGCCTTCTCACCACCCCACTTGCACATCCCACTCCCAACTTTCTTGCCCCCTCCCCCTCCTCTGTACATTCCACGCCTGCCCCACAGTCTTCCTGTTCTTCCCAGTCTCTTAGTGGTTCTCAGCGCCCCAGCGAACACAACAATGTCTCGAGATACTGTTGGCTGTCAGAACTGGAGGAATCTTACTGGCCCTTAGTGGGTAGAGGCTAGGAGTACTGTTAACCATCCTGCCACTCATAGGACAGGCCCAGCAATGAAGTACCCAGCCCAGAATGCCAGGAGTGCTAAGGTCTAGAAACCCTGCCCTAAGCCACTTCGTCCAGCACCATCTTTCAGACCCTGCAGCTTGCCTGTCTGCCCCCTTCCTCCTGAGCTGTGGCCTCTCCCTCCCACACAGCTCCCTGGCACAGCAGGTGGGCGTCACTGAGGTCTGAAGTCACAGGGAAGGCTTCAGAGAGCAGGTGCAGGATCTGCTTCTGCAGGATAATGAGTCTGAGGCAGGAGGAAGTGATAGACAGTGTGGTGGGTCGGGCCTGGGAGCCCACGAGCCCAGCCCAGAGGCAAGGACAGGCTCATCTGGACACAGAGAGGCTCATGCATGCTGAGGGTGGGAAGCTTACAGGAGCCTGTCAAAGGCTCAGCCACCTGTGCCCACCATGGTGGAGGAGCCCAGCTGGGGGTGGGAGGAGGCCTGTGAGAGTAGCACCAGCCATTTCAGCTGCCCAGGGCCATAACTCCATCCAGACGGGCCCACCCAGCTGCAGGCAAGCAGTGTGCTCCCAGGAACGGACCAGCTCCCTCCCGTAGCCCCCAGACCAGGCCATGGCTTGCTTCCCCATCATTCCCATGAAGCCCCAAGCCCATCCTCTGGAGATACTGACTCTGTGACAAGTCCAGGCATGCAAGGAAGCCCCCCTCTTGGAGGCCTATCTCCCTAGGGAACAAGGCCCCTCAGTGCCTGTGACCATGGGGAAGAGAAGGCCAGGGGGTGACATCTCCACCTTGCCCTAACTGGTCCTTGCATGCCCCAGCCCCATCCCACTGGCCCTGGCACAGGTCTGGCCTGAGCTGCCACTCTCTCAGGTACTAAGCAGGTTGGGGGGATGCACCTTCAGCCGACAGTGTGAAACAGGCAGGGTCCGGAGGTCTGGGCAACTCTGGGTGCACACTGGGCCAGCTACCCAGCATGGGGTTGAGAACATCACAGATCAGCTGGTCTGGGGCTTCAGTCCCATGAACTGGCAAGGCTCCCGGGCCACTCAGGGTTCACCAGTTCAGTCAGTGGGTTCCCAGGGTGCTTCAACTTGCTTTTGTTAATTAGTTGATAAATTCAACAACTACTCACTAGACACCTACCATGTGCTGGGACTGGACAAAGGATAAACTTCCAAAGCCACTACTTGTTCCAGAGGAAGAGAGAGATAACGAGTGAACAGTGAATATATAAGAGTCAGTGAATGGGGTGGGGTGGGGATTCTACTTTGGCTATGGTGGTCAAGAAAAGCCTCTTGGGGAAGATGACAAGTTGAGAAGGAGCCAATCTCAGGAAGACCTGGGGATGGACCATTTCAGGCACAGAAAAAAGCACGTGCAAAGGCCCTGAGGCATAAGTAAGCATGCAGCACAGAGGAGAGGCTTGGGTTGGGTTCTAGGTATCCTTGCCCTGGTCAGCCCACATATGCTGTTCACTCTTTGCTCAGGGACCATGTGGCCTCCCTGATCTCTGACAGTTGTCCTCGTCTCCTGGTACAGAGGAAGAATGGAGCAAAGGGCAGGTGGCCCCAGAAACTCAGAAGAAGACAGCCTGCCAATCACCAATGCTTGCTAGGGCAGAGGAGCTGCCCAGAGAGGGAGCTGGACCCCAGCTCAGGCTCCTCCCAGCCCTGGGTCCTGGGCAACTAACTGCCCACCTGCCTTCTGTGTCTGCTCCAGCCGTCCCTTACATCTTCATGCTAAGGCTCAGCTCTCCCCAGAGCCTTCCTGGCAGGAAGGACTATGGGCAGGAAGGGAGGGAGGGAGTCACATCTCTAACTCATCATTCTCCTTAATATGCTTTCATTCTTCAGCTTAATTCAGTGAGAACTGAGGACCTACTATGGGCAAGGCTCTCTGCTAGGTCTTCTGGAGGGAGGGTGGGTGCAGTGACGACCACACCAGAAAAGGAGAGATTAAGTCAGTTTCATGAGTCAGAGACTTTTCCTAGAATAGATGCCATCTATGTTTGTTATATAGAGCTTCTCTCTGCCAGAGACTGTTCTAAGTGCTTACATGTGTTATCTCATTCAGTCCTTACAACAACCCTATGAAGTGGGTACTATTATCTTCGTTTTATAAATAAGAGAAGAGAAGCACAGAGAAGCTAAGTGACTTGTTCAAGGTCGCATAGCTGGGGAGTGGTGGAACCTGGATTTGGACCAGGAATTCTGGCTTCAGAGCCCAGGCTCCTACCTTCCATGCCCTGATGCCTCTTAGAATGTGGCATTTGAGCTCGGCCTTGAAGGATGGGTAGAATATGACAGGTGGAGCCAGGGTTTGCCAAAGAGAGAAAGGGTATGCCAGAGGGCAGAGCCAGCACAAGAAAGGCTCCCAGATGGGAAAATCAACCCGTAGCTGCACCTGAAGTAGAGGCAGAGGCTGGGCTCTCTGAGAGAGTAATGGTGTCTGTCCTGCAAGGGCTGACAGCAAGGAGGCTCTCTGGGCTTGGAGCCTGGTCATATCCCCCACACAGGCCCCTGTTCTCCCCTCCCTGGTTTACCAGCACCTCCTGCCATCAAGAACAGCCACAGCTTCACCTGCCCTGTGCTCTGCTGAGTTTCTCACCTGACCCTGTCCCTGAGCCCTCAGACAAGGCAGCCGGGTAGAGGCTGTTATGGTGCCTACTTTACAGATGAGGAAACCGAGGCTTAGGCAGGCTGAGAAAGCTACCCCTCACACAGCTTTGAGGGGCTAGGTCAGGGCACTTACCCTGTGCTGCAGAGCCCAAAGCTCACAGGGCCCTCCCCAGCAGCCCTCTGAGACTTCTTCTGTCCTGTTTCCCCCTCCCCACTCCCTGAACAGGGCACACCTGCCAGCAACACAGAGCCACTCACAACCTTGATAGCTCCAGCCTGCAGAAATAGAGAAAAGTGATGGCCATGTGAATCACTTTTATGACACTTATAAGAGAGTCGTAATTAATTTCCCAAATGCACATAAGACTCAGGGGATAGACTGGGTGCTATTCACGGACTGCACAATCGTGGGACAATTTTAGGCAAATGAACAGACAGTATTATTTGCTTTTCTAACTACTGCCTGGTGCATTTTGGTCTTGATGATGGCATTTCCAAAGCAACTTCAGAAAGAGATTAGAGAAGTAACATTTTTAATCTTTAGGAGAAACCAAGATGTGAGGGAGATTTAATGTCTGGGTTCTTATTGGGGGTGGGGAGGGGGGTGCGGATGGTTAGCACTATGTTTTCTAGAGTTAGGGCAAGATATAACACCAAATAAAACCACAAAATCACTTACTGTGTAAATGGCTACATTATCTCTAATTACTCTTACTTAGGCTACGTGCCCCCACCCCAACCTCAAGAGAGAAAGAAAAGGAGTCCACCTACAGATGTGGGCTGAATCATCAGGGCAGCTGAGTTGAAGACCACCACTCACCAGGAGGATTGGGGACCCCAGAAGAAGCCCCTACCCCACCCCCATGGTCTGGGATTCCACTGTAGAGACGTACACTTCTCAAGTGATGCAAATACTCTCAGGGAGAGTGGTCACTTTAGTGAAAAACAGACTGGACCTTAACTTGGTGGAGAAGGAGGGTGTGATACCAAAAAGAAATAGATATTTGGTCTTTGTCCATAGTTGCTGACACACAGTTCCTAAAACTCTTGGAATCTCAGGATTCGACTGCCTCCTGGGGACCCCTAAATGGAGGGCTGGTCAGGAAAGACCAAGCCTTGAATAGAAAGTTGGAGACTTCAGCCTCTTCCCTCCCTTCTGGGAGGGGAGTGGGGCTGGAGATTGAGTTAGTCATCGATGGCCAATGATTTACTCAATCACGTCCACATAATGGAACCTCTATAAAAACTTCCAAAGGAAGGGGTTTGGAGAGCTTCTGGGTTGGTGAACGCATTCGCATGCTGGGAGGGTGGTGCGCTCAGAGAGCAGGGAAGCTCAGTGCACTCTCCCACACCTTGCCCTATGCATCTCTTCCATTTGGCTGTTCCTGAGTTGCATCCTTTATAACAAACCAGTAATAGTAAGTAAAGCACTTTCCTGAGTTCTGTGAACCAGTCTAGCACATTTTCAAACCAAAGGAGGGAGTCTTGGGAACTCCCAATTTATAATCAGAAGTACAGGTGGCCCAGGACTTGTGGCTGACATCTGAGGTGAGGATAGTCTTGTGGGACTGAGCCCTTAGCCCGTGAGTTCTGCACTGACTAGCTCTGGGTAGTTAGTGTCAGACTTGAATGGAATTGAAGGACACCCAGTTGGTATCTGGAGAGTTGGAGAACTAGTTGGCATGGAGAAAAAAAGGTCCACACATTTGGTGTCAGAAGTGCTGGTTGTTAAAAAAACAGTTCATAAAGGGAGAAAGAAATCCAGAACGCACCCGGAAAAGACAAAAAGGGGCCAGGTGGCAGTATCGCAGGAAGGAAGGACAAACAAGGTGGCATAGGTTTGATTGATGTTGGGCATTGTGCCAAGGGAGGGCAGGCAGCGGGAGAGGGGAACGTGAGAGGTCAGTGGACACCCCCTTATACCCTTCACTCAGCATTCACCACCCAACCAATGCCAGCCCCTGCATCTCAGCCCAAGGGCAATTTCTGGTCACAGGAGAGTGCTAGCCCAGTGCTCACAGCGGAACAGAGCAGAGGGGCCCTGGATTGAATGTCCCCAGGAGCAGCCTTCGTCCAATAATGCCCAGGAGCTGGTGGATAAACACCCAGCTTCCCCACCCTTCAGGCAAGACCACTTTGAGGCCTGTCCCACAGCATCTCCCAGAGCTGCTCAGGGTTTGAGCCCCAGTTACCCACAGCAGTAACCTGCTTACTGGCCTCTCTGCCTTCACGGGCTCACTCCTCTTCCCTACCAGCACTCCCCGGGTCTACTCCAAAGTCAACTCCTTGCACTGACGTTCTCACCTCTGGGTCTGCTTCTGGGGAAACCCAGCAAGAGACAGGCTCTCCAAATGACCCAGCTCAGATCACATGCCCATCTCACTATTGCCAGACAGGTAGCATATTTATTGTCCAGATCTGGGCCACAGGTGGCCTGAGATTCCCTGCTGGACAGTGCAGTAAAGAGCAACTGGAAATTTACAGTGAGGGAGGCAAGGGCATTCCAAACGGAGGGGTCAGTGTGAGCAAAGGTGTGGAAGTGAGGGATGGCCCAGGGAATGACAGGAGCCAGGTGGTGACAGAGGATGGTTTTATGGCAAAGGAGGCTGGGGCTGGCGAGGAGGGGTAAGTTGTGAAGGATCTCATGTGGAAATGGGAGTAGCCTGCAGAAGGGGTTGGACCGATATTGTCTGAGGTCTCCTCTAGCTCTGAAGTGTTGTGGGACTGGGGTGGTGTCAGGAACTGATTAGGGTGAAAGTGAGAGTTTGGTGCTAATCAGGGGAAGGTCATAGGTCACATTCTTTAAGGATCCCCATGGTCAGTCCCATGCTTAGGGGTCAGATGTGGGTGAGAGTGTGGCTGAGTCAATGCACCTCTTCTAGGATGACACCAGCCAGCACTGAGCACAGTTTGGGATGGGATGTGGTGAGAGCCCAGGCCCCAGGCTGAGCCTCAGGCAAAAGCCCGGGTCACCTTCAAGGGCATTGGTACTTCCTGGTGAAGAGGCTGCCCAGGGGAGGCAGGAAAGGGAGCTGGTCTTTATAAGCTCATCCTATGGGCTGGGCACTTGCCACTATTACCTCACTTTCTAGCTACGAAGTCAGGAAGTAGATACTGTACCCATTTTACATATGAGGAAACTGAGGCTCAGAATTAGGGGGCCTACTGAGGTCATATAGCAGAAAGGGAACATTCACGCTCAGGTTTGCCCAACTTCAAAGCCAGTCACAACTCTTGATGTGGAGCAGAGTGACTGGGGAACTCTTCAGGTAGTGTGGTCAGGGAGGGCTTCTTGGAGGAGGTGGTTTTTAAGCTGAGGCTAAATTAAGACATTGAACTGATGAAAGTAAAAAGCTGGGCAGAAGGAGCAACAAACATCAGTGCCTGGCAGGGGTGAGGTAAGAAGTGGACATATTCAGATATATTTGGGAGTCAGAGCTGACTGACTGAATAAAAACAAGAATAAGTCCCTTGCCCTCAGGGAGGGGTCTCATGTCTCAAAAAGAGTGGCCATCCAGGGGCACTGGGTGACAGTTTCTGGTACCTGGAAATCAGGGGACCTGGGCTCCTGTCATCCTTCGTCCACTTACTTGTTGTGACTTGGCACAAACTTTTCTCCCCTCTGAGTTTTTGTCTCTGAAATGGAATAAGAACGCTTGTAGGGCTGCCCCACAGGGGGTCATCTGAAGCAAGTAAAGCAATGGCCCTGGATGCTCCACCAACTCTCAACCACAGAAGGGTCTCTCTCCAGGACCTGGAAATGAGCACTGGATTGAAATGTGGATCATGGATATGAGTGTGAAAAGTGCTACGATGACAACACACACAACCAGGGAAGAAGACAAGAGTCTGGATGGGAGAACTATGGGGTGGATAGGGCATCTTGGAAGAAGTGGCTTTTAATCTGGGCCTAGATGTCCGGCTCACGGTCAAGCAGAAATGGAGGAAGATGACTAGCAGAGGAGGGCACAGCACATGCAAGAGCGCAGAGGTGGGAAATGACAAACACATCTGGAAAGCAGAGCGCAGGGCAGAGACTGGCCTCAGGGAAACACCAAGGGGGGAAATGCTATTCACCCAACTGCTAGGATTGCCAGGAAACCACCAAAGTCTCTGGGGAAGACCCTCCTCCATTACCCAAAATGGCCCCAGACTGGCCCCCAATACCCTCCAAGACAGTGCCAACAGTAAGAGCAGACAGAACCAAAAATAGATGAGAAATGTAAAATGAATAAATATTGAATGCAACCCGGTGGCTAAAGCCACGACAGTCTTGGGGACGGGGTGACGGATACATCTACACGTGGAACTGCTCCTATAGAACACCGACTGAACGCTGGAAGAAGACCTCAGACCTCCCAAAAGGCAAGAAACTCCCCACATACCTGGGTAGGGCAAAAGAAGAAAGAAAAAACAGAGACAAAAGAATAGGGACGGGACCTGCACCAGTGGGAGGGAGCCGTGAAGGAGGAAATGTTTTCACACACTAGAAGCCCCTTCTCGGGCAGAGACTGCGGGTGGCGGAGGGGGGAAGCTTCGGAGCCACGGAGGAGAGCGCAGCAACGGGGGTGCGGAGGGCAAAGCTGGGAGATTCCTGCACAGAGGATCGGTGCCCACTAGCACTCACTAGCCCGAGAGGCTTGTCTGCTCACCCGCCGGGGCAGGCGGGGCTGGGAGCTGAGGCTCGGGCTTCGGTCGGAGCGCAGGGAGAGGACTGGCGGTGTGAACACAGCCTGGAGGGGTTAGTGCACCACGGCAAGCCGAGAGGGAGTCCGGGAAAAAGTCTGGACCTGCCGAAGAGGCAAGAGACTTTTCCTTCCCTCTTTGTTTCCTGCTGCGCGAGGAGAGGGGATTAAGAGCGCTGCTTAAAGGAGCTCCAGAGACGGGCACGAGCTGCGGCTATCAATGCGGACCCCAGAGACGGGCATGAGACGATAAGGCTGCTGCTGCCGCTACCAAGAAGTCTGTGTGCGAGCACAGGTCACTATCCACACGTTGCCTCCCAGGAGCCTGTGCAGCCCGCCACTGCCAGGGTCCCGTGATGCAGGGACAACTTCCCCGGGAGAACGCACAGCGCGCCTCAGGCTGGTGCAATGTCACTCCGGCCTCTGCCGCCGCAGGCTCTCCCTGCACTCCGTACCCCTCCCTCCCCCCGGCCTGAGTGAGCTAGAGCCCCCTAATCAGCTGCTCCTTTAACCCCATCCTGTCTGAGCGAAGAACAGACACCCTCCGGCGACCTACACGCAGAGCCGGGGCCAAATCCAAAGCTGAACCCCAGGAGCTGTGCGAACAGAGAAAGGGAAATCTCTCCCAGCAACCTCAGGAGCAGCGGATTAAATCCCCACAATCAACTTGATGTACCCTGCATCTGTGGAATACATGAATAGACAACGAATCATCCCAAATTGAGGAGGTGGACTTTGGGAGCAAGATAGATTATTTTTTCCCCTTTTCCTCTTTTTGTGAGTGTGTATGTGTATACTTCTGTGTGAGATTTTGTCTGTATAGCTTTGCTTTCACCATTTGTCCTAGGGTTCTGCCCATCCGTATTTTTTTTTTTACTTTCAAAAATTTTTTTCTTAATAATTATTTTTATTTTAATAACTTTATTTTATTTTATCTTACTTTATTTTATTTTACCCTTTCTTTCTTTCTTTCTTTCTTTCTTTCATTCTATTTTTTCTCACTTTTATTCTGAGCTGTGTGGAGGACAGGCTCTTGGTGCTCCAGCTAGGTGTCAGTGATGTGCCTCTGAGGTGGGAGACTGAACTTCAGGACGCTGGTATACAAGAAACCTCCCAGCTCCATGTAATATCAAATGGAGAAAATCTCCCAGAGATCTCCATCTCAAAACCAACAACCAGCTTTACTCAATGACCAGCAAGCTACAAGCTGGACACCCTATGCCAAACAACTAGCAAGATAGGAACAGAGCCCCATCCATTAGCAGAGAGGATGCCTAAAATCATAATAAGGCCACAGACACCCCAAAACACACCAGCAGACGTGGACCTGCCCACTGGAAAGACAAGATCCAGCCTCATCTGCCAAAACACAGGCACTAATTCCCTCCACCAGGAAGCCTACACAACCCACTGAAACAACCTTAGCCACTGGGGACAGACACCAAAAACAACGGGAACTACAAACCTGCAGCCAGTGAAAAGGAGAACCCAAACACAGTAAGATAAGCAAAATGAAAAGACAGAAAAACACACAGCAGATGAAGGAGCAAGGTAGAAACACACCACACCTAACAAATGAAGAGGAAATAGGCAGTCTACCTGAAAAAGAATTCAGAATAATGATAGTAAAGGTGATCAAAAATCGTGGAAACAGAATAGAGAAAATGCAAGAAACATTTAACAAGGACCTAGAAGAAGTAAAGAGGAAACAAGCAATGATGAACAACACAATAAATGAAATGAAAAATACTCTAGAAGGGATCAATAGCAGAATAACTGAGGCAGAAGAAGGGATAAGTGACCTGGAAGATAAAATAGTGGAAATAGCTACTGCAGAGCAGAATAAAGAAAAAAGAATGAAAAGAACTGAGGACAGTCTCAGAGACCTCTGGGACAACATTAAATGCACCAACATTCAAATTATAGGGGTCCCAGAAGAAGAAGAGAAAAAGAAAGGGACTGAGAAAATATTTGAAGAGATTATAGTTGAAAACTTCCCTAATATGGGAAAGGAAATAGTTAATCAAATCCAGGAAGCATAGAGAGTCCCATACAGGATAAATCCAAGGAGAAACATGCCAAGACACATATTAATCAAACTATCAAACATTAAATACAAAGAAAACATACTAAAAGCAGCAAGGGGGCTTCCTTGGTGGCGCAGTGATTGACAGTCCGCCTGCCGATGCAGGGGACACGGGTTCATGCCCCGTTTCGGGAAGATCCCACATGCCGTGGAGCAGCTGGGCCCATGAGCTATGGCCGCTAGGCCTGCACGTCTGGAGCGTGCGCTTTGCAACAGGAGAGGCCACAACAGTGAGAGGTCCGCATACCGAAAAAGGAAAAAAAAAAAATCAGCAAGGGATTGAGGATATGGGGAGGGGGAAGGGTAAGCTGTGATAAAGTGAGAAAGTGGTATGGACATATATACAATACCAAACGTAAAAGAGATAGCTAGTGGGAAGTAGCCACATAGCACAGGGAGATCAGCTAGGTGGTTTGTGACTACCTAGAGGAGTGGGATAAGGAGGGTGGGAGTGAGGGAGACACAAGAGGGAAGAGATATGGGAACATGTGTATATGTATAACTGATTCACTTTGTTATAAAGCAGAAAATAACACACCACTGTAAAGCAATTATACTCCAATAAAGATGTAAAAAAAAAAAAAAAGCAGCAAGGGAAAAAGCAACAGATAACACACAAGGGAATCCCCATAAGGCTAAGAGCTGCTCTTTCAGCAGAAACTCTGCAAGCCGGAAGGGAGTGGCAGTACATATCTAAAGTGATGAAGGAGAAAAACCTGCAACCAAGATTACTCTACACAGCAAGGATCTCATTCAGATTTGATGAAGAAATTAAAACCTTTACAGACAAGCAAAAGCTAAGAGAGTTCAGCACCACCAAACCAGCTTTACAACAAATGTTAAAGGAACGTCTCTAGGCAAGAAACACAAGAGAAGGAAAAGACCTACAATAACAAACACAAAACAATTAAGAAAATGGGAATAGGAATATACATATCAATAATTACCTTAAATGTAAATTGATTAAATGCTCCCACCAAAAGACACAGACTGGCTGAAAGGATACAAAAACAAGACCTATATATATGCTGTCTACAAGAGACCCACTTCAGACCTAGAGACACATACAGACTGAAAGTGATGGGATGGAAAAAGATATTCCATGCAAATGGAAATCAGAAGAAAGCTGGAGTAGAAATTCTCATATCAGAGAAAATAGACTTTAAAATAAAGACTATTACAGGAGACAAAGAAGGACACTACATAATGATCAAGAGATCGATCCAAGAAGAAGATATAACAATTGTAAATATTTATGCACCCAACATAGGAGCACCTCAATACATAAGGCAAATACTAACAGCCATAAAAGGGGAAATCGACAGTAACACATTCATAGTAGGGGATTTAACACCCCACTTTCACCAATGGACAGATCATCCAAAATGAAAATAAATAAGGAAACACAAGCTTTCAATGATACATTAAAAAAGATGGACTTAATTGATATTTATAGGATATTCCATCCAAAAACAACAGAATACACATTTTTCTCAAGTGCTCATGGAACATTCTCCAGGATAGATCATATCTTGGGTCACAAATGTAGCTTCGGTAAATTTAAGAAAATTGAAATTGTATCAAGTATCTTTTCCAACCACAACGCTATGAGACTAGATATCACTTACAGGAAAAGATCTGTAAAAAATACAAACACATGGAGCTAAGCAATACACTACTTAATAACGAGGTGATCACTGAAGAAATCAAAGAGGAAATCAAAAATTACCTAGAAATAAATGACAATGGAGACACGATGACTCAAAATCTATGGGATGCAGCAAAAGCAGTTCTAAGAGAGAAGTTTATAGCAATACGATCCTACTTTAAGAAACAGGAAACATCTCAAATAAACAACCTAACCTTGCACCTAAAGCAATTAGAGAAAGAATAACAAAAAAAAAAAAACCAAAGTTAGCAGAAGGAAAGAAATCATAAAGATCATATCAGAAATAAATGAAAAAGAAATGGAGGAAATGATGGCAAAGATCAGTAAAACTAAAAGCTGGTTCTCTGAGAAGATAAACAAAATTGATAAACCACTAGCCAGACTCATCAAGAAAAAAAGGGAGAAGACTCAAATCAATAGAATTAGAAACGAAAAAGGAGAAGTAACAACTGACACTGCAGAAATACAAAGGATCATGAGAGATTACTACAAGCAACTCTATGCCAATAAAATGGACAACCTGGAAGAAATGGACAGATTCTTCGAAATGCACAACCTGCCGAGACTGAACCAGGAAGAAATAGAAAATATGAACAGACCAATCACAAGCATTGAAATTGAAACTGTGATTAAAAATCTTCCAACAAACAAAAGCCCAGGACCAGATGGCTTCACAGGCGAATTCTATCAAACATTTAGAGAAGAGCTAACACCTATCCTTCTCAAACTCTTCCAAAATATAGCAGAGGGAGGAACACTCCCAAACTCATTCTACAAGGCCACCATCACCCTGATACCAAAACCAGACAAGGATGTCACAAATAAAGAAAACTACAGGCCAATATCACTGATGAACATAGATGCAAAAATCCTCAACAAAATACTAGCAAACAGAATCCAACAGCACATTAAAAGGATCATACACAATGATCAAGTGGGGTTTTTTCCAGGAATGCAAGGATTCTTCAATATATGCAAATCAATCAACGTGATACACCACATTGGTAAACTGAAGAAGAAAAACCATATGATCATCTCAATAGATTCAGAGAAAGCTATTGAGAAAATTCAACACCCATTTATGATAAAAACCCTGCAAAATGTAGGCATAGAGGGAATTTTCCTCAACATAATAAAGGCCATGTATGACAAACCCACAGCCAACATCATCCTCAATGGTGAAAAACTGAAACCATTTCCACTAAGATCAAGAACAAGACAAGGTTGCCCACTCTCACCACTCTTATTCAACATAGTTTTGGAAGTTTTAGCCACAGCAATCAGAGAAGAAAAAGAAATAGAAGGATTCCAAATTGGAAAAGAAGAAGTAAGGCTGTCACTGTTTGCAGATGACATGACAGTATACATAGAGAATCCTAAAGATGCCACCAGAAAACTACTAGAGCTAATCAATGAATTTGGTAAAGTAGCAGGATACAAAATTAATGCACAGAAATCTCTGGCATTCCTATACACTAATGATGAAAACTCTGAAAGTGAAATTAAGGAAACACTCCATTTACCACTGCAACAAAAAGAATAAAATATCTAAGAATAAACCTACCTAAGGAGACAAAAGACATGTATGCAGAAAACTATAAGACACTGATGAAAGAAATTAAAGATGATACAAACAGATGGAGACATATACCATGTTCTTGGATTGGAAGAACCAACATTATGAAAATGGGTCTACTACCCAAAGCAATCTACAGATTCAATGCAATCCCTATCAAGCTACCAATGGCATTTTTCACAGAACTACAACAAAAAAAATCTCACAATTTGTATAGAAACACAATAGACCCTGAAGAGCCAAAACAATCGTGAGAAAGAAAAACTGAGCTGGTGGAATCAGGCTCCCTGACTTCAGACTATACTACTAAGCTACAGTAATCAAGACAGTATGGTATTGGCACAAAAACAGAAATATAGATTAATGAAACAGGTTAGAAAGCCCAGAGATAAACCCACGCACATATGGTCACCTTATCTTTGATAAAGGAGGCAAGAATATACAGTGGAGAAAAGACAGCCTCTTCAATAAGTGGTGCTGGGAAAACTGGACAGGTATGTGTAAAAGTATGAAATGAGAACATTCCTTAACACCATACACAAAAATAAACTCAAAATGGATTAAAGACCTAAGTGTAAGGCCAGATACTATCAAACTCTTATAGGAAAACATAGGCAGAACACTCTATGCCATAAATCACAGCAAGATCCTTTTGGACCCACCTCCTAGAGAAATGGAAATAAAAACAAAAATAAACAAATGGGACTTAATGAAACTTAAAAGCTTTTGTACAGCAAAGGAAACCATAAACAAGACCAAAAGACAACCCTCAGAATGGGAGAAAATATTTGCAAATGAAGCAACTGACAAAGGATTAATCTCCAAAATTTACAAGCAGCTCATGCAGCTGAATAACAAAAAAACAAGCAACCCAATCCAAAAATGTCTACCCCCTAAATAGACATTTCTCCAAAGAAGATATACAGATTGCCAACAAACACATGAAAGAATGCTCAACATCATTAATCATAGAGAAATTCAAATCAAAACTACAATGAAATATCATCTCACACCAGTCAGAATGGCCATCATCAAAAAAATCTAGAAACAGTAAATGTTGGAGAGGGTGTAGAGAAAAGGGAACACTCTTGCACTGTTGCTGGGAATGTAAATTGATACAGTGACTATGGAGAACAGTATGGAGGTTCCTTAAAAAACTACAAATAGGAATACCATACCACGCAGCAATCCCACTACTGGGCATATACCCTGAGAAAACCATAATTCAAAAAGAGTCATGTACCACAGTGTTCATTGCAGCTGTATTTACAATAGCCAGGACATGGAAGTAACCTAAGTGTCCATCAACAGATGAACGGATGAAGAAGATGTGGCACATACATACAATGGAATATTACTCAGCCATAAAAAGAAACGAAATTGAGTTATTTGTAGTGAGGTGGATGGACCTAGAGTCTGTCATACAGAGTGAAGTAAGTCAGAAAGAGAAAAATAAATACCGTATGCTAACACATATATATGGAATCTAAGGGGGAAAAAAAGGTCTTGAAGAACCTAGGGTTAAGACAAGAATAAAGACACAGACCTACTAGAGCATGGACTTTAGGATATGGGGAGGGGGAATGGTAAGCTGTGACAAAGTGAGAGAGTGGCATGGACATATATACACTACCAAACGTAAAATAAATAGCTAGTGGGAAGTAGCCGCATAGCACAGGCAGATCAACTAGGTGGTTTGTGACCACCTAGAGGGGTGGGATAGGGAGGATGGGAGGGTGGGAGATGCAAGAAGGAAGAGATATGGGAACATATGTATATGTATAACTGATTCACTTTGTTATAAAGCAGAAACTAACACACCATTGTAAAGCTATTATACTCCAATAAAGACGTTTAAAAAAATAAAATTTAATTTAAAAAATGAATAAATATTATTTAAGGGACTGAGTAATGCCATGAATTTTTCAGTGGCAGAAAACAGCAGAGAACTTATTTAAAAATGCATGAATTTCATATTTGATTATAAGTCAGAAGCAGCCAGAAAGAGAGAGGGAGAGTGCAGGGCGGTGGCAAAAGACGCCAGCAGCCTTGCAGACTGGAATTTATGAGGTTATTCCTAACGGGGAAGGAGTGACATGGTGATTAGTTAATTACTACTCAGCCACCTGTAATTAAGGCACAACTGGAATTGGTGTACAATGAATTAAACTACCACATAAAGCTGCTACCCAAATTGAGCCCAGGACCTTGATTACTGATTGAGGAGGCTATTACCGCGGCTTCACCATTGTGATTTCAGTAGTGTCTCTCTCCAACAACATGTTACACAGCTAGTGGGGAACTTGAGCTGAAGAAATGCACTGTCTGGTGAGGGCGTGATCCTGATGTCACACTTAGGGTGGGGCTCCCCATGGCTGGAGCCTGGCCCAGAGAATGTTCTCAATGACCGTGTAGGGAAGGGTGTGGAGGACAGGGAGCAGTGATGGTGGGAGGGAAGGAAAGATGGGAGGGGCAGGAATGCTGCTAAAAAAGAAGACAAGGATCTGTCCTCTTTCCTCCAAGAGCACTGCCATCCTCCTGGGCTCCCTGTCACCCTTGTTTGTTTCTGAGACCATGGTAACCATGATGGAGGCTACTGCAACAGTCCATTCTAGGTGCCCCCTCCAGTGTATTCTCACACAGTGGCCAGGGTGATCTTTTAGAGGCAAGCCAAAACATGTCTCTCTACTGCTTAAAACTCTCCAGTGGATTTCTACCATAATGAGAATAAAATTTACTCTCCGAATCATGACTTAGAAAAGTCCTGGTGTGACCCGATTCCTACTACCTTTCTGCTTCACTTCTCCCTCTCCCCCTCATTTACATGGCCCAACCATACTGGTCTCTTTGTGCCACAAAATCTCTAAGCTCAAGTTCACCCCAGGACTTTTGCATGTGCTGTTCTAGCTGCCTGGAGCTCTTTTCCCATTAAGGAGGTCTCAGCTGAAATGTCACCATCTCAGAAAGTCCTGTCCTAACTTCCTCGTCTAAACTAGCCCCACCACCATCACCATTATTCTCTGTCACATGAACCCTGATTAGTTCCTTCACGGCATACCCCAGGATCTGAGTTAGCTTCCTCAGGTATGTTATTCCCTGTTCATGCCCTGTTCTCTCATTAAAATATAGCCTCCATGGAGAAAAGACTGCCTCCTCAATAAGTGGTGCTAGGAAAACTGGACAGGTACATGTAAAAGAATGAAATGAGAACACTTCCTAATACCATACACAAAAATAAACTCAGAATGGATTAAAGACCTAAATGTAAGGCCAGACACCATCAAACTCTTAGAGGAAAATATAGGCAGAACACTCTATGACATAAATCACAGCAAGATCCTTTTTGACCCACCGCTTAGACAAATGGAAATGAAAAGAAAAATAAACAAATGGGACCTAATGAAACTTAAAAGCTTTTTCACAACAAAGGAAACCATAAGCAAGACAAAAGACAGCCCTCAGAATAGAAGAAAATATTTGCAAATGAAGCAACTGACAAAGGATTAATCTCCAAAATATATAAGCAGCTCATGCAGCTCAATATCAAAAAAACAAACAACCCAATCCAAAAATGGGCAGAAGACCTAAAGAGACATTTCTCCAAAGAAGATACAGATTGCCAATAAACACATGAAAGAATGCTCAACATCACTAATAATTAGAGAAATGCAAATCAAAGCTACAATGAGGTATCACCTCACACCAGTCAGAATGGCCATCATCAAAAAATCTACAAACAATAAATGCTGGAGAAGGTGTGGAGAAAAGGGAACCCTCTTGCACTGTTGGTGGGAATATAAATTGATACAGCCACTATGGAGAACAGTATGGAGATTCCTTACAAACCTAAAAATAGAACTACCGGGCTTCCCTGGTGGCACAGTGGATGGGAGTCCGCCTGCCGATGCAAGGGACACAGGTTTGTGCCCTGGTCCGGGAAGATCCCACATGCCATGGAGCGGCTGGGCCCGTGAGCCATGGCCGCTGAGCCTGCATGTCCTGTGCCTGTGCTCCACAATGGGAGAGGCCACAACAGTGAGAGGCCTGCGTACCGCAAAAAAAAAAAAAAAAAAATAGAACTACCATATGGCCCAGCAATCCCACTACTGGGCATATATCCTGAGAAATCCATAATTCAAAAAGAGACATGTACCATAATATTCAATGGAGCACTATTTACAATAGCCAGGACATGGAAGCAACCTAAGGGTCCATCAACAGATGAATGGATAAAGATGTGGCACATATATACAATGGAATATTACTCAGCCACAAAAAGAAACGAAATTGAGCTATTTGTAGTGAGGTGGATGGACCTAGAGTCTGTCATACAGAGTGAAGTAAGTCAGAAAGAGAAAAACAAATACCGTATGCTAACGCTTATACATGGGGAAAATTTGGTTCTGACAAACCTAGGGGCAGGACAGGAATAAAGCCATAGACATAGAGAATGGACTTGAGGACACAGGGAGGGGGAAGGGTAAATTGGGATGAAGTTAGAGAGTGACATGGACATATATACACTACCAAATGTGAAGTGGATAGCTAGTGGGAAGCAGCCACATAGCACAGGGAGATCAGCTCAGTGCTTTGTGACCACCTAGAGGGGTGGGATAGGGAGGGTGGGAGGGAGACACAAGAGGGAGGAGATATGGGGATATGCGTATGCATATAGCTGATTCACTTTGTTATGAAGCAGAAACTGACACACAATTGCAAAGCAATTATACTCTAATAAAGATGTTAAAAAAAACTATATATATATGTATATTTATAGCCTCCATGAGGGCCAAAGGTGTCTGTTCTCTCTCATGCATACCCACAGCCCCAGGACTAGTGTCCAGTGAGGAAAAGCAGGCAGGGGTACCCAACACAAAGGTCACACAAAGGCTCCTCTTCAGATGATGGGCCTTGTGTCTCAGCAGACACCAGAGGTGACTGCTACTCTCCCACCTGGAGATGGGAAGGTAAGGTGGGGTTCAGACTCCCCCAAACCACAGTGACTGGGAGGTGGAGAAGGAGGGAGGGGTTACCACCTGCGATTGGAGACCATGCCCTGGTCCCATCTCTGCCACTAAACAGCTGTATGACCTTGGACCATCCTCTCTCGGGGCCTTAGTTTCCTTGTATAAAGATGGATGCACTTATTCCTATCCCGACTGCCCCTCACAGGAACTCAGTAAGCTGAGGTTAGAGAAAGTACACAGTGGGCACCACATCAGGATGAGTCCTTGGCTCTGAAGGGCCCAGACTGTTTGCAGACTCCCTGCTGCCTGGATGAGAGTGACCCATGGACCCGGAAGGCTCAGGAGCCTAGCCAAGTGCTCTCACTTCTACCTGCAGCCCCCCTGGAAGGAGTGCAAGGTAACTCCAGAGGGCCATGTGCTGGCCCGAGGGCCTGGACTCACCTGGTCTGAAGAAGAGGAGAAATAAACACCAGGGCAGCAGCTTTCCCTCTGAATATCGTGGTGAGGGGCCTGGAGTCTGGCAGACTGTGCCCAGCATCACCCCAGCCGGAGAGAGGCCTCCACGCAGGAAGCTCCAGTTTCCTGGAATCCCCCGGACAGTGGTTGGGCCAGAGTTCCCGCATGCCCCCGAGGCTGATGCCACATGCCACACTGCCAGACCAATAGCTGACACCAAAGATGTGCGGGGTTGTGGCTGGGGAATGGGGAGGAGGCTACTGGCATGCACTGGGGATGTCAGAGGAGAGATCCAGGGGCTCACAGTGGATTTGGGGATATCCACAGGGGTGTAAGTTGGCCCCTACTCATTGTAGGAAAGGCCACAGGACCGTGTCTTCGACTATGATTTTATTTGCTAATTTTTTGAGGTATACATCCAGTAAAGCATTTCAAGTGTCCAACTCAATCAATTTTAACTGACGTATACGCTGTGTAACTACCACCCAGATTAAGATATAGAACATTTCTAGCATCCAGCCCCCCGCAAAGTAACCACTATTCTAACTTTTATCACTGTCATTTAGTTTTTTTAATTGCATTTAAATGGCTTTTTCTGCCCAACATAACGTTTGGGAGATTCATCTGTGCTGATGTACATATCACCAGTTGTTTTCTATTTTACTGCTGAGTGGTACGTCACTGTGTGGCTGGACTCAATTTGTTTATCTGTGCACCTGCTGATAAGCACCTAGGTGGTTTTCCAGTTTGGGGCTATCATGAATAAAACTTCTATGAACATTCATATTTCTGTCTCTCAGCACACACAAGCCATCCATAGGGCAAATGATGGCTCAGAAGGTAGGCAGATATTCAGCTTTAGAAGAAAAGGCCTAACAGTTTTCCAGAGTTGCTATACATTTCCACATGCAATGTATGAGTTCCAGTTGCTCCACTTCTTCACCAGTAGTTGGTATTGTCAGTCTTTTTAGTTTTAGCCATTCTGGCAGGTGTGAAGTGATCTCTCACTGTGGTCTAATTTTGCATTTCTCCTATGACTAATGATACTGAATATCTTTTTTTTTTTGGTATTTATCGGCCATTTGTACATCTTCTTTTGTGAAGTACCCATTCAACTATTTTGCCCATTTTCTTACTGAACTGTCTTCCTCTCCTTGGCTTATAGGCATTCTTAATATATTCCAGATAGCAAGTACTTTGTCAAATACATGCATTGTGAATTTCTCTTTCCACCTGAGGAATTTGTTAAAATGACTGATTCTTTGGCTGCACAGCTGGAGATTCTGTTTGGGAGGGCTTTTAACCAGGGCTCCTGGGGGATATACTGCCCTACTCACATCTTGCTTTGAGAACCCCACTGAGGTTCAGGGTGGGAAGGCAAGGCATAGGATGAATTCCCACTCTGAACAAGCCTGCAAACTTGTAGAAGGTTGGATGCAGGGATCCTGACACTCCTTGCCTACATAAATGTTCTAAAGCACGTGGTTTGAACATTCCAGTATTCTGGAGTTCCATGTTGATTCTTATTATTTTTTTAACATCTTTATTAGAGTATAATTGCTTTAAAATGGTGTGTCAGTTTCTGCTTTATAACAAAGTGAATCAATTATACATATGTCCCTATATCTCTTCCCTCCTGCGTCTCCCTCCCTCCCACTTTCCCTATCCCAGCCCTCTAGGTGGTCACAAAGCAATGAGCTGATCTGCCTGTGCTATGTGGCTGCTTCCCACTGGCTATCTATTTTACATTTGGTAGTGTATATATGTCCATGCCACTCTCTCACTTTGTCCCAGCTTACCCTTCCCCCTCCCTGTATCCTCAAGTCCATTCTCTAGTAGGTCTGTGTCTTTATTCCCGTCTTGCCCCTAGGTTCAGAAAAGTAAGATGCAGAGATCTCCTTCCTTCCGTGTTGATTCTGCCCCATCCCTGCCCTCCTCTGCTAATGCGTGGAGAGGATGGGAAGGAAAAGAGGCTCCTCGAGAGAAGAATGTCCAGGTTCTGCACACAAGTTGTGGGTCCACAGATGTGGATTGAAGGCCCCTGGCTCTGTCACTCCTGAACTTCCTTATGCCTCAGTTTCCTCATCTATAAAATGGACCTAGTAACAGTGTCTAATAAGACAATGCATGTGAGGTGCTTAGCCTACCATACAATCAGTGCTCAGTAAATAGTAGACAGTTTTATTTATTAGATGACAAGTGGAATGAGGCCCCACATGGCCTCTCAGCTTTAAATGGTCACCAGCTATCTCCATAGGGCTCCATTTTTCCTTCCAAGAGGGCTCCAACCAACCCTGCAATTGCATGCAAAAGTTTAGGAAGGCCTGGGCAGTACAGAGCGTCAAGACCCAGCAGCCCTGTCCTGAAGCCCAACCCTGCTCCCCAGGATTTACCATTAAAGTTCCCTCAGAACAGATTATGGCCCTCCCTGGAGCTCCCAGCTGCCAGGTCATCCTTCTCCCAGACAGACATTTTTGTCCCATCCCTTTCCAGGCAGTGACTCTGGCCTCCTTTGTTCTGGTTCTATTTCGCTGATGGCTCCAGCTACCTGCTGGCAGCAATTTCAGCCAGGGAGTTTACCCAAAATAATAAAACAGCCATCACCCCAGGAAAGTAGCAATAGAGTAAATGCATGTATGCCCTTTAGATTTCAGAGAGCTCCTCAGTTACTTTGCCAATCCCAGAAAGGCAGCTGCCTGAGGACTGAGGAACCTGTGAGAGAATTATGCCTTGGCCTCCCTACAGTGCAGGGGTCTGGGCTCCTCTGGTACAGGGACTTGTATGTCATCAGTAACATTCAGTCTATTTTTGTAAAATAAATGGATTAAATAATCTCAGATTCATTCATTCAATTTCAATTAAACAAACGTCATAGAGCAACTCCCATTTTCAATAAACACTGTGACCAGAACTGAAGAGTTCTTTTTGCAAAACACATACCCACCCCCCTACTTGATGGTAGGGATGGGATGGGGGTGTGACTTGGCAGAGCTGTCCACCTGCCTAAGAGACACTTCTCTTCTCCTCTACTCAGGGACCTCATGGACTTAGAATCTGCAGGCATGATGAGAAGTTTTTCTGTTTGTCTGATCTCCACTCAGCCTTCTTTGGTTTAACTGAACACAGTTTCAGAATCCATACTCTGAAAATAACAGCTTGGCACATCCCTCAGTTTGAGAGGGTCCATCTCTGTTGACAGTACCTTCTCCTTCAGGCTCTGAGAAATGGACCTGTCTCAAGAGCAACTAACCTTGGAAAGAAGGAGCCATGAGGACACAGGCTTGGTCCAGGATGGATGATGGACATAGCTCCCCACCAGCCCCTCCCTGTGACGGGACCAAAGATAGGCAGGTAGACTTTCTTAGATGCCTCCTCAACTGTTCCCTGGACCTCAGCTCTCCCTCTCTCTCTATCTCTCTGTCCTCTCCCTCTCTCTCTCCCCCTGCTCCCACCCCAGGCCAGAGGGAAGCAGGTGGCTGACTGTTACATATTTGGTGCAGCTGATGCTCCTTGGCCTCCATGCTCTGGGTTGCGGTTTCCATCCCTAAGGTAGTGCTTCAGAATTCCCCAGTGTTAGGTGACCAAAATAGGACATGGCCAGGTCTTGTACTGGGGTTCAAAAAGTTCAGTCAAGGACAACGCCTGTGTTAACCACCTCCTGAGATAGTGCAGGGATTCTTCCAGTGGAACACCCAACTAAAGACAGCTCAGTACCAACCTTTGTGTACCAATCCTGGTGCCGCTGGGAACTGGGCTTCTCCTGTGGACACTGGACTGCTACTGGACTCAAGTTTCAAATGTTCTGGTCCTCCCTGGGCATCTAAAGACGGATTCCACAAAGCTTCCTGGGAGGGTTGGGTAGTGTCTTCATCAGGCACAGCTGGGCCCTTCCTCTCCAACCCTCTCAACACCCAGCCTCTCCAAACAGAAGCCTGCTAATGTGGCCATGGCCAGACAAGAGAACATGGAAATACCCCATCACCTCTTGGTCCAGAGGTACAGTATGTCTTATGGAGGAAGCTCCCCTGTTTTTTAAAGATCTCTGACATAGCATACCATGGCTGCAGTGGATAAGTGTATTATGATCCATTCCTGGACACGTGGTCATTACCAAGACCCAAGTCAGCTTTTTCACAGAGTCTTAGTATAGGAAACCAGATCTGACCTAGTATCTTCCACCAGGTCAAGGGATGGCCCATTATCTGACCTAGCACCAGGGATCCATGCTGAAATGTGCCATCTCTTAGTGTCAGAGTCAAGCCTCAGGTGAGCTGGCTTGTAAGACATGGTCAGCACTCCCTGTCACAGAGTGCTGACCAGTGGCTGGCAATCTCCTCTGCCACCTTGTTTCTCCAACTCCAGAAGTCTTTTGTTTGTCATGATTACCCACAGATGACCCCTGGGTAAACTCATTTGACCTAAGAACCTTTAAACCCCCACCATGTCTGTTCCCTGTGTGATCTCTGAAATGTCTTGGTCATGGCTACACAGAGTCATAATCACAAGGCATCGCAGGGCATGAGAACATAATCATTGGTAATGATTTGCCAACACTTCCCAGTACATGTCTCCTTTAAGCATCTTATAATGCCAACTAATGAGAAAAAATGGCATCCACAAACAATACAAGCAGTCAGCATGCCCGAGGGGTAAGTGCTTATTCAGAGAGGTTTGCTCCATGACAGTGGGAGGGAAATTGGCCAAACCAGTGGAGACTCCCCCAGGAACAGTTTTAAGAGCTGTTCTCTCCTGAGGTGAGAAGAAGGAGATGGCAGAATCCACAGAGATGGAATGCCCCCTCTTGGGCAAACAAGAGGGAAGATGTAATAGTCATGCTCTGATATTCAAACCTTAGGGGAGCCAATGAGTGAGCATAATGATACAAACCACTGACGTTTATTGGGCACTTCTTCTTGTTGGACTCGAGGCTTAGAATTTTACATTTATTTTTTCAGTTAATCTTTGCACCATGAGACCATCACAATTATTGACTCCATTAAAGACATTGAGACTCAGAGAGGTTAAGGAACTTGCCCAAAGTCACAGAGCTAGTGAGTGGCAGAAGTAGGTTTATGCCCAGGCCTGCCTAGTTTTAAAATTCATTCAGCCCAACACCTGTCCATGCCATGTCTCTGCAGCATGCCTGCTTTATATTAGGACTGGCCCTGAAGCAGTCAAGGCTTGGCCCAGGCCTTCCCATGAAGGGCCGTGCCAGGACATCCTTCAGTAAAGTCATCTTTGGACCAGTCCTGGGAGGCTCCCACCTGGGCTGTAAGTGAAGCTGGGGTCTCTGGATTCCCAGGGCTACCCTGACCTACTGAGGCATGGGTACCTAGACGTCAGCAGAAGTGATACTGACTAGGGTTCTTGGCCTTCCCGAACAACAGAAATCTATAAGAGGCCAGTCAAAAAAATCAGGCAAGGGTTCATTGGGGCTCCTGTGGCCACAGAAGGGAGTGAAAACAAGTAACAGGTTCCCTTGTTCACTCCCTGAGGAGGAGCGAGCTGGTACCTTATATGGGGTGAGGGTAAGGATGTGACCAGGGTTCGGCAGGAGGGGTGGCTTAGGTGTTTTTCCCCCACCCTTTGGTGGTGCTGTGTGCAGGGGGCATGCGCAGACACCCTGTTTTTGCTTCCAGCTCTTCAGAAATGGCAGTTTGCGGGGGTTGATCTTTTTTGTTTCTTGTTGTCCAGAATTTGCCCCAACTACATGTGCATGTGGTTATTTTTAGTCCCTTATAGTTTCTTTGTATTTTGTAGCTTGAGGAGACATTTGTCCTGGTGCAAGCACTGCAGCAGAGGGTCACACGTCCCAGGTCCCAGCCTATCTCAAATGCACCATCTCTTCCACCTGCCCAAAGGGAAGGTCTCCATCCAGCTGAGGAATCATCTTTATTCCCTTAACTTGATTATAAAGACCATATTTCAGTTAACCTCAGAACCTGCTTTGGCCCCACAGTCTACTTTAGAAGCCAGAGATAGAATTGCACTTCCAGTCTTCCCCCAAAGCCAACCAGCCAACACACTGGGTCCTGACAGCCCTCCTCTCAGCCTCACTCCTGCCACAAGTCTGAGGGTTCTAGTTGCAGCTCAACATTGCCCCGGCCCACCCCAGAGCCCCACCCCCTTCCTGAAGACAGGCCGGCCCCCAGGCTGGGAATTCTCTTATATTCAAGTTTATGTTCTCAGGACAGTCAGAAGAGCCATTGCCCAAGAGACCAGTGTCATGGAGGCAAGGATTGGCCTGGAAGCACTGACTCTGTGACTTTGGGCAAAGGATGTAATTGCCTCTGAGCTTGGTTTCCTTCTGTGTAAAATGGGGAAGCTTCCAGCCTGCCTCACCACCCCCAGGTAACGAGGTGAGCTGCTGGGCAAGCACTCCCTTGCCAAAACTTTGCAGAGAAAGATTTTGCCTCCAAGACGTGAGAATTTCAACCACCATGCCAGGCACTTTACCAGCAACAGCTCCAGGTAAACCTTCATGAGTCTTACTTGAGAAATTATGTATACAAATCCCATTATTAGTGAGGTACCCCCCTCTAATTTCTCTCCGAGAGCTCTCTCTCAGTCAATATGTGCTGAAAATCAAATACAGACCTTGTTATGCATCAAAGCAAACACTGATTGAACTCCACCAAAGCATGCCCTGGGCTCAAGAGAGGGAACATTAAATTAATTTGCACAAGCGTCCATGAGATGAAAGGCATCTCCTGACACCTCAGCCAACTTACAGGACCGAGCCCATGTATTCTATGCTGGCAGTGAATCACCCCAACACACTTGAAAATACCAGTCACAGAGCTGAGGACTGGATATTGGAGTGAGTGGGTGAGTGAATGAAGGGGAGAGAGTGGACAGTGAGAAGAACGCAGACTTGGAGCCACAGGGTCCAGGTTAACCTTGTCTTCACTCACTGTCTGCTATTTTCTGGTTTAACTTTTGAGTCTCCATTTTCTCATCTAGAAAATAAAGTGAAGATTATATGGGGTAAAGGTTAAATGAGGGGCTTCCCTGGTGGCGCAGTGGTTGAGAATCTGCCTGCCAATGCAGGGGACACGGGTTCGAGCCCTGGTCTGGGAAGATCCCACATGCCGTGGAGCAACTAGGTCCATGAGCCACAACTACTGAGCCTGCGCATCTGGAAGTTCTGTTCCACGACAAGAGAGGCCGCAACAATGAGAGGCCTGCGCACCGCGATGAAGAGTGGCCCCCACTTGCCGCAACTAGAGAAAGCCCACGCACTGAAAAGAAGACCCAACACAGCCATAAATAAATAAATAAATAAATAAATAAATAAATAAATAAATAAAATTTTTTAAAAAGATTAAATGAAACAATCTTTGTAAAGTGCATAGCACAGTGCCTGACACATTGTAGACTCTCAAAAAATATATTATAATAAATCAACCGTCCTATACCGACAAAGCCACATAACCAAAAAAGCATGATTAAAACATTCTTAGAGACAGAAACTATTTTAAAATGTATACTGGCTGGGACTTCGCTCAGGATTAGGTTGTAAATTCCTGTTTGGACCCTGCCCTGCTTCAAACACATGCCATTGTGATAGGTAAAATATAATCCAAAAAGTTATAAAATATATGGCTGTCTTCAAAAACAAGGTAAACATTGCAATGACGAGAGAGGAATTAGAAACACAAAGTGGCAGTCAATTGCCACACACAAACACAAAGTGGCAGACTTCCAGTGGCCAAAGCCATGGAGGGGTAGTGGGGACTAAGAGAACCCCACAGTAGGTGGGGTGTGCCTGAGAGCCATTGTGGGAGCTTTCAGGCTGGAGCTGTGCCCCTAATTTAGAAAGGATGGCTAGGAAAACGTGCACCCAACTGCTATCAGGTGAACAGGGATTCACTAGGTGATTGATAGGTCTAGAATCTGAGCTACATAGAGGATGTAGCAATTATAAAATCTGTACAATTAGTTGGATGCTGCTAAATGCTATTGATTCACTGAAGAGAGAAATGACAGACTCAGATCAGCTGATTAATTACCAACTTGAGGTATGGTATGGCAATCAGAAGACCTCTGTGGCAACGTTCAAACAGATCATTCTTCCTCATTGGAAAGCAAACCCTGCTTAAGATGAGACCTAGGATCTGACTATAAGAGCAGCAAAACTCCAGAGAAGACCGAGGTCTCCTATGCCAAAATCAAGGCCTAGGTAGAAAAGAACTGGGACTCTGAGACTTGGGATAGAGACATCTGAGTGGATACTTCACAACAGTGAGCTCCTGGACTCCCCTGAGCCCTCTGCCTACAGAAGTGGTCCACTTCCTTCCTAGAAGATGGCAGATCCTCTTCCTCAAATTCTATTCAGAGAACCCCATGGCCCAAATCTCTTGTAAGACAACATCTTCCCTCCTCAAGATCTGCTCCCACTTCCCCTATTGGCCACTAGAACAATAACTAGAGTCAAATCTCAGCAGGCCCTGCTAAGGGAAGAGAATTATTCACCAATGGAACTGAAGGACCTGACCTATGTGAACCCACAAGAACTAGGAAGCCTTGCCTGAAAGGGGATCTCAAGGCTACTGAACCAAGGGTAGGTGGGGAAGGGACACAGAACATAAGACTGGATGAGGTTTTTTGTTTTTTTTTTTTTTTTTTTTTTTTTTGCGGTACGCGGGCCTCTCACTGTTGTGGCATCTCCTGTTGCGGAGCACAGGCTCCGGACGCCCAGGATCAGTGGCCACAGCTCATGGGCCCAGCTGCTCTGTGGCATGTGGGATCTTCCCCGACCGGGGCACGAACCCGTGTCCCCTGCATCGGCAGGCAGACTCTCAACCGCTGCGCCACCAGGGAAGCCCCTGGATGAGGTTTTGACACTTTGTCAGGTTCTGAGAGCCAGTCTTAATAACTTCTGGAATGGCTCCTAGAATCTTGGAAAAAAAATTCTCATCTTAAATGCAATATGGAAATATGATAGCGACCTTGTTAAATAAGGGATTCAGATATTTGATCTCAGAGAAGTGGGCATGTTGGAATGGATCTATTATATAGGCTCTGAGTTCTCACCTTATGACTATGTCCATTGAGAAAATCCATAGGAAACTTTCTTCACTAAGGAGCAAGTGAAGAGTTAGGGGTTGGGGTGGGTGGGAAGGCACGGACTTCATTAAGAAGTTCGGTGATTGTTATCTTCTGTAAGCTAGGCTGATAATGGATCTTTTAATGGAGTTGGCTCCCTAGAGTCACTAAAGACAGAAGGATTCTTGAACATCAGAGGCAAGGTAGAAAGCTAGGTCAGGATGGCAACCAGGGGACTATGACCTACAAGGACTTGTGGTGATTCCCAGTAGACCATGATGTATCTAGGAAAAAGATATATGGGTAGCTGACAAAGGTACTGATCCCTGGTGGGGAACCTTAGTTGTGGCAGGCAGGCTCCTTAGTTGCAGCATGTGGGCTTCTTAGTTGTAGCATGTGGACTCTTAATTGCAGCATGCATGTGGGATCTAGTTCCCTGACCAGGGATCGAAGCCAGGCCCCCTGCTTTGGGAGCACGGAGTCTTAATCACTGCTTCACCAGGGAAGTCCCTGGATGAAAATGAACAAAAAATAGAGATAAATCACACCAACCAGCAGCCACAATGTTGTAGCAGTTCTCAGACCCAGAACCCATCAATTGAGTAAAGACCCTGCAACGAAATGCCACAGGAAGTATAAACAATAACCATTACTCCAGTTTTGAGTAAGAGTGCAGGGGAAGGGGAAAACCTATATCGTTAGTGTGTTGTTAGACACAGTATCAGAGTCAACATTAGTACTAGGAGACTCAAAGCACCATCATCCCCCACCCCTTATTAAAGTACATAGGTACAAGTAATGAATTGACTCTTTCTTTCATTGGGTCCACAGATCCATCAAGTGGTCATTTCCTCAGATCCTAAATGAGTAATCAGGATGGACTTAGCAGCTAGCATGGTAGGAAAGGCCAAATGCCAGGCCCTGAAATTGTCCCTGATCCCCTGACCCAAACAATCAAAAACAATACCACATCCTGGGGGCAAAGGCAGAAATGAGTGTTATTCTCAAAGACTTAAAGATTAGAAAATTGGGACAAAGGAGATCTTGGTTAGAATCTTGTGGATAAAACTATGGGAGCCAAGTGTGTGGGTTTTTGTATCACATGTCAGTGTCCACAGGGAGCACCTACTGCAGGGGAGGTGGTAAACAACTAAGTGGAACCAGGTAGGCAAGCACTCTTATATAAGAGGTACCAACTAGCATCATCAGCCACCCAATACCTGCCCAAGAAATGTTCAGCCACTCAACAGAAGCCTTTGATACAGTGTCATCCTCAAGAGACCAACAAAACACAGGTGGCAAGTTCATTATATCCAACTCCTTCCACTCTGGAGAGAGCAGTGACTCCTCCTCAGAGGGATTAATACTTTTTTCTGGTATGGGTTTCCTTTCCTGACCACAGTGTTGCTATCCAAAGCAAACAGCACATGATTTATTGTCACTGAATTCCACATAACATTGCCTTGTACCAAGGGACCCACTGTATGAGAAAGGAGGTCAGATATACACAAGACCCACTGGGCCTATCACGTATTCAATCACCCAGAAGCTGCCAACTTAGCAAGATACATTAACTTGGAAGTGACATCCTACAAGCTTGGGATACAGTCCTCAAGATGCAGGATATACCTTGAGTCGAAGGCCATTATAAGATGTTCTGTCTTCAATAGATATAATATATGGATCTAAGAACCAAAAGGTTGAAGTGGCCATGGCCCTGTTATTCATCACTCCCAATGGTCTACAAATGACCTCCCCCACCCTCCGAGTTCCCTGAAGGAGAAGTTTCACCAGGAGACACAGTAAAAGTCCCACTAAACTTAAAAGTATACTTGCCATCTGGTCATTTGGGGCTCTTTGTACCAGTATATCAGCAGGAAAAGTAAGGAACTGTCATACTGGCAGAGATCATCAGGAGGAGATGGGTTAATGATACATAATGGAAATAGGGAAGGTGTGTTTGGGACATAGGGAATAATCCATTGGGGCATCTCTTAGTGTTCACATATGGTCATCATGAATGGCAATTATAGCAACCATAGCCTGAAAGGATATATAGCTCAGGCCCCTCAAAGGATGAAGGTCGGGGCCCCCTTACCAGTAAGTCAAGTAGACCAGCAGAGGGCAAGCTGTAGCAGGCGGTTGAGAAGGGACATGCTGAGTATTAGTTATGGCCTCAGAACCAACTGGAGCAGTGAAAATCTTAGGTTATCTTACTAACCCTCTTCTCCTAAGTTACGTTTCCCTGAAAATTGTAGCCCATCACTCACTCAGGTAATCTATGACTGGATGGAGTGAAACTGTGTGACATGAGAGGATCTGAGAGGCAGGATAATGTGGAACTCTACCCAAATCCCTTTTCACTATCTTTGGGCATCTCTCTCCCATCTCCTGGATCAGAGTCTGGGCAACTCTGAGGCACAATTTCCACTCCAGAGCTCCCTGTGTGACCAGGCCCTCTAAGGGACTGGGCCTGAAGCTGTACCTCACTGGCTTCCTCCCTTCCCTGCCCTCTCCCCCACTTCCTACCAGATTCTTAGGGCACTGCCTTCATAAACCATATGTACACCAGTCCTCATCTCAGAGGCTCTTTCTACAGACCCGATCTAAGAAGGTAACTTTATCTTTTTCTTTTCTTTTTCTCAGTCTAGAGGAGTGGAAATTGTTTCTGAGGGATTGAGAGAGTAAACACCAGGGCTGAGACTCACTGATAGGAATGAAGGCTCCAGGGTGACCTACTGGATGAGAAAATGTCCCAAAGCCCTAGGGTAACCCCTGCAGGAATAGTAACATTCTCATGCAGGTGTAGTAAACCCCAGAACATTCCATAACACCTCAGAAGAGGTTGCAGAGCCCAGCTATTCAGACAAAGCCTTCATACCACCCAGAGATGCTCTTGTCCTGTCATACCATCACTTCAGACAGTGGATAGAAAGCAAATATGCAGCCACCATTTGCAGCTAAGAGGGAAAACCCATGGGTCTCAGGTATGGTGATCAGAGCAGAGAAGATGTCTGAGCAGATGCTATCCATGAACAAGATGAAACGCCTCAATGCAGAAGCCATGAAAGCACAAAATAGAAGGAAGGGATGTGGGAACACAGCACAATGCACACAAGGAGTCAAAACTAGACAAGTGCATCACTAAAAGACCAGAAGAAAAAGCCCACTATTGCTTGAAATTAGAGAAAATTTAATAGAAACATGAATCAAATAAAATTAAAAGATGAGATGATAAAATTACAGAAGGAGATGGACATAGATATTAGAAAACAAAATTAGAACCCGGAAAATATTATTACAGAGGAATAGAATGGATACAGTTGATAATATAATTACTGACCTAGAGGAAAAATTTAGGGTAATAAAAATGAATGAATATTTTAAAAAAACAAAGAAATCAAAATCATTAGGGAGAGAGACTGACTATAAAAAAGAGACAGACAATTTGTCTTACGAATAATTGGTATTCCTAAAGAAGAAAACAAAACAAATGGAACAAAATATGTATTCAAAGATATAATACAAGAAATTTCCCCTGTATTAAAAATAATAACTGAACCTGAAAAAAATAAAACAAAACACTTTTAAAAGAGCATAATGTATGTCAGGAAAATTTGATACAGAAACCTCAACACAAAGACATATCCCATCCTAATTAAGTTATAAAACTTTAAAGTTAAGAGAGAAGTCCTAACACATCTGAGCAGAAAGAGCAAAACCACACACAATGGGAAAATCTGGCCAGACTCTGGTTTCTCTAAAGTAACATTCAGAGCCAGAATAAAAGGTATTCACATCTCAGAGTTCCAAGAGAAAGAAAAAGTGCACCTAGAATATGACACTCAGCCAAAGTTATTTCTATATAAAAGCAAGAAGCAGCCATCTGAATATTAAATACTTCAGAAAATACAGAACATATGGACCTTTTTTGGGGAAAAAAAGAACTACTCATAATTAAATCCAGCCAATTAACAGATAAATAATAATAATAGCAATAATAATTATAAACTCAGGAATTTAGAAATTGGGGTAAAAGAACTAGGGTTGAGCAGAGGATTCATCTAAATATAGAAGAAAGGGCAAGCAACTAAGGGAATTATGATACCAGAACAAATTATGACATTAATTAACCTGGATAAGGTAAAAGTCATACTATAACTGACAACTCTCAGGAGATGAAAGGTAAACTCATCAATGTCTCATCTTTCAAAGAAGGGAGTCAATAAGCCAAGCGTGAAACTTTGAAACGAACTCAAAACTTGAAACATACTTTTTGAAAATAATGATTATTAACTCCTGATGTTTTTCAGAATCTTTCTTTTGCATTTTTAAGGGATCTTCTAGGAAATAATTTTGTTTACTTTTTTAAAAAAAATGTCTGAAGTTCACAGTTCCCTCAGTTTCACTTCAGTTATGTTTTCTTTTAAGTTCTAGTAACATTAAATATAATACTCTATACTTTTAAAGAACATCTAGAGACAGTCATATTTTTATAAAGGTAAATATCTGTCACTTGAGGTCACCAAGGTGGCAGAATAGGAAGATGCTGAACTCACCCCCTCCCACAAACACACCAAAATTACAACTGCTTACAGAGAAACTCTCTGTGAAGATGACCTAAACACTAGCAGAAAAGATTTTCCCCAATTAAAGACATAAAGAAGGATCCATTATGAGACAGGAAGGGGGATGGAGATGCAGTATAGTCAGGACCCACAGCCCTGGATTGGCAACCCACAGACAGGAAGAATATCACCATCATAGAGGACCTCTCCAAGGAGTGAGAGGTCTGAGCCCCACCTTGGTCTCCACAGCCTGGGGTCCTGCACCCAGAAGACGAGTCCCCAGACCACCTGGCTTTGAAGGCAAGCAGGGCTGTGTACTGGAGAGCCAGGCGGCTATAGCAAACAGAGACTCCACTCTTAATGAAGGCATGTAAAATCTTACACATGCTGAGACCCAGCACAGAGCCAGTAGTTTGAAAGAACCCTGGGTCAGACCCACTTGCTGATATTGGAGAGCCTCCAAGAGGCAGGAGGCAACTGGGACTACTCCCGGGGACAGAAACGCTGGCAGCCGCCATTTTGGAAGCTTGTTCTACCATGATAACACCAGTGCTGGCAAGCATCTTGGAATCCTCCCTCTAGCCTATTAGCTCCAGGGACCCAGCCCTGCCCACCAGTGGGCCAGCACCAACCCTACACTCCCCTGGGTCATGCAGCCAATTGTGCAGGTAGCCTACCCCACCCTTCAGTGCATCCACAGCCACCACACAAGGCATGGCCTTGCAGTCAACCATAGTGTGGCCCAGGTTTACACACCAGCATGCCCATAGTAATCAGCCCCACCACAACAGAAGGGGCATGCAGCCCACATAGAGGGTAATCCTAGAGCATATAGCTCTGGTGACCAGAGGGGAGCATGCTCTTGGTCTCCATAGGATATATCCTACTTAAGACCACTTCTCCAATATGAGGAAACATAACCAACTACCTAACACATAGAAATAAACAAAGAGAAATGGGTTAAATGAGCAGACAAAGAAATATGTTCTAAACAGAGGAACAAGGCATAACCTCAGGAAAAGAACGAAACGAAATGGAGATAAGGAATCTATACAATGAAAAGTTCATGGTAATGATCATAAAGATGATCACTGAACTTGGGAGAAGAATGGATGAACACAGTGAGAATTTCAACAAAGAGTTAAAAAATATAAAGGAGAACCAAACAGAGCAGAAGAATACAATATCTGAAATTAAAAATACATGAAAAGGAATCAACTGTAGATTAGATGACAGAGGAATGGATTGGTGATCTAGAAGACAAAATAGTGGAAATGTCCCAAGCTGAACAAAAAAACAAAAAGAAAGAAAAAAGAAATTTTTAAAAAGGAGGATAGTTTAAAAGACCTCTGGAATAACGTCAAGTGTACTAACATTTATATTTTAGGGGTCCCAGAAGGAAAAGAGAGAGAGTGGAAGAGAATTTATTTGAAGAAATAATAGCTGAAAACTTCTCTAAGCTGGGAAAAACAGACATCCAGGTTCAGGAAGCACAGAGAGTCCCAAATAAGATGGTCCCAAAGAGGTCACACCATGACACAGTATAATTTAAATAGCAAAAATTAAAGATAGAATCTTAAAAACAGCAAGAGAAAAGCAACTAGTTACATACAAGGGAACTTCCATAAGACTATTGCTGACTTTTCAGCAGAACCTTTGCAGACCAGAAGGGAGTGCACAATATATTCAAAGTGATGAAAGAAAAAAAACCAAAAAACAAAAAACCTACAACTAAGAGTACTCTATTTGGCAATGTTATCATTCATTTTGAAGGAGACATAGTTTTACAGACAAGCAAAAGCTAAAAGAGTTCAACACCACTTAACCAGCTTTACAAGAAATGCTAAAGGGACTTCTCTAAGTGGAAAAGAAAAGGCCACAACTATATATATGAAAATTAGTGAAAGAGTGGCATGGACATACATACACTACCATATGTAAAATAGATAGCTAGTGGGAAGCAGCCGCATAGCACAGGCAGATCAGCTTGGTGCTTTGTGACCTAGAGGGGTGGGATAGGGAGGGTGGGAGGGAGGGAGACGCAAGAGGGAAGAGATATGGGAACATATGTATATGTATAACTGATTCACTTTGTTATAAAGCAGAAACTAACACACCATTGTAAAGCAATTATGCTCCAATAAAGATGTAAAAAAAAGATAGTAAAAATAAGTCCAAATAGATCATATCAATATTTATCATAAATATAAACAGATTTAAGTTAGTGATAAGAAGACAGAATCTAACAGGTTGTAATTTTCTTAATCTAGGGATTTGGTGCTTACTACAAGAGACACACTAATACAAACAACCCAGAAAAGCCAAAAATAGAGAAATGGAACAACAACAAAATAAGAATAACAATTTTAGTAGCAGATAAAATCAAACTTAAAACAAAAAGCATCATAGAGATAAAGAACACTATGCAATTATAAAAGGAAAGGACTCACCAAGCAGATATAACAGTCGTGAATTGTATCTACCTAACAACAACATAACCTCAAAAATACATAAAGAAAAACTGATGGAATTACAAGAAACTGAGAAATCTATAATCAGAGCAGTATACTCTAACTCACTGTATCAGAACCTGGTCCTGCAGACAAAAATTACTTAGGATATAGAAAAATTTTACAACACTGCACAAACATGATCTGATAGATATATCTTTATATTTATGCAGTCAACAAAAGAAAATATACATTATTTTCCAGAAAATGAGAAATATTTACAAGTAATCAGTTTTATAGTAGAGAAAAACAGAAGTCTCAACTAATTTCACAGAACCAAATAGCAACAATGCAGACTGCAATGAAATTAAATTACAAATTGACAATTAAAAGACATTTAGGACAAAAATATAGAGCACTTTAAAATGGCATTCCTAAATTACTAATGTGTTAAAAGTGCAAAGCTCAAAACAATTAAAATATTTAGGGCTAAATAAAACAAAAGTTCTACATCCATAAGTTGTGGGATAAATTCAAAACAGTTCTTGATAAATTTATTTACATAAAAAATAAGGGGGATGAAAACAACTTGAGAAGAATAAACTCAGAAAAAGTAAAAGGAAGAAAATCACCTGAGGTAAGGATTAGAATGTGAGTAGTCTATTAAGAAAGTACTCTCAGAAGAATCCAGTAAGGAAATGGGGAGAAGGAGAAGAGTTGTTCTGCCTTGTGGCAAAGGAGTTGAGACTTCATACTCCCACACTAGCTAGTCATTGGCTAAAAGAATCCTGAGGTTGGAAGGGTTATCAACTTCAGGCATTTCTAACTATCCATACCAGCAGGTGGCTCCAGTGCCCAAAAGCAGTCCTTTGAAGGTTTCAAGTGAAAATCTTTAATAGCAGAGCACACAGAAGCTGGGAGATGGTCACAATGAGGTGGCAAACAGGAAATAAATGTATTTGGTAAGGGCACCAATGAAGCCTTCTGCAGAATTTTACTTAGGAGAAAAACAAACAACACTACTAAGAGAGATGCTCAATACAATAAAACCAATTATTTTAAAAGAACAGTAGAGTATATAGATGTCTAGAAAAATAAATGAAGAAAAATAACAAAATTACACTTTTGAAAAGGCAATATTTGGGCAGCCAAGATTAAATAAGCCCAGGATAGCCTATATCTTTCATCAATTACAACAAAAATTCTGGACAAAAGGCAAAAAGCAGCAAACTGAGGACTTTGAAAAATTAAAAATTCTAGAGCAACCACTAAGAAAGAGTCAATAAATTAACCTAAATGAAATATACCCATCAAAATCCAAATAACCCAAAAGGAGGCAGGAAACAAAGAAGAGAGGAGCAAAAAGTAGAGAAGACACACAGAAAACAAAAAATAAAATGTTGGACTTAAATCCAAACATATCAATAATCATATTAAATGTAAATTATCTAAATATAGCAAGTACAAAGGCAGAGATCATCAGTTTGGATATAAGGGGAGAAATGCCCAACTATACACTGTGCAAACACTTAAGGGAGAATTAATAACAACTCTACCCAATTTATTCCAGAACATAGAAAAAGAATTAATATTTCCAAATTCATTTTGTAAGGCCTACATTAACTTGATTCCAAATTTAACAAAGACATTATAAGACTAATTGATAAATAAACAAACTACAGACCAATATCTCTCATGAACATAGATAGATACAAAAATTCTCATGAAAATATCATGAAAATATTAGCAAAAAAATTAGCAAATTGCAATAATATTTTGAAAGAATAATACATCATGGTCACGTGAGGTTTTATCCTGAGAACTCAAGGTTAGTTCAACTTTGCAATCAATGTAAATAAATCACCATATTAACAGACTAAAGAAGAAAAAACATGAGATCATCTTAATAAGTGCAGAAGAAGCACTTGACAAAATCAGATCATTTATAATTTTTTAAAGTTCTCACCAAACTAGAAATTTATGGGAACTTCCTTAACCTGATGAAGGGCATCTACAAAAAACCTACAGATAACATCAAATTTAATAATGAAAGATGGGGGACTTCCCTGGTGACACAGTGGTTAAGAATCTGCCTGCCAATTCAGGGGACATGGGTTCGAGCCTTGGTTTGGGAAGATCCCATATGCTGCGGAGCAACTAAGCCTGGGCACCACAACTACTGAAGCCTGTGCACCTAGAGCCCGTGCTCTGCAACAAGAGGAGTCACCCAAATGAGAAGCCCGTGCACCACAAAGAAGAGTAGCCCCTGCTTACTGCAACCAGAGAAAGCCCATGTGCAGCAACAAAGACCCAATGCAGCCAAAAATAAAATTTAAAAAAAAAAAGAAAGATGGAATGGTTTTCCCCTAAGATTAGAAATAAGGTAAGGATACCTATCCTTATCACTTTTATTCAAACTTCTACTAAAAGTCCCAATCAGTACAATAATGCCAAAAAAGGAAATAAAAGGCATATGCATTGCAAAGGAAGAACTAAATATCCCTTCATCCACAGACATGAGGCCTATGCAGAAAACCCCAAGGAATCCATAAAAATAGCTCCTAAATGAGGTCACAGGATACAAGATCAATGTACAAAAATCAATTGTATTTCTATATACTAGCAATAAACATTAGGAATTCAAATTTTTAAACAGTACCATCCGCACTATGTTTAGACAACTTACCAAAAAAACCCCAAAACACTTAGGTATAAATTTAACAAAACTTGTGTCAGGCCTGTATGGAGAAAACTTCAAAACACTGCCAAAAGAAGAGAAACAAAGACCTAAATAAATAGAGTGATAAATTTGTGTTCAATGATTGGTGCCTCAGTGTTGAAATGATCTACAGATTCAATGCAGTCCCAATCAAAATCCCAATAGAAATTTTTGTATACATTGACAAACTCTCTAAAATTTATTTGGAAAGGCAAAGGAAATAGAATAGCCAAAAATTTTTGAAAAATAACAGCAAAGTCAGGACTTCCACTACCTTATGTTAATACAGTTGACTCTTGAACGACATGGGGGTTAGGGGTGTCAACTATACCTGCTGTTGAAAATACACATGTAACTTTACAGTCCTCACTCTGTATCCACAGTTCCACATCCATGGATTCAACCAACCACAGATTGTGTAGTACTGTAGTACATATTTAGTGAAAAAGTCCACATATAAGTAGACCCATGCAGTTCAAACCATGTTGTTCAAGAATCAATTTTACTTGTCATAAAGCTACAGCAATCAAGACAATACGATAGTGTAAAGATAGTGTGACAGTATAAAAATAAACATACAAATCTATGGAATAGACAGAGTCCAGAAATAGACCCAGACAAATGTAGTCAACTGATTTTTTATAAAAGCAAAAAGGCGATTCAAAAAAATGTTTTCAACAAATATGATTAAATAATTGGGTAGACATACATACACACACAAAAAAAAACTTCAATACAAACTTCACACTTCATACAAATATGAACTAAAAATGTATTAAAGTCAAAAATGTAAAACTAGGGCTTCCCTGGTGGCGCAGTGGTTGAGAGTCTGCCTGCCGATGCAGGGGACACAGTTTCGTGCCCTGGTCCGGGGGGATCCCACATGCCACGGAGCGGCTGGGCCTGTGAGGCATGGCCGCTGAGCCTGCGCGTCCGGAGCCTGTGCTCCACAACGGGAGAGGCCACAACAGTGAGAGGCCTGTGTACCGCAAAAAAAAAAAAGAACCATTAAATAAATTGAATGTATTTCCAAGCAAAAATCTTCTTCCTAAATGGACAGTAAGCTCAAATATTTTACAAGCAAATCTTCCCTAGATTCTAAATATACCACACCACCTTATTAAAAAAAAAAACTATTTCAGTGAACAGAAAAACTAAAACTATCCAATTCATGTTATAGGACTACTGTAACTTCAATACCAAAACCACATAAAGACTATACTGGAAAACAAGTAGAGAACAATTTCATCTATGAATAGGGACTTTTTTTAAAATTTAAGTTAAATATAGAAATCAAATCCAGCATAACATAATGATCAAGTGTGTGTTATCCCAGGAATGTAAAATTTTCTAACATCAGGAAATTTTCTAATGATAATCACTATAATAAGACTAGAGGGGAGGAATAAGCACATGATCATCTTTATAGATACAGAAAAAAAACATGCCTTCATAACTTACAAAAATATTAGCATACCAAGGCAATTGCCTTAACTGGTAAAGTTCAACTAAAATTTTTTGGTAAACATCATACCTCTTAGAATAATTTATTAACTTTAGAATAATTTATATTAAAGATAGTAAGAGGATAAGAATGACAATTTTGACTGCTGTTATTCAATATTTTGGTGGAGGTCCCAGTCAATTCAATAAGAAAAGATAAATAAATCAGTGGAATAAAGATTAGAAAGTAAGAGATAATTATGATTATTATTAGAAAATAAAAATTCCTACATAGAAGTTCCTACATAGTACACACACACACACACACACACACACACACATCAGGAATTCTGGATTCAAGAAAAGCATAAAAAAAATAGTAGTTCTTCTAGAATCCAGCAAATAAATCATTAGAAAATGTCATTTGTAAAAGTACCATTCATAGTAGCTGAAAAAACTAGCCAAAAATATAACGCAGCTGATTAATATATTTATGCAAAATATTACAAAGAATATACAAATACCAAAATAAATGAAAATATATACCAAAGTTCATGGATGAGAAGACTCATTATCAAAAAGATGTCAAGTTTTCCCACATTAAACTATAAAATCAAAGCTATTTAAATTAAAATCCAAATGCTGTTTTTATGGAGCTTGGCAATCTGATGCAAAAATTCAAACTGAAAGTTTAAAAAAAGGGATAGGTAACACAGTTTTAAAAATAAAGTGTTAAGAGGGAGAATGTGCCTGGTAATAGATTTGTCATAGAGCTAACCTCATTAAAACAATGTGGTATTATTCAGAAAAGACAAATAGACCAGTAGAACCTAAGAGAAAGCACTAACATAGAAACTAACATAGAAACTTGAATTTTAACAGACGTAGAATTTACAAATTAGTGGGGAAAGGTGAACTGTTCAACAAATTGTGCTGGGACAATGGTATATCTATTAATACATACACACATACATATGTTAAGTCTGTATGTATATCTATATATGATGTGCAGAGAGATACCGAGTTATTGATATAAATCTCTCTGTGTATGTATATGTGTGCCTATACACATAAGAATATTTATATAAATACTGTGTGTATATATATATTTAGAAAATGCAATCCAGGAATTGTAAAATTATAAAGGTGAAAATATAAAAAGGTTTAGAGATAGAAATCTTAAACACTATACCAAGAGCATACACCATCAAAAAGAGTAGAATGATAAATGTGATTACATTAAAATTTTAGATGGTGTCTGTGTGTCAAGACACCACAATTTTTAAAATAAGTCATAATCTAAGAGTATATATTCCAACACATAATCAACATATTAGTATCAAGAATATACAAAGTACTCCCACAACACAATTAGCAACAAATAGTTAAATAGTCAAATTCATAAGAGATGAAACCCTAATGGTCCATATGCATATGGCATGCTGCTTAATTTCATTAATATTCAAAAAGAATTCAAATAAAAACAATGAGATATAATTATTCCACATCAGACCATATCACCAGATTAGCTGAAATTTTAGAATCTGGCAGTATCAAGTGGTGCTTGAGGTTGAGAGGAAATAAAAACATTCACAAGTTGTTGGTAGGAATTAAAACAGATATAACTACTTTCAGAAACAATTGGCAAAAACCGAATGAAGTTCAAAGTTCACGTACCCAGTGGCTCAGGAACCTCACTTCTGGGCAGGTACTGCAGAGAAAGTGATCACAGGTGCTCAAGAAGATATGCTCATGAATGTTCATGGTTACAATGTGAAGTCCACCAATAGGAGAACAGATAAATGATTGTGGTGTAGTCATACGATAGGATGTAACCTCATCATTAAAATGAATGAACTATATGTATACACATTAACAGGGATAAATCTCAAAAACATAATGTTGAGTAAGAAAAAACAAAGTGGCAGGTATGTGTTGTAGGACCCTGTTTCTGTTAAATGTGGGATCACACACAACAATCCTTCATGGATACATATACATGAGGCAAAAGTATAAAACCTGATAAGGAAGCTAAACACCCCACTTTAGGGAGTGGCCCTGGGGAGATGTATAAAAAGGGTCTTTGACTCTATCTGTAACCATTTTCCTTAAGAAATGAGAGACGAAAGGAGGAGAGAGACATGGATGATGAGAACATGGTTATTGCTCTATTTTCCTCTGTATTTTGTTTCTTTCTGTTTGAATTCTTTTGTAACAAAAATAAGAAAAAGAAGGAAGAGATGAGAGGAAGGAAAAGACTGAATGGAAATTCACCAAAATGTTTAGAGCAACTCTCTCCTTCGAGCATTGTGGGGGATTTTAATTTTTTGTTTATACTTTTTCATATTTTCTAAATTATCCCCAGGAATCATGTATGACTTTTATAATCTGAACAAAACAATGCATGCTCTTTTAAAAGCACCTTGCTAAGCTGTTGTGATTTAAAAGCCTGGATTGTGGAAGAGAGACTGGTATTTTGGACATCCAGGCTAGCTCCCATAGCGACTTGTCCAAGACAGGTTTCTGGGGGAACTGATAAGGGTACAAATGAATTAAATTCCACTATCAGAGCCACCTCTGGGTCTCAGGGGGTGAGGGTTCCAGAAGTCTAGATCCCTGTGCCAGCCTCCGGGGGGCAGGGGCTGCAAGAAGAGATAAAAGCCAGCTTTATTGTTCTCTCTGAAAATCATTCTTGAGAATTAAGGTAACTGTCCCCATAGCCAGCTTATCAAGGGAAGGTCCCCTTGATGCCCTTGAAAACATGGCTGTGACCCCCTAGAGCTCCCAGCACATGGGCATGGTCCTATGATGCTATATGCATCGTGTGGGCACCGTGCTCAACAACTTAAAATTTACCTGGGGTGGCTTTTACATTTACTTCTCAAAACGACTCTGGGAAGTCTCAGTCTTGTCTTACAGTGGAAAAAGACCGGGACTCAGAGAAGTTAATTAACTTGGACAGGGCCACCCAGCTAATAAATGAGGCAGAGTCAACAATCCAGGAGGCCACATAGAGCCCTAATAGTAGAAAATTAGACACCACTGACAAACTAAGAAAAGAAATAATTCTTGGATCAGGATGGAACGTTCCCAAAAGTCCTAAATCCACACCAAGAGAGAAGCCACAAGTGTAGGGGCTGGGTGGGCCTATTTGGAGATTAGACTCTGGGCATTCCCATCCAGGCACCAGTCCCCTGGTTCTAAGGAGGGGTGGTCCATGTAAGTAAGACCCCACCCCCTGCTCCCACCTCCACCTCCTATGCTTAATTATCAGGCACTTAATATATGAGATGTTGGAAAGGGCTAAATGAATGGGAATTAGTGAAATCCCAATGTGCTCTCCCATCAGTCTTTCTGATTGCTCTTAACTCTGTTTTCTGGAGAGGATTTGTTGTAGTCAAGCTCCAAACTAGTCATTTTTTACCACCATCAGGAAAAACACACAGTACTTAGAGGCCAGCATGGGCTCTTGTGCGATCCAGGCAAGAGGCAACCCGTGGGGTGGCTATTCCCCAAAATTGAAAATGGCTCTGGAAAGCCCTGCAGGTTTCTGTATACCAGCCTAACCACTGAGGTCCCAAGAGGGAAGGGAGGAAGGCTGGAGCCTCTGGCCATCTCCTGACTTCCTTCCCAGGACCCGTGAACCTGCCAATACCAGGCCGTAGCCCAATATCCATAGTGGGTAACTTCATCCCCTCTCCCCATGGGGCAAGCTCCCTCCGTATACCAGGGTATCCCGGGGCCGAGAATATGTCCATGAAGCGGGTCTCACCCACCACACAGGGGATTATCTCAAAGCAGCAGGAACAATTACTCATCGGCATGGAACTGGGAGTCTCTGGGGGCAGCACACACTGCTGTACAGGTCTGAGGTTGCTCTCCAGATGGTCTGGGGTCCACTGTTCTCAGCAGAGCCTGATACCCCTAGGGCTGTAGCATCATCTTGACCCAAAACCAGGCTGCTTCTCCCTCCACTCCTCACACAGTCCTGCAGGGACCAGGCAGGAACAAACTGGGGACTCCAACTGGGGGTCCCTGGGGTGATGGGGCAGCAGCCTGGAAAGTACATGCCCCTCTAAAAGGACAACCCCACTCAGGTTATAAGTGGGGTGGAAGCCACACGCCAGACAACTACATGTTACCCTAATGGTGGAATTCAGGCGGCAGCAGCAGCAGGCTAAGGAGAGAAACAGTTGGGGGTAGGGGTGGCTGAGTTTTGACACATGAGAAGGAAGGCCCCATCATGCCAGAACTTCCAATTTTTCAATTTTTATACGAAAGTACTCAAATTTGTAACAGTGGCAACTAATTTTAAAAGCTCTAAATCTGTCTGGACCAAATCAAACAAGTACACAAGTTGGATTTGTCCTCGGGGCTACCATCTGGCTTGTGGGCTGGCTAGTGGCAGGTCCAAGTAATATACAGCCATCACCCCAATAATGATGAGAGAAGACAACTCTCACTTATTATTCACTTGCCACCATTGACATCAGTTTATGCTAAATCAACCCAGTTAGGTAGGGTCACTGGAATTTTCAGTGCCTGGCACCTGGCCCATCCCAGGTGTCAGCAGTGCTGGGGTGGGCAGGTCCACGCATGCAGACACCCAGGCCTGCCCAGCCTCTCCACCCTCCTTCCAGAAGGCTGTCTTCTGGGGATGGAGGATGAAGTCTTCCAATGGGAAACTGAGCCAACGTTGGGGAGCCAACTGTCCAGAAGTGGGGTCCCCTGGAGACAAACTTCAGCCAAAGGGGGACAGGAATCAGTGGACAAATGCTTCAACCTGCTGGCTTTGGAGTGACAGTTCTGAGGGCATTCTGCATGCTGCTTTGCAGGGTCCCCAGCAGGAGGGAGCCTCGCTGCCCACCGCAGCAGCCAGCTCAACAGCACACGGTTCACTCCCTTTTCCTCTTCCTTCCTCTCACCCCCTCTCCACGCCCTCACTCCTGCTTCCTGGCATCGCCTTCCAAATAAACTGCCTGCACCCAAGTTCTTCAGTCAGTCTCTGCTTTCAGAGGAATCCAAGTTAAGACAGATGGTTTGCAGATAAAGACGCTGAAGCTCAGGGAGGTTAAGTAACTTGCCCAGAGCCACTCAGCTGAGACAGGACAGAACGGGGGTTGAATAAGGACAGGCTGGCTCTCAAGTCCTGCCCTTAACCACTGCCCACTGCCTCCTTAGAGAAAGTCAGCCCGTCCCTTTGGCCTCTCTCCCTCTAAGCCCATGGCCAGTTCTCACCTTGTGAATCTGAACCCCTTGGTATACCCAGGGGAAAGTGCCAAGAACGTAGCACACCCACCAAAAAGCAAGAGTGTCTACCCTGGAGCTGGGCAGAACTGGTCCACTGCACACCCCAGAGGGTCCAGGAAGAGTCCACTGGGACACCCCACCCCCATGGGCTCAGGACACTGCCCCAGACACCCTGGGAACTTACCTGCCTGCTCCCCCTTAGGAAGGGCCCACAGCACCCTCTAGGGACCAGCAAGGCCCATTCAAGCCTGGAAAATCAGAGCTGAAAGAGGCCTGGAGGGCCTGGAAGCCTCTTTGCTCTACAGACAGGAAGGCTGAAGGCCAGACAGGGGCCCACTCTTCCCAAGACCCCCCCACCCCCACCCCAGGTCCTTGAGGAACAGAAGGTACATAAAGAAGAAGAATGAGTTCCAAAGGCTTTGCTTTCTCCACTACGGGGAGAGGTGGGTCTCCTGCTTCCCAGGACTGCACACTCTCTCAGCTGGGAGGGAGGAGGCCAGGCAGGTCACAGCCTGATCACCTCAGGGGCATGCCAGGGAAGCCAGGCAAAGCTGGAGAGACAGGGTCCTGCGCACAAGGAAGTCAGGGAGGGAAGTGAGGCTTCCCTCCCTGCAGAAGGACCCCAGCTAGGAGCCCAGGCCTGGCTGCAGGATTGGCTCTGGCACGCTCTGTGGAACCCTGGGCCCACGGGCTCCTCCTGCATCTCTTTCCCATGTACCCAGCAATAACCACAATACCAATTAAGTTTTCCCTTGATGCAGGCTTTTCCTGCATCACAACAGCCCAATGGCTCACTGCTGATTTCCCTATTTTAGAGCTGAGGAAACTCAGGTACAGAGTGGTTAAGAAACTTGCCCAAGGTCACACATCCTACCCACAGCCCTGTGGGCTCTCTGATTCCAAAGGCCATGTGGGCTCCCTTTATTTTTAGAAAAGATGGTCTTAAAAGGAGCCTCAAGTCTAGCACTTTCAGGTTCCTTAATCTGCTGGATATTGAAGAAGGAAAACCCTAAAAGGCCTGTGTTGAGAGCCTGTGCAGACAAAACAGCCAACCCTGAGCAAAAGAGGCAGAACACAGGCTGAGGCATCCAAGGGGGCAGTGAGTGACAAGCAGCCAGACCAGGTCCCAGGATGCACAGGTGGACACATCACTGGGCTGGGAGCTGGGTGGCGGGGGGGGGGCTTGAACCTGGAACCCCTGGGCCTGAGCCCTGGGTTTGCCTGCAGACCCCAGGCCAAGCCACACCCTGAGACCTAACGGGGTAAACCCACCTAAGGGCCTGAGCCCAAGCAATGAAGACTCGGTGGCATGAGAGCAGAAGAGTCGCTGTGGGCTGCAGAGCCCAGGGCCACACTGCACATCCCTGGGAAAGCAAAGGTCATTGCCAGAGGCGCCTGCTCCTGGCCCCATACACGGCCACAGCAGAGCAGAACTGCTGTCGGCCACACCAGCCACCTCAGGGCTGTGAGCGACCTGCACGGCCTTTTTACCACGGGAGTGGAGACTTCTCCAGCTCTCCTACACATCCCACCCCTGCAGCCACACCGGCCAAGGTCCACCATCCCTCAGGGCCCAAAACGCAGTCACTGACCTCCGTCAGAAGAGAAGTCAGCCCAGCCTCTGCTCTGTGCCCACCCTACTCCCACCCCCCGCCCCGCCCCCGCACACACAACCTGAGCATTTTAACCCCTTCACAAGACACACACCCCCAGCTCCTTTGGGGTCCAGCCCCTGGAGAGAGTGTCAGTCCTTCCCAGGCTTGACTGGCCCCTCCCCCACAGGGTGGGTGCAGATTCTAAGAAGGAGGGGAGGGGCTTGAGGCCTCACAGGCACCCTCACTGTGGGACTGGAATCCCTCTTCTGTGCCTCCGGGCCTGGAGCTCTGTTAGCCACGGCTCCCCACACCCCACGGCCCACACTATTACCTGTTCTCTTAGCCTCGGTCCAGAAAAATGGAGAGTGCGGAGGAGAAAACTGTCAGCTCACACAAATCAATCTCATCCGTTTTGGTGAGGCCCTGTGAGCGGCCAGGATAGCTGTGCTGTCCCCATGTTCCTAGCGAAAAGCCTGAGGTCAGACAGGGCCACATTGCAAAGCTGGGCCTGGAGCCTAGGCTCCGGACACCCAGATGCTTTGGCCCTCCCTCCTCTGTGCCCCGGTCATCACTTGGTTGTTCACACATCCATTCAACAAATGCTTGCAGAGCATCCAGGCCAGACCCCATCGGGCGCTGAGCGGCACAGCTTGGACTCTAGCTGGGCCTCTGGACCGCCTTCTCCTTGGGGTCTCAGTGCCCAGAAAAGCATGCATGGTGCCTCTGGTCTGGGTCTTTCCCATTGGACCAGTCTCCCCACATGGCTCCAGCTCAGAACCAGCCCAGGGAGTTCTGGTTTGCAGAGACAAAGCCAAGGAGAACATCAGCTCCTCCATGTGAACAGGAGAAACCCTGATTTATTTCCCGGGTGGGGAGGATCTTGGAGGTGCCGTAGGAGCTCTCAGGAGGAAACGATTTCATGTCAGGGTGTTTCAGTGGCTGGGCCACAGGGCACAGATTTACTGTTCCAGGAAGAATGGGAACAAGGACTGTGATAAACTGTAGGCTGGAGGCGACCAGAAGAGGTACGTGGAGAGAGCTTGGCATCAGGAGAGATTTGTGGAAATTTCTTGAAAACAGAAAAGAACCCTAGTTTAAAATATACTAAATAATTCCCACCAGCATATTCCCTTCCCACTGTACTCCCAGGAACACTCCTCCACGTCCTCACAAAATCTGGAGAAAGAGCAAGCCCAGAGAGCCCACCCTCCCAGGGGCCCCTCAGCACAGTGTTCCTGGCTGCTCCACGGCCTGGGGAAACGACACTGACAATTATTTCACCGTAGAGCCTTTCCGTGTACCTAGCACATGCTTAGCACTCCCACACACTATTATTTATTGCCCACGTGGATGCTCTGAAGACGGCATCTCTATTACCCCCATTTCCCAGGTGAGGAAACTGAGGTTGCAAGAAATTAAGGAATTTACTCGAGGTCACAGGACTTGGTTCATCTGACTGCAGATTGATTCTTCAAAGTGCTGTACCAGGCTGCCCCCAGCAGTGACTGAAGTGGCCCAGGATGAGGACTCTTACCTTTGAGAGTACTTAGGAGTCTCCCTGGGTCAGGATGGATGCTTGAGTGAGGGGTGCAGGCAGCCAATAGGCTGCCTCTGTCCCTCAGAGCCCCTCAGTGTCATACCTAATCCCTCCCAAAGTCCATTCTAAGCCACCACTACATTTGATCCTGAGGAAGGAAAGAAGGTCTGTCCAGCACCACTTTGTACATGATGAGGGGGGAGGGCCAGGGCCTCGCAGCAGAGTGGACACCATGCCATGCCTCTGGTTCCAGGCAGCAGAGAGGAGGTATGGGGGGACCGCATGGGCCCTGGCCTGGTGGAAAGTGGGGTGGGAGCCCTAGGCCAGGCCACAGGCAGCAGAGGTGGGGATGGCTGGTGGGATCCTGGCAGGTGGGGGCTCCAGGCACCCCCAGCCTCTCTCCTGGCCTCATTTCCCCAGGTCGCAGCTGTGCTCCTTACATTCCTAGGGCCCGCTGACTGACTCTGATCTACCTGGTGCTGCCAATTCCAGCTTTCAGATGCTCCACAGGGAAGTGGAGTAGTGGGGAGGCCTCTCCTGGACCCATCATTCAATGAGCAGTTCACCCTTGCCTGCCCTGGGGCCTGGGTACTCAGGGAGGGCAGTGGGGCTGGGAGAAGCAGGGCGAACAGCCCGAGCCCGTGGGCCTGGGCACTAGGAACCTGAGCTCTTATCCTTCCTGGACTGCCATCTCTGGCTACACCCCTTTCCACATCCACATGCTCCCTGTCAGTGCAGGGACCGCCAGGTGGGAGGTCCTGCCTGGCTCCCATCTGCAGGCTTGGTTTCCCGGGAGCAGACTGGAAGACTTGGTCCAGCCAGGCTGGCCTGAACAGGACACCTTAAGTCAGAGACCAGAGGAAAACATCCTGTCTGGTGTAATTTGAAAGGCCCTCCCAGAAAATCTCTGACAACCACTTAAATATGCCTGAAGTGCACCATCTATGCATCATTTCTTTGAGTTATGCATGAGCCAGCAGGCCCCCTCAAGCAGGAGGCCTCCAGTGGTATCTCTTATCCAGCAAGATGGAAGGAGCAGCCCCCAGAGAGGCATGGGAGGGGAGACCATTCAGATGGGGAGAGAGGGAAGACACCTCAAGCTTCTCTCACCTGATCCTCCCTGCAGCCCTGCCAAGTCTGTGCTCATATTTTCACTCCACAAATGGCCACGATGGAGAGGCAGCTGGAGCCAGAACTCAAATCTGGGTCATCTGACTTCTGAGCTCTTTTCCCACAAAGAACTGCAAGGAAGAAAGGATGAACAATACAGTAAAATTGGAAGTGAATAATAAATGTTTAATTTTTAAAACTTAATCCTTTGGAGCTTTTAAAGTTTTTTAAATTTAAAACTCTCCCACAAAACTCTTGGATTAAATATTAATAGATTCTGCACGCTACTCAGAAAAGAACAACAAAGAGCTCTTCATATCACCATACCCCAAGCTATGGATCCATCCAAAAGGAGACTCAGAGGAAAATTAATAGCCTTGCTTGGTTTCATTACTAAACAAGAATAAAAGTAAATGAACTGAGCATTCAATTCTATACATTAGAAAATAATAGATGAAATGTAGCATAAGAAAGACAGAGAAACGAAGAGGCTTCAATAAGCAGGCTTCTGTCCTAACCTGAGAAGGAGGGATACCCAGGTTCCCACTTCATGTAAACATGGATGTTTTGCATAAAATAAAACAATATGGAACCTTGAGGAGCAGCAGGTCCGTGGGGGCCCGTGGGTGCTGCTCTTCTCGGGCATTGCCTGCTGGTGGCCCTTCAGCCTCGGCCACCACAGCACCACAGCCTCGGCCATCACAGCGTTGGTCACCACAGCCTCGGCCGGCCCCGGGGAAGGCTTTTAGTTCGGCTCCGAGGTGGAGCGGAGATGCTCCTGAGTTGACGGACCAGGACTGCTGGGGAGTGTCCCCCACCCACAGACAGGGACACGGTGCGAGCCGAGGACACCCGGCTCCTCTCAGGGCTCAGCGCCCGCCCTCCTCCCGCTCCCAACACGCCGCAGGCTGAGACCCGCGCTCCTGGCCAGGACTTCTGGCTGCTCCCACAGCCGCAGCGCCTGGGCCGAAGGTGCTCACACCAAGAAAGGGCTTCCGGGTAAGATGGCGGAAGAGTAAGACGCGGAGATCACCTTCCTCCCCACAGATACACCAGAAATACAGCTACACGTGGAACAACTCCTACAGAACACCTACTGAACGCTGGCAGAAGACCCCAGACCTCCCAAAAGGCAAGAAACTCCCCACATACCTGGGTAGGGCAAAGCAGAGAGATTCCTGCACGGAGGAGCGGTGCCGAGCGGCACTCACCAGCCCGAGAGGCTTGTCTGCTCCACCGCCGGGGCAGGCGGCGCTGGAGCTGAGGCTCGGGCTTCGGTCAGAGCGCAGGGAGAGGACTGGGGCTGGCGGCGAGAACTCAGCCTGAAGGGGGCTAATGTGCCACAGCTAGCCGGGAGGGAGTCCGGGAAAACTCTGGAGCTGCCGAAGAGGCAGGAGACTTTTTCTTCCCTCTTGGTTTCCTGGTGCGCGAGGAGAGGGGATTAAGAGCGCCGCGTAAAGGAGCTCCAGAGACGGGCGTGAGTAGCGGCTGAAAGCGCGGAGCCCAGAGACGGGCGTGGGACGCTGGGGCTGCTGCTGCCGCCGCCAAGAAGCCTGTGTGCGAGCGCAGGTCACTGTCCACACCGCCCTACCGGGAGCCTGTGCAGCCCGCCACTGCCGGGGTCCCGGGATCCAGGGGCGGCTTCCCTGGGAGAACGCACGGCGCGCCTCGGGCTGGTGCAACGACACGCCGACCTCTGCCGCTGCAGGCTCGCCCCGCACTCCGTGCCCCTCCCTCCCGCCCGGCCTGAGTGAGCCAGAGTCCCCGAAGAGGCTGCTCCTTTAACCCTGTCCTGTCTGAGCGGAGAACAGACGCCCTCCAGCGACCTACACGCAGAGGCGGGGCCAAATCCAAAGCTGAGACCCAGGAGCTGTGAGAACAAAGAAGAGAAAGGGAAACCTCTCCCAGCAGCCTCAGAAGCAGCGGATTAAAGCTCCACAATCAACTTCATGTACCCTGCATCTGTGGAATACATGAATAGACAACAAATCATCCCAAATTGAGGAGCCAGGAGTCAGTGCTGTGCCTCTGAGGTGGGAGAGCGAACTTCAGGACACTGGTCCACAAGAGACCTCCCAGCTCCACATAATATCAAACGGCGAAAATCTTCCAGAGATCTCCATCTCAACACCAGCACCCAGCTTCACTCAACGACCAGCAAGCTACAGTGCTGGACACCCTATGCCAAACAACTAGCAAGACAGGAACACAACGCCACCCATTAGCAGAAAGGCTGCCTCAAATCATAAAAAGTCCGCAAACACCCCAAAACACACCACCAGACGTGGACCTGCCCACCAGAAAGACAAGATCCAGCCTCATCCACCAGAACACAGGCAGTAGTCCCCTCCACCAAGAAGCCTACACAACCCACTAAACCAACCTTAGCCACTGGGGACACACACCAAAAACAACGGGAACTACGAACCTGCAGCCTGCAAAAAGGAGACCCCAAACACAGTAACATAAGCAAAATGAGAAGACAGAAAAACACACAGCAGGAGAAGGAGCAAGATAAAAACCCACCAGATCTAACAAATGAAGAGGTAATAGGCAGTCTATCTGAAAAAGAATTCAGAATAATGATGGTAAAGATGATCCAAAATCTTGGAAATAGAATAGACAAAATGCAAGAAACAGTTAACAAGGACCTAGAAGAACTAAAGACGAATCAAGCATCGATTAAAAACACAATAAATGAAATAAAAAATACTCTAGATGGGATCAATAGCAGAATAACTGAGGCAGAAGAACGGATAAGTGAGGTGGAAGATAAAATAGTGGAAATAACTGCTGCACAGCAAAATAAAGAAAAAAGAATGAAAAGAACAGAGGACAGTCTCAGAGACCTCTGGGACAACATTAAACGCACCAACATTCGAATTATAGGGGTTCCAGAAGAAGAAGAGAAAAAGAAAGGGACTGAGAAAATATTTGAAGAGATTATAGTTGAAAACTTCCCTAATATGGGAAAGGAAATAGTTAATCAAGTCCAGGAGGCACAGAGAGTCCCATACAGAATAAATCCAAGGAGAAATACACCAAGACACATATTAATCAAACTGTCAAAAATTAAACACAAAGAAATCATATTAAAAGCAGCAAGGCAAAAACAACAAATAACACACAAGGGAATCCCCATCAGGATAACAGCTGATCTCTCAGCAGAAACTCTACAAGCCAGAAGGGAGTGGCAGGACATACTTAAAGTGATGAAGGAGAAAAACCTGCAACCAAGATTACTCTACCCAGCAAGGATCTCATTCAGATGTGATGGAGAAATTAAAACCTTTACAGACAAGCAAAAGCTGAGAGAGTTCAGCACCACCAAACCAGCTTTACAACAAATGCTAAAGGAACTTCTCTAGGCAAGAAACACAACAGAAGGAAAAGAACTACAATAACGAACCAAAAACAATTAAGAAAATGGGAATAGGAACATACATATCAATAATTACCTTAAATGTAAATGGACTAAATGCTCCCACCAAAAGACACAGACTGGCTGAATGGATACAAAAACAAGACCCATATATATGCTGTCTACAAGAGACCCACTTCAGACCTAGAGACACATACAGACTGAAAGTAAGGGGATGGAAAAAGATATTCCATGCAAATGGAAACCAAAAGAAAGCTGGAGTAGCAATTCTCATATCAGACAAAATAGACTTTAAAATAAAGACTACTAGAAGAGACAAAGAAGGACACTACATAATGATCAAAGGATCGATCCAAGAAGAAGATATAACAATTGTAAATATTTATGCACCCAACATAGGAGCACCCCAATACATAAGGGAAATATTAACAGCCATAAAAGGAGAAGTCGACAGTAACACAATCATAGTAGGGGACTTTAACACCCCACTTTCACCAATGGACAGGTCATCCAAAATGAAAATAAATAAGGAAACACAAGCTTTAAATGATACATTAAACAAGATGGACTTAATTGATATTTATAGGACATTCCATCCAAAAACAACAGAATACACATTTTTCTCAAGTGCTCATGGAACATTCTCCAGGATAGATCATATCTTGGGTCACAAATCAAGCCTTGGTAAATTTAAGAAAATTGAAATTGTATCAAGTATCTTTTCCGACCACAATGCTATGAGACTAGATATCAATTACAGGAAAAGAGCTGTAAAACTTACAAACACATGGAGGTTAAACAATACACTACTTAATAACGAAGTGATCACTGAAGAAATCAAAGAGGAAATTAAAAAATACCTAGAAACAAATGACAATGGAGACACGACGACCCAAAACCTATGGGATGCAGCAAAAGCAGTTCTAAGAGGGAAGTTTATGGCAATACAATCCCACCTTAAGAAACAGGAAATATCTCGAATAAACAACCTAACCTTGCACCTAAAGCAATTAGAGAAAGAAGAACAAAAACATCCCAAAGTTAGCAGAAGGAAAGAAATCATAAAAATCAGATCAGAAATAAATGAAAAAGAAATGAAGGAAACGATAGCAAAGATCAATAAAACTAAAAGCTGGTTCTTTGAGAAGATAAACAAAATTGATAAACCATTAGCCAGACTCATCAAGAAAAAAAGGGAGAAGACTCAAATCAATAGAATTAGAAATGAAAAAGGAGAAGTAACAACTGACACTGAAGAAATACAAAAGATCATGAGAGATTACTATAAGCAACTCTATGCCAATAAAATGGACAACCTGGAAGAAATGGACAAATTCTTAGAAATGCACAACCTGCCAAGACTGAATCAGGAAGAAATAGAAAATATGAACAGGGCCTCCCTGGTGGCGCAGTGGTTGAGAGTCCGCCTGCCGATGCAGGGGATACGGGTTCGTGCCCCGGTCTGGGAGGATCCCATATGCCGCGGAGCGGCTGGGCCCGTGAGCCATGGCCGCTGGGCCTGTGCATCCGGAGCCTGTGCTCCGCAACGGGAGAGGCCACAACAGTGAGAGGCCCGCATACCGCAAAAAGAAAAAAAAAAAAAAAAAAAAAAGAAAATATGAACAGACCAATCACAAGCACTGAAATTGAAATTGTGATTAAAAATCTTCCAACAAACAAAAGCCCAGGACCACATGGCTTCACAGGCGAATTCTATCAAGCATTTAAAGAAGAGCTAACACCTATCCTTCTCAAACTCTTCCAAAATATAGCAGAGGGAGGAACACTCCCAAACTCATTCTACGAGGCCACCATCACCTTGATACCAAAACCAGACAAGGATGTCACAAAGAAAGAAAACTACAGGCCAATATCACTGATGAACATAGATGCAAAAATCCTCAACAAAATACTAGCAAACAGAATCCAACAGCACATTAAAAGGATCATACACCATGATCAAGTGGGGTTTATTCCAGGAATGCAAGGATTCTTCAATATACGCAAATCAATCAATGTGATACACCATATTAACAAACTGAAGGAGAAAAACCATATGATCATCTCAATAGATGCAGAGAAAGCTTTTGACAAAATTCAACACCCATTTATGATAAAAACCCTGCAGAAAGTAGGCATAGAGGGAACTTTCCTCAACATAATAAAGGCCATATAGGACAAACCCACAGCCAGCATCGTCCTCAATGGTGAAAAACTGAAACCATTTCCACTAAGATCAGGAACAAGACAAGGTTGCCCACTCTCACCACTCTTATTCAACATAGTTTTGGAAGTTTTAGCCACAGCAATCAGAGAAGAAAAGGAAATAAAAGGAATCCAAATGGGAAAAGAAGAAGTAAAGCTGTCACTGTTTGCAGATGACATGATACTATACATAGAGAATCCTAAAGATGCTACCAGAAAACTACTAGAGCTAATCAATGAATTTGGTAAAGTTGCAGGATACAAAATTAATGCACAGAAATCTCTGGCATTCCTATATACTAATGATGAAAAATCTGAAAGTGAAATCAAGGAAACACTCACATTTACCATTGCAACAAAAAGAATAAAATATCTAGGAATAAACCTACCTAAGGAGACAAAAGACCTGTATGCAGAAAATTATAAGACACTGATGAAAGAAATTAAAGATGATACAAATAGATGGAGAGATGTACCATGTTCTTGGATTGGAAGAATCAACATTGTGAAAATGACTCTACTACCCAAAGCAATCTACAGATTCAATGCAATACCTATCAAACTACCAATGGCATTTTTCACAGAACTAGAACAAAAAATTTCACAATTTGTATGGAAACACAAAAGACCCCGAATAGCCAAAGCAATCTTGAGAATGAAAAACGGAGCTGGAGGAATCAGGCTCCCTGACTTCAGACTATACTACAAAGCTACAGTAATCAAGACAGTATGGTACTGGCACAAAAACAGAAAGATAGATCAATGGAACAGGATAGAAAGCCCAGAGATAAACCCACGGACATATGGTCACCTTATCTTTGATAAAGGAGGCAGGAATGTACAGTGGAGAAAGGACAGTCTCTTCAATAAGTGGTGCTGGGAAAACTGGACAGGGACATGTAAAAGTATGAGATTAGATCACTCTCTAACACCATACACAAAAATTAGCTCAAAATGGATCAAAGACCTAAATGTAAGGCCAGACACTATCGAACTCCTAGAGGAAAACATAGGCAGAACACTCTATGACATAAATCACAGCAAGATCCTTTTTGACCCACCTCCTAGAGAAATGGAAATAAAGACAAAAATAAACACGTGGGACCTAATGAAACTTCAAAGCTTTTGCACAGCAAAGGAAACCATAAACAAGACGAAAAGACAACCCTCAGAATGGGAGAAAATATTTGCAAATGAAGCAACTGACAAAGGATTAATCTCCAAAATTTATAAGCAGCTCATGCAGCTCAATAGCAAAAAAACAAACAACCCAATCCAAAAATGGGCAGAAGACCTAAATAGACATTTCTCCACAGAAGATATACAGACAGCCAACAAACACATGAAAGGATGCTCAACATCTTTACTCATTAGAGAAATGCAAATCAAAACTACAATGAGATATCATCTCACACCAGTCAGAATGGCCATCATCAAAAAATCTAGAAACAATAAATGCTGGAGAGGGTGTGGAAAAAAGGGAACACTCTTGCACTGCTGGTGGGAATGTGAATTGGTACAGCCACTATGGAGAACGGTATGGAGGTTCCTTAAAAAACTACAAATAGAACTACCATATGACCCAGCAATCCCACTACTGGGCATATACCCTGAGAAAACCATAATTCAAAAAGAGACATGTACCAAAATGTTCATAGCAGCCCTATTTACAATAGCCCGGAGATGGAAACAACCTAAGTGTCCATCATCGGATGAATGGATAAAGAAGATGTGGCACATATATACAATGGAATATTACTCAGCCATAAAAAGAAATGAAATTGAGCTATTTGTAATGAGGTGGATGGACCTAGAGTCTGTCATACAGAGTGAAGTAAGTCAGAAAGAGAAAGACAAATACTGTATGCTGACACATATATATGGAATTTAAGAAAAAAATGTCATCAAGAACATAGGGGTAAGACAGGAATAAAGACACAGACCTACTAGAGCATGGACTTGAGGATATGGGGAGGGGGAAGGGTAAGCTGTGACAAAGTGAAAGAGCGGCATGGACATATATACACTACCAAACGTAAGGTAGATAGCTAGTGGGAAGCAGCCGCATAGCACAGGGAGATCAGCTCGGTTCTTTGTGACCACCTGGAGGGGTGGGATAGGGAGGGTGGGAGGGAGACGCAAAAGGGAGGGGATATAGGAACATATGTGTATGTATAACTGATTAAATTTGTAAAAAAAAAAACAAAAAACAATATGGATGCTTGAGAGTATTTTGTAGATGATTTTAGCAATAGAATCTGTGGAAATACACATTGTGGGACACGTCCTTAGATTAAAACTGTTTTCTCTGTAAAATATTAAATAGATGCAGCCCTTCAATATGAGGACCAGACCAGACCTTGTGAATGAAGGTTACCAACCCATATCCAGAACGACCCAGATCCAGCACTTTCTCTTGCTTACACTCTCTCTCTCTCTCTCCCCCCACACTTTAACTCCAGCTAGCAGATTCAAAAACTAAAATGTCCTACATAAATGGTTCTTTATGACCAATACAGATTAATTGAAAAGGTGAATTGATGTTGATGAAAATGTTAAGGTTAATTAATGCTAGTAACTAATAATGATTAAATATTAATGTTATTTTTTTTACAAAAATGTCTATGGGCAGAAAAGACTATAATAAGGGCAGAAATTCTGAATCAGGTTCTACAGAAAGTCCAAAATGAGTGACTTTGAAGAACACAGCATGCTGCATGCATGAGTTTGAGGAAGGACCTTACCAAGTTAATGCCACCTCCCCTGAGGGCATCCTGCACCTCCAGCACTAGCCTTGCCCTCAGGAAAGCAGAGCAAGCTGGCTCCCCTGCACCTGTGAGCATAAGTCACATGATTAAAGACCATGCATCTCCTCTTGGCCTTCAGTGTTTGTGATTACGGCTCCTCTTCCTGCAGCCTATGAACTGCCAAGGGCGGAGGCCAGAAACTGGGGCCCATAGGACCCTCCAGGAAGCCCACTATTATGTTAAGCCTAACGTAAGGACACATCAAAGAATAAATTCTGTAAAATTTTAGTACGACTGGAAAGATTCCACCCCTAGCATAAACAAGGCCAAAAAAATAGGAGATGATGAGGAAGGAGGAGAGGAAGAGGAGGAAGAGATAAAGGGACAGAGGAAGGAAGGAAGGAAAGAAAGCCGCTCATTGTAGACAGATGGCTACCAGCATTTACTCTGGACATCTCTGCCAATCAAATCTTAGGATCATTCAATGTCCACCTCCACATTCCCAGGTCATTCTCATCCCATGAGATCTGGCCTGGGCCCACAGTAATGATTATCTCTATGATACACACATTTCCATATTTAATTATAATTAAATTAATAACTATATTATTTTTTACAGTTTTATTGATGTGTAACTTACATACCATGAAATTCACAGAAACTACTTGTAAAGAATGCATAATGAGCAATTAAGAGCTGAGCCAAGTTATTGGGCGAAAAGGAGCTCTGTGAAGTTGCTTGGGGACGTGCAATTCAGACACACATGGAATCGGACCCTCACTGAGGAGCGGCTTCTGTGCACTGGACCCTTTGATGACCTTCCTGAGCAAGAGCAAGGGCATGTAGATTCCAGGAGGCAGATTCATGTGTCCAAGAATTCCAGACATTCCTGCAGGCTGAAGAGCCCCATTTCATTGCACAAATTATTTCTCTGAAAGCTGTTGAAAGGGATTGAGGGCTATAATTAGAATAATGCCCTGCAGGATTACATTCACAAATGTAATTGCATCACCGTTTAGAGGTAAATGGCGCCAAGAGAGGACAGAGTTTCTCAGGAGCGCAGGGAGGGAAGGTACAGGCACTTGTGGAGCAGCCCCTTCCTGACGCCAACTGAGCCAAGAGACAGTGGAAGATGAATCTGAAGATCACTCACTCCTGAACCAGCTTGTCTTGGGCGTCAGTCCACCACAGACTTCTCAGTGATGGTGTTATCAAACACAAGTTCATGTGCCTGATGCACAGTGAGGCCAAACAAACCAAAATGATGGAGTTTGGAGCAGAGAAAGGTTTATTGCAGGACCGAGCAAGGAGAATAGGTGGCTCGTGCTCAAAAAAACCTGAACTTCCCAAAGGGTTTCAGCAAAGCATTTTTAAAGACTAGGTGAGGGAGGGGCATCCCAGGGTATGGGATCAGTTCATGTACAATTCTCTGATTGGTTGATGGTGAGGTAACAGGGTGTGTAACATTATCAATCCTTAGGCGCATGTAGGTCTGGCGGCTATGTGCTCATGATCATCAAATAGTTAATTTCTTCCATTTGATGGTGTTTTTTAGCAGCTGAAAAACTCAGGAAATATACATGAGATACTATTATCTGGGTACTTCAGAGAGAAGCTACAGCAGAGAATATGGGGGAAGGGTCTGACCCAGGAAGCCCCAGAGGGTCCTGCTTGATTATAATGTGGAAACATTCAAATATGACCCAAACTGGAGTTTTCAACCGGATCCCATTAAACACACCTCAAGAGATGATGGGTTTAGGATCCATCAGCTGCTTCTTATTGTGCTCATAGAAACCCCATCTGTGGCACATACGTGGCTGCAAGCACGGTGCACCTGGTCACATTGGGAAGGTACATAGAATCTGCTCTCTCACTCTCCTGAAGCCTGGGGAGCATTCAACCCTTTGGAGATTCTCAAGCATTGTCTAGCTGAAGATAATGGATTGTTCCTATTTCATAACCGAGATCAACATGGTGACCACACACCTGGGCTTCCCAAGAAGTCCTGACCTCCTATCGCTTCATTCTATCTGCCGTGCATTATTCATATCTATTCAATGTGCTGTGATTTCCATAACTTTGTAAGGTAGTCCGTATGTTTAAATGGGGAATTAAGAAAAATACATTTTGTTGGTCCAAGTGTCCTAAATTTTGGCCCAGAAAAAAAAAATAGCTGTATAAGTAGACCACAGTTTTGAAAGCCATGACAATAAATCGCATTAATTTGGTCCCCATTAATGTGGAGTATGTGCTAATCCCATAGGCCTAGGAGAAAGCTTAGCTTTGAAGAAAGAGTTTGCTTTCTAAGCAAAGAAGGATGTGAACAAACCACAGTAAGCACAACCTACTTAAAAGCAGATGTTGTTCTTAAAGAAAAAGGTGCACATTAAGTTGTACCTGATTGGGAGTCCTAATCTCCCAGGTCACTCTTCACTTTAGACATCAACAGACCCTCCTACTGCAGAATTTGGAACTCCAGGTCCCTCACCCATTCCAGCAAGCAAGTGCTTCCTCCAATACTGAGTTAAGAAAAGGATGTACCCCTGGAGATCCACTGAGGCCCAGAGAGGAGAAGGAACCAGCCCGAAGTCACACATCCTGCAGTTCCGCCCAGTTGTTAGCGCCTCAAGCTTTGCCTCACACAGATCAGGGTTCTGATCTCAGCTCTCTCACCTATGGTGTCTCTTAATGGCCTCCTTGTGCTCACCTATGTAAGGCAGATGAAGGCTGGAGCTTCCCCACCCTCTGAGGTCCACATAAGACTGGTCCAAACTCCAACTCCACACTCTGTGAAGTGATCGCCCCAAGATCTCTGCAAATCCTGTTCCACTGCACAGCCTCTGTTCCTACTGCATCGGCTCTGTCAACTTTAATAATATAATAGTCAGATATTTTACCACCAAAAGCAAATTTATTTGGGAATAGCCAGAAGAATTGCAATTCGGCATATGCAAACTATGGTAGACCATAGGCAAATCCAGAGAACAAGGAAAGGGAGCTGGCTTTTATAGGGAAAAGGAGGGAGTTGGGAGGGGCTGTAATAACCAGAGTCCATTGAAGGATGCTGGGAGCCCAAAGTACGGAGGCCTCTCATTGGTTGGGCTGCTGCAGTCTCAGATTGGCTGGGCTGTCAGGGTGGAGAGAAGTTTTCTTCTTCCTGCTTGATAGTAAGGTGGGTTACACCTTCCTGTCAGGATGTAGGCATCCTGGGGGGGGTGGGGGGGCAGGGTGGGGGGTTATGACAGCTCCCTCTACAGGCCTTCTTGACTCCAATTTTAGCTGAGGTTTCTTTAATTCCACAACTCCAATGGAATGCCTGGTCCATCTTTAATTCACACACACACACCTGCAAATGTGCTAGGCTTTGCTGAAGGGAGTCCTCTTAGGTTAGTTTCCCTAGCAGCACAAGAGGGGGGCCAGATTTTGCATCCCCTTTGTCACTCAGTCATCTGCTGTGGGGAGCAAGTCTGTGTAATCAGCTTGGGGCAGTTCCCCAGAGAGGGGGCAGCAGCTAACATTCACAGTTTGGGGGTGGGGGTGTGAAGCAGCAGCCCAGTAACCCTGTAACTGGGTCTGGCCAGGCACCACCAGCATCCGAGACAGGGATGAGATAGAACGGTGCTCTGAGGTTTCCATCACAAAAACACAGCTCCATGCTCAGCATCAGGCACCCGGTTCTTACAGTGTCCCAGGCCCACACCTCAGGGTGCCCCTCAGCCACACGACTCCACCTTCATACCCTCCTGCCCCTTTACTCCTGTTTTCTGACCCTCTTTCTGCTATTTCCCCTCCCTCTCTGGAAAAAAACAATTTTCATTTTCTTCTGTAGAACAGCTTAGTCATTCTTTTATTCTTCTGTTGCCTGAGCTGCTGCTAACACCCTCTGTAAATGGTGACCACCATCCTTGTTCACCAGTTTTAGGACTAAAAGTCCCACATCCCAGAAACCCCTCTGTCCTGGGCAAACTGGAACACTTGGTCACCCTCCAAATTGCTCTTTCAGCCACTGTGACTTATCAAGGCTCCCTCCCAAATGGACATTAATTTGGTGTTTGCTAACATGGCTAATCATCTTTTCTTTGGGATCAGTAATGAGTGGTGAATTACATCAAATGCTGCTTCAACCTGTATTAAGAGACTCACATGATTTAATCTGCCAGTGAAGTAATTACATTAGTATATTTCCCAATGTTGAATGGTCCCTTGTTGCCAGAATAAGCCATAGTTGAACACACTATATGTTTCTTATGATCTCATTCTTGATTTGATGATATAGTAATATTTTGTAGGTAACTTGTTTCTAAATGAGCTTCATCTACAGTTTTCTTTTGCTGCCTGTGTCTGATGTTGGTGCCTGGAATAGACTCACCTTGTAAGCTAAGCTTGGGGACCTTCCCACTTTTCTCACACCCACTTCCTTCCTGCCCAGCCTGAGCACATGAGTGAAAAATGAAAGAAGAGAGATATTCAAATATGTGACACAAGATATTTTCCTCAAGATGAAGAACTTAATTTTTTCACCCAAAAGGCACAACATGTTCAGGAAAAATTGTGTTAAAAGTGATAGATATCAAGAAACAGAATAGTTAATAAAGAGAAATAATTCTTTGTTCATTCATAGAGGAAAAAGTCATTTTCAGAAGGAGAGAGGTTCATGAAATCATACTGGGTTCAGAATTTTCCTCAGCAATTTTCAATCCAGTGGATAAGAGAGAAATGTCTACAAACTGCAGTGAAAATGTGAACCTAAAATGCTATGACCATTCAATTTGTCATTTGAGCAAAAAGAGTAACAAACATTATGAAAGAACATGAAGGGACTCAGTAAATATAGCACCCAGGAACTTTTCTTTAAATATCTAATTGACAGTTATATATAGGCAAAGTATATCCAAAGGAAAAGGAAACTGGAGAAATCGTGATATTAGGGGAAACAAACAGAGAGGTGGAGGGGGTTTGGTGTAACCTGGGAGTCTCTAGAGCATAGCTGAGGAAAGGCAGCTTTAAAGGCAAGACTGTATATGTTTCAGGTTGTCCTTGAAATATAAAATCAAGAGACAGGCATTTCTTAGCATGGAGAACTCAGGCAACACAGCACCAATGATTCTTGAAAAGAAAAAAACAAGCTATTTCACAATAAAATAGAATATCAAAATAGAAAAAAAATTTAATGGAAAAATAATGAAAAAATGACAAGCACTGAATATAATAAAATATAGAAAGAAGAAACCCTGTAGAAAAGAATTCAAAAGTTATAAGCATAGACAAAGTAAAAGAATAACTTTGTGAATAAAAATTGGCAGAGAATCTTCAGAAGAAAAAAAAAACCTGGTGATTTCCTCATCTTTTAGAATCCAAAGGCAGCTCAAATTGTCTAGAACTGAAACATCTTTAAAATAAAATGACTCCCAGCTTATATTGTTTTTTGTAACTTTTTTTTCTTAATCTGAGGTACTCTTTTAGGAATGATGGATTATGAGATAAAGAAATATTGTTTCCATTTCACTTCAGGTTCTTCATTGCTGCTATTAAATTCAAGTAAAATCTGACAATTTTATTTTTAAATAGCATGTTGAAATAATCTCATTTTATCAAACTCTATTTATGAACCTGTACATGTACCTAGAGAGATATCTAGAAGGACCACCACCTAATTTTAACAGTTATGCCTGGATGGAGAGACGTTAGTTCACAAACAGGACTTCTCTTTTCCTCTTCTTTTTTTTTTTTTTTTTTTTGCCTCTCTCTTTTGCTTGAATTGTTTGTGATCATGCATTATCTCTGTGAAATCAATAAAGCCATTATTTTTAAAGGAAAGAAAGCAAGAGAGAAAGAGGGGGGAAGGCAGGCAAGGGGGACGGGAGGAAGGGTTCAGGTATAGAAACGTGACTCAAATTGGTTGATGGCACTCACTCCTACACGTACTGCTAGAACCACTGGGGAAGGGGAAGGGGGTCTCTTTCTGCTTGAGCAGCTAACCTGCTCAGGTGACAGCACATAGACAAAGTGGGCATCCACATGGAGGAGCATGTAAGGGGACTAAGCTCAGAGAGAGGAAGGCAGATAAACACATAAATATAGACAGTAGTTGAGCCCCTGGATCAAGCCATGCCTGAAACCTAAGCCTTCTGGTTACTGAGTCAACAAATTGCCCTCTTTGCCTAATCCAGGTATATAATGATTTTCTACTGTGTACAACTGCAAGCATTCCAGAAAAGCAGCCTCCGAAGGCCCTCCTAGTTTAGATTTGGGAATCCCTTTATCCTATAAACACCTCCCTGATAAGCTCCTGACAGTACTCCTGATTAAGTCTCAGCTGCACATCCTGTTCCCAAGGCTAATTGTCAAGTAAAGCAGTAGCAAGTGGCAGCGGCCCACTGAGCTGACACTGAGGTGGAACAGGAGGCTGCATGTGTCAGTTCCCACATGACCAAGACACCACTCACCAGCCTCATCTAGACACTGCCCTGGCAGGCCTTACTCCGCTTCAAAAGAACTTCAGGGGAGGACTTCAGCTCTCCCACCAATTTCCAGGAAGAAAATTCTGGGGTGGAAAGCAGGAGGAATTTAGGCCAAGCATCAGTTTGAAGGTGACTTTGATAAAGATGCAGGCTGACTTCCCCAAGGAAGATGCTCCTGTGGGAGTGTTGTGTGCTGTCAGCCGCAAAGGCTGCTCTTGGTGAGGACAGTGAGTTAGGAGCTCGAGGCTCCCAAAGGTCCCAGAAAATGAGGAGGGGGGTGCAGGTGAGAGGCACCAGCCTGAACTTCCCACCGTGGCCTGCTGAGCCCCACACTGCAATTCCTGGCTCCCTCCCTGCTTTCCTTGACTTGTCATAGGGGCCTACCTCTACCTCGGAGTAAAGAGCTGAAATCTCGGAACACCTTCAGCCTAGACCCCGGCCTAGCCCAGTGTTCGGAACTGAATGAATAAATGAATGAGTGAATGAATGAAGCAGGTTCTGTGTACCTGGCACTATTCTTGGCTCTGGAGACTCCAGAAGTTTAAAGCAGGCAGGGTCCCTGCTCCATGGTGCTCACATTCTTTCAGATCACACATCTAACTGAGAGAAAGAGGCCATCTGGACAGAAGCCTGGTGTTGGGGACTCAGACCGCCTTGGGCAGACTCTGCCAGTGAGAACTGCCCAACCTTCTCACTAGTGCCAAATGTCTCCCGTCCAAGCCAATTTCTTCAAGTGTCTGCCCAAGGAGACAGGGGCAGCTTTCCCTGAGCAGCAGAGCTGACGCAGGGAAACAGAGGGAAGAGACTCGGGGACAGGAGCCCAGGAGGAAGCAGCCCTCTCCTTTCCTGAGCTCCTATGGTGACAATTCAATCTGGTCTCAACTGTCTGTTTCAGCAATGGGCTTTTCCATAGAGTCCTCATGTGGAGATGAGTGTCATGATCCATTTTATTGGAATCTAGAACCCATTGCTATGGCCAGACTTGGGTGTGACACTTCAGGGGGTTAGGGCTGGGGGGGGTTATTCAAATAAGTCCCCTTTTCCCCAGCAACCAGCCCTGGGGCTATGAGGCCAGAGGAGCAGGTCCTGAGGGACCCCTTCTGCAGGGCCATAGCATCCCCCCCATTCTCTGTTTGTATGATAAGAGGGCCACTCAGGTGTTCAAGGTCAAATAAGTTCAAGGAATTTCTATGTCTATCCAGAGAGAGAGAGAGAGACAGCTGGCCGACCCTCCCCTTTAAAAAGTGAGTTGTGCGGGCTTCCCTGGTGGCACAGTGGTTGAGAGCCCGCCTGCCGATGCAGGGGACACAGGTTCGTGCCCCGGTCCGGGAGGATCCCACATGACGCGGAGCGGCTGGGCCCGTGAGCCATGGCTGCTGAGCCTGCGCGTCCGGAGCCTGTGCTCCGCAACGGGAGAGGCCACAGCAGTGAGAGGCCCGCGTACCACAAAAAAAAAAAAAAATATATATATATATATATATATATATATATATATATATATATATCAGGTGCAAGAAGAGGCAAGAAGAGTACATGCAAAAAGTAGCAAAATTTGGTGATTCTCTAAAATTCTCTAGTTATTTGAAAAATACTCCTTTCTCTAAAATTTCCCCATGCCTAACATGTTACCAAATTTTTTTAAAGTCACAGATCAAATTGTTTCTGAGATTTGTTTTCAGAAGCTCCATGTCAGAAGCTGATGTTAATATTTCGTGAGAGACAGGCACAGTGGAACAAATGCAGAATCAATGTCAACTGTCTCCAGGGAACTACTCGAGATTCCAGACATCAGAGAAGCCTGATGCAATCAGATTGAGGAACGATAGCCCCACAGAAGCGTAGAAAGATGGAAAGGGAAAAGATCGGTTTCTGGTCAAGAGAAATCCTTTGATTGTTGAAAACAAAATTGGTGAGATTAGGCCATTTCTGAATGACTCTTCCTTCTTTAAAATCCTCAGCCCAAAAACAACACAATAACACATTCAACACATTTTGAAGCAGGATGGCATGTGGTCAGACAGCAGGAGAGACTTCCTCAGTAAAGAGACGTGGAGTTCAGGAATAAGAAATCCAGTGAGGCTGACCAATGTGAATGCCCATTAGCCCAGGGCTGGGGAACTGAACACGATGGCCTCCCAGGGCAATTAGAAGCCAAGTCTTCCTGGAAGGCTGGCTCGGCAGGTACACAATCAGAAGCCAGCTCTGGGAACTCGGGCAGAGGGAATGGTTAGAAAGGACCTGAGAACTCACAGACTCACCAGTGAACCACCTGGGCTTGGGAAATGGGCCAAGGTGGCTCCAGAAGTCCCAGCTGCAGGACACACGCTCCAGACCTTAATGGGGACTTAAGTGTGATGATGGCAAGGTGTGTGTGAATGGGGAGCAAGGGGCAGATTTCAAATGAAGGGAATTCTGGCCCGTGGGTGTCCTCAGCACAGCCATGGACCACCTGGCAGCCACGCCCCATACAGCTCTGTGTGCTCCAGCTTCCCTGCGTATCAGTGACATTTGCTGGCCGGGCACACAGAGCATCCCCACCCCGCGGTCCCAGCTCCTCCCTCTGTCCAGATCAGGGTCTCCTCTCCCAGACGGTGCTGAGTGGGTGCCATGGAAGGTTAAACGACGGCTCCCCCCGACACCATCTCCTCTGACCACGTGTGCCGCGGCAGTTGAAGGGGCCACACCTCTTGTCCCTTTCGCTCTCTTTTCAGCCTGGTTTCCCTGAGGACTGCCTCAGTCCTTGACTGGATTGGGAGCCGCCTCAGTCAGAGCCCTTTGGTCATAAATGATGTTCCCTGAATGGTTGAATTGGAGCAGATCTGCCAAAGGACGGGCTGCAATGCTGCTGCAGCCATCAGGGGCACAATGAGCAGGGGAGCCTCGGTGGCTGGACGAAGATGTCTCAATGTGGGTTGACAGGACCCAGGGTGACAAGTGACAGAAACACAGTCCAAGCCAGATCCGGCAAAGAGGGAGGAGGTGTGGGCTCAACAGCAAACCCCAGGAAGGGTGTGAGTCCAGAGGGGCCTTGGGGACGACCTGGGTCCTCAAGACTCTGTTCCTTCTCTCACTCTGGCTCTTCCCAGGTGATCAGCATTCTGTCAGATACGCAGCCTCCACGTGGCTGGACCATGGTAGCCACAGCTTCCAGGCTCACAAACCCCCAGCTTTCATAGGGATGACGCGGTGGGGATGGGGCTCTTCCCTTGGCTCCAGACCGAAAATTCCTCCTGGCTTGCTGGCTTGGTTCACACACCCTCATCCTAGGAACTGCATGATGGAGTGAGGGGAGAAGTTCTCCCAAAGAGGACAGGTGCTATTGTTAGAAAAGAGGCAAAGGTGCCATCCATCCAAGCAAAGTGAAGGATGCCCATGAGAACCGGACTCCAGCGCACGCTGAGGAACCAGCTCCATCAGGGCTCCCACACTGGCAGAAGCTGGCCCTGGGTGTCAGTTACACAACCTCTATTATCTGACCAGGGGCTTTTCCTGGCTCCACCCCAATCCGTGGAGCTGCTGGCAGCAGTGGAGAGGGGGTAGTGGGGCTCCCCTCCCCACATGTGGTCTGAACAAGGCCCTCAAAGCTTTACTGTCAGCTAAACACAATCAGCTTGCTGAGCATGTGTATTTGCCAGCGGGAGCCACCATGACAAAATATCACAGACTGGAGGTAACAGACATTTATTTTCTCACAACTCTGGAAGCCAGATGTCCAAGATCAAGGTGCCAGCAAGGTAGGTTTCATGCTGAGGCCTCTTTTGGTTTATAGGCAGCTGCCTTCTCTGTGTTTGCTCACGTGGTCTTTACCCTGTGCTTAGGGTGGGGAGAGAGATCTCTTTTCCTCTTCTTAAAAGGACACCAGCCCTACAGGATTAGGACTCCAATCTTATGACCTCATTTAACCTTATGACCTCCTAAAGACCCTATCTCCAGATACAGTCACATTGGGCTTTGGGAATTAGAGCGTCAACATATGAAGCTGGGGGACCCAGTTGGGTCCATAGCAGCATACCGGGCACCAAAATGAGTGGGGGCAGTGGAAGATGCCTGAAGGCAATGTGTTCCTTATGCCCTTCAAGTCCCAGGCACTTCCCAGCCCTGGCACCAGGCTGAGGGCAGGTACACCTCTGAGTACACTTCCAGGCACACGGTCATGCGGTCAGGCCCCGCCCTACAAGTTGTCCTCCATCCTCTCCAACACTCTGACCACCCATGAAGCAGACCTGAGCCAGGGCTTAAGCTCCAGTAGTTCCGTTAGGGACTGGCAGGGAGCAATGCAGGATGTGGTGGTGAGCAGGCTGCTGCTGTGGGCAGCCCACTAGGAGACTGCAGACCACATGTCAGAGCTGACCTACCCAAAAGGTGAGGAAGCTGGGGTGTTCATCCATCAACGCCCACTTGTCATTGCTGAAGGCTGCTCCTGGGGGCATTAGTTCCTGTGTATCTCCAGGCACGTGCTCCATGGCTAGAGGGACAAGCAGGCAGAGTGGCAGGTACCCACAGCAAGAAGCTGCTGGTGAGCAAAGCAAACATGAGCGACAAGGAGATACTGGCTGGTCACTACACTATCCAAGCAGACACCTCTATGAGGAGAAGGTAGGCACCCCACAGGGCTTAGTCTCTATGGACGAGCCCAGACCTCGTTCAAAAATGACCAAAAGCCATCATGGGGACCTGGGTGCCTTCCGAGGACTCCTGCCCGCCTGATGCGAGTGTGGGAAGCCGTGCACTCAAGTTGGCTGCTCATAAGTGTCTCTTCCCTTCCCGGGTCTGTGCGCACAGCAGGACCAGGACAGAGACTCAGTCTACCAAGTTAAATCAAGTCAGATAATTCTCTTGTCTGCATCATAATTTACTTTCTTCAGAGGAGCAGATTATGGCAAAATGTTGGGGATTTTTTTTAAAGAAAAGCCATTTTCCTCCCTAGTTTTATTTTTAATGAGCTAAGTGGTGCTAGTTTTTAAATTGTAAGAGAGAAAATACACACACACAGGGCTTCCCTGGTGGCGCAGTGGTTGAGAGTCTGCCTGCCGATGCAAGGGACACAGGTTCATGCCCCGGTCCGGGAAGATCCCACATGACGCGGAGCGGCTGGGCCCGTGAGCCATGGCTGCTGAGCCTGCGCGTCCGGAGCCTGTGCTCCGCAACGGGAGAGGCCACAACAGTGAGGGGCCCGCATACGCCAAAAAAAACCAAAACAAAACAAAAAACACACACACACAGAGTAGATGACAATTTTAATTTTCAACAATTGTGATTGTGAATAATGCTACTAAAGGCTTCCACAGTGGTTCATAATCATTTGCCTAAAAACCAAACCCCAAACTTCCATACTGAAGAATAAAAAGATGATTTGGGCCATTTAGTGACTGTCTTGTGCATCTCACCAACCCTTCTTGGGAAAATCATTCTGTGATATACCCATTTTTCAGAATCATGAGATGTACTGGGAACCTTTACTGGGAAGTGGAACAGTTTGGGGGAAGAGGTTAAATTTAGACTCTCTGGCTCATGACCTGAATCAAGCATAAAGTGGGGCTCGGCCATTCCCTGCAAATGACATTCCACCGCCAAGAATATGAAATGCTCCAACACAAAATAATCAAATGGAGGGCAAGCAGCAACCAGCATGCTGTGGGCTCCTTTAAAAATAAGCCCCATGTTCCCCAACTGTCTATTAATAGCTTTAAAAGACATCTGCTCCTAATTTGGTCTTCTCAAATCAAGAAATCTTCCCTTCAGTTTCCTCCAGGGCCCAGATGAAATCAATCAATCAAGCAACGAAATTTATCAAGCAACAGGCACACTGTGGCCCAGAGCTCCGAGCTGTCTGCAATCTGACCCAAGCCATCCAAAAGCCCAGGTCTGCAGGGAGCATGCACCCTTTCTCCAGCCCAACATCCTTCATCCTGCACACTCAAGCAGTGCAGAGACCACTAAGGGAGACCCCAGTGTTGGCAAGTCCCACCCCCTTCAGTACCCAAGAGCCCCCTGCTCCATCACCAAGGGTCGGCTGGTGCACCAGATCCTGACTCCGAGCACAGCCCCCCTTAGACTCTGCCAGTAACAGGCAGCTCATTGCTTCTTGGGGTGATTCTTCTCATCCCTGAATATCTACGACTATTAAACACACCTAAAACCCATCTCCGCCAGTAGGTCTAATTCTGCTCTCAGGGGCCACGTATAGCAGATCAATTCTTCCTATGATAGTCCTTCAGCTATTTGAGGAGAGATGTCTGCCTGTCACTACAACTCCTCTCCAGTTTTGATACCTGGGTAGCAGGGGGCTGTTATGGACCCAATGCCAAGACAGGACAACTGAGTCTAGTGACAAAGCCACAGTGTGGTTCTGCTTCATTTCTGGGCAGCACCCCCGAGTGTTCATGTATCCCCCCTCCACACCCCTCCTGCAGTCCCACACCTGCAGCTCACCTTCCCTGCACGCCATGCTCACTCCCACCCAGGGACATCGCCAGCCCTTCTCTCCACACAGCATGATTTCTCTAGTTTCTACATTGCTATGTAGAAATAGTTTCCCATCTTTCAGGTCCCAGGTCCACAAGCAGCCTTCCCCAAGCTCCCTGCTAAAAGGCACCCCCCGTCATGCCCAGGCAAACCTCTCTGTTTTTAATTCTCTATAGCAGCGAACACTATCTGCTTTATTTTTCTTCCTTTTTTACTCACGTGTTTATTATCTATCTCCCCCTCTAGGATGTAAGACCATGAATAAGCACAGGGTAAGAACTCAATATATGGTTGTCATTTGAATAAAGAAAACAGCTTTCCAGGCAGAACAAACAGCAGCTGGAGCCAAAGCTCCCAGAGAAGCGGTAGAGCCTTTTGATTCTGAGGACAGGCTTTGAAATGAGAAAGATTCAGGTTAGCCAGCTGTGTGGCCTTGAGCAAGTTACTTGACCATCCTGAGTCTCAGCTTCTGCACCTGCAAAGTGAGGACAATAACAGCACATGCCTCCCAATGCTGTGAGTGATGTGGTGTCTGGGGAGCATTTGAGAAAATGACGGTTCAAAACAAACTCTCCACCTATGGGGCTATGGTGAGTAGTGGGGGCGCCCAAGGAGCCCTGCCCTGTGGAGGGAGATGAGGCTGGGCTGGGCAGCGTGGAGGGGACAGCACGGTGGGAGGAGCTACCCAACCCGTGGAGCTGAGGGTAGAAGAGCCAGAAATCAATGCCACCACTGAAGCCCAGACTGGGAATCCAGCCCCGACCCTGTCATCTGTTTCCCACACTTCTCCTTTCCACCCCTTGGAAGAGCCTCAAGCCCACTGGTGGCATCAAAGTCAGGGAAGGTGGCTAAAGGGGAGCAAATCCACAGCCGTCTCATCTGCTGCTCACATCCCCCAGGAGTGCAGAGCCAGGCCCAGCACTTGAGACACAGCCTTCAGCATCCCTTTCAGGAGGCTCAGTGGCCTGTCCCTTGGCCAGTGTTGGCTCCCCATGGGCAGGGCTGTGAGAGAAAGTGGAGGCCCTGGAGAAATGGACTCCCTGAGGGCCCCGCCTCCAACCTCCCAGGCCCAAAGCCCCCCACAGGCCCTGGGCCAGAGCCAAGGCACTTCCGTTGGTCCCTGGTTCCCCAGGACACAGCCAGGATTGTCTGGCCTGCTGCAGGCGCCGAGCCACAGCTGAGGGGACAAGGCCCAGCTGTTCCTGGAGACAAGCAGGCAGCTTTCTTTCCACATGAAAAGAGAACCTGTGTCCCTGGGGGAAGGAGAGGAGCAGAAGGGAAGGGGCCAGGGCAGACCCAGGCGGGGCTGTAAACATCTCCTGGGGTCCCCACTGTGCCCTGGAGCAGGGCCAGGAAGGGGAAGGCAGCAGGGGTCCTGAGCAAGCTTCCCAGCCTCCTCACAGCCGTGGGCTCAGCCCTGATGGGGGCCACAAAAGGGGGACAGACAGCATGCCAACAAGGTTGAAAGATGAAAATGTGAGCACATAAGCAAGGGCTTCTAGAAGGGGGGGCTCATTTATGCTGGGCCTTATTAAAAACAGCAGTAGCTTCTATTTCATGAGTAATTTTTAATTGGGGATAAAGACCTGGACAGATACTGCCGGAACTCTTCCAGTAGGAACTGACAGAAAACTGCACTCCAACTGGAGTGTACAAAGGAGGGTAATGGTCATGGAACTGAGAAGTCCGGGGTGCACCTCCTTCCAAGTGTGGCTGCACCAGGGACTCGAGCAACTTCGTAGGATCAGCTGGGTGTCTGCTCTGCCTTCCCCCAGAGGGAGGTGGCTCTGGCCATCTTCACAGCCCACCATTCTGGAGACCAAGGAGTGCTGCCCTCCCAGTAACTCTGGCCAGACTCCTTGTCATGACATGGACATTACCTCCAGCCAGGGTCCTGTGCATCCCTGGACCTAATCTTGTGGTCAGAAGCCAGGGTGTTCTGATTGGCAAGATCTGAGTCACATTTCTACCTCTGAAGCTGAGGAATGAGGTTAACTCCACTCATCCAATAAGGATAGGCCATGCAAGAAGGGGTTATCTCCATGTGGAAAAGCTGAAGGCTTTTTCCCTTAAAAAATCAGCCATTGGCTATAAATGTGAACAGCATGCCAATATCACCCTTCCCCACATGGAGGGGGAGGGGTTGGGGGCTGCAACCTGCAAGTGTAGAGGGAATGAGGCTAACATGCAGAGAAAGAGCTTAGAAGAAACAGACAAGAGTCCTGATAAATTCATTTGTGTCCCTCAATCAAGCTCTGCCTGAAAGCCATTCCAGTTATGTGAGTCAATAGATTTCGTTTTGTTTGCTTGTTTGTTTTAAATAGTGTGAATTGTTTTTCTGTCACTTGCAACCAAAATGAAAGTACGTTTAAATGCCTGCCCCTCCCACCTAGATGATGAGCTCCAAAGGATCAGACAAGACACCATACCTTCTCCATCTCTGTACACCCACCACCAAGCACAGGGTTTGACATTGAGTAGATGCTTAAAGAGTGCTTGTTGGACTGGCCCCAGCAGGCTGTCAGGCGAAGCCAGGTCTTGTCGCTAAGCAGCTGGAGGCCAGCATCAGCCTCCCTCAGTGGAAGGAGCTCCCAAATATGGCTGCTGCCAGGATGAGCCCAAATCTCCCTGCCTCACCCGGAGAGCTTCCGAGACCAGCAGTTGCAGCACATGGGATCTTCGTTGCTGCCTGCGGGATCTTCAGTTGAGGCATGTGGGCTCTTCGTTGCGCTATGTGGGATCTAGCTCCCTGACCAGGGATCAAACCTGGGACACCTGCACTGAGAGCGTGGAATCTTAACAACTGGACTGCCAGGGAAGTCCCTGTTTGTTTCATTTTTAAAAATAGCTGTTGGCGGGCCTCCCTGGTGGCGCAGTGGTTGAGAGTCCGCCTACCGATGCAGGGGATACGGGTTCGTGCCCCGGTCTGGGAGGATCCCATGTGCCGCGGAGCGGCTGGGCCCGTGAGCCATGGCCGCTGGGCCTGCGCATCCGGAGCCTGTGCTCCGCAACGGGAGAGGCCACGACAGTGAGAGGCCCGCATACCGCAAAAAGAAAAAAAAAAAAAAATAGCTGTTGGCTTCCCAATTCGCCGCCCCACCTCCTCTCCCATGGGCTCCGCCAGCCTTCGGGCTTCTCAACACAGGGCAGCCTAGCTTGGACACCTCCCTCTAACGGCGGGAGAAGCACTGGGGACCTGACTCCAGATAGTAGCTGTGTGGAGGACAGGCTCTTGGTGCTTCAGCCAGGCATCAGGCCTGTGCTTCTGAGGTGGGACAGCCAACTTCAGGACACTGGTCCACAAGAGACCTCCCAGCTCCATGTAATATCAAACGGTGAAAATCTCCCAGAGATCTCCATCTCAACACCAACACCCAGCTCCACTCAACGACCAGCAAACTACAATGCTGGACACCCTATGCCAAACAACCAGCAAGATAGGAACACAACCCCATCCATTAGCAGAGAGGCTGCCTAAAATCATAATAAGGCCACAGACACCCCAAAACACACCACCAGACGTGGACCTGCCCACCAGAAAGACAAGATACAGCCGCATCTACCGGAACACAGGCAATAGTCCCCTCCACCAGGAAGCCTACACAACCCACTGAAACAACCTTAGCCACTGGGGACAGACACCAAAAACGACAGAAACTACAAACCTGCAGCCTGTGAAAAGGAGATCCCAAACACAGTAAGTGTTTGGAGAAGACAGAGAAACATACAGCAGATGAAGGAGCAAGGCGAAAACCCACCAGACTTAAAAAATGAAGAGGAAATAGGCAGTCTACCTGAAAAAGAATTCAGAATAATGATAGTAAAGATGATCCAAAATCTTGGAAATAGAATGTAGAAATACAAGAAACAATTAACAAGGACCTAGAAGAACTAAAGAGCAAACAAACAGTGATGGACAACACAATAAATGAAATAAAAAATTCTCTAGAAGGGATCAATACCAGAATAACTGAGGCAGAAGAATGGGTAAGTGACCTGGAAGATAAAATAGTGGAAATACCTACACACAGCAGAATAAAGAAAAAAGAATGAAAAGAGTTGAGAACAGTCTCAGAGAACTCTGGGGCAACATTAAATGCACCAACATTCGAATTATAGGGGACCCAGAAGAAGAAGAGAAAAAGAAAGCAACTGAGAAAATACTTGAAGAGATTATAGTTGAAAACTTCCCTAATATGGGAAAGGAAATAGTTAATCAACTCCAGGAAGCACAGAGTCCCATACATGATAAATCCAAGGAAAAACACACCAAGACACATATTAATCAAACTATCAAAAATTAAATACAAAGAACAAATATTAAAAGCAGCAAGGGAAAAACAACAAATAACACATAAGGGAATCCCCATAAGGTTAACAGCTGATCTTTCAGGAGAAACTCTGCAAGCCAGAAGGGAGCGGCAGCAATTTAAAGTGATGAAGGAGAAAAACCTATAACCAAGATTACTCTACCCAGCAAGGATCACATTCAGACTTGATGGAGAAATTAAAACCTTTACAGAGAAGCAACAGCTAAGAGAATTCAGCACCACCAAACGAGCTTTACAACAAATGCTAAAGGAACTTCTCTAGGCAGGAAACACAAGAGAAGGAAAAGACCTACAATAATAAACCCAAAACAATTAAGAAAATGGGAATAGGAACATACATACCGATAATTACCTTAAATGTAAATGGATTAAATGCTCCAACCAAAGGACAGAGATTGGCTGAATGGATACAAAAACAAGACCCATATATATGCTGTCTACAAGAGACCCACTTCAGAACTAGGGACACATACAGACTGAAAGTGAGGGGATGGAAAAAGATATTCCATGCAAATGGAAATCAGAAGAAAGCTGGAGTAGCAATTCTCATATCAGACAAAATAGACTTTAAAACAAAGACTATTACAAGAGACAAAGAAGGACACTACATAATGATCAAGGGATCAATCCAAGAAGAAGATATAATAATTGTAAATATTTATGCACCCAACATAGGAGCAACTCAGTACATAAGGCAAATACTAACAGCCATAAAAGGGGAAATCGACAGTAACACAATCATAGTAGGGGACTTTAACACCCAACTTTCACCAATGGACAGATCATCCAAAATGAAAATAAATAAGGAAACACAAGCTTTAAATGATACATTAAACAAGATGGACTTAATTGATATTTATAGGACATTCCATCCAAAAACAACAGAATACACATTTTTCTCAAGTGCTCATGGAATATTTTGCAGGACAGATCATATCTTGGGTCACAAATCAAGCCTTGGTAAATTTAAGAAAATTGAAATCATATCAAGTATCTTTTCTGACCACAACGCTATGAGACTAGATATCAGTTACAGGAAAAAATCTGTAAGAAATACAAACACATGGAGGCTAAACAACACACTACTTAATAACCAAAATATCACTGGGGAAATTAAAGAGGAAATCAAAAAATACATAGAAACAAATAACAATGAAAACACAACGACCCAAAACCTATGGGATGCAGCAAAAGCAGTTCTAAGAGGGTAGTTTATAGCAATATGATCCTACCTTAAGAAACAAGAAACATCTCAAATAAACAACCTAAACTTGCACCTACAGAAATTAGATTAAGAAGAACAAAAAAACCCCAAAGTTAGCAGAAAGAAAGAAATCATAAAGATCAGATCAGAAATAAATAAAAAAGAAATGAAGCAAACGATAGCAAAGTTCAATAAAACTAAAAGCTGGTTCTTTGAGAAGATAAACAAAATTGATAAACCACTAGCCAGACTCATCAAGAAAAAAAGGGAGAAGACTCAAATCAATAGAATTAGAAATGAAAAAGGAGAAGTAACAACTGACACTGCAGAAATACAAAGGATCATGAGAGATTACTGCAAGCAACTCTATGCCAACAAAATGGACAACCTGGAAGAAATGGACAAATTCTTAGAAATGCACAACCATCCAAGACTGAACCAGGAAGAAATAGAAAATATGAACAGACCAATCACAAGCACTGAAATTGAAACTGATTAAAAATCTTCCAACAAACAAAAGCCCAGGACCAGATGCCTTCACAGGTGAATTCTATCAAACATTTAGAGAAGAGCTAATACCTATCCTTCTCAAACTCTTCCAAAATATAGCAGAGGGACGAAAACCTCCAATCTCATTCTACAAGGTCACCATCACTCTGATACCAAAATCAGACAAAGATGTCACAAATAAAGAAAACTACAGGCCAATATCACTGATGAACATAGATTCAAAAATCCTCAACAAAATACTAGCAAACAGAATCCAAAAGCACATTAAAAGGATCATACACCATGATCAAGTGGGGTTTATCCCAGGAATGCAAGGAGTCTTCAACATACGCAAATCAATCAACGTGATACATCATATTAACAAATTGAAGGAGAAAAACCATATGATCATCTCAATAGATGCAGAGAAAGCTTTCGAGAAAATTCAACACCCATTTATGATAAAAACCCTGCAGAAAGTAGGCATAGAGGGAACTTTCCTCAACATAATAAAGGCCATATAGGACAAACCCACAGCCAACATCGTCCTCAATGTGAAAAACTGAAACCATTTCAACTAAGATCAGGAACAAGACAAGGTTGCGCACTCTCACCACTATTATTCAACACAGTTTAGGAAGTTTTAGCCACAGCAATCAGAGAAGAAAAAGAAATAAAGGGAATCCAAACTGGAAAAGAAGAAGTAAAGCTGTCACTGTTTGCAGATGACATGATACTATACTTAGAGAAGCCTAAAGATGCTATCAGAAAACTACTAGAGCTAATCAATGAATTTGGTAAAGTAGCAGGATACAAAATTAATGCACAGAAATCTCTGGCATTCCTATACACTAATGATGAAAAATCTGAAAGTGAAATTAAGAAAATACTCTCACTTACCATTGCAACCAAAAGAATAAAATATCTAGGAATAAACCTACCTAAGGAGACAAAAGACCTGTATGCAGAAAATTATAAGACACTGATGAAAGAAATTAAAGATGATACAAATAGATGGAGAGATATACCATGTTCTTAGATTGGAAGAGTCAACATTGTGAAAATGACTCTACTACCCAAAGCAATCTACGGATTCAATGCAATCCCTATCAAACTACCACTGGCATTTTTCACAGAACTAGAACAAAAAATTTCACAATTTGTATGGAAACACAAAAGACCCCGAATAGCCAAAGCAATCCTGAGAAAGAAAAATGGAGCTGGAGGAATCAGGCTCCCTGTCTTCAGACTATACTACAAAGCTACAGTAATCAAGACAGTATTGTACTGGCACAAAAACAGAAATACAGATCAAGGGAACAGGATAGAAAGCCCAGAGTTAAACCCATGCACATATAGTCACCTTATCTTTGATAAAGGAGGCAAGAATTACAATGGGGAAAAGACAGCCTCTTCAGTAAGTCATGCTGGGAAAACTGGACAGTTACATGTAAAAGAATGAAATTAGAACACTCCCTAACACCATACACAAAAATAAACTCAAAATGGATTAAAGGCCTAAGTGTAAGGCCAGACACTATACAACTCTTAGAGGAAAACATAGTCAGAACACTCTATGACATAAATCACAGCAAGATCCTTTTGGACCCACCTCCTAGAGAAATGAAAATAAAAACAAAAATAAACAAATGGGACCAAATGAAACTTCAAAGCTTTTGCACAGCAAAGGAAACCATAAACAAGACCAAAAGGCAACCCTCAGAATGGGAGAAAATATTTGCAAATGAAGCAACTGACAAAGGATTAATCTCCAAAATTTACAAGCAGCTCATGCAGCTCAATATCAAAAAAACAAACAACCCAATCCAAAAATGGGCAGAAGACCTAAATAGACATTTCTCCAAAGAAGACATACAGAATGCCAACAGATACATGAAAGGATGCTCAACATCATTAATCAGTAGAGAAATGCAAATCAAAACTACAATGAGATATCATCTCACACTGGTCAGAATGGCCATCATCAAAAAATCTACAAACAATAAATGCTGGAGAGGGTGTGGAGGAAAGGGAACCCTCTTGCACTGTTGGTGGGAATGTAAATTGATACAGCCACTATGGAGAACAGTATGGAGGTTCCTTAAAAAACTACAAATAGAACTACCATATGACCCAGCAATCCCACTACTGGGCATATACCCTGAGAAAACCATAATTCAAAAAGAGTCATGTACGAAAATATTCTTTGCAGCTCTATTTACAGTAGTCAGGACATGGAAGCAACCTAAGTGTCCATTGACAGATGAATAGGTAAAGAAGATGTGGCACCTATATACAATGGAATATTACTCAGCCGTAAAAAGGAACAAAACTGAGTGATTTGTAGTGAGGTGGATGGACCTAGAGACTGTCATGCAGAGTGAAGTAAGTCAGAAAGAGAAAAACAAATACCGTATTCTAACACATATATATGGAATCTACAAAAAAAAAAATGGTCATGAAGAACCAAGGGGCAAGATGGGACTAAAGATGCAGACCTACTAGAGAATGGACATGAGGACACTGGGAGGGGGAAGGGTAAGCTGTGACAAAGTGAGAGAGTGGCATGGACATATATACACTACCAAACGTAAAATAGATAGCTAATGGGAAGCAGCCAAATAGCACAGGCAGATCAGCTCTTTGCTTTGTGACCACCTAGAGGGCTGGGATAGGGACGGTGGGAGGAAGGGAGATGCAAGAGGGAAAAGATATGGGGACATATGTATATGTATAGCTGATTCAGTTTGTTATAAAACAGAAACTAACACACTATTGTAAAGGAATTATACTCCAATAAAGATGTTTAAAAAAAAGAGTGCTTGTTAAATGAGTAAATATTATTAATGATGATGACATTTTTGTCACTGTCCTCTGCAAACTCCTAGAATTTGTAGAACATGTTCATGTATCTCATTGCACCTGAACATACAGCATCTTCCCCAGCCCCCACAGTGTCTCTGGGACTCAGGTGGGGCTGCTGGCCTGGCGTCCTTTCCACAAGAAGAATGAGGGCTGAGGAAATTACCCAGCCTTCTTTCCCCAGGGACTGTCATTTTTTGTGTGCTGATTGAGATGTCTGGGAGAGGCCCGTTCACCTTACTAGAGAGCCATCTTTTGGACAGGTGGTGCCCGTACCTCCTCAGAGAGTACCCCCTCTCCAGGGTCTCCCTGCAGAGCTGGTGAGGCACACAGGCACCCACTGATGTGGGGCTGCTGCAAAGCAAGGCAGGCAAAGCATCGGACATGTTTTAAGAGTGAGATGGAAGTTGTTAGCTCCCATTTTAATTTAACAAGCCCAATTTTATAAATAAGAGTAAATTTTCCCAGGCTATTATTTCTGATTATGCATTTACATCAATTCACATTATGCGGTTGATGAAAAGTTAATACCAAAGGCAATTTTCTGCTGACGGGTGGCATGGAGGAGAGCTTTCTTCACATTTCAAGTCAATATTTTTGGAAATAATTACCGAGTTGCTCACCAACGTCTGCACTGACTAACCCAGTAGCTGCGTCTACACAGCCCCCAACTGGAGACACTAAGAGGGGAAATCCCCCAACGGGGAAAGGAGGAGGAGACCGTGGACACGAGGAGCTGAGCCAGGGACCCTGGACAGCTCCAATCGCTGGCCTCTGCTGGCAGAACAGCAGAGACATATGGTATCTACCGGATACCAGAGCTGTGCACTTGGCTTATGTTACTAAATCGCTCCAGAACTCAGACTTTTCATCTGCATAATGGGAATGATAATAGTAACTCTCCCATAGGGTGTTAACGCATTCATGCCTTCATTCATTTATTTGTTCAGGAAGAATTTATTGCAGATCTACTCTCTGTTGGTACCCAATAAACGGTAAGAATGATTATGAGGAAAAGAAGGAAACACACTGGACTTCCTGACAGACCAGACTGGTGGGTGCCTCTCCGTCCTAAGTGACAGCACATCTCAGGACTGACAAAGAGCCTTGCAGGAAAGAGCCAGAGGCCCACCCTTCAGCACAAAGACCCAGCAACTTCACAGAGCTTCTTTCACAATAGAGGCAAATGCTAGGTGTGGGAGACCTCAGCATGGTCCAGGGATGGCCAGGCCAGTTACTGAGACAGAGATGACCACCAGGTTCACAGCAGACCAGGCTTGTGGAGGGAAGTCATGAGCCTCAGGTGGACATCATGAGGATCCTTTGTGACATCTACATGGAAGCCCACAAAGACAAAGGACTGCCTCCATCTGGGCCAGAGAAGAGGGCCTGGGACCAAGTTGTGAGGACTCCAGCTCAGCAGCTTGGCAAAGATGAGCAGCCAACAAGGAGACGGAGGGGGTGTGGCCAGAGCAGTGGGAGGGAAGCCAAGAGATGGTGTCGCAGAAGCCAAGGGAGCAAGTGCTTCAGGGAGAAGAGCATGCCCAACCATGCTGAATGTGCTAGAAGGTCCGGATTAGGACTAAACATTGTCCCTTACACTAGAGAATTTTGAGACACTGAGGTACCTTTTTGGGAGCCATTGCAATGAAGGAAGGGGTTGAGGCCATGCTGAGAAGCACGGACACAGACACAGAGCTGCCCCAAGGAAGGGAAGAGAGAGGTGGACGGTGGCCTCTGTGGGCCTCTGCAGAAAGGCCTAGGAACAAGACATACCATCTGCTCTCCCTAGCCTGAGACCTTCCATCCCAGGAGCGGGGGGACAAAGCAGGCAGTGCAGGACCTATAGGCCAAGTTCCTCCTTTCTGTGTGTGAACCCAGCTTCCTCATCTGTAAAAGGGACAGGAATTCTAGACACAGGGTTGCTGGGAGGGTGAAACAAGGGAACAGAGCCGGACTGGCACCAGCTGCACTTCCCACCCCTCCAAGGCCACTGCTTCCCTGCAGCCAGCACCTCCCCAGACAGTCTTTGGGCTCAAACACTCTGGCGCCAGCACAGGTAAGAGACCTAAGCAACTGAAAAAATCAAAAAGCCCGATTCAAGAATAACATTCTCACCTGAACTTGAAATGGACAGAAAATTCAGGTGAGTCCGAAAAATCCACGAGTGCCGTACCTCATAGATACCTCCGGTCTCACAAGTGTCCCCACAGCCGGCACAAGGGTGTCAGTGTCAGGCCTGCGTCAGTGTCTCCACAGTTTTAGTGGGAGGGTGAGGGCCACATCCAAAGTGTCTTGCCTCTGGGGCCTCGGCTGGGACTGCTAATGAGGCAAACTGGACCCCGGGGTCAAATTTAGCCTGAGGACCCCGTAGGGTTTATTTTTGTTGTGAAATCAACTTTTAAAAATTAGGGCCTCCCTGGTGGCGCAGTGGTTGAGAGTCCGCCTGCCGATGCAGGGGATACGGGTTCGTGCCCCGGTCTGGGAGGATCCCATGTGCCGCGGAGCGGCTGGGCCCGTGAGCCATGGCCGCTGAGCCTGTGCGTCCGGAGCCTGTGCTCCGCAACGGGGGAGGCCACAACAGTGAGAGGCCCGCGTACCGCCAAAAAAAAAAAAAAAAAAAAAAAATTAGATTTTTTCATAAAAACCTGGATTTCCAGCTTCATCTAAAACACTAGAACATCAGGCCTCCCAGGGTCTGCACTGAGCAGTGCCCCCCACGGTGGGGTGTGACAGCGAGTGCTGCCCTGTCCTGGGTACTCCCCAGCACCTCTGGGACCAGCTGCCTCGCCCCTTCACATGTCTGCCTGGTCCCGCAGGCCGGAGAATCCACATGCTGAGCTTCGGGCCTCCAAGAGAGGCCTGGGACTCAGCATGAGGGATGAGGGAGTACCCGTGCTCTGCGGGCAGGTGGGCCCTCTTCTGGCCGCCCCGAGCCTGTCCAGAGTCCCCATCCACTCCCCCAACCAGAGCAGCCAGGCACAAGATGGAATGGCCCAGAGGAAGCAGGAGGAAGGGAAGTTGGCTCAGATTTGCAGTCCTTGGAGAGAGGAGAACCATTAAAAGGAGAGGAGGAAGGAAGGAAGGAGTGAGCTGGAGTCAAGGGAGGGAGAGAAAGAGGAGGAAGTGAGGGCGCGGGAGGGGAGGCAGGACAAGGAGAGCAGAGTCTCCTGCTTGCTGTTCACCAGCCCCCTGGCCACAGCTGGCCTCCCTGCCTATGTGTGTACCACACACACGCTCCACTTGCACACACTGTGCACACACTGTCTGGGCATAGGCACACCATTTCACACACCCATGCTGTCTGCTCACACCAGCTGTCACTCATCCAGGCAAACACTGCCTGTGCACACAGAGGGCAGGCTGTCTGTGCACAAGTGCCCCATACACACACACATCCACCCTGCACATAAACACACTCAGCACGTGCCTACCACCCATGTCCTGAGGGCGCAGCCTGGGACTCCAGTCCGTGGAAGAAGGGTTGGGGTAAGAGGTCGGGCCCATCGGAGACTTGTGGAGAGAAAGGCAGCAGGATGCGAGAGGACGCCCACAAGCGATAGGGCCTGGCCATGCTGAAGGCGGACGTGGGGTGCGCTGCCGCCCCAGTCTGAAGGCCAGGCCCAGGACTGCAGGCAGGTGTGGGGAGAGCCACGTTCCTTTGTCACCCCCCCCCCCGGGGTTACTCCAGGTGCAAGCTGCCATTCTTTCTTACCACGGAGCACTGCCAGCTGTCACCTTTCACAGCTGTACCAGCTCCCCAACCTGGCCACCCTAGTCTCCCTCCACCACCCTCAGGAGGGCTCTGGAAGCCCTCCTACCTCAGAGAAGGTCCACAGTGGATGCTGCTGTGCTCCCGTGGGGCCAGACCCCTCCGTCCCCGCACCAGGGAGCTCCACACATACTCAGAGGCCCCGCGCCTGCTCCTCTTTGACTAGGCTTGATTTTCCCTCACTGGGCCATGCACACAGCAGGTGCTCACTAAACGCTTGCCAGGCTGAGCTGAGTTTCTAAGTGCCATCTCTCTAAATGCCACGGCACAAGATCAAAAGCTGACAACAATTCTTGCATCCATACTCCACCCTGGAATGAGCAGGACTGGAGAGGGCAGGGGCCAAGCCAGAGAGAGGAGGAGAGGGACACAGGCTAGTGAGGGTCGGGGCCTGGAGTCCCCCCCACTCAGACCTCTTCCCAAACCGAGAATCTCATTCAACAGTTTTGTTCTGTTTTTTGGTTTTTTTTTTGGAAAGAGAAAAATGACATTTTGAAACATTACTGTGAAAAATTAATTCAGGTCTGAAGCATCAAAGACATTTTGTAAACAAAACCAGGGCAGTTTGTAACCCCCAGGCACCTTGGCCCAGCCATGAGTCCCCACAGGGAGAAGCAGCCGCACCCATCCGAAACTGCTCTCCTGGGGAAAGTGTGGCCTGACTCCAGAGCCCAGGGGTACAGAAAAGTAATCACACACGTTCGAAGCCATGGCAGCCCCTGACTCCCCAGGCAGGGTGTCCTTTTGTCAACTTCGGACAGGAACACAAATCTACCTACCATCAATCTGGATTGGCCTTGATTGGATCAAAATCCCATCGGAAAACAGGGGTGGGGGGACAATAAAACCTCCAGAATTGATATTATACCACTGACATTTCACAAACCGAGCAGCACTGGCAGCTGCCAGTCTAACGGCAGGAGGGACTCTAAAGGGGCAAGTCAGGCATGAAGGTGACCGCTGTGCTGTGGAGCCTCTCCCAGGCCCAGGCATTAGCACCGAGGGGGCAGGGGCCTAGACGGCCAGGGTGGGAGCCCCTGCGTGACAGATCAGTCCCTTCTGGACCCTCTCCGTGCGCTTCCCCAGGTGCACCCGGGCAGGGGACATGAGCTGACCTCCAGAGTCTCCCAGACCAGACGCTCTGAGGCTCTGAAACCAAAGATGATGTTGAACTCAGAACTTGTGCCCTTTCCCTACTGTACCTACTGTAGCCCCAAAGTGGGGAGGAGCCACCACCTAGTATGAAACCGGGAAAGGTCCTTCAAAAACAGCCTGGTTCTGAAACTCTCCACGAGCCGTGCAACTGCCCGAGCTTCCTGCCACATGCCAGGCTAAGTGTCCAGGCAGGTACAGACAAGCGTTCTTTTTCTGCAGATAACTCCACTTGGGCAGGAGCAGGGAGGCAGGCTGAAATATGGTGCCACCAGGACCCTGGCACCTGTCCCTGCCGCTACAGTGAGCCCTCCGGTTTACTCCCAGGCTCTTCCAACCCCAGGCACAGACCTTCGTGTGCTGGCCTTGAGGGGAAGCAAGAAGAGGAAACTCTGTCCAGAGATCAGGGAGCCCAGGAATCCACTCCAGAGGTGGCAGATCCCCTGCTCCCTCTCAGCGCCCCCAAGCTGTTGGCAGACGTCATCAATCCATGACAACACGCTTCCCTGCAGAACCCGGCTGTGCACCCCTGCTCTCCTCAACCAGAGCCCCAGCAGGCACCACCACCTCACAGGAGTCAGCCTGTGAGATGAGAGCAGGTGTAGGCCTTGCTGAGAAGAGAGCTTAACCCAGGCACGAAGGCCGCTCCGAGTGTAGGACAAAACACAAGGGCAGCCAAGGGGGAGGAAGAGACCATGAAGAAGGCTTACTGGAGGAAGAGGGTCTGGCTGGCTGGAATCAGCCAGAAGAGTGGGGTGAACAGGCAGGTGAGCAAGCCTGAACTGCTCTGGCAGGACCACAGGGGGCTGTGAAATGGGACTCGAGTCAGCATCCTGAGCTCAGCCTTGGGGCTTCTAGGCGGGGCCAGAAGTGAGCCTTCCCCCAGACCTGCAGGGGCCGCCTCAGCCCAGGACGGTCTCAGTGGATGGAGAGCCTTGCTGCCTCCCCTCACCCTTCAGAGCCAGTCACGACCCCAAGTCCAGCACCACTTCAGCCCACCCTGCAGGGAGGGAGAGGGAGCCACCAAGCGCCCGGGAGCCTCCTGTGGGCCACAGTGCCTCTCATTGGCCCCAAGGCCCCCATAGGGATGCTCTGGGCTGGAACTTCTAGGTGGTGGCTCAGAAGGATGTGGAAGGAAAGATGCCAAAACCGTAGGGACCTGGAAATGAAGCCATCTGTAAGCCCAACTGGCATTTCCTGAGTGGCTCCTGAGACCCAGAAATGCAGAGGATACAGGACCATAATCATCAGCATGAATTCCCCACCATGACAATTCACAAAGCTACTTCCCAGACTTCAGTTCATCACTTCCCACAGCAGCCCCAGGAGGTAGGGATCCTGGTGCCCTCTGACAGGGGGAGCTGAGGCTCAGCTCAGCATGGCAGAGAAACAGCCAAGATTCCCAGCTTTGACCCTCCCATCACGGCCTCCATAGCACTGTGCCCCAGGCCTCTGGGCTCTGTGCCTGCCTTGGTTCCCTGACCACATGACGCCGACTCTTCAGAAGGCTGACTGGTCCAAGGTACTGGGAGGTCACCAGAGGGGTCACCTCTGGCCCCCAACAGCATCTCCAGGGGAACCATCAAACAACATCTCACCAAGGGGGAGATTCTCATGGGTCTAGAGAAAGCATTGGAGCCAGAGACCTGGCCGGCCCCTGGTCATCATTAGCCAGCGCCATGTTTTCTAATCACCATCCTCACCATCAAGGTGAAGAACACTCATGGGGAAATGAGCGTTTTATCTCAAGCAGATCGATCCACTCAGATCCATCTGCCCCAGCCTCTTAATTCTCCATAATGTCAACGCAACTTTTGGTTAAGTATACAGTCTGTCCTGTACTAAATTAAACTAATAGATCCAGTAGGAAATAAAACCCCAAGTGTATTGCAAATATTAAAAAACACACAACTCTCCATGGGTCTGTAAGATTTACTCCGGCAAATAATTATGTACATAACACACACAGAGGCTATAATAAAATCCATTAGAGGACACTCAGCTCTACTTATCACCTCCCCCAATAACACCATCCCTCCCAAGTGCCCAGGCTCAAGGAGAGCCAGTCAAGACCCTGAAATCCCCCATCCAACATTGTCATAACACCAAAGTCAGATAGGCATGCACTTTAAAATGTGAACTGCTGCCGTTAGTACTACATCCCAGGTGCTGAGTGATCTGTTGTAAACACTTTATCTTAAAATCAATCCTTCTATTCACCCTCTGCAGTCAGCACAGCTGGTATATCCTTTTTACAGATGGGAAAACTGAGGTTCCGAGAGGCCAAGGCAAGACCAGGATCTGAACCAAAGTCCATCTGACTCCATAGCCCTGGACACCACCTTGTTCTGCTTTGTTTTGTTTTGCATTTGTCTTAATTTTCCATTGAGCAATGGATAGCCCAGGCCATGAGGATGATGCTCATCAGAGATGGTATCTAGAGGCCCCAGAGCCTGCCCACATACTACTATTCCTGCCAACCCTGGCCTAGCACCATGGGCATCTCCATGGAAGGTGGGGGAGAGAGAGCAGATAGGGCAGAAATTAGAACCCATATTGCAGTTGGAGAGCCTGGGGCTTGAGGGCTTTCCCAACCAAGCCCAGAGGTCCAAAGACCTCAGCAGGTCAAGGACCCTGGAAGGATAGGGTGAGGCACTCTGTTGGGGACTCGGGCACCTTTTTTGGGACAGGTATGCTGCTGTTTTGTCAGAGCCAGCTCTCAAGTGCAAAGGGAGTGGAGAGAAGAGAACAGTGACAGGTGAGGACTCATCAGAGGCCTCTCCTTGGAGCTGCGTCCAAACAAGGAGCGGTCTGTGGCAATTGCCTTGCACCTGCTCCCAGCTTCCAGACCTTGTCCATCTTTGGGACCTCCAGTTTCCCTGTTCCCATCCCTACCTCATGCTGCCATCAAGGTCAGATTTCCTCCTTGTCACCTCCAAGCACAAAGCCTTAGCCTGTCCTGCCCCTCAACTCCACCTGATGACGCTGTCACTGGACTCTTCTCTTTGTCCCCAGACCTGTCACCTCCCACCCTTGCACAGGCAGCTACTTTGGGATGCGGACGCACCCAAACCCTGCCCCCACACTCAGTCAAAATCCTGCTCTGCGCTCAGGGCCGAGGAGTTCAGGAAGTCTTCCCAGGTGGGATCCACCTGCCACCTCCCTGGAGGTCCCCTGCCAGGGCTGGGGTCACTCTGGACTGGATTTGTATTCCCACTGGGCTCTGAGCCCCACTCTTCTAGGCCCAGAAATCCTTACTGTGGCTACAAGGCCCCGCATGCCCTCACCTGCCGGCCCCGCCTCCTAGCCCCACCTGAACCCCTCACTCGCCACGCTCTGCTGCCTCATGCCCTCCAACCCCCTTTACCTACCCTTGGCCTCGGCATTTGCCACGCCTTCTGCCTACAGCACCCTTCCGCTCCCAGGTCTTTGCCTGGCTGACACTTCACATCTTCCCTGACCACCAGGACTCCCACTGTGTGTGTCTGTGTGTGTGAGCATGTTCGTGTGCGGGCTGTGGGCTGCACGTTACACATCACTGGCTGAGAGGATCAGGCTTAGTTTTTGTTTCCTCTTTGCGGGTGTGTCTCTGCCCCCTTCTAGGCTGAACTGCAGATTCTTTGTCGGCAGGTTGCTGTGGGCTCTCCAGCACTGGGCACACGGTAAAGTTGGTGCCCACAGATATGCACTGGATAAATGAATGATGAGGTTCTCAGGACACGTTGGCTAAATAAATGTTTGAGATGAAACAGGCTCTGCCTGGAGTTTCTCTCCCTTATTCCATCTCTCCAGACAGTCTCCAAGTCCCAGCGATCCTGTCTCTGACAAGCAAACAAATAGCCCCAGGCTCAGGGAACGCAGCCTGGTGACACTGACCCAGCATTCATGGACCAGACCCTGGGGCCTGAGAGCTATGGGTCCCCAACTGCTGCTGACCCAGCACAGGCTGACTGCAAGTCAGGTCCACTTTGCGGTGTGCACACAGGCAGGGGCGGGCTCACCTCCCTGGCGGCCACGAGGCCTGTGAGAGCAGAAGGCCCTCTCTTGCCTCTGTGCCATGCAGGGGCTGACGCCCCACTGTCTTTCTCCTGGAATGCAGGGCAAAAGAGGACAACAGGAACCCGAACTGCGAGCTTCCCCACTTGCCCTCCCCGCCTCGGAGGCACTCCATCATCAGCTCCCTCTCATCATCCAGGACAGAGACCACCAGGGCACAGAGAGGGCCACGCCGCTGCCACCCCCACCACCCACCACCCCTCAGCTGAAGCAGCTGACCTGAGGCGTGCCCTTGGAGGGGAGTCTCCTGGGGCTAGACTTCAGGCCTTTATCCCCTGACACTAATGGCAAGTGAACGACTAAACTGGCCCAAAATAAAAGTCCCCATAAATCTGATCTTTTCCTTTAAGCTGTAGGGTACACAGAGTGTGGCCGGGATTATTGATAGAAAAGTTTATGGATGGACTGCATCTTAAAATCAAAATACATTACGCAAAATCAATGTTGCTGTACGTGGTATGGGGAGGACAGGAAAGGTCAGCCGAGAGAAGACTGTCGAAACCAAAACTCCAAGAGGGCCTGAACGTTGAAATAAATTTTGAAAGTGAGTTCCAGGAAAACCATTTACTCAGGGCTGTAATTTAAGGGCGCTTTCATGAGAGGCTGGGCAGTCTTTCTAACTAGCACTTTTGAAGTATCTTTGAGAGTCCGGTGAATTCATCCACAAAATGGTATTGACAAGTACTGCATACCTCAAGTCACAGCCCGATCAGAACAGCGTGTGCTGACAGTGGGCGTGAGTTAGAGAGCTGAGGATGGGCACAAGCAAGCCCCCCGGCACTGCCAGACCGTGGGTCAGGTGGGTTGAGTGCCTATTGATCACATTACAGGAGGGCTCACCTCCAAGTCCCTATACACAGCGATTCTGCAGGCATTTCAGAGCCTGTGGATGGAGAGAGGGAGGGAAAAACCTTGTAGCCCAAAGGATGGTTGTCACTACCTACTGATGGGCACTCAGGACTGGCGATGCAACGGTTCTGAAATGCTCTCTCACAGATCCATCCGTGGGAAACCAGCTTCATTTCACATGGCCAATATTCCCTCCAAACAGGGCATCTTTGTGGAAACGCAAGGGACACTGGCAGTTGGTAGGGTTGAGTAGCTGTGTCCCCAGAGAGTAGTTTTCCTTTGGAGAAGCAACACACATGCTCCATCACAGATGCCTTCCTTAGAGCTTCCAACTGAGACCACATCCCACCATGACTCAGTGAGAAGGAACGGGCTTCCGTGCAGGAGCGGGGGCCAGCCAGACATCGGCAAGGACTGGTGGGGGCTGTCGCCTGGTTTCAGCTCACTGATCCTCCAAATGGCCAAAGGGCTAGGTGAAAGAGACAGAAGTCCCTGCCCTGCCCATCAGGAAAGCCCCAGGAAAGGAGGAGCAAAGCACCCCTTCTTGACACTTCCTAACAGTGCTCCTAGTTCCTACATTGTCGGAGCCCTACGTGTGGGTCAGCCCCAGCTGGGAGTTAAAGACACAGAGAAGAAAGATGCAGCCGTGGCCTCACAGTCTACGAGACAGGACAGAAGAGCAAACAGACCCTTTCGATACGGAGCTGCTGTGCACCTCTGAAAAGCAGGGAAGAAGATGCACAACTAGCTCAGGCCTCACCAGGCGGCCATCAGTCAAGGCAGAGGGGCCTTACCTTCTATAGCAACTCCAGGTACAAGGACCACAGTCTCACCTGGGGTAGGGGTGTTTGGGTTAAGAATTAGGACCCCAGAGTAAGACAGACCTGGGTTGAAGCCTTACTTAGCTGTGTGACTTTGGGCTAATTCCTCAAGCTCTCTGAGCTCAGCCACCACATCTCTAAGATGGGTAAAATCACAGTGTCTACCCACTGTTATAGGGTTTCAATGAGCTCATTCATTCACTCCACAACTATTTATTGAGTGCCTACTGTATGCCAGACCCTATTCTAGGTGCTGGAGATACATCAGGGAACAAAGCAATCAAAGAGCCCCGCCTGAGTAGAATCTACAGACCACAAACAAGAAACACTATAAATAAGGATATTGGATCGTATGTTGGAAGGAAGTTAGTGCTAAGGAAAGGAGAAAAAGAAGAGCAAAGTGAGGGATTGGGAGTGCTGGAGGTGGGGGGTGGAAGAGTGCAAATTGCAATATTAAAATGGTGGTCCCAGTGGGCCTCATTGAGAGGTGACTTCTTAACAAAAATCAGAAGAACGTGACAGAGTTAGTGAACCAGGTATCAGAGGAAGGATCATCCCAGTCAGACGGAAACACCTGGTACAAAGGCCCTGGGGGTGGGAATACACCATGGGAGTGGTATTGTAGGAAGGAGGCCAGTGCGGCTAGAAGAGTGTGATCAGGAAAAAGACAGAAAACATGAGATGAAGACAGAGGAAGTGGAGGTGGAAGACAGAGGAGGTGGAGGTGGAAGGCAGATGGTTTGACCTTATCAGCCACTGCAAGATCACTGATATTTGTCCTGAATGAAAAGGGAGCCACTGCAGGGTTTTGAGCAGAGGAAGAATCATCTGAATTCTGTTTGAGAAGGATTGCTCGGTTGTCATGTTGACAACTAATGCATGGAAAGCGCCTGGTACATGAAGAGTATGTAAAAAAGTATAGCTATTATTCTTATTAATAATAACACCAACTCATGCAGTGGGAAAGAAACACCTTACCCCACAAGGTGGTACAGGTTTACAAGATTCACAAACCTTAAAGTAAGCGAGGTATAACTCCCTCTAGCTGCAGGAATTCTCCCCACGTGCATCCCTGATCACTGGCCATCCAGCCTGACTTGGAGCTGGTACCAGGACAGGAGATGGCTGCATCTCCAGGCGGGCCACCGCACGGTAGGCAGCTCTTGCCAACATAACCCTTCTTGGAATCAGCCCCCAGATGAATCTGCTTTCCTAGAATCCCACTGGTGTCCTGAGTCTGTGTAGTACAGTGCAAGTCTGCCCCCTCCCTTTAGAAGTTGAGGACAGCAATGGGGCCCTGCAGGGTTTTACATTAAGCGATCCAAGGGTAGTTTCTAAAGGAAGGTGGAATTATCAAGGGAAAGTCCCCTCTTGGGTTGGAGGTGGGGGGGGGGGAGTTGAACGGGCAGAAGGCAGTTGGCAACTGCTTCCTTGGGGCACCTGGAAAGAAACTGTAGGAAGAAAAGGAAGGCCCTAGACATTCCTCCCTTCCTGGCCAGAGACCTTGGCTAACAAGGGCTCAATAGATGAGCCACAGCGGCCTGAGGAGGTAGGAATGACTCCTTGGCCACAGATGAGATGCTGAAACCCAGGCCTAGGAGGGGTAAATGGCCTTGCCCAGGGCACCCCGCTGGTAAAGACATAGCTTAGAAAGGGCCTGCGGCTTCTTCCCCACCCCCCCCCCCGCCCCCCCCCCCCCCCGTGAGCATCCTGGACCAGGTCAGCTGCTGGTAAGTATTTGCCCAGTCATTTTCCTTCTCCTTAGTTCTTGGGGAGCCTCCAGGAAGGTTAGTGAGCAGGGATAGCAGCCTCGTGAATCTGCAGGGGCTCCTCTCACCCCAACCTTAGGTCAGAGATAAGAGGTTAGAGACCAGGGATAGTGACAGAGATACTGAAATCCACGGACTGGGGTCTCCCTTGAGGAAGGGAAGCAAGAGAGGGCCAAGCCGAGATGTGGGAGTCGCCCCTACAGCAGCGTGCCCCTCCAAACCACAAGCCCGCCCGACGTTTCCCTTTGGGGACCAGACTGCACCCCCGCAGAGGGCTGGGGAGGGAGAAGGCTCCGGGTGAAAGCTGTGAGAGGTACGGGTTGCGGGGGGATGCGAAGCCGGGGGATGGGCTCCGGAACGCGGCTGTGGACCCGACCTTTGCCTCCTGCCTCTTCGGAAACAGCCCGCACCTGGTAAAGCGAGGGCCGCGACCCGCGAAGAACAAGTGGGGACGCAGGGGCCAGCGATCAAGGTGCAGGAGCCCCACCCCCGCCCGGAAACCTCCGGGGCCTTGAGTCGTGCCGGGCGCTCCCCCACCCCCACCCCCACCCCACCCCCGCCGCCTCTGTCGTCACTCACGGCTGCTGCTCTCTGGCTCGCTCTTGCGCTCTCCGCGCCACTGGCACCTGCTCGCCGGGCGCTCTGCCCTCACTTCTCGTTCGCACACTGCAGACTCCCGGCGCTGCCGCCGTCACCCAGCCTAGTCCCCGGCCCAGAACAGCGCTCCGCCCTTCTCCCCGGCCCACGGCGCCCACCCACCCGCCATGGCCTGGGCCTGGGACAAAGAGCGGGGCAGCTTATTGCCCAAACCGGGGTAAGAAGTTGAGGGCGGGGGTCTGCGGAGAGGGCCTCGGGACCCACGGGGCGCAGGGATAAGCGGCCGTCTCCGGCTCTGGAGGCTGGAAACAAGCAAGGGAGAGTTTTGGTGGGAGGACCCCCAGCCAAAGCGGGTGCGGGGCGCAGCTGCGCTCCAACCAGAGAGACTGTGGTCCCTCCAAGCGACCGGGGTGGGGGGGGCGCTCCGGGGCGGGGGCGGTGCCTGCTGTGGAAGGGGAGAGGAGGGGAGGAGAGGGGAAGGGAGGGGAGGGGAGGGGAGGGGAAGGGAGGGGAGGGGAGGGGAGGGGAGGAGTGATGCAGCGGTGGAGGTGGCACAGTGCCCAGCCACTGACAGCCCCCTCCCTTTCTCCTTCCCCTCCCCCACTCCTGCCTCTCTCCGGCTCTGGGTCGGCCACGCCGGACCCTCTCTCCCCGGCGCTGCGCTGGGTCGGACGCCAGGTCTGCGCGCCGCGGCTGAGTGCCCACTTGCCTTGCGGAAAGAGCCGAGGAGGGACCGGCGAAGGCGACAGCGGGAGGGCTGGGCGGGAGCCGGAGGAGGTGGCAGTCGGGAGTCAAACCAGAAGGAAACTGAGAGGCAGAAGCTCTCGGCTCCGAGGCGCACACTCTCTTGGCCAGGGATGGGTCCCGGGGCGGCCCAGCCCCTGACCGGCCCGCCGGGCAGAGACTGAACTGCGGGTCCCCATCGGTCCAGTGTATAACCAGAGAGAGGGAGGCACGGACCGATCGCCAGTAGCCTCCCGGCGGGACCTCGCATTCTGCGCACCCCGAGCAGCGCCCCCAGCCGGAGCCACGCCGGGCAAGCCGGCGAGGGAGCGGGGCTGATTGGCGGCCGCCGGCGGCCGGGGGAGGGGGCGCCGCGCGGGGCCATGGCAGGCTCGGAGGCGTCCTAGCCCGAGCCCGAGCCCGAGCCGAGCCCGAGCTGCCGCCACAGCCGCCTCTCCGCGCCCGCTCTCCCGTCGCCGCCGCGCCCCCTGCGGGAGATGGAACAGAGGAAACGGCTCGGTGACCCCGGATACCTGCCGCCGTTGTTGCTGCACGCCCTGCTGCTCTTCGTTGCCGACGGTGAGCGCGGGAACTTTGCTGCCGCTGGGGGCTCGGGGGTCCTTGCCGGGGCCGCCAGAGCCAGCCTGCCCTTGTCGCCGAGGAGGAGGAGGAAGAGAAGGGGAAGGCTTCACAGTCTCCAGCAATCCCGGTGTGCAGCCCGGGCCCGGCGGGGTAGGGGGTGGAGAGAGGCGAAGGGTCGCCGCATCGCTGGCGCCCGCGCCCGGGTCGTTCGGAGCCGGACAGGGGCTCCAACTGCGGACAGGCGGCTTGCGGGGTGCCGGGAGCTGGCGCTCCCCAGCCTGGCTCTGGTAGTGCGGCCAGGCGCGGGGAATAAGCTTAAGCCGCCCCTGCTGCCCCTCGCGATCTGGAGGGAAGCAGCCTGCAGCGGTAGCCGGTTTCCCCTGCGGCCCGGCAGCTGCTCGACCGAACTTTGCCAGCGCCTGGGCCACACGAGTAGCTGGTGGGTGGGAAGCACACGGCCAAGCGAGCCGGGGACCGACCGTCTCGCCTAGGGTTGCCCCAGGCCTCCGCCCCACAGCTGGTCACGCCTCTCTCTTCCCCCGCCCCCAGCTACATTTACTGAAGTCCCCAAAGATGTGACAGTACGGGAGGGAGACGACATCGAAATGCCCTGCGCGTTCCGGGCTAGCGGAGCCACCTCGTATTCGCTGGAGATTCAGTGGTGGTACCTCAAGGAGCCGCCCCGGGAGCTGCTGCACGAGCTGGCGCTTAGCGTGCCCGGCGCCCGGAGCAAGGTAACCGGCCGCCCACGCGGCGCCAGTGCTCATCCGGCTCGTGTCGGGCGGCTGGGGTAACCCGGGCGAGGAAGGCAGGGCGCCGCCCTGTGGTGCAACCCATTTCCTACTCTCCCCATGCCCACAGCACCTTCAACAGCCGCATTTGTTACCCCCAGATCCCGTTAATTCACTTCCTTCGCCAGAAACCTCCCCGAACTCCACGCCTAGCCCCTAAGAAGCCGCACCTCATCTAGTTCGCCTGCTCTTGCTGGCTGCGGGCCCAGAGGCTGATGGGTGCTGGGTGTTGAAAGAAGACCCCTTGCTGGGGCCGGGCTTTCCCTGCCCTCTGCCACTCTGAGGTCCCCAGGGCACAGGGCCAAGGAGTTAAGCTCCTCTGGGCTGCGTTCCAGAGGCCGGCAGAGCACGGTGTACAGGTTACCTCCAGCCCCCGCAGGATCAGAGGGACTTCCCACACTGCCCATCTGCCTCTTAAACCACAGTCTCTAGCACTGGCTCTCTCTCTCTCTCTCTCTCTCTCTCTCTCTCTCTCTCTCTCTCTCTCTCACACACACACACACACACACACACACACACCACCTACCTACCCTCTACCCAGAGTCCCACCCTTAGTTACTGCTCACGTCTCCCACTGGGTCCTGTCCAGACACACCGGCCCCTCCATCCAGCTTTTCAAGGGGTTTAGAGAAACACGGCAGGGAATGAGGATGCTCCTCCGGAGGGAAATTGGCCTTTCTTCCCACCGGGTGGCAATCCAGCCTCCCCTCTTTGGCAGGCAGGTGTGCTAGGGCAGCCCCTCCTTGGCCGGGCGCCATGCTAGCTGCAAGCCCTGCTTCCTTCGGGGTTAAACTGAAAATCCTGATGTCCTTCGTGCCCTCAGCTGTGGCTACCTTCCGAGCGGTTTCGAGTCCCAGCCCGCCTGCGGAGGATCCTCTTGCAGGAGGCTCATCTGAGTTCCCTGAGCCTGAAGGCCGACAGCCTAATATCTCTCTCTCCCTCTTTGCATTTTAGGTAACAAATAAGGATGCAACTAAAATCAGCGTAAGTGTGGAGCCCAGCGCGGGCCGCGGGAGACCCCTTCTGGCCGCTTTGCTTCCCGCAGCTTCCTCCCTTTTAGAAAGGCTCAGCGGCTGTGCGGTGTAGGGCCGGCTGCTTGGCGTGTCGAGGCGCCATCTGTCACCGGTAGCGGATAGGGTTCTCTTTCGTGTAAATCAAGGGTTCCAGGCCTGAATCTCCTTCCTTCCTCTGTACATTCACCTGTAAAACTCTCCTTCAGTCTCCTTGCCCTAGCCGCGACCGGTGCTCAGGCTTGTGGCCCCCAGTCGTGCCCCGCACACACCCGGCGCCCAGGCGGCGCCCTCCGCTGCAGCCCTCTCCTCCGCCTGGGTTGCGGGTCTCGGTGCCGGGTGTTGTGGGCTGGCTTGGGGAGTTGTGGTAGGGGGAGGAGTCTTGCCAGTGTTGGGGAGGAGACGTGCCCAAGCTTTCCCAGCTGGAGCGTGGAAGTATCAGGGCCTGGAGACGACCAGGTCTTATGCTCGGTTCAGAGGTGACGGTTCTCTGGGAGCTCGGTGAGGGCTACAGAGCTGTTGCTCCCCGGCGTCTCCACCAGGCCGCAGGGAGATGAGCTTTGTCCGGAGCTTCATGCTGCTGCGGAGAGGCAAGTTCATAAGTAGCAGGGACTGAGCGGGTCCCGCAGCAGCCTCTGCATCACCTGCCTCCTTGGGAGGGCGGAGGGTTAGCTGAGAAGGGCTGGATCCGGGAGCAGGTATATATGCGCACTCTGAGGGCAAGGCGGCTTTCCTACGGACACCACCCCGGTCCACCGGATTCTAGAATTAAGGAACGTTAGTGCGAGTAGATGTGGAGGACCGGACGTAACGCCATGCCTCACAGTGGTTGCAGGGCCGAGCCTGAGGTTTCTCCAAGGTGCCAGAGGGAGGAAGAAGGGGTGGGTTCTGCTGCTCTGAAGGGAAAGTTATGGGAAGACGCGAAGGTAGGTTTGTATGAGCAGTGGGTGCAACCTGAGGCACTCCTTTAAGATATGGGGCAGCTGGAGACTCGATGCAATGGGCAGGGCCACCGAGGGTCCACTCAGAGTTGGGAGCTCCATACCACTGGGGAGCCACGGGGGTGAAGGAAACCTGAATCGTGATGATGGGCTAGAGCCGGGTCTGAGAGGTGTTGGGGTGCTGTGGCCTGGGAGCGCCCTGCGGGGCTGGGCACAGCTGCACTACGCTGGCCAGGAGCGCGGATTGCGGGCCTTCCCATCCCGGCCTCTGACCCCAGCCCCCGCTCTCTTGCAGACCGTGCGCGTCCAGGGCAATGACATCTCGCACCGGCTGCGGCTGTCGGCCGTGCGGCGTCAGGACGAGGGCGTCTACGAGTGCCGCGTGTCGGACTACGGCGACGACGACACGCAGGAACACAAGGCCCAGGCGCTGCTGCGCGTGCTCTCGCGCTTCGCGCCGCCCAACATGCAGGCCGCCGAAGCCGTGTCCCACATTCAGAGCGGCGGCCCGCGTCGCCACGGTCCCGCCAGCGCCGCCAGTGCCAACAACGTCGGCGCCGCGGGCCGCGCCACCTCGGAGCCCGGCCATGGCGACAAGAGCCCGCCTCCCGGGAGCCCTACCGCCGCCCCGGGTCCCGGAGTCCCCGAGGCCGCCGCCAACTCCGCGGCCCACGCAGCAGCCGCCACCACCGTCGCGGCCGCGACCGCTGCTTCGTCAGCGTCGCCGCCACCCCGTGAGGCGGTCCTTCTGCGCCAGAGGCACGGCTCGGGTAAGGGCGGCGCCGAGAGGGCGCGCTCGCGCGGGGGTGGCTCTCGCCGGAGGGGCGGTCCAGCTCGGGTCGTTTGCGGATGCACAGTCGTTGGTGGTTCATCTGGGTGCGCCCGGGAGTGTTTTCCTCAGCCTCGCTTCTGCGCTCTTCCTGCTGTTTTCCTGTCTTCACTGTTGGCCGCTTGGAGCATTCAGGACGTGTGTTTATGAGTGTGCGGGCTGCCCAGCCGGCGACTTCCCGCTACACACGGGCTGGAGGGAGGGGAGCCCTCCTTGCGTTGGGAGAACTGAACCCCCGCGAGCTGCACTCCGTCGGCGGTGGGCCTGCTTTTCTCCTGGAACCCTTAGCGCCTAAAGGGTGGGCACTAGCACCCAGTCTAGAGTGAGAGGAGGTGGTTACAACTCAGGTCTTGTAAGTCCGGCTGCTGCCTGACTGGACTGAACAGACAGACTTTGTTCAAACCAACACGGGTGGCCTGGCTGTGTAGGCTCTGCTCTGCTTGGCTACCTCCAGGCTGGTCCTAGACACAAGCTCTGCTATAAATCGCCACTCCAGTCTGCTTTAGGCCCTCGTGGTGGGGGGTTGGGGGTGAGGATGGAGCCCTACTATTGTTAGAAGGGCACCCAGAGGTTAAGGCCTGCTCTCCTGGGAGCTGAGAGGGTTGGGGGAAGGGGAAGGGAGTGGTGGTGAGATGGGAGTCAGAGAACAGAGAGTAAGGACAATGGACTGACTGCAGAGCAGGCAGCTCTGGAGAAGGAGGGGCTGCTTAGCAGTGGTGGGGTTTTGTGGAGGGTGCAAGGGCCTACTTCCCAATGTGCCCTTCCTCCCAAGGCATCCCCCTCTCCAACTCAAAGATGGGGCCTCAGAGATGAGCTCAGCCCCAGTGCTCACTCTCTGTGTCTGACTTTAGGCTCATCACTCCCTCTCAGTCTTGTGTGATGCATAGTCCCATAGAGAGCATCTCTACTGTCCTTGTGTCACTGGGAGGCTGGGCTCTGGGACAGTCGTATATAAACCTACTGGGGGTGGGGGGGAGCACACTGTCATGCCCTACTCTCATGGTTCTTAAAGTGCAGACCACCTGCCACCAGCCTCAGCACTTTATAAGGATGCAGGCTCCTGGGCTCTCCTGCTGAATCCGAGGAGACAGGCATCCTAGCCTCCCTCCCTGGCTGATTCTTAAGCCTTCAAGCAGTTCAGACCCTGCCAGTTGTCTTCCACATCAGTTCAGTTGTTTCTCACTAAGTTATACTCCCTGTGGGAGCTTCTCCATGTGGCTCAGACTGCTGGCTACATCTGGAAGCCTCGTCCCTCTTAGGCTCCACATGGCTACCCACAAGACCTTCCCCCAGACTGTGGGGGAAGGTGGGTCAACTGGGAACCTGTGGAGGTCCTCTCCCCAAACTCCCCCACCTGTCTTGGAGCTTTCCCCCATATTAATTTAAGATAATACCAGTTGCTGTGCAAAACATCAAAATGCCAGAGGCTTAACACAATTCAAATGTATTATTTCTGGTTTACATCACTGGGGGGGTGAGGGGGAGTGGGGGGGGAGGAGTGGCTCTGTTCCATTCAGTCATTCAGGGACTCAGGCTGACAGAAACTCTACCATCTTTAAGAGGCGGCTTCCAAGCTCACTCTGGGCATCAACATACAGCCCACAAACAAGGGAAAAGAGAATGGAAGCAGCCCTTCTTAACCCAGTTCCCTGAGCAAACCAGGCCCTAGGGCTCTAAGGCACACATTGCATGTGATTAATTGACTTCTTTCTTATGCATTTAGAATGGATCTAGTTATCTGTCATTCTTGTAAGATTGAGAAAATGGCCACTCAGATCATTGTGGTAGGGCTTAATTCTCTCAGAGAAAAGCTGATATGGAGAATGGCAAAGGAAGTTTTTAAAGGCCAGGCCTAGAAGTGGTAAATGTTAATTCCACCCTCATCCATTGGCCAGAACTCAGTCAGATTGTTCAACAGATGCAAGGCAGGCTAGAAAATGTCCTCGGCTTGGCAACTGTTATCCAGCCTCATCTCTTCAGGGTGGAAGAAGAGCCTGAATCACGGGGTACGTAGCCATCTCTGACTAGCACACAGTACGTATACTGGAAAAGCGCTTACTCACTTGCAGGGTGACTGGCTTAGTTGATGAAGAAAACACCCTTCTGCCCCGTCCCCTTGGGCACTAGCAAGTAAACATGTGTGTCTTGAGCTGGAATATTCCTCTGGGATATCCCATAGACCACGAGTAGAGCGGCAAAGCAGAGGATTTGGAAGGCCAGAAGCCCAGATATGCATTGTGGCTCCTTCATTTACTGGCTGTGTGACTTTAGGCAAGTGACTTACCATCTCTGAAAGTACTTCTTTCAGAAATACTTTAGTAATCCCTGACCTCAGAGGGAACTCAGAATGGAAATTGCTGTATAAGGTTCATTGTTATCACCAAGGCCATTATCTGCTCTGGCCAAAGAGGAGAGGTTGAGGGAGATGAAGCTGAGTGGCTGGTGGTTGGCAAGCTGTGGAGGGCCTTGAACGCTGAGTGGAGCAACAGGGATCATTAAAGCCTTTGGTCAAGGAAGCGCTGTGTGAAAAGGGATCATTCCTGCTTGAATCTCCCTTGCCCCCTGGCCAGAGCCTGACCCCCTGAGCCTAACCAATGCTGACCTGACTATGCCTGCCATGGCTGGTCAGATGTCCAGTCTCTGGGCTCGACCACAAGGAGGCTCCACGGTAACTCATCACTATAGCAGGAACCCAGCCATGGAAGGTGGCATGGACAGTGCCCTTCTTTCTGGAAGGTCCTCAGGTTAGCCCAGTTCTGATGGCACCTGCCAGCCACAGGACAGCATATTAATGCCCACACGGATAAGGGCAGCAGCCCAGGCAGGGGACTCCTCTGCCCTCCCTGGAGTGGGAAGGAGTGTTCATTTCCCTCCAGAAAGCACAGCCAGCTGGGCTCCCACCAGGGCTGACAGGGCAGCGCAACTAGGATAGTGGTGTGGTGGCCCCTAAGGTCTCTGTTGCCCAAAACCATTGCTAGCTCCTGAACAGGCCAGTAACCATGCAGACATATCTCAGAAAGAACCCCAAATTTCTCTCCATCTCCAGTTTGGAAGGCCAGTAAGGTGGGGCCTTCAGCTGGAAGACCAAAAGGCTTGTAACCGCCACTCTCCAGGTGAGGGAGAATCATTGTGCTGTGGGCCCCTCTGTGTCCCACTCTGGGCATGGAGAAGTGGATTAGAGGACTTCTAATCCACAAACATACCTGAATGGCTTGATCCCAAGGAGGGACCCATACCATCTTAAGTGCCCCATCTCACCTCACCACTCAAGGCTGCCAAGCCTGTGGGCTGTGGACGGAATGAAGACTGCAGACTGTGTTATGAGTCACAGCATTAGTAACCTTTCTATAGGGCTGTGTTGTTGAGCAGCGCTTGGGCCTCCCGAGCCTCCCTGGGATGCAGCAGGCCAGCCAGTCACTCAGAGCCACCACCAGCACGAGTCAGAAAGGGAGCTCGAGGCGGTGACCTCAGGCTCGCTCCCCCCTCCCACTGTCCCCACTCTCCTCATCCCACTCTCAGTTCTTGGCAGCTTAGAGGGGAGGGGACGAGGAAGGACTATTGCCACTTGGTTACCAGGCAAGGGTGTTTGCAGAGTATAGCAGTGAGGATGCTGGCAAAGCAGATGGCACACTCAAGCAATCATGGAGGAGAGGCAGTGAGAATATTTTTTAAAGGTGTGAACAAGGTTAGGACAGCTAAGGATGAGAACTGGGCCCCAGGGCTAGTAACACTGAGAGCCACTGGCCAAAAAGGGCCTGAAAGGGGCAAGGGGAGGGAGCAATTAGCAGAACCAGAGAGGTTAGCTGGATGGAGAGGCCTCCCTGAAAGAGCTGACGCCTTGGGAGAGGGACACAGCCGACCCACAGTAGCCCAGCAAGAACCTCGCTCTTCTCCTGCCCTCCAGCTCCCTGTCAGGGCCTCCCATTGGCCAAACCTTCCTGGGCACAGAGGTTAAGGGTACCAGGTGATGCAGGCTATACAGGCCAGCTTCCAGGGGCTCAAAGCAGAGTGGAGAAAGCCGACGGGTGGATCTGGAGGGACAAAGGGAATAACTCAGCTCTAAAGGGAGGAAGATGAATTCTGCCCCACCCCAACTCCAAGACAAACCCAGAGCTGAGTTTCTAATTAAAGAGGTCACATAAGGCCTGGGTTGAGTGGATACACTAGCTGTTTCAGATTGGCAACCTCAGAGATGGTCCCAGCCCGCCTCCCCAGACAGTCACCTGTTAAGCAATTGCTCCTGGGAGAAAGTCAGAAGCCCCAGACAACACTGTGTTGCTGTGTTTTTTCAGCAAGCCTCTTTACTAATGCTAGGAAGGGATGAGGGTACTTACTCAGAACTTCATACTTTAGCTACTGCACAGCCAGGCCAGAAAAGCCTTCCTATACTCCATACATGCCCAATGTAGCCAAATACATATTTGCACTAAAGGTTTATGTGCAAAACTCATTCACTTCACATCTCATTTGTCAAGAGACATTTTGATATTTGTGCTTAAAAATAACATGGGCTAGATTAGCACAGCAGAGCCAGCACAGGAGATTGGGCTCCTTCTTAGCCAGGTTCATAAATCTGACTCCTAATTAATCTGAACACTGAAAATATTTCATGAACACTTAGTTGCTGGCTGCCATTTCCAGGAAAAAAAAAAGAAAGAAAACAAAACGGTATCTTCCAGATAAACCCTTCTAGCTGGAAAGTTGCCACAGTGAAGCCAAGTGTGGCCTTAACAGAATACAGTTTGCAACTGAAATGGCTTGTATGTTGGCAAGAGGTTCCCCTCTGCAGGGACCTGGGGATCAGCTCTGTGGCGTGTGAACCTCTAATTAGCCTTGGAGCTCCGGCTTCGAGAAGAGCCACCATGGCCCCTACAGAATACCAGCTGGATGTGGCAAACTGCTGCCTGGTGCCCACACAGAGAACCGGCTCTCAATATTTCAATTAATAATGAGAGAAAGACAACCAAGGCCATAGGTGTGATGGCTTTAGAGAAACTGTTACTGCTGGGAGCCATCAAGAGGAGCATCCTTGGGTGTGGCCATGGCAACCGTAAACCATGACCGAAGGGGACTGTGGATAAGGTGAAGGCACTTACTCTCGACCCATGCGCCTGGTGGATAACAAAGCTGGCGGAAACAATGCCAGCGTGACCAGGGAGAATCTCCAACTAGGCCAGCAAGCCAGGCGACAGTCACCTGGTCTTCCCATCTCCCTAGGCCCACAAGGACCTGAAAACCATCACCTTAAATAAACAATCCACTCTTCCCTCAAGCTCTGATGTGACTCAAGGATCATAATTAAAGAGAAAATAAATGTGGCAAAAGTTGTCCCAGAGAAGAGAAAGTGAGGCTCTCTGAGCATCCTGAAAGAGAAAATTAAAGGATTTCATAAAGGAAATGGCTGAGCCTCACGGCTGACAGGAGGCACCCACATCAGTGGCAAACGTGTGTGATTATAAACTACATGGCATCCCCTCCCTCATCAGCCAGTCCCATGGTTGCCATTAGCAGGAACCAGTGGTGGCAGCCACAGACTCAGCTCAGGGCATCAAGGGCACCCATGGAACTCCAGGACAAAGCTGTCTGTGTCGGTGGAAGTCCTGAGGGACGATAGCCCCAATCCAGCTGAGGCAATCAGAGGAGGCCTCCTGTAGGCAGTGTGTGATTTCAGGCTTGAAAGAAGCTCCTGGGGCTTTGTCCTCCTGCTTAGGTCAGTCGTGGGGAAGTTTCTGGGGGCCTCTCTTTTCCTCCCCACCCTGTGGCCCATGGATTGAGAAAGTCACACCAAATGGAAGGGCCTTTGTGCATCACCGAGCAGTGAGTCGGCTCACTGTGCAGCTGTTCTCTCAGCATCAGGGAGACTCCAAATGAAGGATGGAACAGCTGCACTAAGGATTGTAATAATGATAAATATTACTTGCCTTTCACTGAGTACTTAGTGTATGCCACACACACGTCTCACTGATGTCCCCCCTTTCTGCAGTTCTCCATGACTCTTTCTGCACCACTTCATCCAACAGTCCCCTCCCCAGAGCCCAGACCCTTTCCTCAGCCAGGGTGGCAGCCCCACGGGAAGGGCGGAGAGCCAGGCTTTCTAAATGTCACTGGGAACCGAACCCACCAAGGAGCTTCTCATTAAATATGCCAGGCACACATTTTAAAAGCTCTGAATATTAAGGATTCCCCAAGCATCCATGGGAATAAATGAGGTCAAGAGCTTTTGTAATATGATATTGATTACTTCTGCCCCATGTGGACAGAGGCAAGGGCTTGGCTGTGGGCTAAACTTCTAGTCTTTACGGCAGATGCCGACTTGGTTTTAAGACACCTTTGCAGCACAAGAAAAAAAAAAAAAGCATCATCTTTTCTATTCCCCCATGCTTTGCTGACTGTTACTAGGCATCTCTTGGAAACTCCAAAGCAGTGAGAAGCTTCACTTTGTCTTAGGTAAGGGCTGCAGGAGAGTTTCGATTACAAGCAAACAGGCCCAGCACCTGCAACTACCGATCCCTACCTTTTCCTGTGAAGAATGGCAAACCTCCTCCCCTGGGATGTAGCTTCTGGGGGAAACAGCCTGCTTGTTGGTGGTTTTGGTGTTCTCAGGGAAGGTGTGCTATAAATACAACATGGATTACCCAGTTCGGCCTCCTCTGGGTTAGGGTTTAGCTGCCATTGAACAGAGAGCCGTGCAAGCAGCTGCAAGGGGTGCTGAGCAGCAGCGAGGGTGTGAGGCCGGCCGGGACCTCACTCGGGCCTCCTCTCACGCCACGCCCTCCATGAGACAGCCCTTGAGAGGCAGGCCGTGTGAAGCCTTGTCCCTGCATCGGCAATCCTGGGTGAGGCTATTTCTGGAAAGTACTGGTTGTTCCATTCCATCATTACCATCCCCCAGGCTGAAATATCAAAGCTACTCTGGACTGGCTTCTGGTCTTTGTGGTTCAAGGAGAATGTTTTGGGGGGCCCACCATTCACCCACTCAACCACGCCCTCGGGCTCGGCTCCGTCCATCTCAGAAGTGACCACCCTTCCAGAGGGCCACTCATGTGTGAAGGCCAGCTGTGAACAGAGCACCTCCTGAGTGCACCCAGCTGGACACCCAGCACTGTTAAGGGGGGAGACCGTGGTCAGTCAGGGCCTAGACAAGATCTCTTAAAGGAGCTGCCCATTATGGTGGAAAAAACAAAACAAACCTGAGAGAGGCTGACAAGAGTTCAGGAGAAAGTGTTACCACTTGTCCAACCACTTAATTCTTCCTCTGCATTTCACACATTCAGCTAGCTGTTCAGCTAGCTGGCTAGTAGGCAAGCCAGGGTTTGAATGCCAACCCATCTCCCTATTTCTGGGACTTACAGAGCTCCAGCCACCCAGAAGTCACAGTACATGCCTCATTCTCTCACCCTTCGTAAGTACTATGCTTCTCATTTTCCACGTGAGTCCAGCTGCTTGCATTCGAATCCTGATCCAACGCTTCTTGCCTCCCACGTGCGAGTTCTCACGTCCGTTATCATCTGGATGGCACCGGTGCCCCATGCCAGAGGGCGAGGGGCAGGATCAGAGGAGGTAATCCACAGAAAGAGTGGAGCTTAGCACAGGGCCTGGCACCTAGAAAATGCTCAGTAGATGCTGATTCTTATTATCAGCATTATTCGTGGGAATGGCACTGACTGTCCAGGGTCATTTCATGAGGCCTGGGGGCTGGCCTGGGGGCTCCGACCTTGAGACTTCGCTCTGAGACGAGTCTCCCTCCGTGCACTGTACATGTCATGGGGCTAAAGGTGAGGAGAGGAGCTGATGGAGCTTCAGAACAGAAAATGTCCTCAGATTGCCAGTGGCTCAGTGAGGTGCTATTTTTGTCCTTTCTCTCTCCGTGCCATTTGGAGGGGGGAGGAAAGGAAATGGGGATGATGCCACGTCCTCATCCTTGTCTGGTTGTGGCTATTTTGCATGAGTCAGGAGCTCCTTGGTGAGCAAGGACAGGTTCACTATGGTTCCTCGTGTCCCACCTGCACATTGCACCATCACATCTGTGCACCTGGCCCCCGAGTGATGGTCAAGCAGCCAAAGAGCCTCCAGGGCTGGCCTAACTGGAGAGGAGGTGCCCAGGGTCCTCCTCACTGGGACGAGATGGAGCCACTTGTGTGGGGAGGCCGGGTGCCCCGCAGGGATGGGCGTGTCAAGTGATGGGGCTCGGGCCACTGTTGCAGGCTCAAGCCTGCACTGTCTTCCACGTGCTCTGACATTTTGTCTTTCATATCCATACCTGCCTGGATCCCTTCGCTGTGGCTCACTGAGCCTGATGACTGCCAATAAAGGTGCTGCTTGGCACCCAGGAACCAATGGGGAGAGGGTAGGATGAAGAGCGGGCTGCATGCAGAACCAGGAGGCCAGGACCCCTTCAGGCCCCACATGAGCCTCCCTCCCACGCAGCACTGCAGGCTCATCGAGAAGGAGGTCTGCCTGCTTTTAACCGATGCATATAGCCAAAGATCCAGAGCCCCTCCCTCTCCTGCCCCCCACCACCGCCCCCACCCTTCGGCTCTCCTCAGGAAGGTCTCGGTTTTGGTTTTCGTTAAGCCAGGAAAGCCCAGCTGCAATGTCAGTCCCGGTACAGTGACTCTTATTACAATTGATTATCACACAAATGCCGCTTAGCCCAGAGAAAAGATCCTTAATAAACCCCCGGGGAGATGGAGCTGACATAGTTCCACGGCTCATTCTGAGCTGGGGTAGGGGTTCCCGGCTAACTATATCTGGTCTGGCTAGGGCCAAGGGGTGGGGGCTGCCCAAGGCATCAGGTAGACCCCACCTCTGCCTCAGGGAGGAGCTGATGGCCCAACAGTGGTGGCCAGACTGAGCAGCAGGTACTCTGAGAATGAACTCAGGGCTCAGCAGGGACACAAAAGGGGCTCAGAAAAGGTGAAGCCAGGGTGGGTTGGTAGTGGGGGATCACTCCACAGAGGGAGGAAGTCTTCCTGACCCTGCAGCCCAAGGGGTCTCATCCAACCTGAGCACTCAGAAGGGCCCCACTGCTCTCTTAGGCCCCCAACGTTTCCCTCCTGTCCTGGAGTCAGTGCCTGACTGAGCACCCCATCCAGACTGATGCCCTGGGAAGGCAGGCCCAATTCTTTCTCATGTCTGTATCCCTACCACCCCACATTCACATTCACTGGGCCTGGCACTGGTTTGTTCAATCATTCATTTACTCGTTCATTCAGAAAATGTCCATTGAGCATCTTATGTGCAAGAAATATGCTAGGCACTGAGAACACACTGTGAATAAGACCAACAAGGTCCTGGGGGTCAGAAGAGGGAGAGACAGACATTGATCAAACAGTCACATAGCAAGTAAAACTTTGCAGCTGTTGCTGGCACTCTAAATGAGGGACCCATGGGCTATGGGAACTAAGAATAGGGGGACGTGACCCAGTTAGGAAAGGGTCCCTGAGGGAATGACACTTAAGCCCTAATCTGGGAGATGATTAAGAGTTGGCTTGAGAAAGAGAGAGAGTCGGGCCTTTCAGGAAGAGGGGACAGCATGTGCAAAGATCCTGTGGCAAGGCCTGACAGAGTTACTATGGCTAAGGCAGAGAGAGCAAGAAGGGGTGCAGGGGGAAATTAAAGTCAAGAGTAGTTCAGGGGTTAAACCCCATGGAGATGGAGGCTTTGGCTTTTGGCAATGGATGGGGAGCAAGTGGCTGGCAGGGCATGATGCTTTTTGAAATGACACCCTAGCTGCAGTTGTGGAGAATGGAGAGGTAGGAGCAGGGTGGATGTGGGGAGACCACTTTAGAGCCAGTGATCCGGCCAAGAGATGGCAGGGCTTGGACTAAACGTTTGGATGGATGAGTGACGGGATGGATGGATGGGTAGCAAAACAAGTATCTGATGAGTGAGTGAAGGGAAGGATGTGTGACTGGATGACTGAGGTTGGGGGTGGGTGGGAGGAAGGATGAATGGACATGTGGATGGGTGGATGGATGGAAGGAATGTGTGGGAAAAGGGTGTGACTGGGTGGATGGATGGGTAAATGGGGGATAGAAAGAAGGATGAGTGGATATGTGCATGAAACACGGATGGGAAGTTGAGTGCATGCGGCATGCAAGATGGGCCTTGCAGGAGGAGTGGGGCTGGGGCTGCAGACGCGCCTAGGGCTCACATTCCCCACACCTGCACTCTGCACACTCAGTCCACGTCCTCCAGGAATGGGAGGGCACAAGGAGAAAGGTCCCAGGTGGTGGCATGGCACAGACTGGCTAGGCCCAGAATTTCATGCCAGGTCATGCTTCTGCCTGCCGTCCCAGGCCACAGAAAGGATGGGTAGAGCAAGGGGACACAGCCAGTCCCCAGCCTGCCCCAGGTCCCCGAATCCCTCAATCTTCAGAAGGTACCTCTGTCACACGCTGGTGAGGGGCAGGAGCAGGGGACCCCTCCTTCTGCTGGACACCGGGCACTCTGGTGGATGTAGCCTGGCCAAGACTTGATGATTATTGGCCATGTAAAAGTTAATATAGATATATTTTTTCAAGCATTTAAAAAATCATACCTCCAGGTGGGCAGATGAATAACTGTAGTCATGTTAAAGACTAATGTAACAAAAAATACACAAGGCAATAATTCATAATGCATTCTATTCTACAGAGTCATATTTTACTGCGTGACATATCCTGGGCAGCTCCTCTGTGCTAATTTTATTTAATGAGCACATGTTATAGAATTTTCAGAGCACTATCCCTGGGTAATTAAAATGTGTTAACCTTTTCAGTTAAATTGTGTTTCCGAAGAAAAGTCCTCAGTGTGAAACAGAAAGAAATATCCAGGTGTCACCGAGGTGGAAGCTAGAGGAAGGAACTGCTGTTGTGTCCTTGCTGTGCTGGCCTCAGGGACCTGCAGCCCTTCTCCCCTAGCCTTGGGCTTCCAGTCTGTCATTCCTGCTTTTTTCTTGGCCAGGCCCAGCTCCACTGAGTGGGACAAGGGAGCCTGAGGCCTGGACCCACACAGAGAGAAGGCTTCACTGAGCAGGCATTAATTGAGTGTTCACTGTTTGCCTGACCTGGGGAATTTGGGGCACACTCTGCCTCGAGGGACATAAAGGCTATGGAGGGGACAAGTGGGATTTAAACAGGGCTGCAATGCCCCAAAGAGGGGGAAGGGACCACTCACTTGAAGCCCTGACAGGTCTCCCTTTCCCCATCTGTGTAATGGGCACACCAGCACTCCAGCATCTACAAGTCCATGAGTTTTAGGTCTGGAAGGGGCCCTGGAGAATCTCTAATGAGTGGTTCCCAAACTTTGTTCCTTGGAACCCTGGGCCCCCAGCCCTACCTCCGGCTTCAACCAGAGCAGTTCTGCCTCTATTTTGGGGGGGGGGGGGCTGTTGCGTGGGTATTTTTTCACACCGCCCGGCATCTGGGATCTTAATTCCTCAACCAGGGATTGAGCCCACACCCCCTGCACTGGAAGCACAGAGTCTTAATCACTGGACCGCCAGGGAAGTTCCTCCTCTAATGGTTTTAAATATTGAGGTTCCATGCAGCATTTAGCTTGAAAAAGGAGTTCCACTGGTTTTTTTTGTTTTTTGTTTTTTTTTTTTCCGGCACGTGGGCCTCTCACTGCTGTGGCCTCTCCCGTCGCGGAGCACAGGCTCCAGTCGCGCAGGCTCAGAGGCCATGGCTCACGGGCCCAGCCGCTCCGCGGCATGTGGGATCTTCCCGGACCGGGGCACGAACCCGTGTCCCCTGCATCGGCAGGCGGACTCTCAACCACTGCGCTACCAGGGAAGCCCCAGGAGTTCTACTGCTTTAAAAGATTTTAAAACACCTGATTTACACCAAATATTTACATATATATATATATATATATATATATACACACACATACATGCATATAGATAAATATATAAATTATACAAAATATACAAATACATTTTTATATTTTTATGTAATTTTTTTCTCCTAAGGGAAAAATTTGAAGTGGTTTATAAAGCTGCACGTGGCATAATAGAACAAAAATTATTTAATGAGCAAATTGGAATAAAGGGAAAATGGTGAAATTCATTTGAGAAAAGGTAGACAAAGAGATGTGTGCACACAGTCTTGGGCAGTTGAAAGGTCAGATAGCGATGGGCCTCCAGCCCCAGTGTGTATTTGAAGATACAGCTTGTGTTTAAGATGACAAACATGAAGCATTTGGCTGATGCCTGGCGCACATCATGCCTGCTTAGACTGCTGGGGGAGTCTGAGAAAGACTCCCATTCATTCGTTCAACAAACACTTTGTGAGCACTGCAGGTGTGGGCAGGGTGCTAGGTGATGATGGGTTTACCCACTGGCAGAGGAGACAGGAGTCGAAAGGTAAACCGCAGTGGCTGCCCAAACACAGCCCAGCATAAATGTGACTTGCTCCAGAGCCCATGGGACAAAGGGAGCCTCCAGCAGGGCCAAGGAGGACGTGGTGTCTGAGGGAGCCCAATGGAGGGGAGAGGCAGGTGGTGAATGAGAGGACAGTGGGTAAGCAGTGTGGAAGGATGCTGGACCCGGAAGGGAGAAGTAAGGGTGCAGGGGGTGCTGAGGAGGGACCCAGTGAGGAATTAGGTCATCAGCCTAGATGAAGCCTCTAGGGGTTTGGCGGGGTGGGGGTATGATGTGTACTTTGCATTTGAAAAGGGCACTCTGGCCTCTGGCTAAGCAGTTGCCTGGCTAGTTGGGTTAGTGGCTGTGGAGAAGCCAGTCAGGAGTACTGCGCTGCCCACCTGAGCGCTGATGTGGTAAGAGGGAGGGTTAGAGGACCAGGGCAGGGGTGGGCCTGGGGCAATGTGGGTCGGTGGGGGTGGTGAGAAGCCGACAGATTAAGAGCTGTCTTGGAGGTCACCTTGTGGGTGTCTCTGGGCTGAGCCTCGGAGGATGAGGATGAGCTCTGGGCAGGAGGGAAAGGAAAGGGCTATCAGCACCAACAAAGGCCTGGGGGGCACGAAAGTGAGGGCACATGTGGCCTCTGTGCAGCAGCCCAGTTTGCCTGGAGCTTGGGGCACCTGAGGCAAGTGTGGAGGCAGGTGAGGCAGAACTTTCCCCGAGGGTAGGGTCAGGAAGGCATCCTGGACTTGATTCAAAAATACCAGGGAGTAAACTAGAGATAACTCCTCTACTGCCTACCAGCTGTGCAACCTTAGGCAAGTCACTTTACCTCTCTGTCTCACCTGTGGAAGGGCATAGTGGTTCCTACCTGCCAAAGCCTCCTGAGAGGGTTAAAGGAAAGAATTCTCCTGGCACCAAGAACCAAGAACCACAGGCCTATTTGCATCCCGCAGCCTCAAAGTTTAAAGAATATGAATGGGCAGGTGGGAGATCCTTCCCTGAAGGCGAGGCTCAGAACTGAGAGAGACACCCCACACCACCCCTGCCTGGGAAGTACCCTGATTCTATGGTCAGGGCTGCCCCTGGCCCTGCAGACACCAGCCGCCTAACTGTAGGGAAAGGCCTGTGAACCATTTTCATTAAGTGACACCATTAAAGGATCATCTGGGGCAAGACTTCATTTCAAAGGAATTAAGAAGCTGGAAAGGAGCTAGCAACAAAGCAGACCACATTAAAAAGCCATCATAAATGTTAAAATACAAAAAAAAAAAAAAATCTCATTCCCATGCTCTCTCCCTTAGAAGCAGCCTGGAGCTGTGGTCTAGCCGAGACACTGTGGGAAGAAGAGTTCTGGCTCTTCACCCCTGAGAGTTGGTGTGTGTGGTAGTTAGGTATGTGGACAGGAGCCAGATTGTCTGGGTTCATGTGCCAGATCTGCCATTTATTTTACTGTGGCCTTGGTAGGGCTGCTAGATTTAGCAAATAAAACTATAGGACACCCGGTTACATTTGAATTTCAGATAAACAGTCAATAGCGTTTTAGTATAAATATGTCCCATGCAATATTTGGGATTAACATATACTTAAATTATCAGTTGTTTATCTGAAATTCAAATTTAACTGGGCATCCTGTATTTTATCTATCAACCCTAGGCTTTGGGCAAGTCAGTTTACCTCTCTGGATCTCAGTTTTCACATCTGTAAAATAGGGATAAAATAGTAATTCCTGCAGTAAAGAGAATGGGATTTCAAGTAACATGCTTGCCACAGTGCCTGGCCCTATCAGGAGCGAGTCAGGTTTGCTATCATTATCCTGAAAGTGCTTGGCTTGGTCTCCTTGAGCCTTGGATGTGGGTGGGGCTGCTTGCTGGGGGCAGAGGAGGGGAGGGGGCCTGGGGCCAGCCCTCTGGCACGTGCGCTTCCACCATGGCTGGAGAGGTAGGATATGTGAGGAAGCCGTTTATGGGGCTGGGGGAGAAGGGGACACGGGCAAGGGCCACATGAACACAGACATTCATTTGTGCCAAGCCCTCTGTGTCTGGGTGCTCAGAAAGGGCTGCCTGGAGGAGGCGCACTTGTTCCAGGCTTGAGGTACAGGTCAGACCCAGACAGAGGAAAAGGAGGACTCAGTGGTTCTGCAGGGTGAGCCTGGAGTGCACTCGAGGTGCTGGCAGGGAACAGTGGATCAGAGCGCAGGACTGGTGGCGGAGGAGCAGTGGGGGTGAGGTTGCTGGGGAGGATTACGAAGCAGCCCCAGCTGTGGCACTGACATGGTAGCGCTTTCTCCTGAGGGCAGAGAGAACCCATCGAAGGTCTGCCCCTTAGGGATAGTCATCCAGGTGCGTCAGAAGGTGGGAGATAGGCACGGGGTGGCAGTTGAGGCAGGAAAACACTTTAAGAGGTCACTGCTGCACTGGGGCCACGGCAGGGGAGAGGGCACAGTGAGGCGTGGCTAAAATAGGCGCCACCCCTGTGTCTGCCCCCTTTCAGCCCGGGAGCACTCAGGCTCCTCCCACTGCCTAGACAAGGAGGCTGCCCTGTGGGCATCACTCCCAGTAGACATGCTGTCACCCACCAGGAGGACAGCTTGTTCTCAAACCCAGGAGCCAGCTGCCTAAGGCTGGGGTAGGACAGGCCAGCAGAGCAGGGTCAACACAGGACTGAGGGACCCACATCTCATCCCTTCTCTTGCATCTCCACATCCCACACTTCCAATTTCCTTTAAAACCCAAGGCCATTTGTTGCTCCTAGTTTTTGCCCTAGTTACCAGCGCACATTAATCTTATGGCAGAAATTAATTCTGTCTAATTCCGTTAGTTCTTGATTATTCCTTGCTGACTCCCTTTGAATAAATATCCATGAAGAGGCTTAAATTAAAACATCAACAACGGAAGTAGCCTCTTGCAAGGTGGCATCTTCCCACCCAGCTGTGGCTGGGCCACCTGGCCTAACCAGCACAGCGTCCAGGGGACGGCAGAGAGCCAGAGTAGGATGGGTGCAGGTGGCCATCAGGAAGCCAGGAATGTCAGGGCAAAAGGAGGGCTAGCTCCCCGTCATCACACAGTGGTGTAGGGATGAAGTCGGCTGAAAGCCAGGCCCCCTGGATCCCACACCAGAGCTGGCTCAGACGTTGCAAACTCAGTCAGCCACAAAGGGCCAAGTGTGGGGGATGGAGGTGAGTGAGGCGGGTTGGGAAGGGAAGCCCGACTGCACAGGGGGCCAGGGAGGTAACTGGCAGCCTCCCTGTGCCCAGCTGGGGGTCAGGAGAGAGCAGTGAGAAGGAGATTCCTGCAGAGAAGACAGCTGCTTGTCGTGTAGCTTGGTGACTAAGCAGACCCAGAGCTGCTGTGTCTTGGGCCTTTCCAGCAGACATTCGGATCTGTGCTTTTAGGTAGAAGTCTCCCACATTTTACATGTTGGATTATAATTTACAATTTTTAGAGCTCTGTGTGCACCAAGTCAGACCCTTCTGCAGTCCAGATTGAATCCTCAAGTGGCGACTTGATGCCTTTCTCTTGCCCCTGGGCTCTGTGACCTTACGCATCTCCCCTGCAGATAACGGCATGGTGCTTAACCATAGCCAAGATGACTCCTAAGAGCTCTCTCTGTTCTACTTCACAAGCCCCTGCAAACGCACAGAGAGACTCCTTGTACCCTGGCCCCAGGAAGCTCCAACGGGAGCCTTCCTCTTTGGCTGGGCTTGGCCACCACCACACTCACAGTGTGGGTCCAGGATGGAGCTGGGTCAGGGCTGGGGGTGCAGGGCCAGAGATGGGAACAGGGTGTAAGAGCTGGTCTGTTCCCAGCTGCCCCAGGCAGACAAACCGTGGTCTCCATGGTAAGTGGATGTCCAAGTCCACCCCATAAAGGCCAGCCAAGCTCAGACTGTTGCCGCTTGGGAGGTGGCCATCTTCTCTCATTCTCAGATGGCAGCAAAGGGGGAAAGGAATAGAATCCAACATCCACGCTGAAAGGGCACTCCACTTGGTTTTCTAGCATTTTAGCCAAAAAGCCCTTATTCAAAAGACATGTCATGACAGCACAAAATGCTGAATGGACATAAGTGGGCTTGCTCTTCTTGACACAGAGGAGGGATCTGTCCTCCAGACCCTCATAATAGTCCTGATGTTAGGAAATCCATGCTAACCGGTGGAGTGGCTTTGTCCACTGAGACTGGGCTAGTTCTTTTCTGGCTACCTGTACTCAACATGAGAATATCCTAGAGCAGCGCTGGAGGGGGCAAGGGCAAACCCACAGAGTGAACCTCCAAATTTGCTTAGGTCACAAGAGCAGAATCAGCCTGTTAGCCATTCTTGCATGTAGAACCAAACCTCAGATGTGTCTTAGTTTTACTTACTCTTCTCAAACCTGAAATAAATTTTTAGTTTTTAAGCTATAGCTAAAACAAACAAAACCAAAAAATACAGGCTTTGAGCAACACCAGATTCTGAGGGGCACTGTTTTCAAACTCCTGACCCAGATTGGCCCCTCGGCTGCAGCTCCCAGGCCTGCAGTGGGGAAGCGGAGAGGTTACAGCTCTCTCCTATCCACAGTCTGCATGACAGGTGCTGCAGACCACAGCTGGGACAGAGTTACCCTTGAGACCAAGAGAACCATCAATGATCCTAGAAGCATGGGCTGGGCAGGTGGAGGGAGGGCAGTGTCTGTCCTGGATAGCCATCCCCACTGGTCAGCTGGGGAGCAGCCCACCATGATCCTGATGCCTGCAGAGTGGGAGTGGTCCCCTCAGTGCCCCCAGGCCTGTAGGAGTCCAGGCCAGAGTGGGTGTGTCCAACTACCACCTCTGCATCCCCCCAGGAACCAGACTCACAGGCTTGGCCTCCAGACAATGTGGGCAAAGTGAGGATCCCAGAGGGTGGCTGGAGCCAAGCCTCCTCCTTCACTTTCATCACTAGGTGATAAATGGCCCCAGAGGTTCCCTGTTGTTTTCTAACATGGTCTTTGGAGTTTTGCCATTGCTGGGTAAATAGAGAAGCAGGATTTTCCAGTGGACGCTGCTTGGACTGGCGCCTTTGCCGTGCCCATGGGTCTGGGTGAGCCCACATTTTGGGGAGCTCCTTTCAAATGGCTCTGGCGTGAGTCTTATCCCACTCACCATCCACATGATAAAAGTTAATATTCACAGAGCAGCTTTGATTTCTTTAAGAATGCTTAACAACATGGTGATATTTGTTTCATATAAAGGGTGAATCAGCTACTACTCCATCAGGTGCTTCCCTTACCTCTCAAGCAGCCTGATTTTCCAGCTTAACCGTGACATAAGCAAGCTTCTGCGTGTTGTAGAGCTGCCCCCAGTACTCCTTAGGGAAGGAGGCAATAGATAGATTGTTAGCAACAGTCATCACAGCAGCCTCCATGTCCTTAGGAACACCAGGAACACAGACCTCTCCATGCCGCGTGATAAAAGAGGCCAAGATAGGAGGTCCTGCCTCAACTGAGGAGCCAAAAACACCCTCCTGGCCCCTGCCCTGGAGGGTCGAGGTGAGCCCTGGGCAGCAGTGGGCAGTCCTAGCTTGCTCCAGGAAACAGTGAGAACAGGGACGAGGGCAGCAGATGCTGAGGGGTGGGGGAAACAGCCAGGTGCTAGACAATTGTCAATGGCCCTCCAAGTGGATAGTATGTGCGGAGGGGGACAGTGGGCTGCCAGACTCCTGCATGCTAACCCATTCTGATGTGAAGACCCCTCTTCCTCCAGGAGCAGCCCGGAAGCCTGTCTTCCTTGGTCTGTCCTGGCTCATTTGGGTATCCGATGAGTGATGTAGCAAGAGGTTCCAAAACCTGAGTCCTCCTTTGCCCTGAGGTCCAGGCATGCCGGTCGGTCTTGAAAACAAATGCTTGCGGAGATAGTTTCCCCTGCTTATTCTATCTTGGAAAATGTTTCTCTTAAAAGGAGGACAACCCTCAAAAGTGGTTCTTCTCCAACACTTTTCAGAAAAGGAACTGTGTTGCCTGTTTCATTGACATTTTATTCACTTCCAGGCTGTTTGAGGCCCTTTTGTTTACATGATTGTATCTATCAATGAGCTTTTGTTGTGTAACACAAGACCTAAAACTTGATGGCTTTGGTGTGACACCACATCTGTTTAGGTCATGATTCTGTGGGTCAGCTGGGTGTTTCTCCTGCTGGTGTCTGTCAGGCTCATTCATGCATCTGTGGTCATCTGCCCTTTCATTTGGGGGCTGGTTGGTCTAGAGGGACCTCTGCTAGGATATCTCCTAGCTCTTATCCTGCAGCAAGCCAGCCCAGTCTTCTTCACATGGCAGTGGGTTCCAAGAGCCACAGAGAAAGGGGAAGCCTCAGTGCACTTTTCAGGCCTTTGCTTGTTTCACACTTGAAACTATTCATTGGCCAAAGCAAGTCCTGTGGCCAGCCCCAGCGTGAGTGTGTGAGGGCATTATCATAGAGTGTGGACACTGGGGGCAAGTAGATGAGGGAGGATGGGGCATTTGTAGCCATTTTTCCAGTCTGCCACTGCGATCTTGCTAATCTGGACCCCAACCTGGTGAGACATGCCCTGCACATACTCGTTTCATGGAGCCATGCACATGCACATGCCCATTTTATGGAGTGTGCCCCAGGACCCAGAGAGGTGAAGGGTGTTGCCCAGGTCACACAGCAACCTGGCCTGGAAGCTGTCCTGGTGCCAGCCCACTGCCCCACACCATCTCCCTTAGTCCCCTCTATGGCGATGCTGGGTCAGAGGGAGGATGAAGTACCACCCAGGAGCCAAACCTAGCTCCCCCCACCCCCAGACATCCACCAGCAGAGACACTGAAGACCCTGGTGTCCACCCTCCCCAGATATTGGCCTCTGGGAGCTACCAGTCCCATCCTCCAAGCCCCGGCTGCTTCCCCCTTGGCCCAGCACAGTGGCAGGCTGGTTGTTTCAATCCAGGGTCTTTTAAAAGTCTTGTGCAATTTTTAAAAATTTTAAATGTGAGTAGGTGAGATTGTAATAGTGGGAAAGACAAGTCAACAGTATTTGGAGGCAAGTTAAAATTTCTCCTCCCTTTTCCTGTGCCCACGGTTCTGCAGTGTTCACCTTGCCTGGCTCGCAGCCCATTTGCCGTGCCTCCTGCCCCTGAGTGCCTTGAGGATCTGGAGTTCTATTGCACACATACATCTGCTTTTAAATGCCTCACGTGCTTGTTTCTGTCTCGCTTGCGCGGGCCTGAGTGTCAGGGTTTGCAGGAGCAAAAAGATCGGCACCAGGAGATGTGGAAGCCAGTGGGCCCGGTCTGGCCACGTGAGCCCTGTGTGCCCAGGAGCCAGTTCTCTGCCGGCCGCATCCCCGGTTCCATGCATCTGGGCCTCGGTGAATCCACCCAGGCATCTGGCCTTCCATCAACTAGTGTGTCACTGCAGCCACCCTCATCCTCCCCAGAGACACGTGTCAGGGAAGAACAGCAAAAGAAGACCCAGGTCTTTGGAGTGACCACACCATGGTCCTCCCCAGTGACAGATGGCAACAGGCAGGATGTCAACTCGGGCCAAGCTGCACGGAGGGCCAGGAGTGACGAGTGTGTGAAAAATTAATACCCCAAGGGAAGGTTAGCACGTTTGGATTCTCCTGTCCTTGTGCTTCTCAGTGGGGGCTCAGAACTATGTGCAGAAATGATTGACCTCGGATAAGACAGGCACAGCGGATGGCCTATGCCCTCTTTTATTTCAGATCTTCAAACACAGCCCTTGTTTTTTGAAAATGAACAGATGGAATCCTGGCATCTCAAGCCAGAATGGTCCTGGATCATTGGTCCAACCCCCTCCTTGTACAGAGGGGAGACTGGGGCCCAGGACACAAGAATGATTTGGGATTGAGGGAAACACCTTGGATAGAAAAGACAAATGGCTCTTCCACCTGGAAAGGGGAGGAAGTTGTGGGTTCAGTCCCTGCCTTGTCAGGGAAGCCACAAATCCGGCCAGCCTGGCAGCAGCTCCTGCAGGCGGCTAAGTGGAAGTGGCCACAACCTCTGTACCATCTGCTTGGCACAGGGAAGGGCCTCCTGTGTCTCTCCTCCCAGGTACGGAGCTCCAGCCCAGCTGGCTAGGTGGGGTGAAGGGAGGAGAGACCTCCATATGTTGCAGGTGAGCAGGGCGGGGCTGGAAACTGCTTCCACGGAGGCAGCCCAATTCTATGCAAGTTAGTAGTGATGTCCCCAGGGTTTGGGCAGTACCTGGGGTGTGCACAGTGCTTCTACACTGGCTCCTCTCAGTAACCCTGGAGGGATCACCCCACTCCCAGGTGAGAAGCCTGGAGTTCATGGGTAGGCTTTCGCCCAGTTACACAGGAGGCCTTCCAACCAGATGAAGACCTTATGACAGACAGATGGGGAGCTGAGCAGGCAGCCCAGGTGAGGAGGATGAAGACACGATGTTACCGTCCCAGTCGTGGGCCAGAGGCTTGGGTTAGAGGCCACACTGAAGGAGCAGATGGGAGTGACCTCCCACCAGGACAGTGCTTGGGTCACTCCTGGGGGGCCCTGGCCCACCCACCTCCACCAGCCAGTGATTGCTGAGCGCCCGCCCCACTGTGACCCCAAGGGCTGGACTGACTGTTTGTGGAGAGGACTCACGCACAGACATCAGGATGCCTCAAGCGGGATGTTTGTGAATGCAAAACTGTGCAGTTCAGGCAGGAGTTGGAGGGGCTGGAGTTGTGTGCAACCATGGAGTCTCTCTGGAGGAGTGGGGAGCTGGGCCTTAAACACTGAGGCCACTTTGCAGCGTAGTCTTGCGGGTGGGGGTGGAGGGGGAGCATATTGTCTTCCTATTCAACTAAAATAATGTTTGGGTTTTGGATCTACTATCTAGCGCATGCCCTTGAGGCAGGGGCACCCCTGTGTCTGAACACGGTGAGCTCCTGTGCGGTCGGTAAATAGGAAGAGAGCGCAGAGCAGCTGCGTGCCAGCTGAGTACCAGCTGGGTGCTGACATCAAGAGCCCAGCCGGGGGAGGGCTTATCCTCCCCCGTCTGTGCATAGACCGCTGGGTTCTGGTGAATCAAGTGTTAACCCTGTGCCTCTCTCGTCCCCTGCAGGCACCGGCCCTAACTACGCCACAGACCCGCTCCTGTCCCTGCTCCTGTTAGCTGTACATAAGTTCCTCCGCCTGCTGGTGGGCCCCTGACAGACTCGCCGTCCTGCACTCCTGAGTGGGCCCGCGTGGCTGCCCAGTCCCTGGGTGAGGACTGCGTCGCCAGACAGTCACAGACAGACTCAGAGAAGCATGACCAAGTCCATGTGGAAAACAAATAAATCATATTTTTGGGGAAGTTACACAAATGTAGACCACCTAAAATAATGCATCTAGTTTCCAAATAAGATGGAGTTTGCACCATGCAGTATGCATGGGATCAATGGTTTCTCTATTTTAATGTATTTTTCTTTTCTAAACTTTTCCTCCAAGTCTTCATTTTGCACGAACTGTCGAGCAGTTATCTTTAGGATACTATGTAAAAATGTTGGGTCAAAGCCTTTCTGACAAAGCAAAATATTTTTAGTAGATTATCGTGTTTAGGAAATTTTTAATTTACTTTTTCCTTTGGGGGCTTTTCTCTTTTTTTATTAAAGTAAATTATTTCTTTTGAGACATTTTGATTAAAAAAAAGATACATCTTATCATAATTAAAATTCACTGTCAATAATATTTATTTTTAAATAAAGATTGGAAGCAAGGTCAGACCCTTGTTTATAAACTGTATTGTATAATGCTGAATAACAGTTGAATAAAAAACAACTTTGAAATAACCTTTCTACAGACATGTATGAATGTTAAGCCTTGGTGCCCAAAGCAGCCCGAATGCTGAATGCCGTGACCTCATGGTCTTTGATGCCAGCTGCACGCTCGGCTGGCTGTGGCCCAGCCTGGAGGACAGCTCAGGGCACCCGGCCAAGGCCACACTGAGTAGACCGGAGTGCTTGCCCAGCCTCTGCTAGGCACAGGGTACCTCATGGAACCAGGAGTGACAGGCACCCCCAGCCTGGGTCCTGAAGGAAAGGAGCTCCTGGGAAGAGGTGTGACATAGATCAAGAACCACTCTTTTCCCTTTTGGCTTAACTCTTTGTGCAAATGCATTTGCCCAGTTAGAGATTACGCACCAGGTGTGATTACTGTTGTTGGACTCACTGCTAGTTTGAGGAGAGAATCTGGGGAGAAGGTGGGGCATTCCACACTCTTTCTTCACGCATCCAGAGATTGCTTTGAGCCTCTGAAATGTGTGTGTTTGGGGCAGGTTACACATGTCTTAAAGAAATAGACAAGCCCTGGGGGCTGTTATTCCTCATTCCATGACAAGATCACATTAAATTGCCAGATCCCATGGATTCGTTTAAAACCTAGCCGTTTTTTAAACAAATGTGCTTGTCACTGATGTTGCTCAGCAAACTTCTATCTCTTCACTGGCTGCCACGTGATTAGGACTGTGCTTCTTGGTATCCTGCATGGGATACCAAGAAGGTGGGGCCGTGTCACCAGCTCTGGCCAGCGAGTTGTGAACAGAAGGGGCATGCATGATTTCCAGTCCCAGACATCGGTTTGCTAATGCAAGAAGCATTCTTTTACCCTGATAGGGTGACGGGCAACTTTCAAGACAGTAAATGCTCTGCCAGCCAAGGTCCCAAGTTTCTGTGATGGGCAGAGCCTCCTCTGCTGGCCAGCACTGGAAATGCAGCACGATGCGGTATCAACCTTGGCTGTTTCAAGCCACTGAGCTTTGGAGTTGTTTGTTATTGCAGCATAAGCCTATCCCTACTGATCTGGCAAGGTACTGCCATATTTATTTGAGAGGAGAGAGAAAATAAAAGTGAGTTTGGACATGTGCAGAGAGCCCCAGTGTGGAGCTGACATACTGGGATACCTGTGAGAAGACAACCTTGGGCCTGCTGTTTCTGGTGGCTACATTAAGCTGTTTCACATTTCATTTATATTGATCAGCACCAGTTGAGTTGTAAATTTAATCATTTTGTCTGGCGGGTAGTGATTCTGTCCAGAAGGATCATCTCTGTTTATAGTTAACTCAATACTGCAGCGGGCTGTCATGTTAAATACAGGCCCTCTGTGCTTACAAAGAAAAAGGAACTTCCTGGAGGCCAGGTTGAATGGAAGCAATGTGTCAGTGATGGGCTGATGTTGTGCCAGATCACGCTAGGAGCCAGGAGCCAGGGAGCCATTTTCCATCACCAAAACCAGATCCCTCTGCTTACGTGCAATCAGCCAGGTTCCTGCCTGGAAGCAACTGGTCCTGGTGTGATGCGTGTGGGAAAGAGGAGGCAGGTGTGCTTTGGGGAACTGCTCCCACGGGCTGCTCCTTTTCAGCACAGAGAGGCAGTGTCTCGCACCCAGAGGAACAAGCCCTTAAGTCTCTCCTTGGCGATCAAGCACTTCTGGGAAGGAAGTCATGACGGGGCTTGGCAAGTTCCCTAAAGTGGGAGCTTAACTGCCCCCCCCAATAGATGAAAATGGAAGTCAGACTAAGGAGGAATGAGTGTCCATAGGAGGCAACAGCAAATCCCTCTGACCCTGGGACATCCATGGCCCAGCATCCCTGCTAGTTTAGTGCCCTGGACTCAAAGGAGGGAGAAGTGAAGTGTGCCCCTGCAGATCCACAAAGCAGACAGATGGAGATCTGGGCACATGCTCGCTGGGGTCCTTTATGCCACCCTCCAAGATAAGGACAAAGACTGGATAGCCTGCATTGAATTTTATGGGATGCATACAAACCAGGAGAGCCAAGCACCACTGAAAAGGGAAAAGGTGGGATTGGACTCACCACCCAAACCACCTTTTCCTTTGGATTTTGGTTCCAGCCCAGGACAGATAGGGGTCCAAGGACAAGGCAGTTTATTTCAGTTTGGGAAGGACACACTGTGGGTGATTCAGGACCTATGGTCCCAGCCTGTGAGGACTACCCACGCTGCTTGAAGGGACTGTCAGCATTGCAACCAACACCAAAATGAGGGCGTGGAGGCAGGAGGGAAGAGGAGGGAGGTGATGGCAGGGCAAACTCCACCCCAGCCGGAGGCGGAGCGAGAAGGGGGAGGAGGGCAGTAGGGGAGGTGAAGGGGGAGCCAGGCAAGTTGGGGAGCAGTCCCCGCATCTACAGCTGTGACAGCACCTCCTGTTGCTGACCCACATGGGCCCTTCAGACAGCAGGCAGCATTTCAGGGCACAGCCTTGGGGGAGGGACAGGAACTCTCAGTCTGACAGGAGATGATGTGACCAGAGCCAGTGGCATTCTGAGTTTTGATTCTATCGCCACCCCACAATCTTAGTTACAGCTCTGAGTCAGAACAAAGAGCTCTGTCTGACTGATTCAAGACTGGCCTTGGTTGGAGTATAACAAATCAAGCCATTTGTGAGCTGAGCTTGTAGCTAAGGTGCTTCTTACACAGGCAGGCAGGGGTACCCGTTCTTACTTATCTTTGCACTGCTTCGCCATACAGGCCCACCTCCACATCAGACAACATTGGCATCCATTTTGCCAGGGTTCAGAGAATGCAACCCCTTCTTTTTCTGGATAACAAGAGGCAAGAAGCTCAGTGCATCTGCTCCCTGTGTCCATGCACGTGACTGCTTAGCAGTCTGCTGCTCTAAACACTTTCCTTCCAGAGGGAGGAAGGAAAGGATGCAGCAGTGGAGTGACCCACCCTGTGCACCAATTCAGCCAACCTGGCTGCACAGTGATGCTGCTGCCCTGCAGAGCTCCCTGCCTTCCTCAGCCCAGAAGAAACTTTATCTCGTCCCTGGGACTCCAGGGGCCCTAGAATGCATGGAAAACCCATGTCCTTTAGGAGGGACCCATCCTATTTTGTGGCTGCAAACACAGCACGAGGTAAAGTCTAGAAACAACACTGGCAGTGACCCCTTTTAAATGAGAAAGAGCCATGGAGCACTAAAAATACATTTCAAGTCAGAAAATATGACTTCACACCCAGTCTAATCTGCCAGCAACTAGCAAAAAAACCAACAAAAATCAGATTTGTTCCCTGGATCTAATTTTTCTAAGGGGGAAGTGATAAGTGATAGCTCTTATCACTAAGTAATACTCTTGGAAAATATAGATGATATATCTTTTAGATTTTGAAGTCAGGGAGGATTTCTTAAATAAGACATCAAAAGTGGTCACTATAAGAGATAAGATGGATAAATTTGACTGCATTATAATTAAGAACATTTCTCAAAAGCCACCGTAAAGAAAGTGGAAAGGATTTATGAAATACAACCAACAAAGGATTAGTATCAAGCATGTATAAAGAACTCCTAGAAATCAATAAAAAAGAACAAATAATACAATGGGAAATTAGACAGGAGACATGAACCACCATATCATGGAAGAGAAAATACAGCCAGAAAATATATAAAAAGGTGTTCAGCCTCAAAGTGATAAGAGAAATGTGAATCAAAGCCACAATGATTATGCCCATTCAATTATCAACAATTTAAAAAGTTTGACAGTACCAAGTGTTAGAGAGGATGTGGATCACAAGATCTCTTACTCATTGATTGTAGGAGGGTAAATTGGGCTAACGTCACTGGAAAACACTTTGGCACTAATTCTTAAAACTGAACATCCACATACCTTGTGGCCCAGGAGTTCCACTCCTAAGTGGCAAAAACTCTCACTCAGGTTTATAGGCTCAGGGAAGATGTAAACAAAAGTACACGGCAGACTCATTCACATAACCTGGAAACAGGCGAGTCCCCACAGGCAGGAGAATGGCTGAATCTGCTGTAGAACACGCTGATGGCATATTACACAAGAGCCAAAGTGGATGAACTACATCTCAGCATCTATTAGTTGAAAAAAATAAATTACAAAAGATTACATATAGTATAATACTCTTTTTATAAAGTTAAAATCCAGCTAAAACCAAGAGATAAAGAATCTAAAAAGGAAAGTAAGGGAGTGATGAATATGGATACCTTGGTGGAGGAAGGCAGGAAGTGGGTAGGGAGAGAAGAGCCCACAGGTGGACGTAGCTGATTTTCATGATCCTAGTTTTCGAATTGAGTGGTGGGGTAGGGAACTTACTGTATTATCTTGAATGAACGAATGATGCCATACAGGAATCAATGCTGAGAGCCTATCATAAACAAGGACAGACCTTCTGTGCAGGTGAAATTAAAAACAAAAGAAGCAGAAAAGACTGAGACCTATCAGGGATTTACATTAAAACCAAAAACAAAATAACTTTCCCTTTCCAAGCCCCCAAGACAAATGTACATCTTAATCTCCCACCCAGAGGTTGCAAACTGGCAGTTCGTGGGCCACAGAAGGATGTTTGGCCTGCACAAGGATTTTTATTATTACTTTACAATATTGGGAACTCTCATGTAAAAATCAAATTTCTGGCTTCTCTTGAAAAAAATCATAATATGTGGCCACATGGGGCCCACATTCCCACATGGTGAATGTGTGGGTGCCAAGCAGTAGCTGTCCCCTACAAAAGGACAGTCTCCCCACTTCCCTACAAGCTCTACCACTCCCCGTCACCTAACGCAGCCTGCTGTATGCAGATACACAGTCTGTGAGCACCTGCAGGAAAATGAGTGTGCACCCAGGTCCTTTGCCATCTCCATCCCGCCTCTCCCCTCAGCAGCCTCTGACAGCTGTGGTCACTTACAGGACCAGAAAGCAGCCATTCAGAATGCTCCTCAAAGAGGCTGAAGCAAGAGAAGGTTCAGGGTTCACAGGAATCCCATTCCCAAAGCAGGTAATGGATGTTTTCAAGTACCATGTATCCAGTTTTTTATTTAAGCACACAGCAAAGTTCAATTGGATTGCAGATAACCTGAGTTTTCTTTTCCTTGCAAATGCTAATTTTTCTGTGCCTCTTATTTTTAGTAAATTCTAGTATACAGAATTTTCCATTTTGCTTTGGAAGGTCTGCGGTGTGTCTGCAACACAAGCTACCAACATACTTTATGTAACTAATTCGGTTTGCAGCTGAACAGATTCCTGCTCCTTGAACACCAAAAGCCTTGGTCTGGTTATTCCAGCTCCCTCCACTCACCCAGCTCTAAGCGCTTCCACGGTGAAAGTTTGATCCCTCCACCACCTCCTTCCACAGCTTCCCCGAACTGGGCCCTCACAGATCATCGATGCTTTTAACTAAGGCAGAGCACAGTCACTTTTCAGAACGTTAATTCCCATAAAATGGAATGTCAGTTTTACACAGAAGGCTCTCCTTTATCAGCAAAAACTGATTCCATTTGACTGATTAATTGTCCTTAGAACTGTCAAGGCTTCCAGACTAGAGGTGATGGCTGGGAAGGAGGCGGCCACGCAGTGTTGTGATGTGGGCACTCCTGGACTGGGGAAGCCAGGAGATTACAAATGCACAAATAATTAATTCAAATCAATACAACGAGGGGTTCAGGCTGAGAGACATTCAATTATATTGTTCAAAGAGAAGATGCTCATCTTTAGCTAGTCTGCTCCATGCTGCAAATGATAGAACATTTTTAATTTGTACGGCAGGGATGTTAATCTTTTGCCGTGTAATCCAGTCCTTGGGGCACACTATGAATATGAGGCACTGAGTGCATGAGGCTCCCTGAGGAGGGCACTCAATCAAGCCAGCGCTGGCTTCCCTGCCTGTTTTTTTATCTCAATCTCTCAACACTCAGTTAGGAAATCTACGATAAGCTAATAGATGATGGATGATGGATGGATGGATGGACGGATGGATGGATATGGAGGCAGAGATAGAGATAGATATTTTCAAAAATTATCAGACACAAAACCCCCCAACCATAAACAGTTTATGACTTCCAGATTTTGCCTGATTCAGTAGCACAAATAAATCCCAGAGGAATTATTCACATCCCAAAAGGAATCACTTTAGAATTCCTTTAAATAGCAAGCTCCTGTAGCATGTTTAAATTAGGAATTGAACCCCAACTTTATTACACAGAGAAAGTGAAGCACACTGCAAATATTACGTTTGGAAGGTTATACATCAAGGAGTTAAAAGTTTATGTCTCCTTGGTGGGTGGGATGATGTATAATTTAATGCCTGACTGTGAGGTTCAACTTTTCTGTGATGAACATTTATTACTTCTGTAATAAGATAAAAGCAATAAAATATCTTTAATTAAAGAAAAGACAATTTCACACACACACACACACACACACACACACACACACACACACACAGGAAGATTCAATTATGAAGGTGTAACTTCCCAGTGGTTTTCAGAAGAACGTTTACTCTATGGAGAGGCTCTGCAGGAATGTAATTTTTCTCACACCTGGCTCCTTGGTGGCTGAGAGTGGAGCAGATAGCTGAGGCAGGGAGCCTGAGGCACACCTGGGGTGGGTGACCTACTACACCTGCCACCGCCAAAAATGGATCTGTTTGGCCTAAGCAGGGGAGAGGTGGCAACCAGGACTCAGAGGAAGGGGAGTTTAGGGATGTGGGGTGTCCTGGGGGCCAGGGACCCACAGGGTCTGCAGGGCCTGGACATTAGCTACTTGTATTTGTTCAACAAACATATTGATTATTATTCTGTAAACTGCCCCACATAACAGAAAGAGATGACTACGGAAGCATTCACCCCCACCCCATAAAGGAGCTGGTGGTCCAGCAGGAGGGATAACACATCCACAGTTAACTGGAATTTAAGTTGGACCATGATAAGCACAGAAATGGGGTAGAGAGGGGCCCCGAGGGAGGAATAATTAATTGCGAGGAGGTGTGGGGGAGGGATAGCAAGGACTCATCAGACGTTAGTGGAATTGAATTGAAGTGGCATTTGAGCTGAGACTTATGAGGCCTCCCTCCCTCTCCCCAGTGCTTGGAGAGTCCTATTAGACCAGACACAGCTGGATTTCCCCTACCACCAGAGCTGCTGTCATTTGGGCAAAACTCAGTGCTTTTTCACAAATGGCTGTCACCAGAAGTAGAGGCCTTATTACATCTCTTTCCAAGGTGTGTTGAGATATGGAAACAAGAACCAGTGAGTCTCAGGGTGTCTGAGCAAAAGGCAGCCATGTGGGGTCTCAGAGCCCACTCATGAGCCTGGGTCTGGACTGGGCTGTGACAGGCAGCAGGTGCAGAGTTGAGTCAGGCACAGGGAGTGGGACCCGTTCTGAGCCATTCCAAGCAGGCGGTGCCTGGGAGAGACAGTGCTGCACCGCGTGAATCAGAACCTATAATGATGCAGACAGATGTGGTGGAAGCCAGGCACACCACAAGTCAAAAGTAACAAGGAAAACTCCAGTCAAATAAGACTGAAGGAACGTCAGCTCTTCTGTTCTTAGCTCTGCCAGAGCTGGCCAGTCTGTGCACAGAGACTCACCTGGGAAAACAGACACATGAGCCACGTGGAAATTTTGCAAATGAATAGGCAGATCCAGGTCCAAAGGATGTATTTGTTGTCTTTGTAGAAAACGAAAATCAGTCAAATAAATGAGAAATTTGCCACTTCCCTCCTAAATTTTTTAAGACAGGGACTAAGAAAATGATCTATCAGGCAGGAAATATTTCAGGAGTTGGTTTTTATTTATTAAAGAGCTGCACGTTGTTTGGCATGCTACAGTGTGCATTTTCTACAAAATAGAAATCGTAGAAAGAAGTCCATAAAACCGGGGAGAAAGCTCAGAGATTTTTGTCCTTGCTTGTTACTATAAATAAGTTCTCAATTTCCCAATTTATGCCATTGGTAAAGATGAAAAGGGAAGTTTCGCTGGAAGATCATTTGCAAATTCCACTTGAGGTGATAATTTCAGCCATTCCACTTTGGGGGCATCTAGTACGTTCCCACACCTGGGTTACTTAGGCACAGAGGGGATGGAGATGTGACTGTCAGTGGGTCCTGACTGTGGCGGGTACTTTCTGGGTCACGTAGGACTTTGCCTCAACCCTCTCCGACTTCACACAGCTGTGGTGGATGCTTCCAGACAATGACTGAGGCCCCACCTCAAGGTGCAGCCTGTGCTCTCTGCTTTTCCACCAAGGGCTTCCTCTAAGCTGTGGAACATGTTTCCATCAAGAGCAGACACAGTAGAAGCACACTGGGGGTGGGCAGTGCCCTGGAGGATCCCATGGGTGAATGCCCCTGCCTCACCATCCTCAGGCGGATCATTCCGGAAAGCATTCTGCCTGCTTCTCAGTGTACAGTCAAGCTACGCATTGTCAAACACATCTGCTTGTCTTCTCTACCAACTGGTTCCCTTTGCTCAGGGCCCTGCAGCTGGTGAAAGTACACCTATTATACATCCACTTACCCAAGGAGAAGTTGTATCCTCGCCCCCTGTCTCTCTCTCTCTCTCTCTCTCTCTCTCTCTCACACACACACACACACACACACACACACACACACACACACCAGTCCTATTCCAAATTCCCAGAGAAGGGCTCTGATTGGCAAATCTTAGGTCAGATGACCAGCCTTAATCTAAGTGAATGTGACAAGGAGCTGGGGTCATGGTATCCAGTATGGCTGCCAGCCCTACCCCATTCTGCTGGTGAGGGAACAGGCTGCCACTGTGATCTGGCAAGATATTACAATGGATCCATTATTTCTGTGCTTCTCACACTTCTCTGTGCCACAAGCCACTGGAGAATCTTGTTAAAAGGCAGGTCTGGGGTAACAGGTGGTACTGATGTGAGTGCACAGTCCATACTTTGCGTAGCCAAGAAGGACACACTCAGCCCTCTGCAGTCTCACTAAGTAAGGGCCCACCCTCCCCACACCCAGCAAGAGAAATCTCTTTGCTAAATAGCAAAGGCAGAAAGGAAGACTTCTTACTGTTGAGATATGGTAAGAAGTGAATTGTCAATGACATTTTAATGGGCCTTGTTTTTACACAGGGACATTTAACTCAGCCTACAAACCAAACCATTAAACTTATAGCCAAGTAATTACTTTTACCAAGTAATCATCAAATCAGATAACATCAGACCCTAGGCCTGAGCCTTACTCCATAATCTGCCAGGGATCGTGATGGGCACATCACTGATTAATTAAAAGCAGTGATTTTACATTTCAACATAGCACTTTTGGTGCGGTCACATCAACTGGCCAAGTCAAAGTGATCTGCTTCATCTGTCCCCTTTACCCAGTCCCTGGAGTGTTCTCAGCTGTCCATCCTGGCCCCAGCCTCTGGTAAATCTCATTCCCCTACAGCCCTCCTTTGCCTCCATCTGCATCTGTTCTATCCTGCCCTGTCTGTGGCCTCAGTGACAACCAGTACCAGGTGCTCCTATTTCACCTGCTCTTCTTGGCTGTGGCCACATGCCCCTCACAGCCCTTCCCTTTTTAATAGCCAGTCAGGAGATGGCTAAGTTCTCTGGCCAAACCACCATGGGGTATAGGGGGTGCCCATTTAGGGCAGCAACACAATCTCAGTGGAGAGGCTACCACCCGAATGCTGCAGAGACTGTCTGTAAGGCTCCACAGGGGCCGGGGAGGGCCACCTGGCACTGTGCCCCATGGGTGAGGCTGCAGGAGCAGCGCGGCCTTGACCCCTATTACTCAACATTTCACATTGCCCCCGTACCCCACCTTTCTGTGCAAACTCTTATATACCTCTCTTCTAGGAAAAGCCACCAAAGGCAAGTTTCCCAGTTCATAGAGTTGAATCTTTTGTAGGCCTGGCACCAGAGCCAGGAGTTTTCTTCTCAGTAACCACACCCAAGAGTAGCCCACCCCTCCATTAAGAAAGCCATTTCTGAGAAGGGAACCCTGTACTCCCCCAGGGAAACCCTCTTCCCAGTTCAGCAGCTTGGTCAGGACTGGTTCAACTGCAAGTAACAGAAAAACAACTCATGTGATGAAAAGTGCAGGCATGACCTAGGGTGAAACACCATTACCAGGCCCTATGCTCCCTCCATCTCCCAGCTCTGCCTTCCTTGAGGCTCACATGCATCCTGGGCAGGCTCCTCTCCATGTGGTAACTCCTGTGGCTCCCAGCCTGCATCCCACTGCTTTAGCAACCTGTGGAAAGAGACCACCTCTTTCCTTAAAACTCCAGCAAAAATCCTGGGGTTGCCTCTCATTGGTCTGGGTTGGGTTATATGCCAAACCTAGAGCCAACTACGGTGGCCAGGAAGATGTGGCACTCTCACTGGCCAACATGAGTTATAAGCCTCTCACTAGAGCTGAGGACAGAGGGTGGGAGAAGAATGTTCCTGAAGGGGAAGTTGAGGGACTGCTCCAGAAGAAGGCAAGTGCATTATAATTTGGCTAAAGCAACTAGACCTCTGGGGACAATGCATAAGTTGATATAATTGTAATTATTTTACATAATGTTATATAAGCCATTATCCAACATGCCCAAGAAATAGCAGGTCATGGATAATCCTATATTTCTCGTTAATATGTTGGGACCACATACACAACATCCCCAGATTACAGAATGTCTTAGTTTGAGTCACCCCAGATTCAGCTACTGGGATAAAGATGTGAGCAAAAGTAGTTTGTTTGGGAGATCATGAAATATCTATAGGGGAAAGGGAAAGTGAAACAGGGAAGGAAGGCTGTCGATAAAGGGTAAGTTATCAGGCTAGTTACCATGATGGGAGATTGAAATTAATCTCACTGGGGAACTCTGGAAGACAGCAAGTCACACCTGAGAGTTATCCCACCCAAGGAATGAGGGAGCTGCAGGTTTTAGACACCAACTCCTGTTATTGTTGAGAACTGCTCCCGGAGCTCTTCTGGCTTCCGGCAGTGCCCAGTGACAAAGGAGTCCTCCGGGAAAGAGATGCAGGTGCTGGCTACTGAAAACGAGGCTCACATGCACTAAAGTGAGAAGGGTAACAGGACATGAGCAGGGAACCAACAACATCCGCAATTTCCAAAGGCTGACTAGACTGAACTACATTGTTTTGGAGGTACTAAAGTCACTTGAGAATGTTTCAATTCCTCCAGGTCTGTAATAGTAATACCATGTACCACTGTATCAGACCCTTTACAAAAACATAGATAGTAGAGATTTTTCATAGGTAGAATGTTGAGTAAAGTCACCTTATGAGCTTTAAAGGTTAGAAACGTCTTCCTGAATAATGATACTTTTTTCCTCTTTGATATTATTCTAAGAATTTCAAAACATTTTATAAATAACATGGTCTCTAAGCCACCCCAAGAAGGGAAAACTGAATTTCAAGGTTTTTTCTAAAGTCAGTTTCTTTCTTTTTTTTTTTTTTTTTTTTTTTTTTTTTTTTGCGGTATGCGGGCCTCTCACTGTTGTGGCCTCTCCTGCCGCAGAGCGCAGGCTCCGGACGCGCAGGCTCAGCAGCCATGGCTCACGGGCCCAGCCGCTCCGCGGCATGTGGGATCCTCCCAGACCGGGGTACGAACCCGTGTCCCCGGCATCGGCAGGCGGACTCTCAACCACTGCTCCACCAGGGAAGCCCCAATTTCTTTTTTTAAAAGATCCAAACTGGTTGCATAATCTTCTGGAGACAATGTAACTGACAGATTGATTTTTGCACTTTTAACCCAGTTGTTCTGACTTTTAATGAGATGCCACCATAACAGATACAGAATTTAGCCTCTTGCAGACTACCCGGGCCAGTCCCCAGAGCTGGGCCCCAACTGTCTTCATCCCAAAGAGGTAAAAACTGGAGTTTAAAGAAGGAACACGTTGCCCCCAAAAAGTCCAAGCCAAGGGTTTGATCATGACACCTAAGAATCTTCCCAGCTGTAGGCCATTAACCCACATGCACAGGGCACTTTACCATTTAAAAGGCATGTGACTTGTGAGATGGGAAGGACATGGATTGTGAGTTCCACTCCACAGACTCATCCAGGCAAGGGAGTTACCAGGGTCGGTGGAAGAAGTAGAAACCAAACTCGACTCTAAACCCACCCAATCCTAGCATATAGTTCTTTCCAACTACACCATGGGGCCCCAGATGTTTGGTTTCCCAAGCGTTAGTAAAATTATTAGATTGAATCATCCAAAGTTGCCATTCTTATTGGTCAAATGATGAAATAAAAGCAAATTTGCCATCTTTATAGGTCAAAACAGTCAAATATTAGCAATTTCACATGATTCGACTGAATACAAAACAATCTGGGTAACTGACTTTAGTAAGCAAGACCATTGGGGAAAAAAACTCCATTTCAAATAGGTAAGACTATTTTAACCAAAAATATAGGAAGGTTTCTGTCTCACAATGCCATGAAGCACTTGCTGTGCTGTCTGCACTGTGCTCATCAGACAAGCTTTGGGAGCCAGGGACCCACGTCACTCTGGAGTCTCCAGGGCTGACTTTCTCCATCTTGACAAAGAATGCCAGGGAAGCCCATCCTGGGGCCACTGCCATGGAAACTCTGTGCTCCAGGCATAAAGCTCTGCTTTAATGGCTCCTCCTCCATTGCACAGACTCAGCACCGCCCTCCCCCACCTCCCCAGGAGAGGGAAGAGGGTAGAAAGTACAAGGTAACTGTCATGGGGTCCCCAGGCACTGCATGGCAAAGCATCAGAGGGGCTGCACAAGTGGCAAGAGACATGATCTGCCTGCGGAACCACCCCCACTGTACGGTGGGGACAAGCAAAGTGGACACCACGAGGGCGAGACCCCAATGCATCTCACAGCAGAAAGCTGCCGGCTGAACAGAAGTGATGACTCATAAAACCCACAACTGTTTTGAGACAAATTCCTGTTTATGTAAAAAAAAAAGAAGAAAAAGAAAAAGAGAATTATGTCTGTTTATTCTTTCTCAGCACTGAGCTCAATATTTAAATGAAGCATTTTTATGAACGAGCCCCACAGATCATCATCTCTGCTGCATTAGTTCTAATTGCAGTATTGCTTAATTGCAAAGCAATAGAGTGTGTAATTTGGGAGCTGTAGTGCCTGGGGGGCCAAGAATGATTTAACTGTTCTTTCAAAGTCCAGAGTTGGGAACACTGTCCTGAGGACAGCACCGAGAGTCCAGCATCTCTCTCCAGCTGCCTCATTGGACAGTTCAGCTCACTCCACATCAGGGAGGTGGCAGAGAACAAAGATCCCTTGGATCGTACCTCATGCTACCCTTGCAGCAGAACCTCATGAAGGGATGCAAAGTTTAGGAACAGTGTGTCCACTGTATGCCTGCTGCTGGGCTGCATGAGCACCTGGGATGCACAGATGAATGTGGCTTAGTTCCTGTCTGCAGGAGAGTCAGTCCAGTGAGGGAAAACAGACATGTCAGCAGAGCCACTCAGTGATGGAGATGAGCTGAGGAGGTTTCTTCACGAAGAGAAGCCTAGACCTGAGTCTAGGTAAATAAGGAGCTGTGAGACTGAGTAGGTGCTCACCAGTTCTTGCTTCTCTTGAATGCAATTGATTTGTTGAAAATGTGCTGCTGAAGATGCTAGCAAGGAGGTAGGAGGGAAGCAGGGTAGAGAAGGGGAGAAGGCAAACAAGAATGTGATTGATGTGACTGCACATGAAAGTTCCAGACTCAGCCTGACCCATGGGAAGCTCTGGAGCATAAATTACATCTTGGAGTTTGACCTGCCTCAAGGCAAAAATGCTGGTCTTTTCTTCTCCCACAGCAGTCAGTCATGTCTCATGTCACACAATATTCTCTACATACATGGGAGGAGGCTCTGGTAAACAAGAGCAGCCCACAGAAGGTTGCAGGTGCCATCTGTAAGCAGAAAATGGACAGATGCTCAGGGATAGGTGCATGGAGTTGATGAAAGTGACCCAAGAGGATCAAGGTGGGCCAACACCCAGTCTGTAACATGAAGTGACTCGACTATGGCAACAAGATGTGGATGGAAGGAGATTTGCCAAATCCAGCCTGGCCATAAAACTCCAGGCACAATTAGCCATTTATCTGCTTCCTTTCCAGTTTGTGCAAGTACTCCAACTTTGTTCATCCTTTTAAGAATTATTTTAGCTATTTTAGGACCTTTGCAATTCCATACAAATTTTAAAATTAGCATGTTGGTTTCTTTAAAAAAAAACTTCTGGAATCTTGATTGAATTTTTGACCATGTTGAATCTATAGGATCAAGTTGGAGAGAATTAACATCTTAACAATACTGAGCCTTCTGATCCATGAATATGGTATATCTCTCCCCATTTATGTAGGTCTCTTAACTTCTCTCAACAGTGTTTTGTAGGTTTCAGTTTACAGGCTTTGCACTTTTTTTTGCCAATCTCTAGGTGTTTCAAAATTTTAATGCTAATGTAAATTATATTATTTTAAATTTAAATTTATGATTATTGCTAGTATATAGGAATACAATGTACTTGCTAGAAGTGAATAGAAATGAAGAGAAGTGCATAGAAATAATAAGAATAGACATCCCTGTCTTGTTACTGATCTTACAGGGAAAGCACTTTGTCTTTCACCATTAAGTATGATCTTAGCAGAAGGTTTTTCATAGAAACCCATTATCAGGTTGAGAAAATGTATTCTATTCAGTTTACTGAGGTTTTTTATCATGTTTGTTTATGGATTTTATCAAATTATTTTCTACATCTATTGAGATGATTATATGATTTTCCTTTTTAGTCTGTTTAAGGTCAATTACACTGATTTATTTTCAAATGTTAAACTGCTTGCATTCCTTACATAAGCTCCACTTGGTCATGATGTATTCTTTATGTTTTGTTGGATCCAATTTGCTAAAATTTTGTTAAGAATTTTTGTATCTATGTTCATGAGAAATCTTAATTTGCAGTCCCCTTTTCTTGTATTGTCTTTTTCTGGGTTTGAAATTAAAGGTAATGCTGGCCTTACAGAATGAATTGGGAAGTGTTCCCTCGTCTTCATTTTCTAGAAGAGTTTGGATAGAATTGATATTATTTCTTCCCTAAATGATTGGTACAATAGCCCACTAAAGCCATCAGGGCCTGGAGTTTATTTTGTGGGGAGGTTTTTAACTACAAACTTAATTTCTTTAATAGATATAAGGCTCTTTGGGTTATCTACTTTTTTTCTTGAGTAAGCTTTGGTAATTTGTGTCTTTCAAGAAATTTGTCCATTTTATCTATATTGTGGAACACTGAGTATTTTTCCACTCTGGCCACTGGGAACATGACCTATTCTGGGCCTGTATCAGTTCCAGAGATTGTCCTACCTGCTTCTTCCTGGTGGTTCTTCCAGTGGCTTCAAGTACTTTCCTCACATTCACACACTGACCAATACTCAACTAAAGACTTGAGCAAATTTCCAGGGCCTCTATCATGCTCTCTCCATCTCTTCTCTGGTATTCTTCCTGTAAATTCTAGCTACTTTGCCTCCCTGAATCCTCCACTCAGCCTTTCAACTCAGGGAAACCACTGGTCTCTGTGTGGACTCCGTCTCCCTGGAAACCCACTCCACACAGGGAGCTCAGGCAATCCGGCCTCACCTCATTTGTCTCCCTTCTCTCATAGATCACTGCCCTGTGCTGCCTTTTATTCAAAGGCTGAGAGCAGTTGTTACATCCATTTTGTCTGGTTTTTTTTTTTAATTGTTTGTGATAAGTTCAGTCCTTTTGCTCTGTCATGGTCAGAGGCAGAAGTCCATTTTGGACATTTTGAAATTGAGGTTCCTGCAGAATACCCAACTGCAGATATCCAACCAACAGTTGCAAGTAATGGGAGAGGTTGGGACCAGAGATAAATATTCATGAGCAAGCGCATAGAGCTAGTAACTAAAACCATGAGTGCCACTGGAGAGAGTCTGTAGCAGAGGAAGGACAGTATCTTAAAGGCAAAACCCACAGTGGCAGGAACACAAAGGAGACCATGAAGTAGAGAAGTGGAAGAAAGAGAGAACTAGAAGAAAACTCATCAGAGAATGAGGTCGTGGAACCCAGGGCTTGGAGAGTTTCAAGTAACTGAAGGGCTCCAAATATCCAATGCCCCAGAGACCTACACACAGGCACATACACAGAAGGGCATACACAGGCACAAAGCCACCCACACCTTGAGTACATTCTGTGCTGTGGTTTTGTGTATGCTGTTCCACTGATTTTGCCAATATGGCAAACTGGTCCCCTTTACCAGAGAAGATTGCAGTGGGGGTGAGTGAATGAGATGGGAGGAAGTGGTATAGACCATATTTTCAAGAAGCTTGGCTGACAAGGGAAAGAGATTAGTAGCTAGAGGATGTCAGGACCAAGGCCAGGGTAGAGGACACTTTCTGCTCAGTATCCAAGTCTTCAATCTGTGCATGGGAGGAAAAGGCAATTAACAGGTAGAGCCTGAGAGGTGGAAGAAAGGATAATTGATGGAGCAAGATCCCAGACGATGGGAAGGAGAAAGGAGGGAAGAATGGGTACCAAAGCAATGAAGGTTGAAGACTAGAGAGAGAACAAGTCTGCAATCCAAGTACCACTCTCCCTGTTTGCCAAAACAGGTTGACAAGACACAGACAGGTCACATGCTAGATTATGACAGCCTGACCACAAACCTCAGATTTGTTTCTACCAGCCCAAGCTTACAATCCTGAGACCTGTCCTCAAGTCTGGTGGCAGATGTCCCATAAATGCATGGATGCAGTGGACATCTGTGTATGGTACTCAAGACCACAGTTTAGGACTACCTTGGGTCACTCAAATGGTGTGACATACAGACACTAAAGAAATCCATTCTCCACAACACCTGTACCTGAAGCATCAGGTTCCACGTAGGAGAGGTGGACCCACCTGATCTCTAAGAAGTAAAAGTGTATCATATTGACCGAATATGGCAATCCAAACTTGTTCAAGCCAAAACAGAATATATGGGCTGGATTTGGCTGCAGCTGGGTCCAGAGCACAGAAGCATTAAGGCCTGTCCTCTTCTTGCTGTCTCTCAGGTCTGCCTGATGCACAGGTGGCTACACATGGTGGTGAGCCCATGGCAGCAGGTCCACCAGCTCAACAAAAGTACCAGAGTTGGCCTGGCCTGGATCATATGCTCATTGGAACATATCGCCAGGGCCAGAGGGACTAAATGTGCTGGTTGGGTGAGCCCAGGATGGACTCACCTTCACTGGATGCACATGGGCTAAGAGCAAAGAACAAGTAAGTTATTCCAAGGAGGGAGGCGCATGCTGGGAGGCATAAATAACTAGTGTCCCCTACAACTAGAAATCTGAAGGGGTCTATTCCAAAGTGTCAGCTCTGGAGGGACTGCTCCAGGAATGGAAAACACAGACACAAGGAGCCATGGCCTACACATGCATCTGTGATGGAATGTAGTCCTCGTAGGATATGTGTGAGAAGGAGAAAGAGTAAGCCGCAAGCTTGGAAAACAACAATGTCATTCTAGAAACACTGCATTTTTCAGATTGTGCATCATATAGCTTAGAAAACAGTGCTCATTAGCTTCTCCTCAACCTTTGAGCCTGCTGCCCCTTTCCTTTCACTTCCAATGAACCCATAATCCCATCTTGAGAATTCAACTGGAACTAATTCCTTTATTAAATAAACTTCATTTGGGGGCTGACTGCCATGGATCTTGGGAGAAAATGCATCTTGCTTTTGCAGAGACCAATCTAGGTCAGCAATGCAAAAGCTTCTTTTTTAGAGAGTTGAACCTCAGCTTAGATGAAGGGCCGAGGAAGCTTCCACACTGACGGTGCAAAGTGAAGAAGAGGGAGTAATCACATGGAAGCCAGCTCAGGGGGCAAACAGAGTGCACAGCCACCTGCTGCTTCCCCTGTGCCCTCCAGGAGAGCCCTCTGAAGCAGGGGCATCTGTGTTCCCGAGCAGGCACCAGCAACACCTCCAGGGCAGACTCAGAGCTCTCCCCACTGGCGGGGACCTGAGGCAGAGGTTCCAAAAGTAGTCCCTGCAGAGGCTGTCAGTTTGATCAGGAGTAAGAGTAGACAGGGATGAACCAAACACTTAAACATGGTTAAAAGGGTAAATTGTATGGTATGCATGTTTTATCATTAAAGTAAATAAATAAAAGAGAAAAAAATAGACAGGGAAATTGAGGGCTCGGTTCTCCAGTCTCAGTGCCTCTTCAGGCAGGAGACAACCCTGTGACAGCCAGCCCCCCAGATAGTCCCTAATGACCCCTGTCTCCTGGTATTGAGTAGTACTGGCTTGTGCAATCAGTTCATTGCAGAAAAGATGATGTCCTTGGAGGGTAGGTCATAAAAGATACTTCAGCCTCTGCCTTGCTCTCTCTTGCATCATTCACTCTGGGAGAAGCCAGCTGCCATTTTGTGAAGAGACTCAAACAGCGAGTGGAAAGGCACACACAGTGAGGAAGCAGGGACCCCCCCACCCATATCCATGCGAGCCCTCCTGGGAGCAGGTCCTCCAACCCGAATCAGGCCTTCAGATCACCGAAGCCCTGGCTGACATCTGGACTGCAAGATGAGAAACCCTGAGCTAGAACTCCTCAGTTAAGCCACTCCCAAATTCCTGACCCACAGAAACTGAGATCATAGATGTTCTTTGAAGCCACTCAGTTTGGGGTACTCTGTTATGCAGTATTAAGTAATATAACTCGACTTCCAGTTGCAGGCTAACAAGTCTGGTCTCCTTGCTATCTGTCTCATGTTTGCAGGACTTGCTCTTCCTCAGTGCCATGGCCCCTCCCTGCTGGATGGACACTTCTGGAGGGCAGGGACCAGGGTGTCATTAATGCCCTCTGCCTCGCTACATCCCCAAGTCCCCTGTGCACTGTAAATGCTCAATAAACATGTACTAGATTAACTTAAATTTCTATCTTTCTCTAGGGGAGAAACCCTGTGAGCATAGTGTTTTCTTCTCTCAGCAATCCCTTTCCGTAACTCAAAATGAGAAATGCAGCTGTTTAATTAACAGAAAACATCTGAACCCAACAAGTCAGATCTCAACAAATTTGATGTGATTCAGGGGCTGCATCTTGCAGAGACAACAGCTGCTTGCAAAAGAATCCACAAGTCAATGCAATCAATTTCAGGAAATTGTGTCCAACCAGCAACTTCAATACCCCAAGAAGGACCTCACTGCGGCACAGATCAGCAGCACACGTCTGCTTAACCGTCCCTGCCAAGTCACAAGCTTCAAACAGCCCATCAATAAGGACTTAACACATTCCCACCACCACCTGCCACTCCATCAAGGTGTCAACGCAGAGCCCTTGGGAGAGATGTTGGGAGACAGTTCCTCATGGGCCTCTCACATTTCTGCACATCTGGTGACAAGAGACCTTGAACTCCAGGTGTTACCCTGCTGGTTCTTTTTTTTTTTTTTTTTTTTTTTTTGCGGTACGCGGGCCTCTCACTGTTGTGGCCTCTCCCCGTTGCGGAGCACAGGCTCCGGACGCGCAGGCTCAACAGCCATGGCTCACGGGCCCAGCCGCTCCACGGCATGTGAGATCTTCCCAGACCGGGGCACGAACCCGTGTCCCCTGCATCAGCAGGCGGACTCTCAACCACTGCGCCACCAGGGAAGCCCACCCTGCTGGTTCTTGAGCAGGAAAATTACATATGTCTTCAGCCATTGAAGAGTGTCACTGAGAGCATAGGAAAGTGTTTTGATAAAGGGTCATCGATTGATTGGTTTGGGTTTGTTGGTTTTTTTTTTTTTCCCAAGATAAACAGAAATCTCAAGAAAAAAGTTAAATTCCTTGCATCTTTTTTCTTAGCAGGAGTTAGGTAAGAGTCTACAGGGCAGAGGGGGGAGGAAACCTGGTGTGCCCAAGCAGAACTAGAGAAAAGTGCCCGTGACTGTGAGCCCACTGAAGTCTCCAGGACACCTGCCTGGAGGGGTTAATCAAATTTGCCCAACCTCCAAAGTAAAGAGACTACTGACCAAATCACCATGTTCCTCTGCAGGCGCGGTAGTCTGAACCTCTTTGAGCAGTATCTTAGTCTGCTTGGGCTGCCACACAAAATACAATAGACTTGGTGGCTTAAACAACAGAAATCTTCTCACAGTTCTGGAGGCTGCAAGTCCATAATCAAGGTGTCTCCATGGTTGGGTTCTGGTGAGGACCGTCTTCCTTGGCTTCTAACTGTGTCCTCACATGGCAACAAGAGAGGGAGCAAGCTCTCCAGTGTCTCTGCTCATAAGGCTACTAACCCCATCATGAGAGCCTCATCTAAACCCAGCTGCCTCCCAAAGTCCCCATCTCCAAATACCCTCACACTGGGGATCAGGGCTTTGACATATGAATGGGGTGGCAGGGTGTGTGTGTGGGGGGGTGGAATTCAGTCCATCAAAGGCAGTCTGAGGTCCTGATCCCCAAGAGCTCCCAGGACAGCCTCACAACTACTGATTCATCCTACAGCACTCCTGGACCCCTCAAGCCCAGGGAACCTTGAAAAGCACCTGTCACCGGGTGGGGAATAGCAACATTATCTACAGTAGGTGGCTGGTTATTCCATTTTTTAAATCTCAAGGGAGCAGGAACCCTCCTCACCTTCTCTCAACCACTCAGTGTGCCCTGATGGTCAGATTGGTCAGATCATCTGAAGACATTCCCTTTTGTTTTCATCTAAACCCAATTTCCTGACATTTTGGTCTCACTAAAAAAAAAAAAAAAAAAAAAAAAAAAAACACTTGGTTATTCTAACAATAATTTATGCTTAAAACCCCTCTAAATTATTTTAAAGGCAGTTGGAAGAAGGAAATGTGAAGGCCCCCCCATGACCAAGAGTTGTAAGCCAGTCTGCCATTATAATTCAACATCAGGCAAAAGCAGTAAAGAGGTGAGATGTCACAGGAAAGGAACTTACTCAGCTTAGTGTCTGAGAATCCAGAAACTCCAGCAAAAACCAGGGACCAGAAAAGCTACCATAGCAAAGGCCAGGCTGGACTAGAGTCTTCGAGTCAACTGGGCCCGCCGTCTATGGCAGTTCCCCCTCCGTCACAGGGTAGTGCAGTCACTCCATAGCAGAGGCTTTGACACTTGAGATTCCCAGAACCCCAGGGAGACAATGCTTCCTGATCCACTTCCTGGCCAGCTGTCTAGAAACGTTGCACCTTCACTCACGCGATAACAAGCATTTCTCACGAAGGTGAAAATAACTCGGGCCCACCTTCAAGAACAAAATACAAAAAAAATGACATTAAAAAAAAGCGATAGGTCAACACTCAGACTAAAACCCTAGAAGCCTTGACACAGTTGTCATCTTTCACAGTAAAGTTGTCTCACAACGGTTACAAGATATGGGGCTTAGAAAATGAAACGTGCTGGAGGAGAAGAAAGAAGAGGCTCATATCTGGGGTAGAAGGAACAAAGGCTTTCCTAAGCTCTGCTATGTCCGTCTCAGCTCTAGAGGATCGGAATGGCCTTTCAACTTGTCTTCAGAGTCCACCTACCATTTTATTATCTGATGAATAGGTTGGTAAAGTCAAATCTGGACACCCTTCAAGGGCGGTTTACAGGCCCCACCTGGTGATACACTAAACAGGTTTATCCCTTCCAGTTAGCACCTGATGCGGGTACTGATGTACTGAAAATTAACATTACTGATCTTCAACCAAGAATATGGTCAACAAGGCATAATTTCTTCTGATCAAAGCTGCTGATCAATGACCTAATGAAAGGGGGTAAAGAGGAAGGGCTTCCTTGGCATCAGAGTGAATTTATGTGTCTCCCATGCAGCACTTATATACCTCAGGACTGTTCTCTGCTCAGGATTCTGCCTTAATAACAGATGACTTTTCAAGCCCAATGAGAAATTTGTGCTGTGTGTTTCCAAGGAAATCATGTGTGTCCCCAGGAGGGAGAAGAAGTCAGCACCTCCTGAAGCAACCAGCCTCGGGGCAAACAGAACTTCAGGCCTGCCACTGCTGGGTAAAGCAGAGTGGCCCACGGTACAGATGAGGCAGGCACTGCTGGCCCCCACACCTGCCCCTGAGTAGTCTTTGCATACCAGTAGCCAGAACCTCCATGGAGAGGAGCCCAGGGATTCGTAAAGAAGGAAAACAATTGACTTCTCCCCAGTTACATCCAAGTGAGATAAGTCAAGCTCTCAAAACGCTCCACATCAGATGATATTCTAGGTCCAGGTTTTCACTGTGAAGATAAATGGGCAAATCAATCGAGTGCGTGGTCAGTCCCAAGTCTCCCCACTTTTTAGCTCTTCTCTATGCCCTCGTCTCCCACCCCATCCTGACTCCTCAGTAATGGCTCAGCTGCCCCTAGAGGAGTTCACCTAGTCACCTGGCAGGGTTAGCCTCAATAGGGATATTTGCATTTCAAAATAAAACTCTTGAGAAAGCGATGCTCTGCCTAAAAGAATGACTCTCCATTGTTGGAATTCCAGGCACTCTGGTTCCCTGGGGGCAGGAGCTTGTTTGTTACCACACTGTTGGGGGTGGAAGGGTGGTATTTTATGGTGCCCCTGGAATAGCACTGCTTAGGAAGCCACCTCTTTGGCCTAAGCGTGAGGTGGCCCCTCTCTGTGCCTTTCAGTTGATTTCAGACATTCAGTCATTCGTGCCTCCTTCCACAAATGCTCTCAAGTGCCGCGTCCAAGCACTGTGGATGCACGAGATCCTGACATGCCTGTCGGCCTCTCCTCCACAAGCGCTGGCTGTCCCTTGATAAGAAGGAGGGAAAGGGCTTCCCTAGTGGCGCAGTGGTTGAGAGTCCGCCTGCCGATGCAGGGGACACGGGTTCGTGCCCTGGTCTGGGAAGATCCCACATGCCGCAGAGCGGCTGGGCCCGTGAGCCATGGCTGCTGAGCCTGCGCGTCCGGAGCCTGTGCTCCGCAACGGGAGAGGCCACAACAGTGAGAGGCCCGTGTACCGCAAAAAAAAAAAAAGAAAGAAAGAAAGGAGGGAAAGTTGCAATCAAGTGGTTCCTAACCCGGATGTCATGAATAAATGTCACCAGATCGTTTCTAACATAAAAAATAAATTGGTAGCAATTTTGCGAAGTAACTTCGGCTCCCTTTGTCTCAATTTCTACCTCTATAAACACAGAAAAGGACACTTTTCACATGAAATTCATGACCTCATGTCTATACATCACTGCCCAGTGTCATATTATTTGCTCCTCAGGTATGAGTGTCTCTTTCCATGGTAATAACAAGGTCACTGGGCAGATAATCATTTCATAGTAAAAGGAAAAAGGGACACCTCCAAAAACAAACCCGACAGGAGTGGTACTCCATCCCTCACCTTCCTCTAGGCAGCCCAGTCTGGAACAGGCCACAGTCTACCGCAAATCCTACCAGCGGAACCGCTCCTAGCCTCCTCTCCTTACACCTCGTTAATGAGCCATCAATTTCAGAATGTCATTGACAATCGCACGGCTTGCACAGGGTCTCAAACTTCTCTCTCCTTTAAACTTCTATCTTATTTAAACCACTTGACTGTAACTGCCCGTTCTGGCAGAGAGGGTGTTGATCAAAATCAACTGTTTACAGAGAAATAATCCTAGCTTCTGGGTGTCGGTGCTTTGTAGTACCACAGGCTGCAGTTCTTTGAAGTGGCCGGTAAACCGGATTTTTAAGGGGCTTGGACGCCAAGACTTGAGGAAGAAGCGCCAGGCCACCGATTCAATCCTTGTGTTAGGCTGCCATCTAGTGACAGATAGGGATATCTGCTGCGGACTGTGGGCAGCTTTTACCTCCAACATCCTAAGTTGAGGGAGAGGGGGAGTAAACATATAAATAATAAATGCCATTACAACCTGTGATAGTCCAAATGGCCAGATTAATTTTCAAGCCATTCTTCTTCAAACGTCAAGAAACATCATTATATAGTAAAAGAGATTTCAAAGCAGACTCAATCGTTGTCAAAAATCTGAAGTATGCCCTATCACTGGCACCTCCAGCCACCCCCTCCCTCAGGTTCTCCCAACAGTGTCAGATGGACTGAGGCCCTCCTCTTGGCTCCTATGGGCAAAGCGTGGGGGCCTCCCTCACAGCCATCAGTGCTCCAAAAGCCAAGGTCAGCAGGCTTTCAGGTGTGTGTTGGAGATGTATCCACCATCACTACATTTAGCTCCTGGGGGTCCCCACTGAATCCAAAGACCTGAGACAAAGGAGCCACTCCATGCTCACAAAGAGGGCTGAAGCCCCCCACCCCCAAGTCCTGACTGTTCTGAAGACCAGCACCGTGGATAAAGTGGGGCCTGGTCACCAATACTGCACTGACAGGCAGAGATGGAGCCTCATGAATGTGGGTGCTGAGAAGATGGAAAACAATTGAGAGTCCAGCCTAAATGTGGAGCCACTCTCTCCTTGGCAAGCTCTGTGTCCCAACTTTTCTGATGCCTGAGGCTGCTCAGAGGGCTTCTGGCCAAGTAAAGCGGCCCTCAGGACCCAGAGCACACAGAGAACCTTTCCGGGACCTGACCCCTCTAGCACCGGGTCATACAAGAGCTGCAGGGAGGCTGGTAAGAGTCCCCAGGGTTCCCTCAAGCAAGACACAAGGGCCTAGAGAGGCCTCAGGGCTTATGGGAGATAAATATTTATCAGATGATTTAAAAAGAAGGGGGTGTGTGGTCTGGGAACGTATTCTCAGTAGTTATGAAAATGTTAAGTTTGCACATGCAGGCAATCACAGTTGCCATCACAGGGAACAATGAAAGTCTTTTTCAGCTCAGAGTTTCCACATCTCAGCTGAAAGTCTTCATCTTTACACTCATCTTGTCCCTCTTTTTCTCTAAGCTCTTTGATGTATTTATTGTATAATAGTATTTTAAAGGCCTTGTCTTTTAGTTCAAACAGCTGGGTCATCTACAGTTCTGTGGTAGTGACCATTCTTTTCTCTTGATTATGGTCACAGTTCCTGCTTTTTTGCATGTCATATATACTGGGTTGTTTGGGGTTTTTTTTTTTTTTCACATCTTAAGCTGTATGGTGTGTATTAAAGAACAGAAAAGAAGAGAGAAGACTATCTGTCCCCTACCTCCCACAGGGCTTTGACTCAAACAATACAAAACCAGGTCTCTTCACTTTTCAGCCCATCCCAATTCCAGTTTGGGGTGATTTTATATCAGCTCCTTCTCTCTCCCACTTTCCCATATTTTGGACCAGAATGGACTCACACATATATAAACACACAGCTCTTTGGCCAGAAGCCAACGACTGTTTCCCCAAAGTTGAGCACAGGGCAGAACAGGCGAGGAGAAATAGGAGCTGCATGTACACATGCCCCATGAAGCCTGCAGTGATTTCCCTGTAAAGCCTTCAAGTGCCTCAAGAATTACCCCGTAACTCCAGTGAAGGAGACCTCTTAGGACCCCAAAGAGCTTCCTGTGCATTCAGATACTCCACCATGAAAACCAAAACCAAGTGTTTCTCAGTGGGTTCAGCTCAGAGTGAAACTTCTTTAGGGAACTGGGCAAATCTATTAGAGATGTATTTTAGACCTTGGGGATCAAGGCAGCCTTGAAGTGTGACTTCTGGATGTTGACTGAGAAACCTGGCTTTCAGATACCGCTATTCGACCACACATGCCAAGTGTGTTGCCAATAGCAACAGTCCTTGCTAGTCAGAATCCTAAATGGTCGGTCTTCAACTGACTTAGAGCACAGTGCTGCCTCTTGACCAGAAGGGATCGACAGGGCCTCCGCCCGTAAACATCAGTCCTTTGCTTCTTGTAGCCAAAGCACCCAACTACCCAGCGGGAGAGGGTTTGCCTGGCAGAAATGTCCAATGTCAGCGCTAGTACCTTACTGCCTAGTCTCTTCATTCTGTCAGAGTGGACAGAGGGCACTATTAGGCCTGAGGAATGACTGCTGGTGCCAGTGCGTCCAGGTCCCCACCACCACCACCACCATTCCCAGCTCCCCTTGTCAGTATACCACCTCTGGACCAGGGTATAGACCAAAGGTAAAGCAGGGCCAGGGAAGTTCCTAATTTTGAGCCTGAGGGACTGTTCCAGCTTTGTAAGGATTAAGATAATGATGGCTATCATCTCTCAAACTGCGCTGTCCATGCCAGGCCATGTGAACATGGGCATCATTGCATTGGATGCTCAAAGGCACCCTAGGAAGCAGGTACTGCTGTCAACCCATTACAGACAGGGCCTTACTGTTGTAGAAAAGCGGCACAGACAGCCCTTATCCCTCTTTAATCACTTAAACACAGAAGAAAGAAAAATTTACATATATATATGTGTGTATATATCTATGTATATACACATAGATGTGTGTATATATATACATATATATATATATATATAATACATACAATAACATGCTGACTTTAACTTGGAGGATTACAATTTTCATTAAAAACAAAGCTTTCCATGTTCTCATTGCAGATGTGCTGGTATTTCTTCAGGATCATTACCTTTTCTTACACTTAAAGGAATGGCAGAAAATCTACTAGAAATAATGTTTTTCTTTCACCCAGAAGTGGAGGAAAGGGAGTGCAGAAAAAATATTTTTCCACTGTATTGTCAGAGGCATTAGATAAATGATTTCTATGGATTTAGTTGTGCTTATTTATATGGAGGTCCTAATTTTCATAGATATGCACTTATTTAATAGTTGAGGCTTAATCTTTTTCACTTTATATATAAAACTTTTCTTGAGTACTCAACCTAATAGCCTGAATGTCTTAAAGCAGCATTCAAAAGAAACCTGTACAATTAAAGCAAAATGTTAATTGTATAATCTAAGAACATAACGGTGTTCACTACAGAACTCTTTCCATTTTTCTGTATATTTGAAGTTTTTGACAATAAGTTGTTCAAGGGTAGAGGGAAGTCACCTGCAATGATACTAACAAATCTTGACTTCCCATGGAACTTTCACAAGGTCGCTAATGGGAAAACATGTGTATCCATGTTTGAAAGTTTATCACTGATAGCTATAAAAAAGAAAAAGAAATTTAAGAAAGTCTTATTTTCACTGAACGAAATTTAGAAAATAGACCAAAAAAAGAATCTCTCGTAAGTTCACTTACACAGCTACAGAAACTTTCAGTATATTGTTATCTTCTTTCCAAACCTTTTTGTGTATATACTATTTGGTTTTATACATTAATATTTTGCAACCTTTTCAAAAATTGTATGTAATTTGTTAAATGGCTGTATGGTATTCCATTATATGTTATATAAACATACCATACTGTAGTTCCCAAACTTAATTACTCAACAGAGTCACCTGGGAACATTCTTTGGGACCCACCTACTAAATAAGAATCTCCAGGGATGGCAAGGAATATGAATTTTTGACGCTTACACTGCGATTATAATGCATTTAATTAACCTACATACTTCATGTGTTTAATCCACTATTTTCAAACATCAAGTAGTTTTCAAACTGCCGCTTAAATGACAATCACAATGATAACAGTACCTGTAAGGACAGGTATCTCTCCGCATACATATACAATTATTTCCTGAGGACAATAAAGTGGTTTGTTCGTTTTTAAAAAAAGACTTAGTGATCAGGGAACTATAGAGTAACTGCAGCTCTGGGCGTGCTTACCCAACCACAATCAGGGAATTCTAGGGAAGACTAGCAGTCATCCAGGGCTGCCTTGACTACTCAAGAAGGGGTCAATTGGGAGTTAAGAGTCCTAACAACCCTAGAAAAACTCGCAAAGACAGAGGTCTGCCTTCTCCCTTATCTCCATAATCACAAAGGTCCTGCTCAAAAGGGCCCCCTTGAGTATAACACTGAAATTGGCTCTTGCTGTCTTCTGCTATTTTAAAAAACAGATATGGTAGTTCACATAGTATGGATCCCCAAGAGCAGTTTCTCAAACTTAGTTCCATAGACTCCTAAGTATTCTCAGGCATCTGCAAGTGCAGTACGTTTTGGTTTAAATGTTGTGTTTCAATTGTGATGGTAACATACATATAAGGTAAATGCTAGACAAGTCACTCAATTTCAGGGCCTGCAGTCTTATGTTTAAGATCAAAATGGCACAAGGTCACTACCACTTAAGAAACTTAAGTCAATGTTTCTCAAACTAGGATGCGTGGACATACTCCCAGGGTTCCCTGAGAATTTTTTTTCTTTAAAAGGAGTTTATACCATACTGAAAGTTGAGAACCACTAGCTTAGAATACAACCCATATTGCTTTTCTTTCCCGAGCAGCACCCTGCCCATGCCCAGCACTCAGTAAAAGTTAAGGCTGCACAGTTCCGTGCAGCATCGGGTCTCACCTAAGAGGTCTCCACCAGGCCTTGCAGCCACACTTCTTGAACCATTCCCCAGGGCAACGAGAATCAATTCCTCGCCTTTTATCTTACTGACAAAAACTAATATGCTGGGTCTCAAAAAAACTTTCAGAGACTATCAAGTCCAACCCCACTCACACAGTACACGGGAAAAGTGAGGCCCAAAGATGCGAAGTGCCTTAAGTGAGATGACACAGCTAGCTAGCAGCAGAGACAAAACAAGAACGTAAGCCTCCTATCCCAACTTCAGTACCTCGGCTGACGTGTAGAGAGCACAATTAGGGATCGCACAGACCTCATTCCCACCACCCTCCCCATCCTATGTCCACCCTCCCCTGGTCCCCAACCCCCTTCTGGCCTCTCCAAGTCGACTCGCCTCGCTCTATTCCGGGCCTTCACAAGGATTCCACACTCCCCAACTCCAACCCTACTTCTTCTGGCCTTCCCTCGCCTACAAAACACACACTGAGAGAGCCCCACCAAGGCGTGGCAGGGTCAGAACCCGCAGTAATCCTCCGCGCTGCGGAGTCCGCTCCGAGGCGCATGCGCCACCCCAAGTCGGCGCGCGTCGGTGACGTCACGGACGGCGCCATCCTCGAGTTTGGAGCTTGTGGCTCCTGATGCCGGTAGGAGCGTGTCAGTCTGTCAGCTTAGCTTACCGCGCGACTTCGGGCAGAAGGAGCCTCTCCACCACAAACTTTGACGAGAGAGGCTGTGGTGGTCGAGGGCTGCTGAAGAAAGTAGAGAGAGGTAAAGAGTGAGCGACGCCTGAAGAAGACGTCAACAGAGCGCACCGGAAGCGGCCCGAGAATGAACAGTAAGACGTGTTGAGGGTCACGAGATTGGAGAGGGGTGGGATGTTAAAGAGTCGGAGACTAGGTGTAGATCCTGGTGAGTGAAAAGGGCCGCTGCGGAGTCCGAACGGATCTGCTGTGGAAATTGTCCCGCCTTACCTAAGTGTAACTGTGGCCCGGAGTCCCGGTTGGCCTGCCTAGTCTCTGAACTATGTCAGAGCTGGAGGCAGGTTCTCTCCGGGGGCTGCTCAGTAGTGAGTGAGTGGTGCTAGAGGTCGGCCCAAGGGCTTGGCGCGACTTGGCCACTGTCTCCCTCTTGGCGTGGTCAAGGCCCTGTTCCTCTGTGCAACCCGGTTTCCCCTTTTGTAAGGTACTGATAATGATGCCTGCCCAGCCTGCTGTTCTGTGAATCACCCTTGTCTGGTGTAAAGCGCAGGGAGCGTGCTGGGGATTGATACCACTAGCCCAAAGCTTTGAGAGTTGAGCAGAGGTGTGCCAAGGAAGGGAGCAAGCACCCAGGGCATTTAGAGGCAGGGGCCTGACACCGTCAAAACTGGATTTTGAGTTCCACCTCTGCCACTCCCTACCTATGTGATCAAGTTAAGTGTCTCAGCATATTTTAACTTCAATTTTCTCAGTGCATAAGAGGAATAATAACTCCTTTAAAGGATTGTTCAGAAAGTATAATGAGATAAAATATATGCAGCTTTTAATCAGGGGCATGACAAGCAATGAGGGCTCAATAACTGTTAGATGTCTATTGTTATAGGAAAAAAAAAGACTTCTGGGTCTAATGCAAGTCACCTGTGACAGGTACAGAGTCATTCCTGGGGTCCAGGCCCTGCAAGTTGCTCTCTACAGACAGGTTTTAATCCCTATCTTCCATCTGAGAGAGAACCAGACTCTATAAAACTTGTAACCCCTTTGGTTTGCTGGTTCAAATGTACTCAGGGAAGCACAGTCGAGCTGGGATGGAATTTATAGAGCGTGAACCAAATTTTTAGTCTTTTGGCCCTTAAACCAGACCTTTGTCTCATTCTTATTCCATTCACACCCATGTTCTATCCCCAATGCCATGGTTTTCTTCTTCAGACAAATTAAGAAACAGGAGTGTGAGTTTTTAAAGGTTAAAACCACATTGAGCAATGTGTATTTTGAGCTTGAAGAAAGATCTACTGTATTTTATCAGTTTAGGACACCATCAATTTTATAATACATCTCAGTTTCCTAGATATTAAAATGTGAAGAGTCTTTTTTAAACATCTATCAGTAAACACAATGTAATAGTTCCAACTATCTTCATCCTGGAAAGCCCTGTCACGTAACTTTTAAATGAGTTACGTCATTAGACTTTTAGAGCAACTGCTCAGGCTGCTAACCTGTGGTATTTTAAACCAGGGCAACTCTAAGTATTGTCTGCTGAGCTTCAGGAGCATCTGAGAACCTGTTAGGAATGCAGGATCTGAGAGTGGGGCCCAAGAATCTACATTTTAATAAGTTCCCAGAGATTCTGACACACATTCATGTTTGAGAAGCATTTTTTTAAGGCACACCATTGGAACTTCTAGCACAGATGTGCCTGGAGGGTAGGGCAAGAGGCATCAGAAAGCTTTGAAGCTGTGCTCATTGTACTGCCCCCATCTGTCTCTGAATAAGCATAGTTATTTTCCTAGTTATAAAAGTCTTAGGTCTTATAGCCATAGCCAACAGAGTTGATCATTTCGTGTTTGTTTTCTTTAAATCCCCCAGGTGTGATCTACCATGGCTTCTCTCAGAAAGATGCAAAACAGTTCGACATTCAGGTACAGTGCTTGGCAGGAGGTCTGGGAGCAACAGAGGTGGTGACAGAGTTGGCTCAGGGGCTTCTTAGCCGTTAGTGCTGTTTCAGATGTCCTTCCCCACATTTCACTCCTCATGTGTCCAGCAGACATGTCAGGCTTAATCAGGCTGTGGTGTTCTGCTGGCCTCCTTTCCCATTATACCAGCGTCAAGTTTGGTTAACTGGGATTCCTTGATCTGTGGCATCTTCCCCTGTGTAGGGGACACTAGGCTATGCTCACCTGACACCTGCCGTGGCAAGCGCTGTCATTTGACCTTGTTACTGTGCCCCTTTCACTCCTGAAGAGGGCAGTCAGGTCACATGTCATAAGTGTAACTGATGGATCATATCTGGGTGCTACAAACCTTCTTTGTCAGTTTGGCAGAAGCTTCATTGGTGACTCATAATGAGGGAGTTGCTTTTGAAATCAAGATTTTGGAAGACTGATACACCTTAGTTTGGCTTCTCCATGAAAGATGGGCCACTTAGGTATTTAAAGAATCAAGTGTCCTTTTACAGTAATAATACTGATAATAATGAATTTTTACTTTTTAAAAGTACAAAGCTGAAGCTTACTGCCCTCCTTACCATGGGCTACCATGAAGAGCGTGTGTATCACACCTTTATCCCCACCTCCCACCCATCCACGTGCCTGCTTCTGCCCATGAAATGAGAGCTTGATTACTATTGACACATTAGCCGCAAGGTGTTTGCAGCCCAGTTAGTGCAGCAAAGGTCCAGGAAATGGCCCCGTTAAGAGGGAGGACCTCAGTAGACCGTGCTCCCCAGGGCTGTGGCAAGCGTGAGGGCAGAGCATCAGAATGAGGAATAGACTGGTGGAACTCCAACTTGAGAGACAGTGATGCTTGTTCCTTCAGGAATTACACACAATTTATGATGGTTACTTTGCCCAGGAGTCCCCTCTAAGTGCAGGTGCTCAGTCACAGTCATGTGAGGCTCTGTTCTATGTGGAAAAGAGTGAACACGTGGGGCTAAGATACGCTGACAGTTTATTTCCTCAAGTGATGCCAGAGCAGACCAGGAAAATAGCCATGCTGCATCCACAGTCTGGAAACTCAAGGAAAGAGAATTACGATATGGCCCCAATGTCAAAATCCCTACCTGCTGCGGCTGGGCCCACCCCGGAGTGCTTGGTCATGCCGTTTTTCCTAGTGTTGGGTCATTTCCTTCAAGGCCATAGCCTGGCTCTACTCTGAGCTTGCCTTCATCTGATCATGACAGTTTAAATACCATTGTCATACATTTCTCAAGGATGAGAGAAGTCTTTTTTTCCAAAGGTAATGGTGGTTTTGTTTGTTTTGCTTTAATTTTTTTATTGTTGTTTTTTTGTTTTGTTTTGTTTTTATCCTCAGAATAACCTCAGAGGGCAGGGTAGGAGGTTGGAGTTTGACGTGGCTGTTTTGTGTGGCAGTTACGAATTGGCATTTGAATGTGACTTGCACATCTGCCCAGCTGGGGGTAGCAAACACGCAGCAGATGAGAGGCTGTGTGAGCCTCAGTGGGTAGATAGGTGGGTCAGTGAAGGCGGCCCATCTGCTGTTGCAGCGGTGTGTGGGAGGGCCTGGGGGTCTGGGGAGCCCCAACCAGAATTGTGAGCACCACACCATCTTGTCCTCATGCAGCACCTAGGAACCCAGCGGGCCGAGGCCTTTGTGAGGGCCTTCCTGAAGCGGAGCATGCCCCGCATGAGCCAACAAGCCCAGGAGGACCACCTGCAACGCAAGGCCGTTGTTCTGGAGTACTTCCCTCACCGGAAGCGGAAGGAAAAGAGAAAGAAATCTAAAGGCCTTTCTGCCAAGCAGAGGAGGGAGCTGCGGCTCTTTGACATTAATCCAGAGCAACAGAGGTACGGCAAGCCTTTCCTGCCTTTCCACCCCAGAGACTTAGTCTTCCTTGTGTTGAGTATGGACTTGGGAAGCTAGGTAGCCCCTGCTCTGCTTGAGCTAAGAGAGCCTCTCCCACTTCCGCCACAAGGGGGCAGGCTTCCTTTACCAATTCGGACTGTTTGGGTTTGGCTTTTCTGCTTGGCTTCTGTCCTATCCTTAACTAATAAGACCAGTGCCATAAGCCATGGGCAACAGACTATTTGTCTTTCAGTTTTCTTAGAAAAAGAGAAACGGATATTTCTTAACATATATCTCTGTAGCTTCTAACAGCACTAGACAGAATCACCCATTGGGGTCTTATTGCCAAAGAACGTGCTGCCCACATGTTTGAGAAGTTTCTGAAAGAGACACGTTACTCTCTGTGGGAGAACATGTTCCTCCCTCCAGCTGGCACTCCATCCCTCCTTGGCCACGATGCGGCATTTGCATGTCTTAGGACTGTTTGTATGCTTTTGCTCCAAGATCTGTAACCAGACAGCCTCCCACATCCCACAAGATAGAGTCTGTCCCTTTGTTCATGGCCCCTCTCACAAAATCAGCTGGGCTTTGGGAGGAGGAAGGGACTGCTGCCTGCCCCTGGTGTGCCTCACCCATGTCCCCACCAATAGAGTCCACTTTGGGTTTGAGCCTGAGGTTCTCATTTCTCTAAGCAGTAGCTTCGTTAAATAGACTCCCTGTGAAGCACCAGGAAGGCCCATTTGGGGTCGTCTCACCTGCTCCCTCTCCTTCACCCCGCCACTTCTCACTCATCCTCCAGACAGACCCTGTCACCTTGCACAGGGACTTATGACAACCAGTAACTCCTGTTTACTGAGGGCTTACTGGGTTCAGCTTCCTGTAACAGAAAACCTCAAAATAGCAGTGGCTTAAATAAGATGGAAGTTTATTTATCTTGTGAAAAGAAGTCTAGATGAACACCATCCTGGGCTGGTGTGGTAGGCAGTTCCATGGCCATCAGACAACCAGGAGTGGAGCCCTGGGTGCGTCCTTGCTGCTCCACCGTTTGTAGGTGTTCCTTCGTGGTCTAAGATGTCTGCTTGAGCTCCAGCTGTCATGCCTGCATCTAACCAGCAGGAAGGATGAAGGGGCAAAGGAAGGCAACGCCTTCCTCTTCTCATTAGCAAAAACTTAGCTTTGAGAGGGTTCTACCCGTGAGGAAACTAAGGTTTGAGAGGTGAAAGTACTGGATTTTAGTGTGGTTATCGGGAGTAGAACTAGGATTTGCACCCAGGCCCCAGTGATCCAGGTCGTGGTCCTTGGCATCAAGCCAAGCTCTGTGCTCTTTGGATGTTATAATCCCAAGCTCACATTGCCTAACGTTTTACCTCTATCTGACTTTGCCACAGATACAGTCTTTTTCTCCCTCTGCATGAACTCTGGAAACAGTACATCCGGGATCTGTGCAATGGTCTCAAACCAGACATGTGAGTTACAATTCTGAAGCCTTGCCCTTTGAGGCAGAGCCCAAGTCTTAGGATCGTTGTAAATGCATGCAGCTTCCGGAGCCTGCTATCAGCATTGCCTGGCTGCGGAAGTTTGTAGACCTGTTTACTTCTTTCAGAATTCATTATCATGGTATACATTATGGGCTTTTGTTTACCTCGTAGGCAGCCACAGATGATTCAGGCCAAGCTTTTAAAGGCAGATCTTCACGGCGCTATTGTTTCAGGTAATTTGCCTGAGAGCACATCATCTGGGTGGCCAAGCCATCATTCAGTGACAAGTCCTTGCTGTGTGGATATCCCTACATCAGCAGCACTTCGGGTGGACGATGACTATAGCTGTCTTAGCCAATTCTGGCCACTCGTTGGATACTCTAAATGGCCTCTGTGTACCTTCTCCACACAGAAGACCCCTGCTGGTATCCCAAAGGACACAGCAGCTGCTGGCACTCACCCACAGCCTCGTATCTTTTTTTTTTTTTTTTTTTTTTTTTTTTTTTTTTTTTTTTTGCAGTACGCGGGCCTCTCACTGTTGTGGCCTCTCCCGTTGCAGAGCACAGGCTCCGGACGCGCAGGCCCAGCGGCCATGGCTCACTGGGCCCAGCCGCTCCGCGGCATATGGGATCCTCCCAGCCCGGGGCACGAACCCGTATCCCCTGCATCGGCAGGCGGACTCTCAACCACTGCGCCACCAGGGAGGCCCCAGCCTCGTATCTTGAACAGCCCCATGGTTTTAAATGTCGGCTGTGGACCAACAGTTCCCAAGTTGTCATCTCCAGCACAGACCTTACCCTTGAACTCCTTGAATTCAACTGTCTACTGGACATAGCCACCCAGACGTGCAGTAGACATTGTAAACTTTACTTATCCAAAACAGAACTCTGGGCCTCTCCTCAGATCAGCCCCTCCCCTGGCCTTCATCATCTAAGTTGCCACTGAGAATCACCTTTAGTAATACCACTGAGTACTACTGAGTGCCACTAATACAGTACCACTGTTTACCCTGGTTGTTCAAGCCAAAAACCTAGGAGGTATCTACATTTCTTCTTTCCTAATTGCCTACCTCTAATCCATTAGCTCGTCCTAACACCCAAATCTAAGCCACCACGTTCTCCCCTGGGTTACTGCAAAGCTGCCTAACCCTCTCCCTGCTGACACACTGCTCCTCCCCTGACCAGGCAGCCAGAGTGAAGATTCTACAACAGAAAGCAAGTTGTGTCCCTTCTTCCTCCTTACTGTGGTCTAAACAGCCTGGCCAACCTCCTTGGGCACCAGGTCTAACCATACTGGCCTGCTTTCTGCTTCTCACCAGGCCTGGCCCTGCCACAGGGTCTTAGCATTTGCTTTTTCCCTCTGCCCAGAGAGTTCCGTGTGCTCAGGGACTGATTCTTTCTCATTATTCAGGTCCCTACTCAGATGTCACTTCCCAGGGGTCTACCGTAGCTAAAGATGACCCCCCACCCCATTACCCTGCCCTTGTTTTTTTTCATAGCACTCATCACTATCAGAAAATACAGTTGTCTGGTTTGGTATACATTACCCCTCCCCCTATTAGAACTGCAGCTTCGTGAGAGCAGGACTTACTACTGTGCCCAGCACCTGCCTAGGACACTGCCAGACACGTAGGAGGCGTTCAATGGATGTGTATTGACTACATTGGGGGGTAGGTGGGGGGGGTGAGAGGCCTGCTGCCTGTGGTAGCAGCTCACTGCTGGGTGGCTCCCATTCTGTTCAGCGTTCAGGAAGTTCTGGGAATACCATGAGGAACAGGCGTTCATTCAGGTCCTGTAAGTGAGACTTGGCCCTGCCAGAGCAACCTGACTGTGGGCCTTGGGGGCGCTAGATACACGTGTGACCTCTTGGCTCCAGAATCCTGCCCAGGACCCCTGTGGCAGCAAGCCTTCCAGAGCACAGAGGCTCTAAAGGCACCGCCAAGGGACTGGGAAGCCTAGGTTCTCATCCCTCTTGGTCCCTGCCCAGCCAAGGAGCCTCCACCTCACCCTGCCCCTGTGGGTGGTCTTTCTTCCTCTGCTGGCTCAAGGTTGGGACCAGAACCCACAGCCCCCGCAGGCCTGGCTGCCTGTGGCTCCCCTAACACCACAGAGGCCTGAGCCTTGAACCACCCTTTTCCTTTGCAGTTACAAAATCCAAATGCCCCTCCTATGTGGGCATTACAGGAATCCTTCTACAGGAAACAAAGCACATTTTCAAAATTATCACTAAAGAAGACCGCCTGAAAGGTACGTAACTGGATCGCCGTGGGCTGTGGCCTCCCCAGCCGGTTTGTCGGCCCTTTCCTCATGGCTCTAAAGCTCAGTTTGGCCTTTCAAGTTAGCACAGATGGTAGGTACCTGCTGACCCTACATTCCAAGCCTGAAGAGACCGTCCCAGCACCCAGGGCTCTCCCGGAGGTACTCATGAGCCCAGCCAGCAGCCTTGGCCAGATGTGATCAAGGGGAGGAGGGGCTGCTTGGCTGTGCCTCCAGGCACCGGGGTCTGTTTCCAGGACTGGGACCCTCCACCTGCCCGAAGGCCGCTGCCTCCCAGCGGATTGCAGCCAGACAGACAGCAGGGACGAAGCTAAGGTAGCACCTGCCCCTGGAGTTCCCAGAGCCAGCGCCCTTGGTGGTGATTCTCTGGGTCCCAGGGAAGCAAGTGCAAGCTTCCCCGCCTGGTGTGCTAGAGCTCACTGCTCTGGCAGAGACAAGCGGCCAGTCTGTCAGGATTTCCACACCCCCTCCTTGCCCATGAATCCAGAGATGTCAAAACCACAGTGGGAGGTTTTTGTTCCTTTAATTTTTTGAAGCTTGGTTTTCTTGTTGCTTTGTTCCATTCCCCTCTATGTTCTTCTGCTCTCATTTTAGACCTCAGTAAGTGGTGTACAAGTTTCCCCAGTAAGCATAAAGCCGTGAGTCCATCTGAGAGTTATGCGGCAAGACCTGTTTCTGGCAGTTTTTCTGGGGGTTTCTGGTCTTGGGAGTTTGGTTCATAGCCTTTGACCCGGAAAACTAGGTGTTGAGTTATATTTAAAATGTGAATAAATTGGCCTTTTGGCAGAATAATCCCCTTTAATCCTGGTGCTGTTACCTTTGTGGGTTCCTCCATTTCTTGTTATCTTTTCCTATTAGCTTGTCGTATTTTCTAATACAAACATCTTGGGAATAATAGTCTCCACGAAAGTGAACTTACTGCCAGGATTTTTTCCCTCATCCTTTTTCTCCTGGTTTTTTTTTTTTAGTTATCCCCAAGCTAAACTCTGTGTTCACTGTGGAGATGGATGGCTTTATTTCCTACATTTATGGGAGCAAATTCCAGCTGCGGTCAAGCGAGCGGTCTGCGAAGAAGTTCAAAGCAAAGGGAACAATTGACTTGTGAGCTCTTCCTGCCTAAGGGAATCGTTTATGACAGCGAAAAACTGGAAACAACCTGAATTACCCACCTTTCAGGGAAGAGATGGTCGGGCCAGTTCTGGTTATAGACCACCTCCAGCCAGTCTAAATCAGAGTTGACGTTTACTCATCTGGGAAGAAGCACACTGTACTGAGCACAGAAGTCAGGGACCACAGGGATGTGTCTTTATAGATGCTCTTGTTCTTGTATTACTCCCACGGACAGAAAAGATTGGCAGAAAACACCGGAATTAACACAGGTTGACTTGAATAGTGAGTTTATTTGGTTTCTCTTTTTCATACTTTTCAGTGTTTTCAGAATGTTCTATGATGAATGAGTTGTTTATGTGATCATAAAATATGCATGTGGGCATGAACAGGCTACAGGAGTGATTCCTGCAGCACCGCCAGGATGGAAGGGAAGGGGAGGCCTGAGCTGTGCCCGGCTCGTGCCTTTACTTTTGCTCTGTCATCAGGCACCGTGTCTCACTAGTTCAGTGGTGCCCTGCTTCTTTGATACATCACTTTAAATCAGGCCTGCTGTCGAACTCTTTGACCTGAGGTTTACTTTGCTGTTTCAAGAAAGTTGAAGAGGAATGAGTGGTGAAGTTGCTTAAGCGACTTAGGGCCCATTCGGGAGTCCGAACTGAGGTGGACCACAAAGGCAGAATGCCGGGCCTAGGTGTGCTTATTGAAGCCTGTTCCAGTATGGGGAGCTTAAGCCTACAAGAGTGTTCTCAATTCCTGAGTCTGTTAGACTCCAAAGGAAGGTGGGCTGAAGGGAAAATAAGACTGGAGCTCTGCCCAAAGCCTAACCTACGAGGAAAGCCTGAGTCCCCAGCAGTGGCACCTTAGTTGACGTCTTAGTCCCATTTTTGCTGCTGGAAGCTGTGCCTCTGCAGGCTCTGCAGTCTGACCCTAGCCCTCTGGGCAGTGTGCCTGTGGGCCAGTAGATGGGCCCTTCTGTGCAGGGCCTGAGTACAGACTGGCCGAATGAGGACGGGGTGGGGACCAGACTTCCAGGGTCTGCTACCAGGAAAGCCACATGGCTCAGAAGGCCCTATCGCCCCTTTCTTTGGAGAAGCAAGCGTTTGCTGACCAACAGGGTGAGGGCAGAAGCATTCCTGGCGACAAACTGGCAGCAAATTCATGTGCTTTTTCTTCTGCACCAAGAGAAGCAGCAATGCCAGAGGCTTCACTGTGTCAGCATTTTGTGCTCAGACTCCACACTGGACGAGAAACACCACGGTGGAGGGGAGAGCGTAAACACTGACTTCACATTATTGGAGGAGGGCAAGAAGACCTAGCGGTGCCTCTGCACCTCCCGAAGGCTGAGCGTGCCCCGGGTCTCCCACGGACGTGCCCGGCGGCTCGACCCCGCTTCCGTCTGTGCATGGTGTCCCTCACTTACCAGGAGGGTCTGAGTCTCCTTGGGTGCTCTCCCCAGTCTAGCCATCACTGCCTGTGGTTGGGAGCTCAAGTCCCAGCACCACCTCAGACAGGGCAGCCTGACCCAGTGACAGCCCCCGGGTGTGACCACGAGGTCACTAGTACTCAGAGCACTCGTTTGCCCAAGGCCTCACAGCCTGAGACAGGTAGAGCTGGGATTTGAACCCCATAGTCTAGCTCCAGAGCCACGGGTGGCCGCAAGGATGCGAAGATACTCCAAAGTGCATGACGTGGTCCCTTTATTACCTGGGTTCCCACTGAGGGAATCTCTGGTCTTCCGTGTAATGTGGCTTCTGTTCTTCTGGCTATCTGAAAGTGCCACACTGGTAACAGCATAGGTGCTATAATTTCCTAAACCCCACTGCTCTTACCCACCCCTCTACAATGTAAAAGGCAGCCAATGTTGTGTAAATATACAGTTGCTTTCCAGAAAAGTTGTTGGAACCAATTGCCATGTGAAATCTGTTTTTCATTTGGCACAGACTCAAGTTTCCATGTGAGTGGCTGTTTAATTTGTAGACTTCTCTCCCCCTCCCCAGGGAGACTTCGGTGAGAACGCTCACCTGCCACGAAGCTGCTGCTGCTGTGCATGTCTGTTTCTGGGACGCGCTGTTGTCCCCAGGCCCACTTAGCACTGGATCCTGTGCTCCAAGGACCATGCCATCCTCCCAGGCAGAGGAGGGGCCAAGGAGGGTGCAGGCCAGGCTGGGCACTGGCTCTGAGTGAGCGTTCCCAATGAAGCTGCACTAATCGCTGCATAGGGAAGCACACAGGGCTGGCCGTGTCCCCATGGCTGTGACACAGGGCTTGTCATGGAGAGCGGTGTGGTACTTTGCAGTCCAGTCTCTCCCTTCTCCACTGCCCAGGGAGCAGGATCCCAGCAGAGCTGGGGCCTTTGACATGTAGGATACCTGTGAGACACAGCTAAATTTGCCTTGTGTGTAAACCTTAATGCCCAGGAGAACTCTGACCCAGAGAGGCCCATGGAGCAGCAGAATAGCTAACACCTCAGGACAGGATGGAGGAGGCCTCGGGGTCAGGAGACATCAGTCCAGTGACCCACTGTTCCCCAAAGAGCGAGGGGGCCCCAGGCCCTTTACATCCCCCAGGGTCAGCTCTGTGGAGGACACAGCCGCACTGTAGGGCCTGCAGAGGACAGGTCAGAGCCTCTAGGGCAGGAAAAGGGTGAAGCACCTGGAGGGTAAGAGGGACATGACGGGCCACGGCTATTGTATTAGCCCGGCCTGCTGTAACAAAATACTGCAGGTGGCGACTTAATCAACAGACATTTTTTTTCTCACTGTTCTGGAGGCTGAAAGTCCAAGATTAAGGCGCCATCAGGATTGCTGTCTGGTACGAGCTTTCCCCTTGGCCACCTCACTGCGTCCTCAAATGGCCTTCTGTGTGCACTCGGGGGCGGGGGGAATCTCTGGTGTCTCTTCCTTTCTTATAAGGACCCCAGTCCTAAGGAATTAAAGCCCCACCTTTATAACCTCATTTAATTTTAATTACCTCCTTAAAGGCCCAGGGCTTCAGCACAGGAATTTGGAGGGAACATAATTCAGTCCGTAACAGCCGTGGAGCTGTCCCAGCTGGGACAGACTAGTTGTGCCCCCACCCTGACCCCCATCCTCGGACACTGGCCTGGCCTTCCCACCCCCCATATGGAGTGCTTGGACCCAGCCCAGCCGCGGGACCCTGAGCTCCCATCGCCGCAGGACTCTAGGACCTGCTCATAGAACTTCAGTTCAGCTGCTCCGTCCAGTACCAGGAGCCCTGAGGGGGCTAGGTTCCCTTCTGTTTCTGCAACAGCTGAAATCGTCTTCCCTCGCCCTCTTGTTGGGGCCAGGCACAGTCTGGTTGGGGAGGAAATGCACACACAGGCAGGCAGGGTGGGCAAGGGAGGCTCCCTGGGGGAGGCAGCTCTGGATCCAGGCAGTTGTGGGATGTGACGAGCGTGGTCACAGGCTCCGGGCAGGGGCCTGCGGGGCCAAGGTGGAGGGCCCAGGAGATCTCCTGCCTGCAGGGCCCAAGGCCAGCAGGAGGGGCTGTGGGACTACAGCTGCCAAACTCAGGAGACGCCTAGCTTATCAGTGGGAGGGGAGAGATGGCGGGAGCTGCTAGCTAAGTTCTAACCCATGGGGCAGAATGTGGAATTCTGCTGATCCAGTCACCCAGTTCTGAAGTCTTTTGACACTTGAGAGCGTCACCATCTGTCAAGTGTGGCCATGAGACTGAATCAGGGTTTCCCGAAGTTGTATTCTAGCACTTCCTGTACGAGAATCGGGATGCGTGTTAAAAGCAGCCAGATCATGGGCTGCAGTCAGTCTCCAGGGGTGGAGCCCAGATAGCTTTGTGTTCCTCTAAGACCCCAGCTGGTTCCTCCAGTCGTTGATGTTTGAGGATCATGGACTCCAGATGGTGTCTAAAGTCTCTTCCAGCTCTGACATCTGGACTGTGATTTCAGATTTGGGCCTCTCGGGATGGTGCTTTCTCGATGCCAGAAAAGATTGTCAAATGACAGATCTCTCAGGTTCTGAAGAGTAAACAGGAACATTCCCCCCAAAAGCCATAAATTATGCTAAAAAGCGTTCTTTCTGGACAATGGCTTTAGTTCTAATTTAGTTTGCATTTCTTAGCTATAATGCCTAATTAAGACATCTGTTAAATGTCTATAATATTAATTTAATAGAGGGGGTTCTAATAGAACTGTATTGGACTTGTCCATTTAATTAACCTCATGGGCCTTTAATGGCTGTCTTAAATAGACATCATTAACAAGAGTGCTAGACAAATTAAAATTAGAGTCAATAACATTCTTGGTAATCTTTCCTGAGCTGTGAAGGGCAAGCATTGCTAAGTAGACAGATACAGAGACGGGCTGCACAGAGGAGTGCTGGAGCTGGCATCCCCAGCGGGGTCCACAGTGGACAAGGCCCCAAGCAGGGTCCAACCATTCTGTGTCCTGGTCAGCTTTGCCCAAAGAGGGCGCTGCTGTCCAGTCGTAAGAAGCAGTTCTCAGGAGCACAGCCCTGCTCTGCCCCTTCATACACCTTTCACAGAAAACGTTGGCCGACCTGGCCCTGCGGACTGAGCTCCTGGATGTGGGAGGGAGATGCAGGAAGGAGGACTCACCCAGAGAGTCTCACTAAATACCATAGGTGCGCGGATCAGGAAAGGTGGCACAGGCTAGGACAGGGCAGGAGTGGCTGGAATGGGCAGGGGGGATGGGATGAGATGGAATGAAAGGGAAACATTCTATCGCTTTTGGCCCTCCCACTCCACTGAACAGCTCTCCACTGCACATCTTTCCAAAGGCAGTAGTCAGTTCTCTTATCTTATTTGGTCTCTCATCAGCATTTGCCATGACTGACCAAGCCCTGCCCCCTGAAACAGCTGTGTAGGCCCACGCTCCCTGACTTTCCTCCTGCCTCCCTGGCCACACCTTCTCAGTGTTCTTTCATGGACCCTCCTCCTTTTCCCAACTTCTAAATGTTGGTTGAGCCCTGAACGCCATCTTTAGGCTCTTCTGCATTTGCTCCGTAGGTGGTCTCATCCACAACTTTAAATACACTTGGCTCTCAAAATCGTATCGGCAGCCTAGCTTCCTCCTAACCCCAGACCCGAATCTGTAACTTTATTGCCTGCCTCCCCCCAATTCCAATGTGAACTCCTGAAGGACAACGACTCTGTTTTGATCTCTGCTGTCCCCCTAGTGATCTAGAAGCACGGTCTGACCCCTAACAGGTGCTCCATGAGGGAATGAAAACAAGTGCCCAGTGACAGCTCCACCTGCAGATCTAATGGCCTCCCAGCCTGACACGGCTGCACACAGAACTACTGACTTTCCTCTGCTCCCACCTCAGCGAACGGCCTCACGTCTCTCCCGTTACTTAAGCCAGAAACCCAGACATCATCCTCTCTTGCGTTCGTGCCCCCCAACGAATCTTTCATTAAGTGCATTAAGTGCTGGTGGCCTCCTTCCAGCCCTCCTTGCCGTCTCCCTGTCCTACCCGCTGTCATCTCAACCAACAGCCACAGCCCCTCCCTGGACCCCAGCCTCCACACAGGGCCCCACGACAGCCAACATGACCTTTGTGAAGCATGACTCAGATCATATTGCCCTTTTGCTCAAAACCCACAGTGACTTCCCAGTGCACTTAGAATGAAAGCCAGCTCCTGCCCAGGGTCATCAGGGGCCTCCCACACCCGACCCCAGCCAGCACCTCCAGCCCTGGCCCAGCCCACCTCCCCCAGTGTCCCACCCCCATGCCTTCTCCACATGCCTCTGTTCAACTCACTGTTGGCACCTGTCACTCCCTCTGCCTGGGACTGTCTTACCCTGGACCTTTAACCACAAGGCAGCCCCTCCTCTGTATTCAGCTCTCCACAACTGGCCTCCCTCTCAGAGGGGCCTCCTCTCAGCAGCCTCCCACACCGGTCCCTCTCTTGTATGACCCCCATCTTACACCTTCTGTAGCAGTTCTTCACATCTAACGTAATCTTATCTGTTGTTTACTGTCATTTTCTTCCACTAGAATGTAAGCTCCTTGAACACTGGGACTTTGCCTGTCTTATTGGCCATTATAGCCATCGTGACCTCAGTGCAATCTAGAACACTGCCTTGCACATAATAAGTGTTCAGTTAAATAGTTGTTGTCTGACCAAGAACAAAAAACAAAAAAACAAGGAGCCAAGGGTGTGACCTAATGACCAATATGTGTTGGGACCCAGCAGCCAAGATGCTGGCCACGACCCCCTCTGGCCCAGACAGCACCTCCCCCATCACCACTTGTCCAGAGCAGAGCAGGCCTGTGTCCTGGGACCCACAGGCTCCCCACCTTCCACGCTGTCAGGAACCCCAGACAGCAGCAGTTCCCTGGGTCATCAGGCCCCGCCCTTCCCGGCTACTCAGCCAGCTGCACTTACACTTCAGCTGTGTGTTGTGGGACATGCAGTGTGTGTGGCCAGCGCTCCTCTGCCCTTTCCAGCTGCGCCCACTGGACCCCAGGGTGTGGGCGGGGGCCCCGGGTGGCTGGTGCGAGTGACCCGGCCTGAGAGGGGCTGAGCCCAAGGAGCCCGGCATTCAGTCAAGGAAACTCGAGCTCAAGGTCCAGCTTACAATTGACCTTCAGTTTCAACCACAAAGAACATGAAAAAAGCGTGTTGATGGTAGTTTCATTTAATCTACACAAATTAAACTGTACCCTCTGCCAGAAGAAAGGGCAGGAGAGAAATAACATTGCAGATGGAGCTGCCTATGGCCCTGCCCTTCCGTTAGGTGGAAACTTGCCTTGCAGTGGTGTGAGATGGAAAGCATCCTTAGTTGCCCTCTGTCTCCCCAGAAAGTGTGCGACTGTAATGCTGTTCACAGTAACACAGACCCTAAGCCGCTGCTGTGCTGGAGGGGCTCCCCCACCCAGGAGAGCTGACGTGTGCCTCTCTTCCGGCTTCACTGCAGCACTCGTGTCGGCAACTCGAGACCAACCATGGCGGGAATCTCTAGACCACGCCACCAATCAGGCTGGTTCACCATTTACCAGCACGCCACCCGCAACACCGGTCAGCGCCTCTGTGTGCAGGAGAGGCCCTGAAAAGTTCCAGCCCTGTGAGCAGGACCGCCTGAGAAAGGAGGATCTGTCCCTGCAGGGTCCCCCTGCAGGAGATTTGACGACACGATTTGAGCCTGAGGGATTGTTTGGCACCCAGCCCACAGAAGATGGGACACTGTGGGCCGGGGGCTGGAAACATGAGCGCATTTGCTGGCTGATCGTTTACAGGACTGGAAATGAAAGGTCTGTGCTCTGTCTGTGTGTGACTCTATTACGTGGGTGCTTCATACATTTCTGAAAGTTAAGCATCTCCCTGAAATCTTGTTTCTTGATGGCGGTGCTGGGTTACCCTAATGGCTCTTGCTCAAGGATCATGGATTGAAAGCAAGGAAACCCAAAGTCCTAAGAAATGTGGTGTGTCACCACATTTACAGTTTTAACACCTCCCTCTCAAAATACTGGCTCTCTCTCTCTCTCTCTCTCCCTCTCTCTCTCTCTCTCTCTCTCTCTCTCTCTCTCTCTCTCTCTCCCTCTCTCCCTCTCTCTGCCCTGGACCTCCAGGGACCAATAGGTCAGCAATGCTGTCACTAGGGTGATGGCCACAGATGTCCTCATCCCTGCCCATGAGACGCTCTAGTAGGTGTGACAGACAGTGAGTGGTGGGAACAGGGCCCGTGGGGGCTGCAGAGTGGGGTGGGGAGGGAAACGGGGCCCATGTCAGGGGCACCTGGAAGGTCTGGAGGAGGAACAGGCTTCCCCTGGGACCTGATCTTAAGATGAGGCCAGAGGACTGAGCTGGAGCCAGGCAGGCAAAGAGACCTCCTGCAGAGGAGCTGGAGGTGGGAGGAGGGGCCTGGAGGGGAAAGTGCTGACTGCAGCTAGAGGCTTTGGACACTGGGCAGGGCGGTGGAGGGCGGGAAGCCAGGGTTGGGGGAGGAGGAGACACAAGGAGTGAGCTAGAGCAGGCCACGGCCAGGCCTGGGAGACCAGCGAGGAGGCTGTGCCTGTGAGGGAGTGTCCATGGCCTGGATCAGAGCACAGGCCTCAGGGATACCCAAGAAATAGGTTTGAAGGGTGCACACAACTCCCCACGGACAAGGCCTTAGGTTCTCAAGCCTCCTCCCACGAGCCCTCACCTGAGCCTCCACTCATAGCTAAGTGGCTGTAAGGCGGAGCCCGGCTGAATAAGCAGAGGGTGGCCTCAGCCAGGCAGGCAGTGAGCAGAGAGGCTGGAGCACAGCCGGCAGGGCCAAGGAGGAGGGCAGAGGCGGCAGCTGAGCTCTCTCAGGGAAGAGAGGAACGAATGAGCCGGTGGGCAGGCGGGAGAGGATGGAGGAGCCCTTGGACAGCAGGGAATGAGGAGGAAGATGGGAAAGCTGGGCCAAGAAGAGGGAGTGGTGTGGGCACACCTCCGAGATGTCCTTACCTGGCTTGGCTCTGTCGCTTAGGGAAGCCACCACTTTGCAGTACCTCAGTGTCACCATCTATAAAGTAAGCATCACAGGTAAAGCACAATCAGTAAGAGTTACTATGCGTGTCACCTCAGAGAGTTCCCACATTGTATGGTCTCATCTTTCAAACGTGCAGGAGCCTGTCAGTCGTCAAAGCTGTCCCCTCCGTGGCCACACTCTTGGTGGAGGCTTCGCACCGGTCATCCGTTTGCTGGCAGAGGACACTGAGATTAATCCACCCAGGGTCACACAATGGTGGCTGGAACACGTGGTTAGGCCTCTCTCCCCACATCAGCTATTCTTCTGGAATTTGATAAAGACTCCCTTTCCCCCTGAATTTAAAGCCCCGTCATTGCCTGCCAGGGTGAGAACAGGACTGATTTTTGCGAAGCAGGAACCCCTGCCAGCTCCTGGCTCCTGGCGGCGTTTGCTGCAGAATTTAGACTGCAATAACTATTGGACACCCTATTATCCGGCTGCCTAATTAATGTAAATGATAGTTAATGTCCGCTCACGGAGCCTGATGTTACTCAGAGGAGGCCCTGCCAGCCGCCTGGGCCCCATTCCAGGGGCGTTTGTGGTGGCAGCCCCATTCTGGCTTTGTTGAGTAACAGGTAAATCGTGGCCTTATAATGAGGACGGAGGACTAACGGGCCCCAAGCAGTGGGGAAGCGCAGTTCCGGAATGAGATGAGAGAGGCACTCCCTCCAAGGTCCTTTCCTCTCAGCCCCAGAGGCTCAACGGTTTTCTGAAACCCAAGTGGCAACATTCCCTAGGCCTTCCTGCAGGGAGACCAAGGAGTGTTTCTCCCAGCCCCTGCACGGAGAATAAAACCCTAAAATCCCTGCCTCCCTCCAGCCTCACCTCAGCCCCAGCTACACGCTAGGGGACCAACCTGTCCAGGTTTGCCCGGGACCACTGTGCAGTCCCAAGCAAACCTGCCAGAATGGTCTTTCCTGTTCACTGTCTGGCTTCTTTTAGCTCCGGGGGGAAGGGGGGCACACTAGATGCCACCCTCTCAGGAAGGCCTTCCCAGACCACGCCGTCTTAGTGATCCGCCTCCCCCCAGTGCTGGGGCACAAAGCTGTCTTTCCATGCCCGCAGGTCCGTCCCCACTCTGTAGAGAGGGCTGGGCCTTGCAGCGGCTGCACACACTTCCCTGCCCCAGTCATGGGTGGAGTACAGGACGGTGTGGGGCTGGCCTTTCTTAGGGAGAACCTGTGTCCAGCTCAGAGCTGCTCATCCTGGCTGCATGTTTCAACCATCTAGGGAGCTTCCCGAAGAATTCCAAAGGCAAGACCTCACCTCCCCAAAATTAAGCCAGAATTCCTTGGGACGGGGCCCTGACATTGCATGTTTTTAATCAGTGGTAGAAAAGTCTGGGTTCAGATCCCAACTCAGACACTTGCAAGCTGCATGGCCTCGGGCAAGTCACTTGGCCTCTGGGAGTCAAGGCTTCCTCTTTGAACAATAGGAATGTCTACCCCGTGTTGTAAGGAGTGAAAAGGGACAGGCACAGTAAGTCTCATTAATATTTGTTCTGTCCTGGCTCTTTCTGTTGCTGAATGGATAGTTCATGAGCATCAGGAACCAGTCTGAGAGCTGGGGCTTTGGAAATAGCTGTGTCTCACCACCCCAGACATGTAGCCCCGGTCTCCAGGGTGACCACGGCTACACACAGGCCCGGTAGGCTGGGCCAGGTGCCCCCTGGCCCAGATACCAGGGGCCTGGATTTGTCACGACCCTTCCACACTGTGTTATAAACACGCACCTGCCTCCTTGACTGTGAGCTCTGCGAAACCCATGCTGAGTCCCAGGGCTCAGCACAAAGCAGGCTCCGCGCAGGTGCCGGGGGAGTGAATGAGGGCGGGAGCCAGCGAATGTGCCCACAGCTGGCATGGCCACGTGCTCCTGGGTCACTTCAGGGCCCTCTCTGTGACAGGACTGTGCTTCCGAGAGGCTTCTCTTGACCACCCCACCGAGTGACCCACCTGCAGGCCAGCACATGTCCCAGCATGACTTGCAGAGGGCACTTTGGACTCTGTTTTCAAAAAGTCTATTCCAGAAACTTTATTGAGTCTTGTAGTCAAAATAGCAGGTGGTGACCATTGTTCTGTTGTTTTTTATTTTTCTTTTTTGAAAAAACAGAATAAACTGTGGCATAAAATATCTAAGTAAATTGCACATTTTATAATAATAAAGTCAGGACACTTTATTTCCTCACATTTTGTTCAGTTATATGTGAAAATGGAGGTCTACAGACACAAGGAGTGCTGAGTGGGGTCTATGTTAGGGAGCTCTGCACCAACACCTGGTATGAGGGACAGTGAAGGCATATAACAAGGAAATGGTGTTCAGAGGAGTGAGGGAGCAAGCCCAATGTGTCACGAATTATCCGGGGTGGAGCTGGACTCCAGCCCAAGTTTCTTACTCCATTACCCGGGCCCTAATTCATCCACACCTCTGCGGAAGCCCAGGGTCTCCTCCTCTGGCTCAGGAGCACTGAGGTGGGTGAGTCTTCTCCACTGTGGCCCTATGCAGACAGGTGTCTGAGTTGCAATTCCAGGAATCACTGACTTTGGCCTGTGGCCACTGAGTGCATCAGTTGGGGCTATTTTGGTTGCAAGTAACAGGAAACCCAACCCAAACTGGTGAAACAAAAAGGGAATTTATTGTACCCCATAACTGAAAGGTCAGAGTAGCACTACCTTCAGGAATGGTTTGATCCAGATGAAACAACGTCTGCAGGCCCCTCTCTTGCCATATCTTTGCTCTGTGTTGCCTCCTTGCTCAGACAGCTTCTCCCTTCACAGCAGCAAGCCTCACATTCCCTCAGTCTAGCTGAGGTCTAGCTAGAAAGAAAAGGAATGTTTCTTTCTGGTTGCCCTTCCTCCAGTCCCAGGATTTGACCATTTGGACCAGGTCTCCATCCCTGTTCTGTTCTGTGGCTGGGGCATCCATGGTGCTAAATGGCCAGGCCTGGGTCACATGCTTCTGCCCGGGAAACACCTGGATGGATTATGGGAAAGGGGCTGTTCCTGCAAATGCATCAAGGAGTTATTTTAAAAGAAGGGAGGATGGGCTTCCCTGGTGGCGCAGTGGTTGAGAGTCCGCCTGCCGATGCAGGGGACATGGGTTCGTGCCCCGGTCCGGGAGGATCCCACATGCCGCGGAGCGGCTGGGCCCGTGAGCCATGACCGCTGAGCCTGCGCGTCTGGAGCCTGTGCTCCGCAACGGGAGAGGCCACAGCAGTGAGAGGCCCGCGTACCGCACAAAAAAAAAAAGAAAAAAAAAAAAAAGAAGGGAGGATGGATGCTGGTGGCAACCGTGATAGTAATAGATGTCCACTCCACTGAGCTCTTGAGGAAGGGATCAGGTGCAGCATAGCAAGGGGCCCTGGGATGGATCGGTAGCGGTAATTCAGCTGAGCTGGAATTCCATCTCCCAGCATTCCCTTTCATGCACAGTTCTCAGTGTGAGGGGCCACAAGAGACCTTCTGCCTGAGAGTTGGGAGGCGGAAGCACAGTGGCAGCCATCTCCTCGGAGCTCTGAGGTCGGTGCCGGGCACAAGGCGCCACTGCCGCTCACATGGGCAGGATCTGCTGGCTCTCAGGGCTGGCTGGGGCTGCAGCCAGGCCCACGGGCCTCCAGCTCCTGCCGGGTGCTCCTTCAGCTTCTCTGGTCCTGGGCCATGAAGAAGGATTCCAGCTCCTCCTGCAGGACTCCCTCATGGGTGAAATTGGAGGCAGGGAGACGGTGAGAGGCGGACGCAGTGCCAGCCTCCCAGGTCCGTTCCATCCTTGCGCCCCTCCCCGTTACATGCATCAGCCCTTCCCAGTCACCTGCCCTGCAGGCTCCAGGTTCCAGGATCAGACACAGAAGTAATGGCTTCATGTAGTCTGTCTAACCAACTCCCACAATAGGATGAGGTCAAGTCCCTAAAAATAAATCCTTTGTGATATGTAATCTCACAGAGGTTCTGCTCCTCTGATGGACCCCTGACACAACAGTTCCTGAGCTACCGGCTCTGAAATCGTCCTGATGAGCTCAGGAATGATACATAGGACCGATGCCAGGAGCAGCCTTGTGCTCCCTGCCTATGAGGACTCCCGAGTCACCCCAGGCACCATTAGTGGGTCCACTTCAGTCAGGCACCCAAGTCCATTTTGGAAGAAGCTTTGGCCCAGGTAGAAAACCTGGACTAGAGTCACTCCATCAGGACACAGGATCATCTGGGCGAAGAACATCTTCCCCACAGCCGCTGCCACCTCCCTCCCCTGGCTTATCCCAATGAAAATGCCCTCACTAGGTGTATCTCACTATCTAAAATGTGGTCACAGGATGTAGAGGTCTTTGCAGTTGACTAGCCAGACTCCATGCCCCATCCAAGCAGTTGCTCTAAGCCAATCACAGTCATCCTGCTCTCCTTGCCAGGGATTGGTTTATAAGTGGCCCTATTCTGGCCAATGACAGCCATTGTGGCAATTGTTAGCACCGTTTGCTAGTACTTCCATTTCTCCGCACTTCTGGGGAACATTTATTTCCTGGTCTCCTTGTGGTCAACGGGGCCATAAAACTAACCTTGGCCAATGAGTCATGAGAGGGAGGCCTGTGTGTCACTTCTGGGGCAGAGCCATTAACTGCTGGTGGGAGTCCTTTGGCACAGCCGCCGCCAGCAAGCAAGACGGTGGCCGCTCCCTCAGCCGGGTGTCTGAGTGATGCCAGCGAGGCGGCCCTCTACAGACCTACTCTGGCACATAGCATACGTGGAAATAAACCTTTGTCGTTTTAAGTCGCTGAGACTGTGAGATTTTTTGTTACTGCTGTGTAACCCAATTTTTCCTGGCTGTTACAACATTCTACTGGGGGTTCCAGGGCAGCTTCTTCTCTTCTGAGAATGAGGCACATACAGAAAAAGAGCCAATTAACCCCCTTTTGCTCCTCTAGATGGTGCTATGTAGGGATGAGAAGCCTGGAACTCAGCCTCCATCCTGACCCCAGAAGCCAGTCCAAGGGAACCACCACCCTGAAGGCCGCAGGGCAGAGGAACTGAGAGAAACGGGATCCTTAAGGACGTGGCCAAACCACTGAGTCGACCAAGCCCGCAAATTCTGTTGCTGCTCGACTTCCTGTTATGAGAGGAAATAAAATTCCTTCTTGTTAAGCCAATTTGAGTTGGAGTTTCTGCTACTTGCAGCTGAAAACACCCCAGCAGATAATTGGTGTAGACACACTTCTTCCTCAGGTAAGCTTTGGAGGGAGTAGTTTTAAACCAACTTCACCCGTGAATAACCTACACCCAGAAAGGAGCAAAGTTTCAAAGCCACGTATCCCCTCCTCCTGATCAGATGGTTAAGCAGGATGAAACTATGTATTAGGCAGCCGGAAGTACAGAAATCAAACTCAAAATTCGCTTATGTAAAAAAAGCAGGGAGGGCTTCCCTGGTGGCGCAGTGAGAGTCCGCCTACCGATGCAGGGGGCACGGGTGCGTGCCCCGGTCCGGGAAGATCCCACATGCCACGGAGTGGCTGGGCCCGTGAGCCATGGCCGCTGAGCCTGCACGTCCAGAGCCTGTGCTCTGCAATGGGAGAGGCCACAGCTGTGAGAGGCCCGCGTACCACAAAAAAAAAAAAAAAAAAAAGGCAGGGAGAGCAGAAAAAATTGGTTCATGTAACTGAAAAGCATGGGGCACTTGTAACTTCAGACGTGGCTGAATTCAGGGCTCAAAGATGCTTTCAGGAATCTGCCTTTCTCCATCTCTTAACCATGTTTTTTTCCAGGTCAGCTTTACTCTCACTCAGGTCAATTGATCCTGGGGAGTGTTGGTTCTCATCTGATCAACCTAAACCTCTCAGTGTCGGGACACCTTTCCCAGGAGCACAGTGAAGGGCCTGAGTTGGATCCTGGCCTAGCTCAGATCGTGCACACATCCCTGAACCAGCTGCAGCTGGAGAACATGGTGCTCTAGTCCAGCAGACTCATATCCCACACTTACCTCCAGGGCTAAGACTGGGGTCAGTCCTCTGTGAATGAAAGGAATGAAGGGAGAGAAAGGCTCAGTTCCTCCTCCCAAAAAACAAGTATTTCTGCCAGAGAAAGGATGCCACGCAGGAGAAAACAGTGGATAAAGACATCTGTGTAGGCCTGGTGTACTTGGTTTTAGTGAGGAGGCTGGGCTGGGCTAGGGGCAGGGGATACAACTGTTATGTCAAGTCTTTGCCAGTCCAACAGCAAGGAGGGGAGGGATAAGACTGGGGGGAGGAACTGTCTGAGTTGGTGTTCACCAGGAAAAAGCCAGAGACAAGGCTTTTAATGCAAGTAGTTTATTTGGGAGGTAAAGACAAACACTGGCAGGGGAGAGAGGAAGTGAGGCAGGAAAGGGAAGTCAGCCAACGAAGGGTGTGTTTTCAGGCAAGCTGGAGCTGTGGGCAACTGCAGGAGACTCCACCTCGGAGTTATCCCACCTAAAGGGTGAGGGAGCTGGGTTATTTATCCACCAAGGCCAAGTGGTGAGGGCTGTCACAGCAGGTTGATTCCTGGCATGTCTGTACCACCATACAGGTGAACACAGGTGTGTTCTGGAGCTTTGGAGAGAGCTCACCGGTAAATAGATCCAGAGACTGGCTGTTGGCCTTCAACTTACAGGATATGGGCAAGACACCAAATGTCTGCTACAGAACTAACATTAATTAGGCCAGTATTGTCTGCTCTACAAGTAACCACTTCAAATCCTAGCAACAGCCCAGCGAGGCAACTTTCAGCATCCTGAAAAGCCTCAGGAAGTGGCCCTCAGCTGGGGAGATGGAAAGGCACAGATTCGAATCCTGGATGGCTGGCTCTGAAGCTACTGCTGTCCCCACACACCCCACAAATTCAGCAGGGCTATTCTAGGCCACTGCCAGGCTCTGCCAACTTCTCAGAGAAGGAAAACCAAGCGGCTACTTCAGAGAGCCTCAAGGGCCTGTCTTTACCAGTAGTCACTTTCTGGGCCCTGTTCTGGGCTCCCTGGGTGCCCACTGTGATCACAGTCAAGGCCTCCCCTTCTGTGACAGCTGCTCTTCCCAGAGTCCCTTTTCAGGAATGTTTTTCTGCACATGCTAATGAATGACCCTTAAATTTCCCAGGAAAGGCTACCTCTTTTTGAAGTGGCTGAAGATCTCTGCTCTTGATTGCAATCTTCCCAGAGCTGATTTTGGCCACTTGGCTCTTACTTCTGAAGTGATGATTGGAGGCGGGGGTGGGGGGTGGGGTGGGGGGGAGCGGGCAGTGAGGAGAAAACAAGTGTTTGGTGCTCAGCTCTCCTACAGAAACGGCAGTCTCAGGAGGCAATTTTTTCAGGCAATCAGAATTGTAAGGTAGAGAACAAAGCTATTTTCTTTTCAGTTTTGTGCACAATTTCTCCCTGGTTTATACGCCAATATAAGGCACACTACCTGTATAAATTATGACTTGTAAAGATTTGCCACTTTTTTTGGTGATTTTAACCATAGGAACAAAAGTATTTCTAGAAGTCTCATCCCTAATTTTTAAAATTAAAGTCTATGGGGAAATGTGACTTGAGTTGGAGAAATTTATATTACATGTAATTTTTATTTTATTTTATTTTATTTTTTTAATTCTACTTTGGTGTTTTTGTTTTTCTTTGAACACTTTAAATGTTTCATTCCACTGTCTTCTTTTTTTTTTTTTTTTTTTGAAGATGTTGGGGGTAGGAGTTTATTAATTAATTTATTTATTTTTGCTGTGTTGGGTCTTCGTTTCTGTGCGAGGGCTTTTTCTAGTTGTGGCAAGTGGGGGCCACTCTTCATCGCGGTGCACAGGCCTCTCACTATCGTGGCCTCTCTTGCTGCGGAGCACAGGCTCCAGACACGCAGGCTAAGTAGTTGTGGTTCACGGGCCTAGTTGCTCTGCAGCACGTGGGATCCTCCCAGACCAGGGCACGAACCCGTTTCCCCTGCATTAGCAGGCAGATTCTCAACCACTGCGCCACCAAGGAAGCCCCTACATGTAATTTTTAGAAGTCACATATACATGCTCATAGATGTCAGAACACTTATGAAGCACCTGCCAGGCAGTGTTCTGAGCACTTTGCCTATATTAACTAATTTTAGCTTCATAACAACCCAATGACATCAATGCTATCATTATTCCCATTTTGCAGATAAGAAAACTGAGGTTCAGAGAGGTTAAGTCACTAGCCCAAAGCAGAGCTGGGATTTGAATCCTAGCAGCCTGCCCCAGAGTATGTGCCCTTTAATGCTATTGTCCATTCACAGACAGATGCATGGGCCCAGGGAGACACTTGGGCCTCTGCAGACACACTCACACCCACCACACACTCGTACACATGTCTCCAGCCCTCCCGCACACACGAGCACACACACGCTCCTTTCCACAGGCTCTCTCCCACTCCCTGGTGAGTCCTGGCACAGATGAGGGAGAGAAGTCTCTGCACTCACAGCCTCATCTGGGAGGCTGGGACCCTCCTCTCCTGGTTTAAAGCCCAGTCCACACTCACGTCGTCTTCCTCACCCCCTACACGTGAGAGGGCAGCCCCCACCTCTCCAGCACCACCGTCCACTCTGATCACCTCGTAAGGCAGGTGGGACCTGTCCTCCTGTTCAGCTGGGGAAACTGAGGTCCAGAAAGAAAAAGCAAGCGGCCCAGAGGCATCCTGGGAGCTGCAGGCCCCGCCCATCTCCGGCCGATTCCCCTGGGCACAGAGTGTACCTTTGCAGTCCGAGCAGATAAATTAAGGCCCTGGTTAAGGTGGTAGCATTTTGGAGGGTCTGTCACAGCACAGGGCTGTCATACTAACGCCGGGTCAGGGGCTGAGAGTTGCTATTGTCTAATAATACACGCGTCCCGCCCACGTGCCACCCTCCACAGCCCGCAGGCGGCCCCACAGGATGTTCCCATTTCACGTGGACCCCGAGCGGCGCCAGCGGCCGGCACAGCAGCCAAAGCTGTAAATCTCCGCTTCTTCTCCCAACTGCTGGGCTCTCCCTCACACTTTTTGCGGCTGGAGTTCTTATGGGAAGACAAAAAATAAAAAAATAATAAAAAACACAAAAAAATAAATTACTCGGGAATTTGTTTTTAATTAAGCAATAAGGCTCGATGGGGCCTGGCTGCCGCCTCATAAAGCTGCTCCTGGGGTGTGGGGAGGCATTTGGTCCAGATGAGTGCCTCAAATCAGCCCGGAATGTGATTAGATGATTACTCCCCGGAGTTAATACAAGATGATCTTCCCCAGAGTTGCCTTATTGCTATTATAAAAAGTCTGCAGGCAGGAGAGGGGAGGATGGCTTTGCTGCTTGGAGAAGATGAAAACGGCGATTCTAGCTGTCAGGGCGACATCAGGGCTAGAGCTGCCTGCCCCTGCTTCCCCTCCTTCACCACACCTGCTCAAATGGTGAAACCCACCAAGCTGGATGGATGCTAACATCTTTCAAAATAAATGGGTCCCTGTACACAGGGAATAGGATGTGTCAACAGGGCAGTGGGCTGGGGGGATGGAGGGTAGGTACAAGGAAATCTCACTTTGAGATACTTTCTCCTCTCCTGCCAGGAGCAACAAGCCGTTCTCACTCCCAAGGCAGCTCAGTGCACCTCACCAATGCTACAGAGACTAAAAGTGTTAATGTCTGTGAATTTTCAAACATCTCTCATCTCTCCCTCTCTCTCACTCTCACTCTCACTCTGTCTCTCTCTCAGTAAATGCTTTTAAAAAGATGTTTCATTTTGACAAAATAAATAATTCATCAAAAAGATATATAATAGAGCAGTTAACAGTTGGAGAAAATTACTAGATTAATGGCAGGACAGTTGCTTCAGAAGAGAATGATTTGAACTTCAATGGGTTAAGAAAATTGATAAAATAATGAAATGTTTTTGCAAAACTGACTCTTATGACCAAGAAGAAAGAGTCAGAAGAGGAGGATGTCATATCAAGTGATTACATTTTGTCTGAATATATATGCCTCCTCCAAACCAACGTGACTCAACCTTTGTTCATTCTAAGAATATTTGGGTAGTTGCAAGCATAACCTACATTTTGTAGTTGCAAGCATAACCTCCAAACCAACATGACTCAACCTTTGTTCATTCTAAGAACGTTTGGGTAGTTGCAAGCATAACCTACATTTTGTTAAATGGAAGATAAACATTTTCATAATTTTATTTCATTTTTGAAGAGCAAGGTACTTTCTTCTTTTTAAATTTTCTCTCTTATTGTGTCCCCATCTTGAGATGACTTACTTTAAGGGGCTTTTCTCTGATAGTGGTTGTCCTCAGATAATGAGGACCCCCTGCATGTGTAATAAACAGAGGTACTGGATGTATTCTAAGGTTAAATTTCATGCTCCATCAGATGGAGCAGATATTGTCCAATGTCCCCTGGGGAGGAAAATCATTCACATTTGAAAGCCATTGGTTTTAAACATGAATCTTAAAAGGAACATCTCCAGGCTGGTCAAGAGACCCAGGTACCTGACCTGCTCATACAATCCTCAAGGGGGGGTTTGCTCAATGAGAAGTCCTATAAAATTCAAAAGGGGTTGTGTTGTGGGCAGTAGATTTAAAAAAAAAAAAAAAAAAAAAAACACAGGGCTTCCCTGGTGGTGCAGTGGTTGAGAGTCCGCCTGCCGATGCAGGGGACACGGGTTCGTGCCCTGGTCCAAGAGGATCTCACATGCTGCGGAGCGGCTGGGCCCGTGAGCCATGGCCGCTGAGCCTGCGCGTCCAGAGCCTGTGCTCTGCAACAGGCGAGGCCACAACAGTGAGAGGCCCGCGTACTGCAAAAAAAAAAAACAAAAAAACAACAAAAAAAACAACCTTCCAACTCCCCTTCTAGACTGACAACTTAAGAAAAGGTGCCCCCTCTGCACTGGTGCAGCCTACAGGACACAGCATGGCAAGTGGAGTGAAGGTTGGATTTCAGCCCCCTCTCATCTCTGCTGAGCATCTTTGTGCAGTGAACAACCTGCCCAGCTTTATGCAATGACCATGAAAAGAAAGCTCCCATCTGGGCTCAGAACTGGGGAATGTTCAAAACCAAAGGAAAATGGAAAATAAATACATTCTGGATTTTTGTTAGATACCATATTGCCCATTGGGAAAGTCTGTTTATGTTTTACCTGATGAATTCAGGAAAAATGTAAACTGAATAAGAAGGTTTGGACTCCAGATACTCAAACAGCCTTTGGACAGGTGAAACCCTATCTTAACACTGACTGTAGCCAGAGGCCTCATGTGACTCTGATGCTCATGTTGGCAGGGAGGAAGGGAACAGGAGGTTCAGAGTTGTCTTAATACCAGAGAAGGAAAAGCAGAAGGGACCCACTTTCTTAAACAGGAAATAGATATTCCAAAATCACACCCCGGTCACAATGCAGAAAGCAGTCATAAAAATAACTCATCCTTGCACACAGCCTGCTGTGAGCCTGCCCTGCTGTAGACATTTCCGGTGCATTAACTCACCCACTCTGAGCTTGGCTGATCTCTACCTTGAAGAAGCAGAAAATTCAGTCCTTAACTTCATGCTCAGTCCCCTGCCTTGAGGTGCTCGGCGTGTCTCAGATGCCTTCAAGGCTTTTAAAAAGCCTAGATGGCTGAGACAAAGCAGCTAAGAGATATCAAAGGGGCTGACTCAGGGGAGGGTAAGAGACGTGAGGGAGGGATGTCAAGATAAACCTTTGGGTACTGTGTTGTTTACTTTATTAAACTTTGAATTTCATTTGGTAAAACATTTGGATTTTGCGTTGCTCTTGTTTTTGTTTTGTTTTGTTTTGTTTTTTGTTTGTTTGGTTGGTTTTTCTTTTTGTCTGTTGTTTGTTTTACAGTAAGTATTTTCAGTTTCAGCAAGACACACACACACACACACACACACTTTAAAGGGCCCTTAGGCAATGCAAAGGCCAGTCTTGACACTGGCCATGTCAAGTTCTCTGTGTAATTTCTTCTATTCATGCCAGACTTTCAGGACAGCCCAGTGAGCGATTCCAGCCTGGCAGAGGGAATGAAGGGAGGGGTCAGGTCAGTGTCTCTCCATTAGGTAGTTAGGTTGACCTGTTGCCCCATAGTTCCTACAGGGGCCAGACCACAGACTCTAGGCAAAGCTCTGAGGTCTGCTCCCCAGTCCCCAAATAGGCAATAACCACCCTGGATGTCAAAGCAGTTGAAATGAGAGGCCTGCCACCAAAAGGCGGGCAAAAGAAGGGCACATGGGTCTTGTGCAAAGTTGGTACTGACTTAAATAGGAAATAGGAGGAGTTTTTGCCCTGGGATCTAGATTTTTTTTTTCATTGCAATCAAAAGAAATCAAAGTGCAGTGCAGCTCTAGGTGGGGAGACATTCCTACATTTCTTCAGACCAAACAGCAGTCATCTATTTTCTGAATCCCTATGGAATATGTGGCTGGAGAAAATTTGAGCAATGGTGACATGATTGTTCTGTCTTCCATCTCTAACTGTGCCGCCCAGCCAGGAAAAATCAAAACAAGGAGGGCAGCCAGGTGGTTGATCCAGCCTCTAGTGAGACGCAGGGGATGGTGGGAGTGTGGAAGACAGTCATAATTTCTGCAACTCTTCCCAAAGTCACGGCCTGCTGATAAACTCAGTCTAGTCTTCTCTATTGGAAAGTAGTACTCAGTTGTGCCACTAGGATTTTTTCCTCTCACTCTTTCTTCTCCCTTACAGCTCTGGGGTTTGGAGGTGAGGGGTTAGGGCCGAGATAAGAACTAGGTTCATTTCTGAAATCTTGTTTCTCTTAACTCTGGTTGCTCCCTTAGAAACATTTTTGGCGGGATATTTTGCTCTGGCCTTTGTAAGACCGTTTCTATGCCTAGCTTGTTTTTTGTTTGTTTTGTCTAGTTGTGTTTTATTTCATTTGGTATGGGAGGTTTTTGCATTTCATTGTTGTTGCTGTATATCTTTGATTTTGCTGATTTAGCTTTACTTATTCTGTGTTCTGCTTGTTAAGATTCAGGGGAGGGAAATTCTGACTTCTTACCTGGGAAATTCCCTCCTGTGACTTTGGAAAAGGGAAGGAAGCTCCGACCCCTGGCCTCCTAGCCAGGAAATAGCTGAAGAATCCCTAGGTGAATGGAAGAAGGACCTTTACCTAAAGCATACTGGGAAAGAGTTCTTGACAATGAAAATTTGTGCTTGCTTTTTTTTCTCCTCTCCTAGCAATAGGTAACCTGGAAGTTTTCCCACATGATTTTCTTTAATGCCTGGATGGCCACCAGACTCCCCTCCAGCCATTTCTTTTGAAAATCCAACACGTTAAACTTTTGAAACGCACACACACACACACACACACACAAATTCCAATTAATTGACAACCATGTAAAGAACAAATGTAGAAAATGCTGTACGTGCAATGAGATTTTATTTTATTTATTTATTTATTTATTTTTGCGGTATGCGGGCCTCTCACTGTTGTGGCCTCCCCCGTTGCGGAGCACAGGCTCCGGACGCGCAGGCTCCGGACGCGCAGGCTCAGCGGCCATGGCTCACGGGCCCAGCCGCTCCGCGGCATATGGGATCCTCCCAGACCGGGGCACGAACCCGTATCCCCTGCATCGGCAGGCGGACTCTCAACCACTTGCGCCACCAGGGAGGCCCCGTGCAATGAGATTTTAAATTATAAATTACATAATTATGCATTTTACTAATATTTGTTTTTATTTTTTAGTTTACAATCAATGTCACTCTTTTTGTGTACAATTCTACATGTTTTGGCAAATGTACATAGTGTATAATCAGAACACAAAAGCGCTTCCCTCATCCCAAAAGTTCCCCTCATACTGCTCCTTTGTAGTCACCCCACCCCTAAACAGAAGCAATACTGATCTCTCCTTCGTCCTTACAGTTTTACCTTTCCAGAATGTCATATAAATGGAAGCATACAGTATGTAGCCTTTTAGTCTGGGATTTATTTTTTAGCATGGTGCATTTGAGAGATTTATCTTTGTTGCTGGGTCTACAATAGTTTATTCTGTATTATGACTAAGTTCTTTTTCATTTAATTGTATGGATATACATACTTTGTTCATCCATCCACCACATAAAGGACATTTAGACCATTTCCAATTTTTGGTTTCTATGAATAAATCTGTTACAAGCTGTTAACATATTTTGTGTGAACAAGTCTTTATTTCCCTTGGGACTTCTCTGGTGGTCCAGTGGTAAAGAATCTGCCTTCCAGTGTGGGGGGCGTGGGTTTGATCCCTGGTCGGGGAACTAAGATCCCACATGCCTAGGAGCAACTAAGCCCACGTGCCGCTAACTAGAGATCCCACACGCTCTGGAGCCCGAGCACCACAACTAGAGAGAAAACCCGCATGCCACAACTAAAGAGAAGCCCACGTGCCACAAAGAAAGATCCCACATGCCGCAATGAAGATCCCACGTGCCTCAACTAAGACCCGAAGCAGCCAAGAATAAAATAAATTTTTAAAAAAAGGACTTCCCTGGTGGCGCAGTGGTTGGGAGTCCGCCTGCAGATGCAGGGGATGCGGGTTCATGCCCCGGTCCGGGAAGATCCTACATGCTGTGCCGCGGAGCGGCTGGGCTGCTGAGCCATGGCCGCTGAGCCTGCGTGTCCAGAGCCTGTGCTCTGCAATGGGAGAGGCCACAGCAGTGAGAGGCCCGCGTACCGCAAAACAAACAAACAAACAAACAAACAAAACTTGAATGCCTTCCATTAAAAAAAAAGTATTTCTCTTGAGTAAATATCTATCAATTAGGTTGCTGGGCCACAGGTGAGAGTATGTTCAACTTCTTAAGACATTGTCAAACTATTTCTCAAGTTTTTGTATTATTTTGCATTCTTAGTAGCAGTGTATGAAAGTTCCAGTTGATCTACATCCTCACTAGCATCCAGAATTATTATGTATTATTATTTTTTTGCTCTGGTTTGGTTTTTAGAGCCATTCAGCTAATTATGTAGTGGTATCCCATTGTGGTTTTAATTTGCATTTCCCTAATGTCTAATGATGTTGAGTATTTTTCATATGTGTATTTGCAATCAATATATATTCTTTGGTAAAGCAGCTACTGGAATATTTTGACCATTTTTTAATTGGTCTATTTATTTCCTTTTTGTTGAGTTTTGAGAGTTCTTTATATATTTTTGATCTATATCCCTTTGTCAGGTATGTGATTTTTGCAAGTATTTACCCCTTGTCTGTGGCTTTTCTTTTTATTTTAAAATTGTCTTTCACAGAGCAAAAGATTAATTTTGATGAAGTCCAATTCATCATTTTTTCCTTTACGGAGCATGATTTTGGTATCTATCTAAGAACTCTTTGCTTAGCCCAAACTCACAAAGATTTTCTCTGTTTTCTCCTAAAAGTTTTATAGTTTGACATTTTACATTTAGGTCAACAATCCATTATGAGTTAATATATGTATAAAATGTAGGTCAAGGTTCATTTTTTGCATATAGATGTCTAGTTATTCCAGCATCATTTGTTGAAAACATTGTCCTTTCTCCTCCTCCTCTTTCAGGAGTCTAAGCAGGGAGGTTTCATGGGGCATTTATGAAGATGCTGCTGTAGTTTTTCTTAAGAAACAGGAATAGAATGCATCTTAAAAGAGATGATTTTTCTGTCTAAAGAAAACTTCCCGATAGCCAAAACGATCTTGAGAAAGAAGAACAAAGCTGAAGGCATCATACTTCCTGATTTCAAACTATATTACAAAGCTACAGTAATCAGAACACTATGGGAATTCCCTGGCTGTCCAGTGGTTGGGACTCCAAGTTTTCGCTGCCGAGGGCCAGGTTCAATACCTGGTCCAGGAACTAAGATCCTGCAAGCAGTGTGACCAAAAAATAGACAAACAAAAAAATCCACTATGGCATGTATTTGCATAAAAACAGACATGTAGATCGATGGATCAGAATTGAGAGTGCAGAAATAAACCCATGAATATATAGTCAATTAATTTATGACAAAGGAGTCAAGAATATACAGTGGGGAATGTACAGTCTCTCCAATAAATGATGTTGGGAAAAGTGGACAGCCACATACAAAAGAATCAAACTGGACTACTTTCTCAAACCATACACAAAAATTAACTCAAAATGGGTTAAAGACTTGAATGTAAGTCCTGAAACCATAAAACTCCTAGAAGAAAACATAGGTAGTAAGCTCCTTGACATAGATCTTGGTGATGACTTTTTGTATTTGACATCAAAAGCAAAGGCAACAAAAGCAACAATAAACAAGTGGGACTACACCAAACTAAAAAGCTTCTGCACAGCAAAGGAAACCATCAACAAAATGAAAAGGCCGAACAGGAAAAAATATTTGCAAATCATATATCTGCCAAGGAGTTAATATCCAAAAATATAACGGACTCATGCAACTCAATAGCAAACAAACACAATTTGATTAAAAAATGGGCAGAGGATCTGAATAGACGTTTTTCCAGAGAAGACATACAGATGGCCAATGGATAGAAAAGTTGTTCAACACCACTAATCATCAGGGAAATGCAAATCAAAGCCACAATGATTTATCACCTCACATTCATTAAAATGGCTATTATCAAAAACACAAGAAATAAGAAGTGTTGGTAATGATGTAGAGAAAGGAAATCCTTTTGCTCTGTTGGTAAGAATGTAAATTGGAGCAAACACTATGGAAAACAGTATGGAGGTTCCTCAAAAAATTAAAAATTGAATTACCGTATGGTCAAGCAATTCTACTTCTAGGTATTTATCCAAGGAAATGGAAACACTAACTCAAAAAGATATATGCACCCCATGTTCATTGCAATATTATTTATAATAGACAAGATGTGGAAGCAACCTAAGTGTCTATCAATGGATGAGTAAGTAAAGATGTGGTATGTACATATACAATTGAATATTATTCACCCACAAAAAAAGGAAAAAATCTTGCTATTTGTGATGATATGGATGGACCTAGAGGGCATTAAACTAAGTGAAATAAGTCAGAGAAAGACAAATACTGTATGATCTCACTTACATGTGGAATCAAAACAAACAAACAAATTCATAGATACAGAGTACAGCAAATTGGTGGTTGTCAGAGGCATGAGTGAAGGGAGTCAAGAGGTACAAACTCATTTATAAAGTCCTGGGGATGTAATGCACAGCATGGTGACCATAGTTAACAGTACTGTATTGTATATTTGAAGGTTGCTAGAGAGTGGATCTTAAAAGTTCTCATCACAAGAGAAACAATTTTGTAATAATGTGTGGTAATGGATGTTAACTAGATTTATTTTGGTGATCATATCACAATTCGATACAAGTATTGTATCATTGTGTTGTACACCTGACACTAATGTTATACATCAATTATATCTCAATTAAAATTAAATTAAATATTTTTTAATTTAAAAAAAAGAGGGACTTCCCTGGCAGCCCAGTGGTTAAGACTTCACCTTCCAATGCAGGGGGTGCGGGCTTGATCCCTGGTCGGGAAGCTAAGATCCCACATGCCTCAGGGCCAAAAAACCAAAACATAAAACAGAAGCAATATTGTAACAAATTCAATAAAGCCTTTAAAAATGGTCCACATCAAAAATATATATATCTAAAAATATTTTAAATAAATAAATAGAAAAAGAAAACTTCCCTAAGATGTAAAGATAGAATGTATTAAAGCCCTACCATCACCTCAGCTGGAGCGGAAGAGAGAGATGAGGGTTTGGGAGACAGGAAATAGAGGGAGGGAAGAGGTAGGATGTCTAGACAGTTTAAAGGTGTCTGGAGATTGGGTCTTGAGTAGTGGGAAAAGAGACCACTGGTAATCTGTGTCTTAGTTGGGGTCTTCCAAGAAGCAGACACCGAGACAGGAACAGACATGCAGGAGATGTACTAGAAGGAAGACCTGTGAAGGAAGAAGAAGAGGTAGCCAGAAAAGGTGAGGAGAGCCTGCAGACTACCATGCCAGTCTACCACCTGGTTAGAGAGGGAGAAGGCAGAATTGCATAGCGTCTCAAACTTCAGTGCAGTTCCAAGAAAGTGTACCCCGCCAACAGGGAATCCTTGATCCAGGGCGGCCTGTCATGGACTGAGCATGTGCCCTATAAAATGCATGCATTGAAACCTAATTCTTTATGGGCCCCCTTTAGGAGGCACATAGGTCATGAATGAGATTACACGAAGAAGCAGGAGAGCTAGCTAGCTATCTCCTTTCTCCATATGAAATACAAGGAAAAGACAGCATCAGCAACCCAGAAGAGGGTTCTCACCAGAACCCAATCATGCTGGCACCCTGATCTCAGACTTTCAGCTTCTAGAACTGTCAGGCCTAAATTTTTATTGTTTAAGCTCAGTCTATGATAATTTGTTATAGCAGCCCAAATTGACTAAGACATTGGCCAAGATCCCACATCTCACAGGAACGGACCAATATTTCAGCCCTGCATGCTCAGACAGTGGCTGGGAGCAGTCTCTAGAGGAAGTAGGGCCTTGGCATGAAAGGAGTGAAACCAGAAAAGCAGCTTCTGGGGCTATCAGTTAACCAGGCAGCTGGAGGCTGAGCAGTGCTTTAATACTCTGCATCCAATCCAGACACTGTCTACCTGGAGATAGCATCAGGCCCCACAGGTTAAAGGCTCAGTCCCACAGGACTGCCAACCACCCACCCTCCCCAGTTCAGACGCCAGTCCAGGTTGTCACCTGTGCTTCCAACTGACTGGCTGTAGATGGGAGCTTCCCAACATCTCTTCCTTGGGTTCAATTAATTTACTAGAGCAGCTCACAAAACTCAGAGAAGTGTTTTTCTTACTAGATTACGGGCTTATTATAAAAAATATATCTCAGGAGCAGACAGATGGAAGAGATGCACAGGGCAAGGTATAGGGAAAGGGCAGGGAGCTTCCATGCCCTCTCCAGGGCTACCACTCTCCCCAGATCTCTACGTGTTCAACAACCTGGAAGCGCTCCCATTTCAGTCCTTTTGAGTTTTTATGGAGGCTTCATTACACCGGCATGCTTGATTAAATCATTGGCTGCTGGAGACTGATTTAATCTCCCGTCCCTCTCCTCTCCTGATATGGGGTGGGGGGTGGGGGGGTGGCAGGGCACTGAAAGTTCCAACCCTCTATTCCCAGCAGCTGGTTCTCCTGGCAACCTGCCCGCACACTTAGGTGCGTCCCAAAGGTCACCCACCTCATTAACATAACAAGAGACACCTTTATAGCTCCCAACACTTAGGAAATGCCAAGTGTTTTAGGAGCCCTGTGCCAGAAACAGGGGACCGACCAAATATATATATATATTATAAATCACAATATCACATGCATTTTCTTTTTTTTTACAACTTTATTGGAGTATAATTGCTTCACAATGGTGTATTAGTTTCTGCTTTATAACAAAGTGAATCAGTCATACATATACATCTGTTCCCACATCCCCTCCCTCTTGTGTCTCCCTCCCACCCTCCCTATCCCACCCCTCTAGGTGGTCACAAAGCACAGAGCTGATCTCCCTGTGCTCTGCGGCTGCTTCCCACTAGCTATCTACCTTACGTTTGGTAGTGTATATATGTCCATGCCTCTCTCTCGCTTTGTCACAGCTTACCGTTCCCCCTCCCCATATCCTCAAGTCCATTCTCAAGTAGGTCTGTGTCTTTATTCCTGTTTTACACCTAGGTTCTTCATGACATTTTTTTTCTTAGATTCCATATATATGTGTTAGCATACAGTATTTGTCTTTCTCTTTCTGACTTACTTCACTCTGTATGACAGACTCTATGTCCATCCACCTCATTACAAATAGCTCAATTTCGTTTCTTTTTATGGCTGAGTAATATTCCATTGTCAACCTCCACTGTAAGGGGACTGGGCACAGTGTAGGGAAGAAAATCCCAGCAAGATTGTTGTCCCCTGTCCCTAGCTGCCCGCCCCACCCAGACTCCAGGGCTACTCCTCCGGGAGAGGCACCAGTAGAGGAGGGCACGTCTTGCAGGAACTGCACTCAGCCTTCAGAGTCCAGACGCTGGGAAGGAGAGAGCCTGTGGGGAACCAGGATGTGCATGCCCTCTAATAGCACTCAGCGCAGATTTCTTTAAAGTTACTTCTATTTTATTTTATTGAGGTATAACATACATACAATACAGAGCATAAATCTTAAGATCTATGTTCACACTTAAGTGAACTGTTTATATATGTATACACATTTGGAATCATCACTAAGATCAAGATAAATAAAATTCTATAAAACAGCCCTAAAGGGCTCCTTCCTACCCTTTGCCAATCAATACCAGCCCTTTCCTAGATCGCCACTACCCTGATTTCTACCACTGTAGTTTAGTTTTGCCTTTTTTTTTTTTTTTTTTTTTTTTTCTTTTTTTGCGGTACGCGGGCCTCTCACTGTTGTGGCCTCTCCCGTTGCGGAGCACAGGCTCTGGATGTGCAGGCCCCACGGCCATGGCTCACGGGCCCAGCCGCTCCGCAGCATGTGGGATCCTCCTGGACCGGGGCACGAACCCGCGTCCCCTGCATCGGCAGGCGGACTCCCAACCACTGCGCCACCAGGGAAGCCCCTCACACTTACTTTTTTTGCACCTTACTTTTTTCACTCAATATATCTTGGAAATCCTTCCACATCATGACATAAAGACCTGCCTTCTTCCCTTTAAGTGTGATAAACCATTTCACTGCATGCATAATTTATTTAACCATCCCCTATTGATGGTTGTCTGGGTTGTCCTCACTGTTTCCCTACTGAAAGCAAAGCTGCAATGGATAAATGTAAGCATATACCCTTTTGCACTAGCATAAATGTCTAGAAGTGGACTAGCTGAACAGAAGAGACTGGGCATCTTTCACTGTAGCAGATGTTGCTGCATTGCCCATCATGGAGGTTGGATAGAACAATTGACTTTCCCACCAGCGAGGGTGTGGATTTTATGAAGCATTGAGGGGTAATGGCCAAAAATGTGGGGCATCTCGGGCAGCTCAGCAAGTAATTAAAAATGGAATATCAGGGCTTCCCTGGTGGCGAGTGGTTGAGAGTCCACCAGCCGATGCAGGGGACACGGGTTTGTGCCCCAGACCGGGAAGATCCCACATGCCGCACAGTAGCTGGGCCCGTGAGCCATGGCCGATGAGCCTGCCCGTCCGGAGCCTGTGCTCTGCGACGGGAGAGGCCACAACAGTGAGAGGCCCGCGTACCGCAAAAAAAAAAAAGGAATATCACCCATCTTTGCCTTTTGAAACTTTTCTCAGTCACACTCCTCAGCCAGAGAGTTTCCCCTGGCCCTCTCCCACACCATGAGCTAGGCCTTTTTCTCTCTCCAGCTTGCTTGCTCCTGGCCCCTAAAATTCTTGTTCTTGACTTAAATGCAGCAGGTGAAGAGTTCTTTGCCAGCCAAGCCCCAAACGCTGACCTTTTAATGCCAAAATGGTGCTCCAAGATGTGTTATCCAACAAGATGGTTCTCACCAGAGATGACCTCTGCCCTCTGCCCTCTGCCCTCTGCTCTGGGTAAGCTGTTCTCGCTCCTCAGGGATAAACCTGTGTTTGCAGGTCTGCCTCCAGCTTGACTGTGAGCTCCTCAGGGGCAGAAACAGTGCCTCATTCATCATGGCATCCGCTGCTCGAGGTGGCAAAACGAGCGTCTAGGAACTGTTTGCTGAATGAATGAATGACGCAGATGGGACCTTGTCAAACTAGTGTTGTCAGAGGCCTCTTAGCTTTACTCTATTTGAGAAGGTAGGTGTGTCTAAGTCACTGTGAAGACTATATTGAGATGAAAGCATTTATTTCCTCCACCTGAAGCATTTCTCAAAGGGCAGCATTTCTTTTCGTCTTTCTTGTTTTCCCCCTTGGGCCTAGTCAGAGCCTCATGGAGACATCTATGATGAGAAACAGGCACAATAATGCCCACAAACACGAAAAGGATGTGCAGACTTGGAATGACAAACACGGGGCAAACTTAGACAAAGAACAGCATAAATATTGATACTGCAGAGGGAGGGATGGGAAGCCACTGCAGTTCCAGTTCCATGATTTAGCAGAGGGTAGATGTGGTCGTGGTTTCAAATCCAATACTTTAGCAACCCCAAATCCAAAAATTTTGAGAGATATTCTTTTGAAATCATAGTTTCTGAACATTCCAGGTGTCTTCCTTTAAAACAAATCTTCGTAACCGTTTGAACAGAAATCTTTCCCCAATGTCCCACATTTCCATGGCTTTGAGACAGCCTCAGGTGTGTAATTGATAAAGAAGGCAGCATGTAGAATCATGGAAACTTGACTAGTTCAAAGTCTGCCTGTTATAAGCAGGATGGCCTCTGTTTCCTTTTTTTCTTTATTTGTTTCCCCTACTTTCTGTTTTGAATATCTTCAAACAGACAGAAGAGTTGCAGGAAAAGTATGATGAACAGCTTAAGTCAGGGCTCAGCAAACTCCAGCCTGCAGCTTGTTTTGGTACAACCCGTGAACTAAGAAGGGATTTTATATTTTTAAGTGGTTGAAAAAAACTCAGAAGAAGCTGTCACAACACATGAAAATGACAGGACAGTCAGACGCGTGTCCCTCAGTGACGTTTGCCGAGTGCTTGCGCACTATCTATGCCCCGTTCACTCAACAATGGCTGAGTTGAGTAGTTGCCACAGGGATCCTGGCTCCCAAAGCCCAGAATATGTACCATGTGACCCTTCTCTGACCCCTGACCTAAGGTCATCAACTGATACTATTTTGCCCCCTCTGTTTTCTCTCACTCTTGCTGAGACAAGAGTGACAGAAAGTATTGCATTAGTCTCAATACTTCACCCTTAGATGCTTTGGCATCTGTCTCACTTTCTCTAGCCCAAAGCTGGGAATCACAAGTCTAGCCTGGGGAAAGATAAGATGATGTGAAGTGTGTAGCACACACTGCTTGGCACTTAGACAGAACTTAAGAACTGATCCAGGACTTCCCTGGTGGCGCAGTGGTTAAGAATCCACCTGCCAGTGCAGGGGACATGGTTCGAACCCTGGTCCGGGAAGATCCCACATGTTGCGGAGCAACTAAGCCTGTGTGCCACAAGTACTGAGCCTGCGCTCTAGAGCCCATGCGCCACAGCTACTGAGCCCACGTGCCACAACTACTGAAGTCCACGCGCCTAGAGCCCGTGCTCCACAACAAGAGAAGCCACCGCGATGAGAAGCCTGTGCACCGCCACAAAGAGTAGCCCCCCACTCGCAGCAACTAGAGAAAGCATGCGCACAGCAACGAAGACCCAACGCAGCCAAAAATAAATTAAAAAAAAAAAAAAAAAAGAACTGATCCAGTAAAAATTCCTAGCATTTTCCACAGAGGTCATTGCCAGGACCCCTAACCTGAAAATCCTGAGACTGGCGCTTTCCTGAAAGCCTGGTTCCCAAAGTTTAGAAGCCAGCTTTCCCTCAGAAAGGGCTCCTTACCCGAGGAGCTGAAAAAGCCTCAGGGAGACTTCATTTTTTCCACAGCTTGTGGCTTGGCTGACTCAACCTCTGCCTTTCCCTGAGTCACGAGTTTTTCCTCTTATTTGGAGGAGCTCAGCCCTCCACCCAAGGCTGGTCTCTGGTGGGAAGGGGTGGACAGCTAGACCATCAGAGCTTGCGCTGCCTCCAGGGGGTTTCCCGGAGCTCCACCCACTTCCACAGAGTATCAGCACTGAGAGGAAGGACAGATGAGGAGACTGAGGCCCCAGCGGGCCCTGGACCAGCAGTGAGAAAAGGCTAGTTGGGGGGGTCTCCTGACTCCAGGACCAACAGCTGTGTAACTTCTCTCTGGTTTTCCAGAATCATGAAAAGGCCTCCTTTTCCTGGACACCTGCTCTGTGCCAAGCACAGAGTCAGATGCCAGACAGCTGTTTCCAGGGCTTTCCAGCTCCCTTTCTACAGCCACCTCACCCCAGGCAGGACCTGCCTTCCTGGAGAAGGCCCCTCTTGCCAGGGAGGTAGGGGATCTGGCACTGAGGCAGTCACAGAACATGGCCTACAAGGCTAAGCTCAAAGTCCCTCTCCATCTCCCCCACCCCGGGCAACAAGATGTGTACACTTGGGATGGCATTTCCCAGTGTCTCAGTGTCCCAACTGACCTTCCTTGTTTTAACTCAGCCTCTGGGATCTTGGGGTCTTGTCTCCCCCACCCTCTGTCTGGTGTATACCATCAGAACTCATAAACTCAAATGCTTATTCAACTGCAGGTACATAAATGTGTAAACAGGGGGTGAGAGGGAAACCACGGAGAATGGTGGGGACTGTGGTGAGTGGGAGAACACATGCCCCATCTAAAGGGGACAGCTCTGTGCGGAGATGGGGGACCAGCTCTTTCAAATCCTCTGATTTAAGAGAAGCTGAAAATCCTGAAATTTTTTTGTAATCTCTCAAGACGAAACGTTGGCAATGCATTTTATAAACGTTTAAATACATTTGTGAGGCTATGGCTTATGTTGGGTGAGGGTAATAGCCATGAAGGTGGTGGAGGTGGGGATGCCATGGTGGGGGGATGTGGACTCTCCAGGGTCACAGCTGGTGGCCCTCTCACTTGCCTATCCACCCCTCCTCTTTCTCTTAGCCTCTCCCTGCTCTCTCCTCCCTTGCCCCAGCCCCTTGCCCTGAGGCAATGTGCCCATGTCCCGGCCCCACTCCACTCGGGCTGAGAAAGGCCGATCCCCAGTACCGGGCCCCACCTCACAGCCTCTGCCCACACCACCCAGGAGAGTGGGTCACCCCTGTTCAGCTCATGCCTCCCAGCACCAGCCCTTCAGGCCCCAGCCCTGGGCAGAGTCGGAGGTCTGGACCCAGGCACCTGGAGCTGGGTCAGCTCTTTCTCCCGCTGTTGTCTCTTGCCTTGGTCCTGGCCCAGCAGGCACTGCCCTGGACTGAGCCAGCCCCTCTTCACAGTACCCAGGTCTCCCCTATTTGGCAAGACAAACTCACCCCTGCGACAGACACTTACTAAATGATGAACTCAGTTCTCAGCACTGGAGAGAGAGAGGAATAAACAAGATGCATACTGTCCAGCCCATGGGGCTCACAGCCTACCTACGTGGGGAAGATAATCCATGAACATGTAAACAAGCGACCTAATCAGATGACTTCAGGTTGAGAGAAGTGCTTTGCAAAATAATAAAACGGAGTGAGGTAGATGAGGGTGATGGGGTGGGTCAGGAAGCCTCTGAGGAGGGGAGAGTTTGAGTTGGATCTAAATGCCAAAAATGCAGCCATGGGAAGATCAGGAGGCAAAAAGGAAGTGCAAAGGCCCAGAGGTGAGAACAACCTTGGAGTTTTGAGGAACAGGAATAAGCTAGTGTGAAATGAAGTGTTGAGAGGAGGCCAGAGGGAGGTTGAGACAGCCCTCGAGGGGTGGTGATGCTGAGGCTTGGACTTTCATTTCATTTCAGTGTTGCTGGCCGAGGGGGCGGCGGGGGTGGGGAGAAGGGGGACAAAACCTGCTGGTAATGTTGGAGCTGGGTGATGGGTACATGGAGTCCATTAAATTAGTCTCTTGCCTTCAATGTATGTTTGAAAGTTTTCACTATAAAAAGTTTAAAACATAAAACAGATAAAATACTGATTTTTCATATTATGATTATCAATCTCTCGATTTCTGAGAGAGGACTATGCCAGCCAGCAGCAGGAAATCCCGCCAGAGGCAGCAGAAGGCACAATAACGCCAAGGCCTCCCTCCCCCTTTCCTGGCTCACAGGCCCCAGTCCGGCGAGTTCAAAGTCTGCTGCCTGGCGAGAACAGCCAGCGTGCAGAGCGCGGCGTCGGAAAGGGAAACCGGGGCGCTTGAGACGGGGTACCCAACGCCGGGAGAGAGCTACAAGCGAGCCCCGCCCACCCCTGGCTCGCAGCAGGGGCGCAACACAACGCACTCAAACTCTGGCCGCTCCGCCTGCGCACTTTTCCCGGGAACTTGGAGTTCTGGAGTTGGAGTCCAGGCTCCGCCCCCGCCGCGCGTCAGGGCTCCAATTGGCGGAGCTGCCGCGAGGGGCGTGTCGGGGAGAGTTGGAACGCGTCGGCTTGGGCGGTCGGGGTTAGCCCCAGCTGGCGAGAGAAACGGCGCGGACGAGTGCGGTCTGACACGGAGGGTGCTGGGCGGGGCGCGCGGGGCCCCGGCCGAGGAGGTAAGGGTCCCCGGCCGGGCTGCGGCGAGCAGAGCTGGCGGGCTTCCGGCCGGCCGGCCGCCTCCAAGCTCCCCTGACCGCCTCGACTATATGGCCCCGGGGCTGGGGCGGGGCGGGCGCGCAGCCAGGACCATCTCGGACTCTGGCCCGGAGCAGAGGCGCGGAGCAGGGCGCTTATTGCTGGCTGGTCGGGCTGGAGGCGGGGCGGGGGCTGCAGGGGCTCCAGGGATAGCGGGGTGACAACAGGTAAGGGGTCTCCGGGGTGAAAACAGGTTAGGGGTCTCCGGGGTCGAGGCAGGGTCCCCGGGGTATGCGCGACGTGAGAGCGGAAAAGGTCAGGAGGCGCCCTTGGGCGTTGAGCCCTGGGGCAGCAGGGATCTCAGCGCTCCCGCTGTCCGGAGGTGGTTCAGGGTTTCCTGACTCACGCCGTCGTCGGTCCCAGTCTGCGGGGTGTGGAGAAGTGGGCTGAGATAGTTGCCCTAGCTATGGGGGGAGGAGAGGGAGGGTGGAAGCGCCTTCCCCGTGACCTAGGTGTTCGCTGGCCTCTCTCATTTAGGAACCGCCTGGCCCCTGAAGCGTGTGAGTTTGTGACTTTTGGTGGGAGTTGTCAAAGGAAACAGGGCTGGGCTTAATCTCCCATTTCACAGAGGAAGTAACTGAGGCAGGCCCAGAGAGAGGTGGCAGCTCCTTCCCAGCCTGCAGTCACCTGGAATCTCCTTCCCTTTCTCTCTCCCTGAACACCTGAAAAGCTGTGCAGGGGGAGAGTTGTCATCAGCCCCTTTTGCAGGTGGGAAAATGGACGCTTTGAGTCACACTGAAACTGTTTTGTTTGTTTGTTTTTTTATAAATTTTATTTATTTATTTATTTTTGTCTGCATTAGGTTTTCGTTGCTGCACGCGGGCTTTCTGTAGTTGTGGCAAGCTGGCTTCTCATCGTGGTGGCTTCTGTTGTTGCAGAGCACGGGCTCTAGGCACGCAGGCTTCAGTAGTTGTGGCTCACCGGCTCTAGAGTGCAGGCTTCAGTAGTTGTGGCGCACGGGCTTAGTTGCTCCGCGGCATGTGGGATCTTTCCAGACCAGGGCTCGAACCCGTATCCCTTGCATCGGCAGGCGGATTCTTAACCATTGCGCCACCAGGGAAGTCCCTGAATTATGCATTTGACAGCATGTGGTGGTATAGATCAGGGGTCTGCAAACTTTTTATGTAAAGCGCCAAATAGTAAATATTTTAGGCTTTGCAAGCCAGTCCCCATCACATGTGGCTGTTTTCCAATAAATTGTATTTAGAAAAACTGGCAGTTGTTCAGACTTCATATAGATTTGCCACTCCTGGTGTAGATCATGTGTGACACCTCGACTGTCAAGCACAGAACCCTGGCCACCCAGTGACACTTAGGGCATGGCTCACTCACTGAGAGCACCTTTGGCCCAGCTCAGGTGGTGGGATCACCTGTGTTCAGGAAGGCCAGCCCAGGAGACTGCCCTCCTTCCAAAACCTGCAAGCAGGAGCAGGTCTGTTTACTTCCCTGTTCCCAGACACTGGCCCTTCGGGAGTATCCACCTTGTGTCAGCATCTGAGGTACCACATGGGGGTCAGCACAGGCTGTCCTGAGGCAGGCGGCCCCCGAAGGAGTGGGCACAGGCTCAGCTCTCTCCTCCGCTGTTCTAAGGGAGGATGGTTCACCTCCCTAGTGGGAACAGTAAGAACAGAATTCCCCACCTGCTGGGAGGGGTGGGGGGTGGGGAGGTGGGGGTGCTGCCTCGTCTACCAAGAAGATCTCCAGGGGACTTCCCTGGCGGCCCAGTGGTTAAAACCGTGCGCTTCCACTGCACGGGGTGCGGGTTCGATCCCTGGTGAGGGAAAGAAGTGAGGGGCGCGGTCCAAAAAAAAGAAAAAATCTCCAGGCCATGTTATAGCAGGTGTGAAGTTCTGGTCGTGGCAGATCTGGTAGGCAGATGTGGGGGAGCCCCCCAGGAGGATGCTGTCTGCCCGGCCCCTCACCCCAGCTGGTACTCGCTGCAGGTCCACGGAGGAGGGGGCACAAGAGCCTTCCCACTACCCCAGTCAGTGTGTGGAGTCAGCATGGAGCCCAGACCCCTTTCATTGTCACCAGGTACTCCCCACCCTTCCTGCGCCATGTTTTGCTGCCAACAGGGCCTGGAGGGGGTCTGTAAACCACTGACTAGGGACAGAGCAGCGTGGGGCATCCTGGGGCCTCCTACAAGGGACGGGGAGACAGCGTTGTAGGCCTCCCCTGCCAAAGCTCTCCCCTCCCTGGGCGCTGTTCCTCACTTCCTCCATGGCGCCCACCTGGGTAGCATCTAGTCAGAGGTGGACCTGGGCACGTCTGCCTCCAGAGCTCACCCACTGTGGGGGGCATCTGCTCTTCTCTCCACGTAAAGTCTGTCTGCTCAGTGCTGAATGTGTTAGGCCTCGGCGTGTGGCTGCAAGATTGGGTTTTCACCCAGTTCTGCTAGGTGGCTGCCAGGTGTGTTGGAGGGAACAAGTGGCATTCCGTCCTCAGATGTTCATCCTGGCATGTCCTGCAGCCTGGGCCCTGCTGCTGTGCGGTCAGGGGAGGCCCAGCCTGGTGACCTGCTGCGAGGCCAGTAGAGCCCAGAGCTCTTGACCCAGACATTGTACTGTAATTCTTTTCTTTTTGAGGACCTTAAATTTAGAAAGAGAGAAAGAAAAAGCTCATGTTCCCGCTTCCCAGAACTGACTGGTATTGGGATTTTATCACATTTGCTGCTGCCTTCTTTTAAATGAAAGAAATAAAATTTTCTTCTGATTTTGGTTTGTATCTATCTTTTTTTTTTTTTTTTTTTTTTTTTTTTTGCGATATGCGGGTCCCTCACTGCTGTGGCCTCTCCCGTTGCGCAGCACAGGCTCCGGCTGCGCAGGCTTAGCGGCCATGGCTCACGGGCCCAGCCGCTCCACGGCATATGGGATCTTCCCGGACCGGGGCATGAACCCGCGTCCCCTGCATCGGCAGGCGGACTCTCAACCACTGCGCCACCAGGGAAGCCCTGTATCTATCTTTTTTTAAAAAAAAAAACATCTTAACTATTTTTAAGCTTACAGTTCAGTAGTGTTAAGTATATTCCTATTGTTTGGAAATATCTCCAGAATTCTCTTCATCTTACAAAACCGAAACTCTATACCCATTAAATAACAACTCTCCTCCACCACCACAGCCCCCGCTCGACCCCGTTCTTCCTCCGCCTCCATCCCCAGTCCTGGTAACCACCTTGCTACTTTCTGTTTCTATGAATTTGACTACTATAGATACATCATATTAGTGGAATCATGCAGTATTTGTCTTTTGGGGACTTGCTTATTTCAGTTGGCATAATGTCTTCAGTGTCCATCCATGTCGTAGCAGGTGACAGGATTTCTTTTTAAGGCTGAATAATATTCCATTGTATGTCTATACCACCTTTTGTTTATCCATTCATCCATCAATGGACACTTGGGATGCTTCCATTTCTTGGCTGTTGTGAATAATGCTGCTATGAACATGGGTGTGCAAATACCACTTGGAGATCCTGCTTTCAATTCTCCTGGATAAATAATATATAAATACTGTTCTCCATAGTGGCTGCACCAGTTTACATTCCCACTAACAGTGCAGGAGGCTTCCAACTTTTCCATGTCCCTACCAACACTTACTTCCTGTTGTTTTGATAGCAGCCATCCTCATGGGTGCGAGGCTCCATCCTATCCATTTTTATTCACAGATATAGTTCTTGAACGCTTTTTAAATGTTGCGTAGCTTCTGCATACGTGGTGTCACACAGACCATTCTGCAGGTGGCTTTTTCCACTCAGCGTTTGGTGACTGTTGTCCCTCCATGTTGGCCCACGTGGATCGGGTGGAGGCACTGTAAGCGCCAACAGCAGCCCATTGTGTGAGTGCGCCCAGCTCACCCTTTGTTCTGCCCTTTCCCCTCTGCCAGGCATCTCCATTGTCGCTGCTGTAGGTCCCAAAGTCCCTGCTCTTGGTGCCTCTCCCTCCTTTGCTACACTCTGAGCTCCTCCAGTGGAGTCCTCATTCAGCCCAGCCCGGGGCCTAGCACCCAGCCCACCGGTCCTGGGGGTGGCCTCTGGAATGTTACCAGACTGTCCACAGCAGGGACGCAGTGACTGGTCCTAGCAGGACAGCCCGGGGCTGTCACCCACCCATAATCAGCTGGGTTTGCAACATGCAGCTGAGATCAGCAGCCTAAAAATAGTGGTTCTTACATGAGGTGGTGTGGACAGCACTTCTCAGGATGGCTTGTGGTCTGAAAGGGGCAAGGGGCGCGTGAGTCGGGGCCGAGCACCCCTGTTGTGTCCTGCATCCAGCCCCCGCGCTGGCCACACTTCAGCTTCCCACAGCTCGCCTGACTTACGGAACTGCAGTGTGGTGGCCCAGAAACTCTGCGTGTGTGATCAGTTTGGCCAGGGGTGTGCTGCGTGTGCCTGTACACTTGTGCGCACATGGTGCAGCAGCAGCGGCGGCTGTGGGGTCAGCTCTCATCTACTTCCTCTTCGGATATAGGAGGTGCTGGCTCCTTCCTCCTGTGGTGGGCCCCAGGGAGCTTTGGTTCATTCATTCACTAGCCACTCATGAGGCACCTCCTATGTGCTCGGCACTGTTCCAGGCATTGGGGATACAGCAGTGAACAAGAAAAGGCTCCTGCTGTGATGGAGCTTAGAAGTGGGTGAGGGAAATAGAAAACACTCAAGCAAAGGATGGATAGACAAGAAAATATCAGGTCCTGGTAAGTCCTGTGAAGAAAAAGCAAAATAGGGTAACATCCTACAGAAAAGGTGAGCAAACTTTTTCTGTAAAGAGTAAATTTTAGGTTCTGTAACCATGTGGTCTCTGTCACAGCTCTCAGCTCTTATTGCAGCAGGAGAGCAGCACAGACAATCGTAAATGAACGATGTGGCTGTGATCCAATAAAACCTTATACAGGAAACCAGATTTGACCCTCAGGCCATGGTTTGCTGACCCTGTCCTGGGTAGGGGGAGAAGCTGCCTGAGCTGGGGTTGTCAGAGAGACGCCTTCTGAAAGGGAGATAGCCTTGCTGTCAATTCACTGGTGGAGTTGTGTGGTGAGAAGTGGGCAGGCTGGGGCCAAGTGTGAGAGAGAAAAATGATGGAGCTTGCTCGTGGGTTGAATGGGGGTACCGGAAATTGGAGATTCAAGGGGGAGTCCTAGATTTGGGGCTTCAACAACTAGGTGAATGGTGGTTTGTTTCTGGAAAAGAAGAGGAGCTGGTGGGAGGTCACGGGGGCAGCTCAGGGGAGAGCTGGGACTGCAGGCTTGCCCTGGGGTCGGCGGTGTTTGGGTTTCCTCAAAGCTGTGAGTCTGGTGAGTCAAAGGGAATGGGTATGGATAGAGCAGCGGGGGCCCAGGTGAGATCTGGGGCTACCACATGGAGCGCTTGGCAGAGGAGGATAGAGGCCTCCTGCTCCATGGGGGAAGGCTCTGAGCAGCACCGTCTCCAGGGGTGCAAGCTCCGGGCTGCCTAGTTACTAACAGAGCCTCAGTTTCCTCCTGTCAAGGGGGGACCTACCTGCTAGGGTTGGTGTGAGGACTCAATGAGATAGTCATGCTTGACATGGAAGAAGCACTCAGCAGTGGTACCTGGGATGATGATGTGGTGACCACTGGGCTCATGGGCTGAGTGAGTGGGTTGCAGGGTCTACGATGCTTTGTCTTGGTAGATGGGGGGTGGGGGGTGGGGGGTCACTGACAGGCTGGGGTTGCAGACACTCCATTGCCTGGCACTCCCCATCCTGGTGCACGCACCTGCACCCTTCCGCCTGGGGCAGGCCCAAAGTGCTGGGTGGTCAGTGCTCCTGGAAGCCCCTGAAGGGAGTTGGGGCTCAGTGTCCTTGCCCCTTGGGTGGATGGTGTTGAGGCCTGTTCTACCCTGTTTTCCAAGGCTCCCCAGGGGCTTGAGCCCCCACTTCTCAATCACACATCTTTACTGCTGCCTTCCTATCCCGGGCTGGCTTCCACACGCCCCTCACTGGGTTGGGGGTTCCCCCTTCACCTCCCAGTAACTCCTTGTCTAAGGGTCGTTTTCTGGGGCAGCGAGTTTCCTTGGTTGAGTGGCCGTCTGAGCCTGCATTGGGGTAATTAGTGGGTTGTCTGATGGATGGGTTGGTGAGCTGGGGGTTGGGGGGTCCCGCCCCCCCCCGCGCCCCCCGCCCCCCCTATGTCTGAGCAAGCTGACGCCTCCTCTGCTGCTCCTCCCACAGCCGAGTGGCCGAAGATGGTGGACTACCTGGCGAACACGGAGATCAACAGCCAGCGCATCGCGGCTGTTGAGAGCTGCTTCGGGGCATCGGGGCAGCCACTGGCCCTGCCGGGCCGAGTGCTGCTGGGTGAGGGCGTCCTGACCAAGGAGTGCCGCAAGAAGGCCAAACCGCGCATCTTCTTCCTCTTCAACGACATCCTGGTGTACGGCAGCATCGTGCTCAACAAGCGCAAGTACCGCAGCCAGCATATCATTCCGCTGGAGGAGGTGACGCTGGAGCTGCTGCCCGAGACCCTGCAGGCCAAGAACCGCTGGATGATCAAGACGGCCAAGAAGTCCTTCGTGGTGTCAGCCGCCTCCGCCACCGAGCGCCAGGAATGGATCAGCCATATCGAGGAGTGTGTGCGGCGGCAGCTGCTGGCCACGGGCCTCCAGCCCAGCACGGAGCACGCGGCGCCCTGGATCCCCGACAAGGCCACGGACATCTGCATGCGCTGCACGCAGACGCGCTTCTCGGCGCTCACCCGACGCCACCACTGCCGCAAATGCGGCTTTGTGGTCTGTGCCGAGTGCTCCCGCGAGCGCTTCCTCCTGCCGCGCCTCTCGCCCAAGCCCCTGCGCGTCTGCAGCCTCTGCTTCCGCGAGCTGGCCGCCCAGAAGCGGCAGGAGGAGGCGGAGGAGCTGGGCACCGGGGCCGCCGGGCAGCCGGCCTACCTGGCCGGGGCCGTCTGCGGAGCGTCCAGTGGAGACGACGATGACTCAGACGAGGACAGGGAGGGCAGTGGGGATGGTGACTGGCCCAGCCGCGTGGAGTTCTACGCCTCGGGAGTCTCCTGGTCATCCTTCCACAGCTGACCCCGGGTCTGCAGACATGCGGGAGGGCTTCCCTAGTCACTTTGGCATCCAAGCGGATGCCATTGACCGGGCCCCTGAGAGGGCAGAGTTCCCCAAGCTGCCCGGCACCCTGCAGGGCCCTTCCCCATGGGACCCTACCCCACGGCAGAAGTGGCTCTTTTTTTCTGAATCCCCAATGCCTCTTTTTGGATACCGGCGTCCTTCTCGTTCCACTTCAGGTAGTTACCTTTTCATTGAGCAAACCCAAAATACTTAGGCCTCTTGGGAACAAATGTCGTTTCTCGTTTCTCGGCCCTTTGAGCTGTTGATCCAGATGATCCCTTGAATTAGACGACCTCAGGCAGCTTTAGGGACCAGAGAGAAGGTTGCACTGGAGTGAGGTCCCCTCTTCTCTGAGGCCTTGAATCCCCAGACCGGGCCCCGCCCCCCTGCAGGAAAGACCGTGGGTCCTGAGAGGCCTCCAGGAAACCAATGCCTGCCCACCTACCTTGCTGATGCCCACCTGCCTGGCTGGCTGGGCCTTGTCAAGGCAGGCATGTGGGCTCACCCAGAGCCAGGCAAGAGACTGCCATGCTGTGGGTGCCCGCCAGGCCCAGGGACTGCAGCCTGAGCTCCCCATGGTCCAGAGTGGCCTGCCAAGCCCTCTGGCCCAGTCTCACCTCCCTCCAGGTGTCTGATGCCTCTCAGTCCTGTCCTCATCCCTCCCTGTGCTGGAGAAAGCAGTGTTTTCTGTTAGGATTCTTAATTGCAAGTGACAGAAACCCTACCCAGACTGACTTAATAATAAAAAGAAAGTTTATTGACTCATGTGTTTGCAAAGTCCAGGAGTGTTCTTGCTTCAGACACAGCTCTGTGATTGAGGACCGAAACCATGCTAAGTGGCAAATGTCAACAACCGTCCACCACTCTGGGCATTCCTGAGAATGCTGGCAGTTCCAGTGGGGTCAGATGTTTGCACCACACCACGGTTGATTCCCAGGGACAGAGCCCCGTCCATCCAGGCGCTGTGACTGTAGCCCAGCACCTGCAGCCCTGTTCACTTGGTGTGAGTTATCTAAACAGCCAGACAGCAAGTAAAGGAAACAAGGAGCCACTTGTCCAGCTTTCCATGAGCCTTCCTGGTTTAAAGCTCTCCCATGTGTCCTCCTGCTCTGGCCCACCCCCGAGGATGGTGCCATTGAGTGGGGAAGTCCCAAGTGCAGCAACCTGCCATGCTCAGCTAGTGTGCATTGGGGCTGGACCTTGAATGGCAGCCACCTGAAGCCTGGCCCACACCCGGCCACGGAGTTGTGGTCCTTCAAGACCAAGGCCTGGCTGGCCTTGCAGAGCCCACTGGGCAGAGAGGGGATCACTGTCAAAACTGGTGACTTTGGGGCCAGGAAACCTGCCCCCAGCCCACACTGTGCAGTGCCTGAAACCCCACCATCAGCTCCAGTCCCTGGGTGAACAGTTGTCCTCCCGGCCCAGTTCTCAAAATGTTCACTTGCAGACAGAACCCTGAGAATCTCCTTTGAATGCTAACTCTGATTCAGCAGGCCAGGTGGGCTCCAAGGGGTGGCAACACCCCAGCCTACTCTTGACAGGAGCCACCCGTGTGAGGGAGGGCCGGAGGGGCCAAGTGTGAGGCACCCAGGGCCTGCCTGTGGCCTAACCGGCAGGGCAGAGGGACTGGGTGGGGAGGGTCAGAGGTGCTTCCAAGAACTGAGAGTCCTTGGCCTCCCTGAGCCACACAAACTGGTTCAGGCAGTTCTGCCTGGGCACAGGGTTCAGGGTGCAGGGCAACTTACTGAGGCCAGATCGGCATGAAAGCCCGGGCCATCCAGTCCTATCCCTTCACCCAGCGTTGGTGCCCAGGCAGGGAGTGCCCAGCTCCAGCCACTGGCCTCTTGGTCACTGCCCCACTCCCCTAGAACCTCCCTTTCCTGGTAAATGGGAAGTAGAAGCACCAGGACAGTGTTCCTTTGGACAGAAGAGAATTTCTGCACCTGATTCCAGGCACCGGCAGCCTTCTCCACAGCTGCCTGCCAAAGGGGCACAGGGCACAGAACCCCAGGCAGGTGAGGCCATGCTCTCCACACTCGGGCTGGACAGGTGCCGGCTCGGCCCTCAGCCTTCGACCCTCAGACCTGCATCCTTCACAACCCTAGTAGCCACCAGGGCTGGGACAGGGCGGCAGCTTCCCTGAGCCTTGAGGCGTTAGGGCCTGTAAGGACCCAAGGGCTCAAGTGGCCACCAACCTTTGGAGGGCTTTCATTCACGCACACTCACTCATCACTGTGTGCTGCGTCATGGACTGGGGACACAGCCTGAGTGAGATGCCCAAGTTCTCAGCTCTCAATGAATGAATATACAGCCTAGCACACGAGGCACAGAAGTGGGTGGCATCGGGCCTGGCGTGGGCTGTGATGGGGGCATGGACTCGGGCATGGCGGGGCACGGGAGGAGGGCAGCACTCCTTGAATAGTGAGAATGAGTGAGTGAGGCCAGTTGGGGAGACGGCGTTCCAGACTCCAGACGGGGCAACAGCAAGTGCAAAGGCCCCGAGGAGGGGAGGAGCCCATGTGTTCTGGAGCAGCTTGGCTGGACTGAGGCCAGAGAGGTGGTGGGGGCAGGTGGGATGCACCGGGAGCCACTGGAGCCTTTAGCAGGGCGGCAGGTCTGCTGTTGGCTTTCAGGAGCTTGCCCCGGTGGCTGTGTGCAGCTGGCTGAGGCGGGACGATGGCCGTGAAGCCTCCTGCTCCCCCTGGGATCCCCAAGGGGTGGCCTAGGCTTCACTAAGGCCACATCTGCCTGCCACGGTAGGTGGCGGAAGGCAAGCCTTGGCTGCCCTCAACTTATCCCAAAGGGCTGGCCCCTGCCCTGTTCTGCAAGACGCTCTGATGACAGCAGATGGTGCCCTCAGAAGCAAAGTAAAAGCCCTGGGCGGAATGTTGCCCTGGGCCAGCGTGTGAGGTGGAGCAGTGATCAGGCCCCTGACCACTGAAGCACAGAGGGGAACGTGTCCGAGGAGTCAGGACCTCCTGAAAGGGAAGATGTGGGCCCAGGAAGGGAAGGCGCTGCCTCGGGAGACCCCATCTCTGACTCCTTACGGGTCTGTTTCCCTTCAGAGACAACCTGGTCAGCCTGGCTTGGGTCGAGAGTCAGGCCAGGTCCTGACTCCACCCCCCTCACGCACAACCCCCCACCCTACTCCCCCATTCCCCCCACCGGCTGTTCTTAGCAGTAGCCTGCTGCCCAGCCAGGCCGCAAGGGTCTGCGCTTTCCTCCCCCACCTACCCAGTGGCACATGTTGTCCAAGACTCTGGAGTTGCCCTCAGTCAGGGCCACGTGGCTGGCCCTTGCCCTTGGCCACCATGCTGTCCCCACACATGGAGGAGGTCAGGAGTTCTCAGGCTGAATCAATGCCTGGCTGTTTGTGGATGTTCCCTTTCCCCCAGGACGATGCTTAAGGTCTGGCAAGAGGGCTGAGTCTGCTGGGCCTGCGTCTAGGTCCTCTCAATCCCTCCTGGGGCTTCACTTGCAAGGCCTGGTAAGGGCACGAGAATCAACTGTCCTGCCAGCCAAGTACTCCTGTTCCTCACCCAGAAATCTTCCCCCTCAGCTGGGCATGGACTCCGCGTCCCTGCCAGAGGCTAAGCCTGCTAACAGGCTTTGGACGCTGGGAGGGGCCTGCCTTGCCCCTCCTTCTCAGAGCGGCAGATGGACGAGGGTCTGAGGATCAGGCCCAGGCATTTGAGGGGCACTGTGGAGCCCCTACCGCCTTAGTACTGCCTGAGGCACCCTTGCTGGAATCAGCCCAGACGGAAGTCTGAAGTTGCTCCAGGTGGAAAAACAACTCACAACGGGGACCTCAGGGCATTTGGGGACTGACTGACAGGCAGGCCTCCCTTTAGAGTTTAGCCCACTCCTAGGCAGGGGTGCTATGTTCCTACAGGACTCAGCTATTAGGGGAGGCCTCCTCAGGCCTCCCCCACAGTTTTGTCTGTTGGAATTTTTAGATGCTGAGTTTTCTTAAATAGGGCCCACTGCATGTGTGCTGATAACATTTGGGTGCTTTCTGCCACAGGCAGGGAAAGGATTCACAGGACCCAAGGAATTTTATCCCTCCTGGATGATGATGATGGTGGGTAGTGGTGCTGATGGGGTCTGTGGCTGCCACTTACTGAGACCCATCTGTGCACTGGTCCCAGAGAGGCAGACCCAGGTCACACAGGCCATCCTAAGGCCCTCAGGACAGCTGTTTGATCAGGGAGGGCTTCCTGGAGGAGGTGGTGTTTGGTTGAGTCTCAGAGGAGGGCAGGACTTTATCATAGAGGGTGGTAGTCTCCATGAGGCCTGGGAGCCTGGGGCTTTTTGTTAACCATCCCCTCCTGTCCCTGGCATTAATTTGTTGACTGAATAAATGAATCAAGTAAGAAATAGGCTGGGGGCACTGGGGCAGAGGGGATGACAAGGAAATGGGAATTGGGCCTCATTCCTGAAGCCCCCAGTCAAAGCACTGGATGAGAACCCTGGCCTCTTTCTGGACGGTTGGAGACCAGCCCCTCCCCCAAGACACTGATTGTTGCCCTCTCAGGTAGGGCAGGAAGTGCCCATCCACCCCCACCCACCCAGGCAGAGCTTTCTGGAAAGGTGTCATCACACCTGTTTGCAGGGGTCCAGTGGCTCCCTTGGGGATGGCATCCAGGTTGGCATCAGAGGATTTCTGGTGGCCTGGCCTCTCTCCTGCCCCAGCCTGTTCTCTGGGACACGGCCACAAAGAGGCTGCAGGGGGGGTCAGGGCCACTCTCGGGCTCAGCCACTGGGCAGGGTGGGAGTGGGTGCGAGGCTGACCCAGTTCTCAGCCAGGACCCAGGGTCTCTCAGGCCAGGCTTGCAAAGCAAGGCAGCCACTTCCTCTGCCCTGAGCCTGCAGGAAGTGGCCTTCCTGAGGGCTGTGGGTGGGGGAGGGGCCGCCTCTGTGTCTGGGGCTTTTCACACCTGGCTGGCAGGCTCTGGGCTGACTGAAGCCTCCCTCCTCAGTGCTCACCGCCTAGCCCGTGCCTCTTTCTGTGCCCAGGCCCGCAACTGTGACAGGGCCCCTGCCCTCCACCTAGGTGCCCTGCTTCAGCCCTGAGCAGACTCAGTGGGACCTGTGCTCAGAGGGCAGAATGTGGGCTGGGGGCCAGAGGTGGCGGAGAGGGGTCTGCGTCACTGAGACCAACAGAGCCAGGCCCTGGGCTTCTCTGGGCTCCTTGCTGTCTCTGTGCTCACCATCCCACCTCTGCGCATGAACTTAGCCCTCCTGGGAACCCCAGTGCAGCTGCCACCTCCACTCTGCTGCCCTCCTGGGATGCCCCAGGTCAGCATGGCTGTCCCATTTATGCTCCCAGAGCACCTGCAGCCCTGCTCCAGCTTCCCCACCCTCTGTCCTCCTGGAGGTGGCTGAGTGGGCCTGTGCCCATCAAAGCTGGCCCTCAAGGCTGAGCCACTCTAGGGCAGGGGGCAGCTCAGTCATCATTCATCTGCGGCTCCCACAGCTCCCAGCACAGGCCCAGTGCCCCTGGCCATTCCGCACATGCTTCTCTTCTAGGGGGAGGGAGCCTTGTGACTGACTTCCCCTAGCTCCCGGGGGCCATTGGCAAGATGCTGGGTTCACAAGGGCAGCCCCTGCGGCCACAACTGCCCCCATCGGCTTGGCCTAACCTGCTTGTCTGGCCTGCATTGGCGCCTGCACTCAGGCCTTCTAGCCAGACACTGGGGTGTCTTCTGGCCCTTCCCTTGCCCTTCCAGGCCACCCAGGTCCGAACTGAGGGAGTCTGTGGTGCACTGAAGCACCGAAGGAGCTTCCTTAGGGCCTTGGAGGGAGCAGTTCACACAAGGCCATGGAGCTGGATGTGCACCAGGCTGGGCGCCCCCGTCCCCAACACAGACACCTCCAGCCCCTCTCGGCCTGCCTCCTGCTTTTCCCCTCCTGGACTCCCCATCTCAAAGCCTCAGACTGGCCTTGGATGAGTCTCGAAGGGAGGAACAGACAGTGAGGACTGGCAGGAAGGAGAGGAGAGTGAAGCCCACGGGAGGCTCTTGGGGCTCTTCCCCGCCCCCTTCCCAGGCCCCCAGGGCAGGGGTGTCCCCGACACTCGCGAGTCAGGGTCAGTGCCGCACGAGAAGCAGTGGCCAGATCCCATCTCCTGCTGGCTGCTCTCCACACCACACAGCCCAGCACTGACCAGAATGTTCCAACACTAAAGACAGAAAGGCAGGCGGGCAGGCGGGGGTGGGGGGGATAGAGGGAGGGCAGGCTGAGCCAGACGTTTCTGGGCAAAAACAAGAGGAAATTTCAGTCCTTGGAACGTCAGCTTAGGGATCCTGCCAGACATTCTGACCCCAAAGAACAGGCTTTCCAGAGACCGGTTCCTGCCCTCCGTGGCTCCCAAGCAGGGTGGGGTGGGAGTGGGGGCCTGGGGCCAGCCATCCTTGCCACCCATTCTTTCTCAGTACAGAGGGGCCTCTGGCTGCCCACAGCAATGCCCAGGGCCGAGGAAATCAGGGTCCCAGGATTCTGGCACACACACACACACACACACAAACTTTAAGTAGTTTGTAAATTACCAACATTCTAAAATGTCAAAATGCCTTCCTTTGTATCTCAACCAAGGCTCCTGGGGTCCCCACCCCCCTGCTCAGGAAGTGGAAGAACCCCAGCCTTGGTCTAAGACCAGCCACTAGCTGACAATTTCTTTCCCCAACACCTGAGCTGAAGTAGAAGTCAGAGTTGAAGCAAAGGCACTCAGTGAGAGGGAGGGGGCCTGGGGGGCCACAGCGGAGGCAGGGCTCACGGGCGCCCAGCACTGAGTGGGGCTGGTGTGCAGATCATCACCCCAGGACAGGCCCAGGATCCCCGTGCTCTTTCTGTTCTGCACTCATGCTGTGTCCTCACCTGGAAACACCCGTTTGCTTACCGCTCCCTACCCCCTGCTGCTGGAGCGAGTTCACGGGGTGGTGGGCACCCGGGGCTCACCTGAGTGCATATTCCTCCCTCGGGCGGTCACACTCTGGTATTCCCTGGTGTGGACTAATACAAAAAATATATACTCGTCTCTGCCCCCAGTTCCTGGCACAGAGCTCCTAAAACCTTTGTAATTTCCCAAGTGGTAAGAGCACAGGAGCGTTTCTGACACAGAGCTCCTAAATCCCCTGGAACTTCCTGGGTGACAGCAATGTCTCTTTTTCTAATGAAGCAACACTTAGTGGGCAGTAGAAAGACTGAGCCATGATTAGAAGCTTGGAACTTGTAGTCCCCCGCCACCTCCACCATCCACGCAGACGGGGAGAGGTTGAGTTAATGATCGGTCATGATGAAAGCTCCATAAAAATCCCACAAGCGCAGCGTTGGGAGAGCTTCCAGGCTGCTGAACACGTGGAGGTGCTGGGAGGGTGGTGCACCCGGAGTGGGTACCCAAGCTCCACATCCCTTCCCACTCATCTCTTCATCTGGCTGTTCATCTGTATTCCTTATTATATCCTTTATAACAAACAAGTAAACAAGTATTTCCCTGAGTTCTGTGAGTTGTTCTAGCAAACTATCAACCCCAAGGAGGGGGGTCACAGGAACCCTGATTTATAGCCAGTTTGTCAGAAGTACAGGTGACAACCTAGGACTTGGGATTGGCATCTGAACCGGGGGGCAGTCTTATGGGACTGAGCCCTTAACACCAGTTAGTGCCAGAATGGAATTGAATTACAGGCCATCCAGTCGGTGTCACAGAGAATTGCTTGGTGCAGGGAGGGGCGGGTGGGGTGAACCCCCGCACACCTGGTGTCAGAAGTGCTGCGAGTGTGGTACTAACATGAGAGAAAATGAGATCACGGGGTGTTTTTCCCACACCCCTGGGGAAGCCCTCTTCCTTACCTTTAGCCACATGTTTTGCTGCAGCTGACTCACCTACACCCTGGCTCTAGAAATGGGCTCGGGACATGGGTCTGGACAACCAGTGCAACCGTGGGACTAAGTGAGGGGACCTACTGAGAGCTGCGAGGGTCCACAGCCACTTCCTCCACCTGCGCAGAGAGAGGAGTGGTCCTGAGTCATGTGACGGGGGTCTCAGACCAGCTCTCAGGGCAAAGGACCAAGGAGTCTAGGGAAAGGGACCAGGTGAGGGTCTTGGGGCCCAGATTCACACCCAGGATGAGGCTGTTGCCAAGACACTGTGCAGATTTCAATTCAGTTAGGGAGAAATCCACCCAATGATGAACAGCTCCAAGATATGAAAACAGAACATTCACAGTGATTGTTTCCTTTATTCAAGGCAAAAACAATGTGACATCTCACTCAGGCAGTCTGTCTCACAAGCTGATTATTACATGAGTGGGGGAACAAACATAATTCAGATGAAAATCTGATTTGGGGAAACAAAGCCTGCCCAGCCCTCCTCAAGTTAGGAGAGCAATGATGCAGAGAGACCAAGTTCTTCAAGGATATACTTTGTGAAAGCACCCGTGTCCTCCAGGATTAGGTCCTAGGTATTTCGGCACATCGACCTCCTCTCCAAAGGTCGAGTAGTGGGCAGGGAGGAAAATCAACAGGTCTTCAGCGCTTTACAAGGATGAAATTAGCACAGGGTCGGATATAAGACAGAGCTGTCATCTGTCTGGGTTACCACTCTGGGACTTTTGTTTTCTTTCTTTTCTTTCTTCCTTTCTTTCTTTCTCTTTCTTTCCTTCTTTCTCTCTTTCTTCCTTCCTTCCTCCCTTCCTCACTCCCTTCCTTCCTCTCTCTCTTTCTCTCTCTCTCACTTTCTTTTTTCTTTCTTTCTCTATTTCTTTCTTCCTTTCTTTCTTTTTACCTTCCTTCCTTCCTTTTTTATTTCTTCCTTCCTTCCTTCCTTTCTTTCTTTCTCTCTATCAAGGTCTAACCTTCATTCAGAAAAGTGCACAAACTTCAAGCGTGCAGCTCAGTGAGACTTTGCACACTCTCTCACACACCTATAAGTACCACCCAGATCAAGATATAGAGCATCTCCAGCACCCAGAAGGCTCCCTCAGTCCCTCCCAAGCAGTACCTGCCTCCAAAGGTAACTGATGTTCTGCTTTCTGTCACCACAGATTTTTTCCTATTGTTTTAAACTTCATATTGATGAAATAAAATTCATACTTTATGGCAAGACAAGAAAAATTTAAACGTAAAATTTTTCTCTGTCCATTTGGGCCTCCTCCCTTTAGTGTGTGTTGTGCATCTGCATTAACCAGACCTCCTTAGGAGATAACATTCCTCCTTAATCTCATCAAGGGTCACAACTCTTTAGGCGATAACCTTCTTTCTTAATCTTGCAAGGGGCCATGATGACCCATGACCCACTACTCGCTTTGTACTCAGAGATCTGGATTATGTAAACTGTCAATAATACGTCATTTAATACACAGCCCTTTGTCTCAAAAACTTATGTAACTGTGCTTTGATCTCTAACAAGTGGAACAGTTCTTGGAGCTTTCTGAGAGGCTGTTCCTGGGTTATAATCCTCAGTCTGGGTCGAATGAAATTTTCTATTTCTTTCTTAGATCGACTGATTAACTTTTCTTCGACAATATGAATAGAATCACACTGTATGTATCTTTTTGTTCAGGTTTCTTTGCTCAACATTGTGTCTGTGAGATTCCTCTCTGTCATTGTGGGTGACGTGGTTGTTGTTTTTCATCATAGTAGAGTATTCCACTCTGGGAACCCTCCACAATTGTTTATTCACTCTGTTGCCAGGCATTTGAGTTGTTTGCAGTTGGGGTTATCATGAATGAGGGTTCACTAGTAATCTTATAGATGTCTGTTGGTGGGCGTAAGCCCTCATTTCTCTTAGGCACATAACTAGGAGTGAAGTTGCTGGGCCATAGGAGAGATGTATACATGGCTTTAGCAGATGCTACCCAGCAGTTCTCGGCAGGAGGCAAACCAATTGGCACCCCACCAGCAGTAGATGAGGGTTCCAGTCATTCCACGTTCTCACCAGCAGTTGGTGTTGTCTGTCTTTCCCACTGCTGTCATTCTGGAAGGTTACTTGGCACGTAGGCCTCAGACACTGCACCGACGTTGGGGCCAGCCTCACCAGGCACACGGGAGGCTGCCTTTTCTCTCGCACTTGGGTGGAGTGGATGTGTGAGATGGAGATGGTGTGGGAGTTAGGCCTGGCCTGCGAGAAGCAGTCAGCCTGCGTATGGGATGCAAAATGAAATGGGAGAAAACCTGCCTGCTAGCTTTTAAATGTTTGTTTATTCATTCAACAAGTATTGATTGAGTACCTACAAGCACTGGGAATATGGCTGTGACCAAAACAGACAAAAATCCCTCCCCTCCTGGAACTCACACTATAGTGAAGAGAGACAGGCAAATACAATTTTTTAAAGAATGTTATACTCTCTCTGTCTCTGGTGTCTTTTCTAGCACTAGGGTGATTTCCAACCAAGAGGGACCACACTATTTGGAAATGCTCATGTCTGTCCCTTGTCAGTTCAGCTCTGCTAATGTGCTTTTTGTTTTCTGAAAAGATTATCTCAACACTCTTCTTGATATAGATGGTCTCTACCTCATCTGGGAAAAGAAGTCTGTAATGGAGTAAATTTGTAGGTATTGAGTGCTGTAGATGATAACAACGCAGGGTAGGGTACAGTGAGGGCTGGGCAGCCACAGTTTCAGATCCAGTGGCCAGGCAGGGCTTCACTGAAAAGGTGTATTTGAAAAGGTGTATTTAAGTTAAGACCTGAAGGAAACGAAGCAGATATTCAGGAGAGGGAAGAAACAGGTGCAAATGCCTTGGGGTGGGAAGGTCGCTGCCCTGGTCCAGGAGCATGGAGGAGGCCAGTGTGGCTGGGGCAGAGCCAGTGGCCGGAGATGAAGAGATGAAGGAGATGAGGGGTAAGGGGGAGGGAGGTGAAGTAGGGGCCTGGAGGCACTGTAAAGGCTCTGGTTTTTCTCTGCAGTCAGACAATGGGAGTCATGGGAAGGCTCTCAGCTGAGAAGTGGCACAAGCTGACTCATCTTTTAGCAGGATCACCGGCTGCCATGAGCTTGACTAAGAGGGCCAGAAGGGCAGCTGGGAGATCACCGAGGAGCAAGAGATGATGGTGGCATGGACCAGGGCCCAAGTGGATGTGCTGAGAAGAGATTAAATTACGGATATACTTGAAGGAAGAACCAACAGAATTTGCTAATGGGATGGATATAGAATGTGAGAGAAAGAAAGACGTCAAAGCAACTGGAGGCGTAAAGTCCCTTGTTTCTGAGATCCAGAAATCTGAAGGAGGAGCCGCTTTGTTGTTGTTGCTGCTTGTTTGTTGTGGGTTTTCTGAGGAGTGGGGAGTACGGTATCAGGAACTCAGTTTTGGAAGGTAAAGTTGGGAAGATTGAGCGAGCAGTTGTATTTAAGGGACTGGAGTTCAGGAAGAAAGTCTGAGCTGACAAACACACTTGGGAATCTTCAGTGAGTGAGCAGGCTGTGCACAGGATGAGAGCCCCAGGGGGCTGCTGTAGATAGAAAAGAGAAGGGGTGAGCCCAGACGTGGCAGCAATGTAAGTGTCCATCGATGGATGAATGGATAAAGCTGTGGTGTACGTATACAATGAAATACTACTCAGCCACGAGAAAGAGTGAAATCTTGCCGTTTGCAACAACACAGATGGACCATGAGGATAATATAAGTGAAAAAAGTTGGAAGGTGAAAGAAAAAAAATCATATGGTATGATCTCACTCGTATATGGAATCTAAAAACAAAAACCAAAAAAACCCACAAGACCCCAAAAACAAATGAACAAACAAAAAAACAAAAACAAACTCATAGACACAGAGAACAGACTGGTGATTACCAGAGGGGAAGGAAGTTGGGAGGATGGGCAAAATGGGTGAAGGGGGTCAAGTGTAAGGTGATGGATGGTAACTAGACTTTGTAATGAACACAGATGTTGAATTATAATGTTGTACACCTGAAACTTATATAATGTTATATACCAATTTTACCTCAATAAAAAGAGAGAGGGAGGGAGAGAGAGAGAGAGGAGGGGTCCAGCGATGAACCTTGGACATTTCAGTGTTTGCAAGTCAGGACTGGAGGTGGAAGCAGCAAAGATCAAGAAAGAGCAGCCGGGGAGGCCGGAGGAAACCAGGAGAGCACAGGGTCGGGGAGGCCAAGTGAAGAGGGGTGGTCAACTGGGCCAAATGCTGCCCACGGGTCAGGTAAGATGAGGACTGAGAATGACCACTGGGTTTAGTGACGTGGAGGACAGTGACCTTGACAGGAGATCACTTAGTGGGGTAGTAGGAGCAGATGCCTGCCAGAAGGGGAAGAGACAAACTGGTGACACTGAGTGTGGAAGACTCCTGTGAGGAATTCCACTGCAAAGAGAAAGAGAGAAATGGGGTGGTGGCTGGAGGGGCCAGCATTGCCAAAGAGAGTTTTTTTAAACAGCTTTATTGAGATATAATTCACATTGCATAAAATCCACCCTCCCTCTTTAAAGTATACAGTTCAGTAGTTTTTAGTATATTCACCAGATTGTGCGACCGTCTCCATTGTCTAGTGTCAGAACATTTTTGTCACCCCAAAGAGAAACCCCATGTCCTTGAGCAGCCATTCCTCCTCTCCCCAAGCCCCTGGCAGTCACTGATCTACTTTCTGTCTCTATGGATTTGCCTATTCTGGACATTTCATATACATGGAATCATAGAATATGTGGTATTTTGTGACTGGCTCTTTCACTTAGCATATTTACAAAGTTCATCCATGTTGTAGCATATATCAGTATACACATAATTCTTCTTCATTGCCGAGTAACAGTCCATTGTATGTTATATACAATGTATATGCCTCGTTTTGTTCATCCATTCACCAAGTGATGAACATTTGGGTTGTTAACACTTTATGGCTCTTGTAAAAAATGCTGCTAATAAACATTCGTATACAAGTTTTTGTGTGGCCATATGTTTTCAGTTCTCTTGGGTATATACCTAGGAGTGGAAGTGCTGGATCATATGATAATTCTGTTTAATATTTTGAGGAACTGTCGAACTGTTTTCCAAAGTGACTGCACCATTTCACATTCCCAACAGCAACATATAAATGTTCCAATTTCTTCCCAATCTCATCAACATTTGTTACTGTCTTTTTTATTTTTGCCATCTGAATAGGGGAGAAGTGGTATCTCATTGTGGTTTTGATGACTAATGATGTTGAGCATCTTCTCACATGCTTATTGGCCATGAATATGTTTGGAGAAATATCTGTTCAAATCCTTTACCCATTTTTAAATTGGGTTATTTGTCTTTTTATTGTTGAGTTGTGAGAGTTCTTTATATATTCTAGATAGTAGTCCCTTATCAGATACATGATTTGCAATTATCTTCTCCCATTCTGTGGCTTGTTTTTTCATTTTCTTGATGGTGTCCTTTGTCTTTTTCTTTTTTTTTTTTCTTTTGCGGTACGCAGGCCTCTCACTGTTGTGGCCTCTCCCGTTGCGGAGCACAGGCTCCGGACGCGCAGGCTCAGCGGCCATGGCTCACAGGCCCAGCCGCTCCGCGGCATGTGGGATCTTCCCGGACCGGGGCACAAACCCGTGTCCCCTGCATCGGCAGGCGGACTCTCAACCACCGCGCCACCAGGGAATCCCGATGGTGTCCTTTGAAGCACAAAAGTTTTTAATCTTAATGAAGTCTTATTTATCTATTTTTTGTCACTTATGATTTTGTGTCTTATATAAGAACCCATTGCCTAATCCAAGGTCATAAAGAGTTATTCCTATGTTTCATCTTAGAGTTTCATAGTTTTAGCTCCTACATTTAGGTGTATGATCCATTTTGAGTTAATGTTTTATATGTTATAAGTTAGGGGGTCATCCAACTTCATTTTTTTACGTGTTGTTCCAGAACCATTTGTTGAAAGGACAATTCTTCCCCAGTGAATTTTCCTGGTACCCTTGCTGAAATTTTTGTTGTTTTTTTAATATGGGAGAAATCATGTACATGCGCACGCTGATGGGACAGGTCTGTGCAGCGGGGGACGTGGCGATGAGGGGGAAGGAGGAGAATGACTGGAGCAGTGCCCTCAGGAGGGAGGGGGTGGGATCTGGTGTCCAGTGGAGGGGCTGGCCTGAGTCAAGAGCAAGGGCGGTTCATAATACCAGGAGGAAAGATGGGCACAGATGTAGGGAGTGAACATTCTCTTCCGGTTAATTCCTTTTCTCAGGGAACGAAGGTCATGACCTGAGGGAAGACAGAGGAGGAAGGGTTGGGAGCTGAGGAGAGGAGAGGCAGTGGGAGAGGAAGTGAACTAGGAAAACACAGCGGTGCTGAGTAAGACCAGTCATTGTGGGCAGGTGTTTTCTTTAGCCACATTCAGCTTGGCAGGTGCAGGCAGAGAGGGGGTAGAGATTAAGGGGTGCCATCCTCCAAGGCCTCTGAGGGCCACCTGTGCCTGGGACAGGAGGACAAGGCTGGTTCTTAGTGGCTGAGGATGTTCATCCAGGGCGGTCTTCACCCACACACCAGGTCGAGTTGTCATCTTAAGGCAGGGAGAAAATGCTGTTGCCCCTTAATCAGGTTAGAGAACAGGGATCTGGGAGGTCCCCAGTAAGCCTCCCCCTCCCAGCTTCCCACCTGCCACAGTCTGCTCAGGCTGCCATAACAAAGTGCTGCAGACTGGCAGCCTAACCATGGACATGTATCACTCGCAGTTGTGGAGGCTGGAAGTCCAAGATCAGGGTGCCGGCATGCCTGGGTTCTGGTGAGGGCTCTTGGCTTGCAAACGGCCCTCTCCTCCCTGTCTTCACATGGCAGAGAGAGAGAGAGAGAGAGAGAGCGCTCTGGTGTTTCTTCTCACAAGGGCACTAATCCCATTGTAGGGATGGGGGTCCCCACATCATGGCCTCACCTAACTCTAATTACCTTCCAAAGGCTCCATCTCCAAATGCTGTCACATTGGGGGTTAGGGCTTCTGCATATGAATTTGGGGGAGAAACAATTCAGTCCATAGCACCATCCAACCTGATCTTGACCTCTAACAAGGACCACAAACAAGCCCAGATGCTGAACTTCAAAACAGAGGAGTGACAGAAAGAGGTTCCTGGTCCTTAGAGGGACATGTCTATATCACTGGCAACCTAAGGGGAAAAGAAAAATCTTTCATCTTTATGTTTTCTATTATGTATCTTACAGAGTGGTGATGCCTGACGTGGTAGCCACTGGCCACACGTGGCTTAACATGTGGCTAGTCAGATTTGAGATGTGCTGTAATTGTGACGTATACACTGAGTTTCGAAGAGATAATATAAAAATTTGGAAAACACCTCAATAATCTTTTCTACTGATTACGTGTCGAAATGATAATATATGTTGGCTATATTGGGTTAAAATATACTACTAAATTTATTTTTTACTTTTAAAAAATGAGGTTACTAGAAAATCTAAAATTGTGTTTGTGGCTTGTATTATATTTCTATTGGACAGAACTTAGAGAGAAGACCCTGTATCCAAACAGCTCCCAGCATGGCTGGCCCTCCTGCCTTGGTCAGGGGGCACATGTAACACCCCTAAGAGTTGTGCTTTGGAACCTTGCGCTGCAGTGGGACATCGCCTCTGTGGGGGCAGGTTTGTGACGACGCTGCTCGTGACGTGGCCTTGAACAGTTCCTGGGAGGAGCAGCCCCAGGGTGCTGGGGACCAGGCTGGTTCTTGCCTGGTTTGCGGATAGGTAAGTAATTCACATTTTAAAACACTAGAATCCCCTCAGGCACAAGATGCCCACACTCTGAGATTCTCATCCACCTGTGCCACTTCCCCTGAGCCACACCCTTGGGGCATTGGAAGCCCTTGGGGTCACCAGCACTAGTTACAGCTTGTCTTTTTCTTTATTCCCCCCAAGCACATAAGTATGAAGTTGCTGTAAGGCAAATAATGCGCATGGAGCAATTCCACTGACTTTCATACACCCGCCCCCATTTACTACTTATTAAAATTGGCTGTTAGTATTCCATTACATTGCCCACATACACAGTTTAACTATTTCCCTGTTGTTCAACATCGGAATTGTTTCCGTTTTTTTTTCCTGCCATCGTAAACAGCAGTGCTATGAATATCTTTATCTTTTTTCTGTTTGAATTATTTTATTGTAATATTTTCCCTGAAGTGAAATCGGCTGCCTAGAAAGTATATACAATTTTATGGTTCCTGTGACTTTTTTCCTTTAAATCACTCTCCCAGAAGACTGTATCACTATGTATTTTCTCCAGTGGAGTGTATGTATGTGTATACATTGGTTTCCCACAGCCCTGCCAGCTTTGGGTTTGATCATGTGTATTCATTAATACTAATTAATTGGTGTGTAACAGATAACTCCTAGATATTATCCTTTCATTTGTTCAACTGCAAATGAGAACGAGTAAAGTCCTCCCCTTAAAACCCACAAAAATTAAATAGCCTCCACCTCAATAATTTAGAAAAACATTTTTTAACTTCCTCCATTTGCCAGCATTTGGGGTACCTTAGCAGCCCCGAGGCTGCGATGCAGCCAGCCAGGCCCAAGCTTTGCCTCCTGACCCACTGTCATCATAATGGTCCGAGACGCCACCTCCAGCGAATAAAGCCATTTATCTCCTCCCAACAAACTGAAAATATATCAGACAGTCCTTCTTCCCTGTGTGGTTTAGATGAATCCTGGCATTGCTTAACTGCCGTATGTTGATTGTTCAGGACTGAGAGACATTCTGGTTTATATACAAAAAGGTTGCAGCAGACATGGCTGATGTTCTGTTCATGGCTTATTAAAACCTCAGGAAAGGGTTTCCCTGGTGGCGCAGTGGTTGGGAGTCCGCCTGATGATGCAGGGGACACGGGTTCGTGCCCCGGTCCGGGAAGATCCCACATGCCGCGGAGCGGCTGGGCCCGTGAGCCATGGCCGCTGAGCCTGCGCGTTGCGGAGCCTGTGCTCCGCAACGGGAGAGGCCAGAACAGCGAGAGGCCCGCGTACCACACACACACACACACAAAAAAAAACCTCAGGAAGGCCCCAGCCCCCTCCCAAGGGGAACTCACAAAACATCATCCTTGTGGAGCTACATCCTGGCCTGGCTGGAGATTCAGAGAAGGCTCAACAGGCCTGGCTCACAGGGAAGAAGAGAAAGGATGCACCCGCTTCCCCACTAGATGGCACCTCTCAATAAGTAACAGGGAGAGGACCCTTCCTCCACACCCTGAGCCCCAATCCTCCCGCACTGCAACACACCCCGGTGTCTACTTCCAAAAAACAGAAAAATAGAAAAGTTCATTCTAGCTAAAAATACACCATCTGTCTGGAAAAATCTCACTCGGCACTGTCGCGTCAACACCCGAAGCAGGTTAATAACCGGCCCAGAGCAGAAGGTTTCTTTGTATAATTACTGGGTCCCCCACCAAGGCTTCCTCCTCAGCTGCCTCCTTTGGCTCCCACTGCTGGCAATCCCCCGCTGCTTCCTGGCCGCAAGCCGCCACCACCCCGCCAGCCCTCTGCTCAGGCCAGGGCCCCCTCACTCTCTGCTAGGCCTGGGCCATGGGGGCCCGGGGGCTCTCAGCACCGCCTGGGTAGGTGGCCGCCAGGTGGTCACCCTGGCCTTGTCAACTCCACTCATAATCCAAAGATAAATTACTCAAACCAAGATGTCAGTAATCACCCATTAAATTGATAAGAGATTTAAGACACTCTCATTCTATTTCTTGGTGAGGATGTGATGAGATGTGCACGCCCAAAACCTGTTGCTGGGAGAGCAAATGATTGATACTGCCCCTCTGGAAAGAATTTTGATCGAATAGAAAAACAGCCTTAAAAAATATTACATACTTTTTTTTTTTTTTTTTTTTTTTTAGCGGTACGCGGGCCTCTCACTGTTGTGGCCTCTCCCGTTGCAGAGCACAGGCTCCGGACGCACAGGCTCAGTGGCCATGGCTCACGGGCCCAGCCGCTCTGCGGCATGTGGGATCTTCCCGGACCGGGGCATGAACCCGTGTCCCCTGCATCGGCAGGTGGACTCTCAACCACTGTGCCACCAAGGAAGCCCCTGAAAAATATTACATACTTTTTAATCCAGCAATTTCACATTGAGGAATCTATCTTACAGACTATCTATCATAATCGAAAATATGAACAGAATATGCACACAAAAACGTTCACAAAAATGCAGCACTATAATAGTAAAAACCTAGACAGGACACTACAGAAGGTATGTATATATGGTTTAGTGCAGTGGAATATTATAAAGCCATTACACATGTTTACGAGAGATTTCAAAATACATCACAAATGTTATTTAATGTTAACTGGTAAGAGTGTTCAAAAAGGTCTAAACAGTAAAGATGCAAATATGTTAGAAATATTAAAAGGTTTGCACAAAATATGCCAAATTTGTTAACAGTGGTTTTCTAGGTGGTGACACTTTTTTTTTTTGGGCTGTGCTGGGTCTTAGTTGTGGCACGCGGGATCTTTCGTTGCAGTGCATGGGCTCTTCGTTGTGGCATGCGGGCTTCTCTCTAGTTGTGGTGCATGGGCTTCTCTCTAGTTGTGGCGTGTGGGTTTTCTCTCTTTCTAGTTGTGGCGTGCAGACTCCAGGGCGCGTGGGCTCTCTAGTTGAGATGCGCGGGCTCAGTAGTTGTGGCACGCGGGCTTAGTTGCCTGGAGGCATGTGGGATCTTACTTTCCCGACCAGGGATCAAACCCCCGTCTCCTGCATTGGAAGGCGGATTCTTTACCACTGGACCACCAGGGAAGTCCCATGGGTGGTGATACTTTTAATGGTTCTTATTTCAGTATACTTTTCTGGATTTTTCTGTTTTCAGCAATGAATACTGACAAATAAAAGAAAAGAATACTATTCAATGACTATCTAAAAACAGAGTTAAAGGAATATACAAGAAATTGGTATAGTGGCTGCATCTGGAAAGGGGGCTGGAGCAGGGATCAGTATAGGAGGACGCCTTCCTTTTCCATTTGTATATTCTGATGTCTTCTAAGTTTTGTACCAGGCTTGTATTACCTATTCAAAAATAAATAAATGAAAAAATTTCAAAGAAGATGCAGAAATACTAAAGCCACAGTTGCTGGGAGTAGAGTGTGAGGGGAAAGCAAGGAAAGTGCTTTCAGCTCCTGGTGGAGATGAGACTCGAGGCCTGGACTCCTCTTGGGCCTAAAGTCCACCGCAAGTCACCTAGGACCTGCCTAGGCCAGTGACTTTATTCTGTAAGGCCTGCTTCACCTGACCCCAAATTGGTCAGGAGTCAGGCCATCTCCTCCCGAGGGTGGTTTTTCCAAGGGTAAAAGTAGGCAGGACAGGGAAGGGACTCCAGTGGACACTGGTGCAGGACCTCCGAGCTGGGACCACCTGTGTCCCCTGGGCCTGGCAGATAGGACCCAACACATGAGTTGAATGGGTGGGGCCCCCCCATAACTACCCAGTCACCTTCTATGAGTCAGGATAATCATCTAAAAGGACCCTACCCTGCCCCCCATCAACCCAAGCAGTGCAAATGTCCAAAGTGGCTTCATCAACCCCAGGAGTGTGGCCTGTAAAGGGCACCTGATGTGTGCTAGATGAGGCCAGATAAAGAGCAGCTTTTCTGGGCTTCCCTGGTGGCCCAGTGGTTAAGAACCTGCCTGCCAGTGCAGGAGACATGGATTCGATCCCTGGTCCGGGAAGATCCCACATGCCGTGGAGCAACTAAGCCCGTGCGCCACAGCTACTGAGCCTGCGCTCTAGAGCCCGCGAGCCACAACTACTGAAGCCAGCGAGCCACAACTACTGAAGCCCGCGTGCCTAGAGCCTGTGCTCCGCAACAAGAGAAGCCACCGCAGTGAGAAGCCCGCGCGCAGCGACGAAGACCCAACGCAGCCAAAAATAAATAAATAAATAAATTTCTAAAAAGAAGAGAGCAACTTTTCTGAGATAAAAGCTTGATCTTTCCTTAATCACCCTGGGTTCTAATTTGCCCTGAAGTTTTCTTTACACACACGGAGGTGCGGGACACTGACTCTGCTCAGCAGGAGTGCCTTCCTCTGCACCCCAGGGAGGACAGTGCAGCTTCCTTCCAGTTCCCTGGGACCCACGGGACATGCTGTGGCTGCTAGGGAGGCTCGGGGCAGTGTGTGCTCACCGGCAGCACAGGGCGCCACAGCAGCCTGGAAAGTCAGGTCGCAGGCCCTGGAACCCGGAGCTTTCATTAAAATCACAAATCACAATACCTTCCCTTCCCTTGTGCTCCATGTGTACAACTTCAAATGTCAGAGATACTTTACACAAATAGGTGGAGAAAAGGACTGTTCAGAAAACATTTATTGTAGTTTGATGACACTTAGTCAAACTGTGGTTCTGAAAGCAAAGCAAAAACAGTATTAGGGGAAATTTAGGGTGAACACATTTCTTAGAGATAGTTTATGATTCTACCACTTCAGAAAGAGCAATAATTTACTGAAAATATTTAATTTAAAAAACAGAACTCAGGAACTACTATGACTTTTCAGATGGGGAAAGCAAGCCCCTGGGAGGGTGAGAGCCCAGTCGGGCAGCTACTGGGGGAGGGGCTGGGTGCCACTGAAGTTTGTGGCTTCACTCAGCAGGCCGACTGCCCCCTCCCTGAGGCCACTCAGAAGTCACTGGGTGGGGAAGGGGCATTCAAGAGGTAAACATGATTCCAGCAGGGGACAGCCCCAAGGTCCCAAGGGAGGGCTGGTCCTGCAACGGCTGCCTGGACAGGCATCATCTTCACATGATGAGGTGAGAAGGCTGAACGTGAAGACCTTCTTCCAGCTCCTGTGTGAGTGAGAGTAGATTCAGAAAACTGCCACTACGTAGCAGCAGTCACAGCTTTACTGTTCACCAGCTTCCCAGCTGAAGGGTTGTCAGGGCACACAGGTGCACACGGCCACAAAACACGGCATCTTCTCAAATAATTCCAGAACATGATATAGCACAGACCCAGCCTCTACAGCAGGAGATTTCGCTACAGTTTAGGGTAATATTCTGATGATGTGGGGCTTCCTGCAGCTCCCCAGGCACCTTCCATGAGTCGGGGGAGAATCATCCAAATGGACCCCGCTTCCCGGAGCAGAGGCCTAGTCGTCGTACTGCACTTCCGCCCGGAGCTCCTTGGTGACGTAGTTGGCCAGCATCGCCAGCAGCTGCTGCTGCAGGGCCTCACTGCCCATGACCAGCATGGTCAGCTGCACGGCGTCCGTCCATTCCAGGTGCCTGATGATGGCAGTGGCTTCATTAAAGAGCTTCTGCTGCTCGGCAGGTGGCAGCTCCATTATGATCTGAGGAACTGGCTTAAACTGTCCACTTGTCATCCACGCGCCTAACAAACCCCCGATGGCCCCCCCTAGAAAACAGGAAGGACTCAGTTAGTTGGTTATTTATATTCATAAACGATAGCCACAGGTTCTCGCTGACTTCTCATCTACCGTCGTGACGAGTGGGCACATTCATAAGCGGGTCAGAATGGGCTTGGCTTCATGCCTGCTCCGCCAGGAGGGCAGAGGGCAAAGGTTGACACGGTCTTTGGTCGATTTGGCTCAGATAATTGACACCCAAACATGCCCTCCCCTAAGCTCTTGCACTCACAGTGCAACACAAAGCATCTCCCCTCCTGAGAGCTGTGCTAACTAAAATCCTCTTCGTGGGCAGAAGGTTTCCATGCTTCTCACAAAAATCTCTCTCATCGCAAAGAACAGGGCTGAGAAGCAAATGCATTTTCAGGGAGAACCATCTCAGCGGTGAGGCTGAGTTTCCTCCACTGGATGGCTCATATGAGCCTTAGCCCTGAACTCTGAAATTTCCAGTGGAACCACGTGGTTATAAAGGACCCAGCAGACAGATGAGGAGGTATTTTCTCTTGAAGCAATGTTTTTCATACAACCCCTCCAAAGTTGTATGATGATAAATAACAAATTTAATGTATTCAACTACTCCTCTTTCTGCTACCCCAAAAGGGCACAAACATTCTTTTTAAATGTCAATTTATTATTATCAAAGTTAAAGCACACTATTTTGGAATTTGAAGACCTTGTGTCAATGGAAAGTTCTATTTAACCAGGTCAGGTGCAGTCTGCTACAGGAAGATGTCCTAGAGCAGGGGTCTCAAACTCAAGTGCCTACAGGGGCCAGGCAGGTAGCTGAAAGGAGTGAAGTGAGCTGAGTGGGACTGTGGTGACCTGGAGAGATAGGTCACTGTCTAAAGGAGACAAGGCTACCCTAGGCCAGCCAATTGCTGCCGCATGGAATACCAAGTATGTATCTTGTAAAAGTCTTATGATTTTTAAATATCAGCAATCAGATATTGAAAAGACGCAGCCCAGCTGGACTTGGTGACTTTCTTCAAAAGAGTAGAGTATGGAAAGGGGAAACAGTAACTTTGCAGTGGAGAAACCTGGCGGACATGACCTTAGCCAGGTGATCAAGGTGAGCATCACAAGGGAGGTCCTGTGGGTGTCATGTGTCCCTGAAATGTGTGACAAGAAGGGCACTGCACCTCTATGGTATTCTTTCCAAAGATCCATAACCACAGTCTACTCGTGAGAAACACGTCAGGCAAACCCAAATTGAGAGGAGCTCTCCAAAATACCTGACCAGTACTCCTCAAAAGTATCAAAGTCATAAAAAACAAGACCGGAGAAACCCTCAGAATGGGAGAAAATATTTGCAAATGAAGCAACCGACATGGGATTAATCTCCAAAATATACAAACCGCTCATGCAGCTCAACATCAAAAAAAGAAACAACCCAATTCAAAAACAGGTGGAAGATCTAAATAGACATTTCTCCAAAGAAGATATACAGATGGCTAAAAAGCACATTAAAAGATGCTCAACACCACTAATCATTAGAGAAATGCAAATCAAAACTACAGTGAGATACCACCTCACACCAGTCAGAATGGCCATCATCAAAAAATCTACAAACAATAATAGCTGGACAGGGTGTAGAGAAAAGGGAACCCTCATGCACTGTTGGTGGGAACATAAACTGGTACAACCACTATGGAGAAGAGTATGGAGGTTCCTTAAAAAACTAAAAATAGAGCTACCATATGATCCAGCAATCCCACTCCTGGACATATATCCGGAGAAAACCATAATTCGAAAAGATACATGCACCCCAATGTTCATTGCAGTACTATTTACAATAGCCAGGACATGGAAGCAACCTAAATGTCCATCGACAGAGGAATGGATAAAGAAGATGTGGTACATATATACAATGGAATATTACTCAGCCATAAAAAAGAATGAAATAATGCCATTTGCAGCAACATGGATGGACCTAGAGATTGTCATACTGAGTAAAGTAAGTCAGACAGAGAAAGACAAATATCATATGATATCACTTATATGTGGAGTCTAAAAAAAGGTACAGATGAACTTATCTACAAAACAGAAAGAGTTACAGGTGTAGAAAACAAACTTATGGTTACCAGGGGGTAAGGGGGAGGGATAAACTGGAAGACTGGGATTGACATATACACACTACTATATATAAAACAGAAAACTAATAAGAACCTACTATATAGCACAGGGAACTCTACTCAATACTCTGTAATGGCCTATGTGGGAAAAGAATCAAAAAAAGAGTGGGATAAAAAAAAATAAGACTGGGGAGACTGAAGAGACATGACGATTAAGTGCAATGTGCTGTCTTGTGCTGGGTCTGGGACAGAAAAAGATCATGGATGCAGAAACTGATAAAATCCAAATATAGTCTGAAGAATAGTTAATAGTAATGTTAGTGTTGGTTTCTTAGTTTTGACAAGTGTACCTTGGTAATATAGGAACTGAAACTGGGTGAGAGATATATGGGAATTCTCAGCATTATCTCTGCAACTTCTCTGTAAATCTAATATTATTCCAAAATAAAAAGTTTATCTAAAAGAATGCAGCCCAGGCCACAGAGAACCCATTTGCAAGCTGGACTCAGCCAACAGTAAGTAAATCTTGCACCATCTCAGGAAACCAAGTGTGGTGGCACCTGGTAGCACACACCTTCTCTGGGGACCAGCCAGACTCATGTCCTAGAGGCTGAACACTGCCCTTCGACAGCTTCCCCCCAGTCTGAAAATAAGGAGCATTCTAGGGAGGGAGGGCCAGTCATTTACAAGTTTTACTGAACTTTTCCCCGTGACACCAGTGAAACACTTAAGAGCTGATAAGAGTTGCACTCATCTGCACTAAACCTTTATGAGAACATCAATATTTGATTTAGAGCAGCACTTAATGCAAAAAGTCGCCAGGAAATATCGACCAGAAAATTACCAAGTCTTTGGAGAAGAGAAAATTCCTTTGTTTTCTGGGTAAAATGATGCTCCTGCCCATGACCAGGGGCTGCAAGTAGCGAATCCCTGGGGTTCTCTTTGCAGACATCCTGTTCTCTACCAGCTTTTACTCAATCTGAATAAAATATGTCCTCCCAAAATGGCATTTGGGCACAGCTATATGATAAATGATCCCAGCTAGCCTTCCCTGAGCACATTAGATGGGGTGGGACAAAGATATAGGATGTCACTGAGGAAGAAGGCAATGGCCTTGTCTCCTCCCTCACGGGCTACTTTCTGGATGGCAAGAAGCTGAAGTCAAGACTCACTAATTCACAGAGTTTGGAAACGGAAATGCACAGATGGAAGGCCTGGGGCCACCCACAAGCTGATTTTTCTCCCCGGTGTGGGCTCAGCTTAATACAGTGTCCTTGAAGGTCAATCCTGCTACCAGAGGGAAGAGAGCAGGAAGCCTTACTGGTGAGCTGGGACACAGAAACCAACCTCAGCAGAAAAGCAGTCACCTCTCCAGCCTGTATTCATGTGAAGACTGCAAGCCATATAGAAAGGACTTTCACCAGACTGTGAGCTTTCCCAGGCCCTGTATCCCACCACAGGCTGCCTGGCACAGAGGAGGCATTCAGTAAATATTTACTGAGCCCAGTGCTGACCCTGTGTTGCAGGGTCCATCTGAGGCACCTCGAGGGAGGCCTTATCTGGCCCCTCCTCAAGTCAGGCCTGGACAGCAGCCAGCTCTCTGACACCACCCCTAGCCCATGGTTTGGGCCACAGAGGAATTCTTCCTGCTCCTAATCCAAGGGAAGCAACTTCATTCTACCAACAGTGAATGATGCGAAAATCAGCCAAAGTTTCATTTATTGCCAGAAACGGGTTCCCAAATAGAAGCAGGTGGTAAAAGAAGGGGACAGGGATGACCACTCTAGGAGTTAGCTTATTGCTTTTCCTGCGTTGGACTGCTTGCTTTCAGAATGGGGAAGTGCTCTGGGAACGAGCTTATGTAAAGTGGCTCTACAGCATCAGCCCCGCCTGGCAAATCTCAGCTTCCTCTCTGGATGTGTAATGGTGATGGGGGGAGGGAGACTGTCCAAGGGACCCAGGACACGCTGAAATCTTCAGACTCTAGGACACATCCCTGGGGGGAAAGGTGTCCTCCAGGTCTGCATGACACAGATGCCATTTGAGAGGGCCCTGCACTTCGGAGACATTCACACAGAAGCTCGTGTTTTCAACAGGACGACTTATGTACCCAAAGATCATTTCACAGAAGCAACCTCAACTCAACAAACTTCTCACACAGGACAGAGGCTTTTATGAGGTCTCTGTGGTTTCAAAGGTCTTTTTTTCCCAACAACTGCACTGTCCCTGTGAGGCGCTTGCACTTACCAACAGCTAGTCCTGGTGGGCCGCCCACCAAACCACCAACAAAGGCCACGGCCCCTGTGACCAGGGCGCCCTTCCCGGAGTGCCTGACGGCTGCCTTCATTTTCCTCTCCTCAGAGACGGAGCACAGCAGCCTCATGATGTCCTTCACCGCGACGGGCATCGCAACAGACCTTGAAGGAAGCATTCCAAAGGAGAGTTTTAATGAGTGAAGTGTATTTCTACCCAAATGTTACTGTTCCAAAAGTTTTAAGGAAGGTTCCCCATTTTTGGTACAGAATAGTACCTCTGCTGTATGCACGATGACGGCACCCCCCAGCTATGTGCCAAGTCCTTTGCCAAAGAGAAAGCAGGGCAGCTTTCAGTTAATAAGCAGACGGAATCAGCAGAGTGGATGAAAGGTCTTCTCTGCCCTCTGATTAACTTCTGATTTACAACCGGTTAAGGAGCAACCCTGGCCATGTGTTCCACCAGTTCATCACGAGTGACTCAAGTCTGAGCTCTCTTGCGTCAGGGCCTTTCAGCTGGCTCAGGCAATCCCCGAGCACAAACCTTGGCCGAGTGCACAAAGTCCCAGCCCCTGGTCGTCTCCTGTGTGACAGGGCATCTCAGCCCACGCCAAGCCAGAGAAGGGGAAAGCACAGGACTCTGCAACCACACAGCCTTCACCCACTGGATGACCCTGAGCAGAATGGCGGATTCCTCACCTGTAAGATGGAGATAAACCACCTATAGGCTGGATTCTTGCAAGGTGTAAGTAGAATGGAAGCAAAGTGCCTGGAGCGAGTCTGGAACACTGCAGACTCTCAGACATGATGGCTCTAAATGAACGTTTGGTTCCTAACATACACCACTGGCTTCTATAAGCAACCACTCATAGAGTCAATCCAGTTCTACTCATGAGACATCAAAGGCAAGGACAGGATGATGTAGTAAGATGAAACAACCAGAGAATAAAAGAAATCAAAGAATTCCAGGGGTTTGCATATGGATGGACAGATGACAGATGGATGGATGTACTTTGGAACAATGACCTTTCGAACAATTTTCTGGGGTCAGGAAACTGTTTGCCACACTAGTAGGAAAAGGACAGGCAGGGGCAAGAGTGAGGGCAGGGCAGGCTCCGCCCCAAGGTTGGTGGGAATGGAGAGCTTTGGCACTGATGGGCCACCTGGCAAGATAGGAAGTGAAATCAAAGCAGCAATGAGCAGGTGATTCTCCTTCCAGCTTCGGCTAGACCCAAGGCTCAGTGGGTACTTTCCTTTCTCATCAACACTCCCCTTTTCATTTAAGGCTGAGACATGCAAACATTCACTAAAGGAACTCGACTGTGGAAGTTTGGAGCAGACCCTATTACTTGATATCTTTTGGATATATGAGTTTTTTTTTTTAAACCCAAGGATAATCCAGAATTAGTCTCTAATGTAAAATGATCCTCCCAATCCCGAGAGAGAATTCTGAGCCCTTAGAACAAATCTGTGGATCTCCTGTATCACCAGTCAGAACGTCTTTGTAGTCCCAGGAGAGGTAAGAGGGATCCTGTGCCCCAGCCCCTGTAAATTTCCCCTCTTTTCCTTTTATATTCGTGACATCAGTGATTCTCCACCAGTGCATAGGAGTCACTGAAGATCTTGTTAAACACGGCCTCTATGGGCAGGGAGAGATTCTGTTATTTACAAGCACCCCCAGGTGATCTTCTGCCCTCACTCTGGACAGCAAGAGTCTATGAGAGCATGACTCAAGATGTCTGACGTCTGTTACTCAGTCCTTGAGTTCAGAAATGCAAAGAGGCATCCCCCAGATGTGTCTGTTCACCAGGGGTGTGAGAGGCAGTGGAGGGGCAGTCCTGCAGGGTTGCCCAAGGGACTAGAGGAGAATTCAAGTGTGTTTGTCTTTGCTCTGGCTCCCAAGTGTCCTAGATCTGCTAAAATGCCTGCTAGCTTCCAGGCCCCTCTGCTCACCAGCAGTGACCACGTGTAGACAGAGCACATGCCCCCTCCTCCTCCCTGCAAGAGAGCCCCCTTCCACCCTTCCAGAGGTCAAGAATTTTCCAGGCACAAATGTCAAGATAACATTATAGCATTAATAACAGCGAAGGAACTGCACTCAGAAATGGAGGGAGAGGGGAGAGAGGGTAACCTGATTTACCCAATAGCCATGGTCCTGTAAAGCTATGCAAACAAAATGTTTAATTTCAAGTACATATTAAGATAACCAAAGGAATTAATTTCATGGCAAAACCTTTCAAAAAGCTAAAAATCCTCCTGTAAAATATCTAGTCACCTTCTAGCTTAGCTCTGGTTTATATCCAGCTTTTTATCTGTCACTTATGCTGAAAAAAGGGAGATGAAGCACAGGTCCCTCGAAGGCCCCTCTGGAGGCTGCCATGAGCCTCCCATTCCCAGAGGCATGAAGACCTTGAGCCTTGCCATGCTTGATCTGCAAGTCTGGCTTCTAGGCCAGTGTACTCTGCCCAGAGGCCACTCCTGAAACAGGTTTTCTGCAGAATTACGGATCTGTACTCTTGAAACAGTTTCTTCACAGCAAGAAAAGGTATGTAAAAGAGGAAGGAAATAGATATATACCCACTTCACCCTCTACTGTCTATTAAAAAAAAAACCACAAAACAAAAAACCAGATTCCAACCTGCTCTGAATGACTTTAGGTCGAAACCCACAGGGGCTAATGGGGCATCACTGTGCAAACGCCACTTCCAACCTCCACTTAGCCCAGTTGGGCCAGCACAAGGCACAAGCCCAGAGCTCTGTAGGACTGGAGAGCCAGCAGGTGTCATGGTGTGTGGGAGGGGAGGAAAGAAGTGGCCTGATTCCAGCTGGGTTCAATGGTTCCACACCATGGGTAGAGAGGTGGCTTTGTGGCTGCCTCCATCCAAGGGAATGCTGGTTTAATTTCCTTGTAAGAATCATTTTAGAAGTTAGAGCATCAGTAGACTCTTGTTGTGGAAGAAAGATTTGCAGCCCCATCTCCTGAGCCCTTGCTAAAAAGCTCAGCCTCCCAACTTCTCCAGGGCTGCCAGATTGAGGAAAGAAGCCAGTCCTGCTTCTCCTTCTCCCACTCCAGCTGCCTTTGTCTGTAAGCAGTAGAGAAGTGGGTGAGGAGGGAGGAGACAGGAGCACTCTGATGGGGACAGTCCTCAATGGGGTGGGAGTGTGCCTCCCCCCATATCACACCTATTTCAGAATCAGATTTGTCCACGAAACAGGCTCCGGTCACAGGAAGCCCATCTGCCAGCCACAGGGAAGGCAAATGCCAACGTGAAGCCCTGGTTTCGTGTAAGCACCCAGGCTGGTCTGCCGATTACAGCAGGGATCTGGGGGAGAGGGAGGTGAGCCCATCCCTGGGACTATAGCCTGGCTTTCTGAGGTGGACCAGATTGTGAGAGATGAAGAGAGGAAGGCTGCAGAGCTAACACAGACCTCCATGCACACAGCACTTTTTAAAAATTAGAAAAGCAGGGCCTCTTAAGAATCAGAGCAATGTTGCTCACCTGCAATCCTCAGTACTTTCTACTTTGCTGGTGAAATTTACAAAGCTCCAGTGTGCCCACTGGCTCCTATAAACCGTGTCTTTCCACCTCTCTATGCTCCAGGGCAAAGACTGGATCCCATCAGCAAACATTGTCAGATTAGCCCACAGACTTTTTAAAAACGAATTAGTTGCCAGAATTTTAAAATCAAGAGATTTCACATACAACTCAGACTTCTGATTTCTCCTGAAAAATCAAAAGCACAAGCCACACTGGGGCCACCATCTGCAGCAACGCAGGCCAGAGCGGAGCAGGACCCTAGCAGAGCACACCTTACCTACCTACCTGGCCCATGAGCAGGTCGCTTCACACCCTCTCTAAATATTCCTATTTCTTTTGTTTGTTTGTTTTAAAGGCTAAAGAAGCTACCAGTCCCCACAAAGCTAATCTCCCCCAGCCCCTAAATCAGTAACATCCCTTCCTGATCATCTCTAAACTAGCGTCCAGATTCTCTTCCCAGAGGGCAAGGCCAACGGTGCTCCGCCCTGCGGATGTAACACCAGCCACACGCACCGCGGTTCCTGTGGGAAGTGACACGCGCGGGCACACGCACACACAGGAGTTCCTGCGGGAGGTGACACGCACACACAGCCCTCCGTGTACCCCGATTCTCCATATGGAAAATGAATGCACGAAGAGCGTGCGCCCCGCACGGGAGGGCCAGGCCCGCGGCCAGCTGGCACGGCAGCCGCTCCGGGCGCCCCTCCCCCTCCCGGCTCCAGCAGCTCGGAACCCTTTACCTGCGGAGGCGGCGCCGTGAGGTCACAGGCCGGCAGGCGCTGGGACACCAGGCCGCCCCTCCTGGCGCGCAGGCCCCACCCTCCCGCCTTCCGGCTCTTCAGCGCTGGGCCTTCCGGGGCGCCACCCACCTGGTCGCGCAGCCGCCGCCGCCGCCTCCGCCTCCGCCTCCTCCTCCGCAGCCGCGCTCCCGGCCCAGGCCCGGCTCCGGGAGCGGCCCTCCCGGATGCGGCACCTGGCGTGGGGTCGCTGGGGCCCCGAGGCCGCGCGCACCCCTGCCTTCCACCCCACCCACACCCGTTTTAGGTCGGGGTTCCCTTGGACCTTGCTCAAGCCCGGGGTCCTCCTGGGAGACCCTTTCTCTCTTTGGCCCTTCGCTCAGGACCTAGGGACCCCTCCCTTCCCCCCATTTCCGGCGCGGGTGAGAGCACGGCAGCCTTGGCAAGTAAAGGCGCTGAATTAACATTCGGTGAATATTCGGGGCAGAGTCAAACATCAGCTGGCCGCAGTGCGGGTACCGGCGGCATCTGGGTCTGGGGTTTGAAAAGGCCTAGCGCCACCTCTGCTCCTGGGGTTCCAAGGGAAGAGGAGGTGCAGTTTCGGGGCAAAGCTGAGGTTGGGGAGCCTCTTGGGAGGGTGCAGAGGCTGAGGGTGGTGAGTAACAGAAGGGCCAGGGACTACTTTAGGGGGCATATGGAGAAGGCTTCCCCCCATCTCCTCCGAGCCCCCCAGACAAGACCTGGCCTGGAACCATCTCAAATCTGAAAAAGACTTCTGGGGACTTTCCGTGCACCGTCTCAATCGTGACAGCAATCTAGGCATGGTTGCCGTTGCCATATTAGACAGGAGAAGGGAGGCAGCAAGGCGCAGAGACATTGATCTATCCAAGGCCACCAGGACAGGGAGTGTCAGGGTCCAGACTCCATCTTGGGTCCACCTGCCTCAAAGCCCCTGCTTGTAACCAGCACTCTGCCTTGCTTTCCCGGGTGCTGTGGGCATCCAGAGGGTGAGCCTTTCACACTACCAGAACAATTTTGTTACTTTTCTTTTTTCTTTTAATGGGTAAGTACTTTGGGTATGTTTGTTTGTGAACTATAGATATATGGATACATATCTCACTTTACTGAGGTATGATTGACATACAAAAAGCTATACGTATTCAATGTATACAAAACCTGATGAGTTTAGGGATGAGTTTATACCCATGAAACCATCACCACCATCAAGGCCATAAATACAGACATCGCCTCTGGACGTTTCGTCCAGCCCCCTTTATTATTATGATTTGTGTTTGGGGATGTGGTAAGAATACTTAACATAAGATCTACCCTCTTAGCAAACTTTAGTGTACAGTACGGTATTGTTAGCTATAGATACTATTCTGTATAGTAGATCTCTAGAACTTATTTATCTTAGTTAACTGAAACTTTGTATTCTTCTTTTTTTTTTTTTTTTCTTTTTCCTTCCTTTTTGCAGTACGCGGGCCTCTCACTGCTGTGGCCTCTCCCGTTGCGGAGCACAGGCTCCGGACGCGTAGGCTCAGGACGCGTAGGCTCAGGACGCGTAGGCTCAGGGGCCATGTCTCACAGGCCCAGCCGCTCCGCAGCATGTGGGATATTCCCGGACCGGGGCACGAACCCGCGTCCCCTGCATCGGCAGGCGGACTCTCAACCACTGCGCCACCAGGGAAGCCCTGAAACTTTGTATTCTTTATCATTTGTCACTTCTGTTTCCCCTCTGTGCCCATTGTGAGAAAGTGCCTAAAGCATTAACCAGAGTTCCCCTGGCCACAGTGAAATAACCCCATCCGTTCCTGAATAGGAGCTTTTGTATGAGTTTAGGTAACTTTCAAGAGTGAAAATTAACCGAAGTTAAGAATAGCCTAACTCCCTGGGGTGTCTCCAGGCATGGGCCTGGGTGAGGTTCTCCCGTTTCTCTGCAGGCAGCTCCCTCTGGCGGCACCTTAAGGAACTGGGCCTGCTCACTTCCCCAGAGATGGGGAGGAGAGGACAGTGGGGAAGGAAAGATGCTGGAAGGGAAAGAAACTTCAAGGTGGGGACCCTCTAGAGAAGGTTAACTATAAGAAGTCATGCAAACGTACAACCCATCAGCAACTTGGGAACTTCATTCTGATATGAATAAAGTCGTAAAATACACACACCAAAGCCCATAAACATAACACATGGTACCACATTCTCATAATGGCAGCTGGACCTCCTGCGAAGTGGAGGAGGTCCCATGAATGAGGTGCACAGTGGGGTCTCCATCATGGTGTGGTGACTGTGTACTGACCCAGCATCCAGCTAGTGCTTTCATAATGCTTATAGTCTTAAGGTCTGGCTGGATGACCTTGGGAAACTTCTCTGTGCCTCAGTTTCCTCATTTGGGAAATGACAGTAATAATAGTACCTGTCTCATAGGATTCTTCTGAAGATCAAAGGGGGTACTGTGTAGGAATCTAGATCATTCTTGTTTACATCATAGGTTATGAAAATGAACCTCCAAATTCCCAAATGTGAGCCTCATATGCCGAGAGTGGCAGGAAATTCAATGCCACCCCAGCCTTCATAATGCACCCTCTTCCTGATAGGCCCAACAATCTCCCAGGGTGCTAGGTTTTGTTCAGAGAGCCAGATGGAGCCAGAACTCAGGTGGGGTCCCCTGAGGCCAGCGCCCTCATCCTCCCCTTTTCCAGAGGATGAGTGAGGCAGCTCCCAACTTACAGCTCTTTCAGGATAACCCAGCCCAGACCCAAGGCTGGATGATCCATGCACAGGACACACACATAAACCCCTGCAATCTCTTAATGAGAGCATACAAGTAAACCAGGTGTCATTTTCAAGACTAAAACGTGTTCTTTTTATTTTAAATTACCTCTAAGGAAGCACCATAGTCTGTCTGGTGCTTAAGGATTCCTGGGGATCTTGATCTAGCCTCGCAGATAGTCATTTGTCCCAAGGCACTCACAGAGCCAAGGTTTTGGGTCAGGAGAGGTTTCAGCCCCACATGCTGGGTTCAGGACATGTGGGGCTGAAAGGACCTCTGAGTCCTTAGACCTGGAGGCAAAGGAGGTCTCCTCACCTCCCAGTCCTTCCCCCAGGATGCATTCCATTCCTTTCACCTGTGAAGTGTTCAGCACACTTTTGGGCACATACCAGGTGTATTAGTTTGCTGGGGCCCCATAACAAAGTACCACAAACTGGGTGGCTCAAAAGGGAAATTTATTGTCTAACAATAATATACATCTTTGTTTACTAAATAATTAGCTCTGTTACATAAACCATAAAAATCATGATTCTCAGATCATTATATCAGAGGAACAAGAATGTTTCTGAATTCTTATAATCTGAATTTTGATTGAGGATCATACGATGGATTGAAAGGCTTTACTTAGACTATATGTGCACTTAACATTTGTTAATAAAAGTGAATTTTTTTTTTTTTTTGCGGTACGCGGGCCTCTCACTGTTGTGGCCTCTCCTGTTGCGGAGCACAGGTTCCGGACGCGCAGGCTCAGCGGCCATGGCTCACGGGCCCAGCCCCTCCACGGCACGTGGGATCTTCCCGGACCAGGGCACGAACCCACGTCCCCTGCACCGGCAGGCGGACTCTCAACCACTGCGCCATCAGGGGAGCCCGTGAATGGTTTTTAATGTGTTAAAAATATAAAAAAGAAGTCCAAGGAGCTGGCAGGACATGCTCCCTCTGAAACCTGTAGGGGAGGATCCTTCCTTGACTGTTCTAGCCTCTCGTCATGGCCACCAATCCTTGGTGTTCCATAGCTTGCAGCTGCATCTCTGCCTTTTCTGTCACATGATGTTCTCCCTGTGTGCCTGAGTGTCCAAATTTCCCTCTTATTATATGACACCAGTCATATTGGAGTAAGGGCCCACCCTACTGACCTCATGTTAACTTGATTACATCTGCAAAGACCCTATTTCCAAGTAAGGGCATATTCATAAGTACCAGGGGTTAGCACTTGAACATATGTTTGGGGGTGACACAATTCAATCCATAACACCAGTTATTCAGCAAATGCCAGCAACGATTATTATCCAAGCATGCACAGCATGCAAGTGGTACCTGCAAGCATGCTAAAAATACCAGTCTCAGCCATGCCTTGTGTTGAGGCTGTTGTATACAGGGGACCATCCAGCCGCCTGCCTTTAGTCTTGGGAGAGCTTAATTCCGAAAGGGTTGTTGAGGGACAAGGTGGCTTTAGGACTGGTAATGAGCTCCTCCTGGGCTTCATCATTGTTCTTCTAAATAAGTAATTCATCTTCTTCCTTTCTGTTTACATCCTTCACATATTTGTAGACGATTGGTTACCCTGTCCCTTTAGTCATCACTTAGCACCACTCTACATATTTGCCATGGTGTCGAGTGTGTGCTGTCCTCATTGTCATGACTAGTATTATTATTTCCTCCTGGCCCACTCCCTGGGTCCCTCAGCCACCATCACCACTGTGTGAATCTCCTTCAGGTCCCCAGCCTTTCAAGTAACAAGTTCCTTGGCATGGAACATTAGAAGTCAGTAGTGGTGACAAGGGATGCTTGCAGGCCCTCTGGCCCCCTACTCCTCTATCATTTTTGTCAGTTTCCCCAAAGCCACATCAAATAAATAGACAAGCTAAGTAAAAAACAATGTGCTTACAGTGCAAATACTGTTTCCAGACAAATCTCCCTGTCCCTGCTTTCATCCGGATAATCTCAGTTTCTTCAACTATAAAATAAGGATAAGAATTCTCACTCTCAGCAACCTGGGATTACTGTGAGGACTACATGAGGAAGAGAGTGGGAAAGTGCTTTGTAAACCACAAAGCAGGGGGAGTGGCAGTACCAGCAATGCCTTCAACATACGATTAGATTTCTGCAGAAAGTTCCAGGGGTCAGCTGTTGTAAAAAGTTAGAAATTCTAAGTTAGAATTTACAAAATGAACTCGATAGAACTGAGATTCACCCTAAAATCTGTTTGTTGAAAGAATATAGAGATGCCCTACTTCAAAATCTACTATTAGATTTTAGTATTCCAAAAAAAGTGTGGAACTCAGAGCCGGATGGGCCCTTGGAGACATGTTACAGATGGCCCCGAGGAGGCTTTGGAAGGTTATGCTGCTATAAAAGATTTTTTTTTTAAATCCACCTTGTCTTCCATTTCAGATCTCACTGAAAAGTTCTTCTGTACCCGGAAGACTTATTTTCAGTCTGAGAAGAATGATTTTCAATGGTTCTGTTGAACACGCAATTCTCATGCAAGTATTTCTATAATTACCCTGTTTCAGTTATAATACAGTTTCTGGAACAATAGGACTTTTATTGTATTGCCATATCTGTTATAATAGATGTTTTATTACAGAAAATTATGGTAGAATCACTATTATGATTCTGAAGTTTTTATTTCAAATTGTTCATAGGATGGAAATTCTTTCTCCCAAGTAGTTTTTACTTTAATGGTGCTTTGAGTCTTTTGGGTTTTTTAAACTTTTGGGGGGATTTTGTTCAATGGCAGAATGTGTTATTTTGCTCCAGTACATACTGTGGATGAAAAGTTACCCCTGGTGTTCATTTGTTTGTTTGTTCTTAGCATGTGGTGCACAGAATTTTTTTTTAATGCCATCTAGATTGTTCTATATATATCTGCATACATTAGCCTGCTCAGGCTGCCGTGGCAAATACCACAGACTGAGTGACTCAAACAACAGAAATTTATTTCTCACAGTCTGGAGGCTAGAAGTCCAAGAGCAAGGTGCTGGCAAAGATAGGTTTCATTCTGAGGCCTCTTTTCTTGGCTTGCAGGCAGCTGCCATCTTGCTGTGTGCTCATATGACCTCTTCTATGTACAGGCAGGGAGAGAGAACAAGCTCTCTGCTGTCTCTTCTTATGAGGACACTAATCCTATCAGATCAGGGCCCCACTCTTATGACCTCATTTAACCTTAATTACCTCCTTACGGGCCCCATCTCCAAACACAGTCGCATTGGAGGTTAGGACTTCAACACATGAATCTGAGGACACACAATTCAGTCCACAGCACTGCATAACTTTTATTATTATTGCAGAAGAAATTCCCAGAGCCCTTGTATTAAGTAAAGTTAATAAACTATATTTGAGAAGGAATAAATAATATTAGTGAGAATGACAACAGGGAAGTTGAGACTTCAAGCACAGAGTAGGTAGTAGCCTATTTCAGATGGTAGCCCCACTGGGGGAGAAGAATGGGGGCTGGAGTTTTTCTTGATAAATTCACTGGCCTCAGACCCCCAGCTGGGGTCTGGAAGCATGTTTGTTGGCTCCAACGTGATGGTTTTGGTCCATAGGAAGATCTCACCTCAGGGGAAAAGGTGATTCTGAAATCTCAGACGTCAGGTCAAGCTCTAGACCCAGTGGACCTGTCCACATTGTAGGATTTAAGAACTATGAAAAGTCCCAAAATATCTGTGCACAGGTCCAGCACCATCAGGACCTGCCTCTGAGTTTAGCCATCATTTCCACGTGCCCCTGGTAGAGCACACTCCCCGGCTTAGAGTCCAGAACTATTGATGGAGGGAAAGTCCTGGGCCCTGGGGAAAACAGAGGATCTCCAGCCATGGTCTTTAACTAGAAAGACCTTAATTCGTCTATGCTTCTGGGTTTCCAGATGATTTCTTAGGCTCCCCAAGAAAGAGAGAGGAAGGGATTTCCCATGGTTACGGCATTAGTAACAGAATCATAACAAAGGTCCAAACCTCTTGGTTTCCCAGCCTCTGTTCTTCCCACAGCACACGCTCCAACAGGGAAGGGAGGAGACCCTGGAGGGTACTGGGGGGGGGGTGCTGAGCATTGGGTGCTGAATGCCTTTGAAGCCTGGGGGGTGGGTAAACACACACACACACACACACACACACACACAGTAAACGTGGAGAAAATCAGAGAGGAGACTGTTAGGGAATCTTCCAAGGTAGAAAACAATCAGGTAGTTTGGAGCTCCCAGAAGAGAGGGACTTTGGAATTCAAAGCATTCTTTCGAGGCTCAGAGGCACTGGGAGATGGGTCTCTGGGGTCTTACCTCCTCTCCTCCCCCCACTCCCATCCCACAGTGTGTCTGTCCACTGCAAAATGTCAGCTGCCTTGTGGGACTAAAATCCTGACTTCAGGATGGAAACCGGTGAGGAAAGGGAACTGCTTTGCACACATTCGGCCCCTTTGCTGGGCCACATTTCTGTTAAGCAAGCAGAGACTCGTCCTGTGTTCCCATCAATGCTTATCAGCTTGTGGACCTCAGGTAAATGATGCTTCATTCACCTCAATGTTCAGGCCCTGATAAGGCAGACTTCGGGGCGATGGTTTGGGGAGATAAACATAGATTATCTCTGGCAGTTTCTGTAAGTTAGGATTTCAAGCATGCGGGGAGGGCACCCAGTAGTCGTTTCTACCAGGGATCCCCTCCCCTGCCCGAGGCTCAGGCAGGTGCCAGGTCCTAGGCCCTCGCCTCTCCTTGGTCGAAATCCCCGCCGTAGGATTGCCTTCCTCAGCTGCCACCACGCTTTGCTGTCGCGGCCCAAGGCGGGAGACAGCCACGTTGGCTGGGATCACAGGCCCACGCCTTGGTGAAGGCCTGCCGGTGCCAGCGGCTAGTGGAGAGTGATCCGAGCCAGCCAAGAGATTCCACCCCAGTAAGCTCCTCAAAGTATCTCCTGAAGCCTCAGAGATTACACCGCCCACACAATGCGAGCAAAGCGGCTTCCAATAATGCGGCAGACGGCGGGGCGCGGGGCCGCGGCAGGGATGCTCAGCGCTCAGGGACGATCGGCGCCCGCACTCGCGCGGGCCCAGGTCGGCGGCACGCCGGCTCACCCAGTGCCTTGCTTCTCCCTGAAAACAAAGGCCCGGGGCCAGTCTTTGCGGGGCAGCGGGGTCGGGGGGAGGGGGGGCGGGGGGAAGGGCCGTGCTGGCTCGGCTTGAGCGACAAACAGAGCAAGCAGACAAAGGGCCCGGCCCGCGGGTGTGCGCGGTGGGGAAGCAGTGCAGCTCGGTTGGAATATCGTGTGCGGATTTGAGACCAATGGGAAGCGCTCCCAGCAATGCTCGTTGTTTTCACCGGGCTGATTTTTGCTCAGTTTCATCAAGTAATTTGCATGTCATTTAAATAAAACAAATGAATTATGGCCGAGTTTTTATTTATATTAAATAATGGCTTCCTTTGCTTTATTATTGAGATAGTTCGTCCTGAGCAGGGTGCACAGTGGGCAAAGGGAAGCTCTCCCGTTGGCCAGATCCCAGCTTCCTGTCTGCTGAGGCGGATAGTCAACTCCCAGGACGCCCTTCGTTTGTTCTGGCTGTCCTGCGTGGCAGTGGGAATAAACTAGAACATCAGCCCTCTCCTTTCTTAGGCCTCCCTTTCTTGCAGTGGAAGCTCCAGAATCTCCATGTAGGAGGGGCTCAGAGGCAACAATGTAGACAGAAAGAGCTGGATGGTTAAAGGGTTTCTCTTAAAGTGGTATTTGCAAACGAAGCTCACTGTTTACTAGGGTTTATGTTGCAACTTTTTTTTTTTTTTTTGCGGTACGCAGGCCTCTCACTGTTGTGGCCTCTCCCATTGCGGAGCACAGGCTCCGGACGCGCAGGCTCAGTGGCCATGGCTCACGGGCCCAGCCGCTCTGCGGCATGTGGGATCCTCCCGGACCGGGGCACGAACCCTCATCCCCTGCATTGGCAGGTGGACTCTCAATCACTGCGCCACCAGGGAAGCCCCTATGGTGCAACTTTTAAAAAAGAGAATATTTTCTAAAATTCCTTTTCTAAAATTTTCATAAGACTGAGGAAGTGTCAATAGTTGGATTATGGAACAGCATAACATCACTGTATTTGTTATTATTGCTGCATAACAAATTGCTTCAAAACTTAGTGGCTTAAGACAACAATAAACATCTAATATCTCTCACAAAATTCTGGAGTGCTTTATCTGGGCAGTTCTAGCTTGTGTTCTCTCATGACGGTGCAGTCATTTGAAGGCTTGATTGGGGCAGGAGGGTCCATTTCCAAGGCCTCAGTTGCTTGACACCTGGGCCTATCCACAGGGCAGCTTGAGCATCCTCATAACGAAGCCGTGGGCTTCCTTCAGAGCCAATGATCCAAGAAACAAAGCAGAAGCCACAATATCTTTATGATCTAGCTTTGAAAGTTACACACCATCGCTTTCTCAACATCCTATTGGTTAAGCAGTCCAGCATTTGTCAGTATGGAAGGGAATTACACAAAGGTACAAATACAAGCACTGGAGGATCATGGAGGGCCATCTTAGAGACTGGTTACCACAAGTGATTAGCACTGATATTGTTCAGCAGGGGTTTTTTAAGGGTCTGGAGGAGAATACTATATGCCTAAAGCCAACATTTCTGATTTGTCTTTCTAGTCAATGCAAACTTAAATGGTCCATCACCTTTAATGCTCTTCCATGTCAGCCCAGCCAGCTTATTGTGTTTATTGCACAGCCGGTTTATCTGTGCAATAAACATGGACTCAGGGTCCTCTCAGTGCCGGCCTCACCTCCAGATTGGGGAATAGAGCAGTAGTCAAGGGAGACAAGATCCCCCTCTTGGCTCCCTGACATTCTAGAGAGAGGAGACACAAGGAGACAAACACATGGCAATTAGGGCTATAATGCTATAGGCAGCGCTGTCACCTGGGGGATTCAGGAAGGACACTAAGCCCTGAATGCCATGGTTGGCGGTCTGTATAACTTGGTCCTCCCCAAATTGGACATCTCCAATGACGCAGGCATTGCATTAAGGTGGCTGCAAGCCAAACCTTTAGTAGAATAACAGCCTAGATAAAATGGACTTTTGATATCATCACAGCCCTCATGGACCACCCCTCATGTATACAACACTCTCCCTCCCAGAATGTGAGATCCACAGGAGAGGAACTATGTTTTATTTACTCCTGGGTCTTTAGTGCCTAACGAATGACTAGTATGTAATTGGTATTCACTAATGACTACTGTTAGTAATAATCATTTAATAGTTATCAGCCTGTTGGTTCCCCAAGTCTTTCAGTCTTAATGGAAGTCACGCATTAATAAATAAAAGTGACTCAAGCTCTCAATCCACTGACAGTAGAACAGCAGCACTGAATCCTAGAGACTGCTGATAGGTGTGGTGAAAACAAACTCCATTTCTCCTCAACAGAAGTCCCTGGAGCCTGGCTCTTCCTGGCTCCTCTCCTAGCCTCCCTTCCCAGCTCCTGCGTCAGCAGCCCTCTTCCTGCTTAGCTTCCCTGGACTGAATGAACAGGGAATTCCAGAGCTTCCCAGGAACTTCCCCAAAGCATCTCTAATGCAAGGTGCTCTGTGCTGCAGACTTTGACAAAGGGCTTGCAGCCTCCAGAGAGAGTTACATGAAACAGCATGGTCCATCAGGTGGCCTGAGAGGGAATACTGAGTCATCCGGATTCTTTAAAGTTACTGGGGCCCAGCCAGGCTCTCCTCAGCTTATTGGGTCTCTTACTACTCTCTTCCCAATGGACCAGCCTCAACTCACTTCCACACTCTTCCTGGACTCCCGTTCCCATAGCCAATGTCAGTAACGTGCTCATCCAGGCCTCAGTAGTTAGGGGTCCAAAGCTCTGAACTAAGGCCTTACCTTTAGCATCATCAAAATTTTAGGCTTCAAACCCAGCATTCTTCTAAATGGAGGGAAGCCATGGGTATAAAGGTTTACTCTGTTCCCATAATGAATTACACTCCCTCTTCTCTTTAGAAGACACAACATTTCTGGTTTTTTTAATAGCAATTTTTCATTCTGGTTATACTTAGATATACATACATACCCACAAGACTGCTGATTACATTTTTTCGAGATCTTCTGGTGTACTGTCACTTTGCAAAATAATTTGTTGTCCATGCAGTGACTTTAGGGGCTTTCTAAGATTGTCTGTTCTCAAAGACTATTTATCAGAGAGGTGTGGCACAACTGAGTGCATCCCAGCCATTCTGTAGACAGGAGGACTGAGGAAGAAGTTCAGAGGGCATTCTGGAGTGATTTGCAACTCCCCAAACAGAAATATAACATCTTCTTTCATCCTCTGCAGAGTCTGGAGCGAAATTCACACCTTTTTTTTTCTTCCCATCACTTAAAATCAAATTCTCGCCCTTAATACTTCCTTTCAGAACTGCACCCAAAATGATGATGTCTTCTCATGCATATGAATTACCCGAAGTGTATGAGAATCAACCCCACTGGAGTGTGCTAAAGCCTTAACTCAACTGCCTTGAAAGCTGCTAAGCCCTGATTAAGGCAGAGGTGTCTTTTTATTTTATAAGACATTTAGGATAGTTCACATCACTGTGCACAGATGCACTGAAGTCGATTGTGGGGGGAACTATAAAGAGAGCATATGCTCCCTGTATCTGTTCCTGAGCCAGGTAGGATGCTGAATTCTGATGAGGGATTGAGGCAGACGGCGGCATCTGTCTCCTTGCAAACACCTGTTTGGACACTGGTCTGACACCCTTCCTCACGTTCATCCTGGGAAGGTGGTGCATTTTCAGTTGAAACCTCATGATCTGGCATGGTGTCTTCTACAGACCACACGGACACTCAACAATTAATTGCCAGAGAAACAAAGCATGACTTTTTTTTCTTTTTTGGCTGCGTTGGGTCTTCATTGCGGTAAGGGGGCTTTCTCTAGTTGCAGTGAGCGGTGGCTTCTCTTGTTGCAGAGCACGGGCTCTAGGCACACTGGCTTCAGCAGTTGTGGCTGGCGGGCTCTAGAGCGCAGGCTCAGTAGTTTTGGTGCCCGGGCTTAGTTGCTCCACGGCACGTGGTATCTTCCTGGACCAGGGATCAAACCCGTGTCTGCTGCATTGGCAGGAGGATCCTTAACCACTGTGCCACCAGGGAAGCCTGACATCTTATTTTAAACAAAGAGGTGGAACACATTTATCCTCCAAAGATTCAAACACCTGATGATCTCTCCTTAGAGAAAAAGCAATGAAAAGTAGCTTCTCCTGTAACAAGTTTCCACTGACATAGCTTTTGCCAAAGTCAAACTTCGGTGCTGAGCTCAGGACATGAATTGAAGATACCACAAGGGGGTGCTAGAGATCAGGCAATCCAGGAACCATTGGCGCTTGGGAGAGCTCAAACACAGCCGGTTTTAATCTAACAAACTAAGCATTTCACTTAGTGAGAACTGTACATTGAAAATGACCTATGTCTTCACTATTTATGCTATGATGAAATTTTTCTATATGTTCTCAATTTGATAAATTTGTGTACCCTGTGATTACATGGAATTTCAAGACTGGCTGCAAGTTACAGAGCCCAGGTCTCTACGATAAACACCAAGTATTTTAAGTACTTTATGTTTTTATCCTTTTAAGCCTGACACAGACAGAAATCCCACTCATGGACTTCAGTTATTTTCCAGGGGAAGTCAGAGTTTGGAGACACTGTCTTTACCTGGGTCCTTCCCAAAATCAGAACCTGAAAAAAAAAAAATGACTTGGAGGAAGGTAGCTTATTTGAGACGTGATCCCAGGAACAGGGATGTGGAACCAAAGGAAATGACAGGGAAGGGGGAGATGCATTATTAAGGCTAGTTGGTCACTGCTGTGGGCAACCAGGACTGGATCCTGTGGGGACATATAAAAGGCCTCTCAGAAATCTCTGCCTGCCCCCCATTGGTTGACAATTCCCATGGGGATGTTAATTTCCTGTACTTCCAGGCTGCACATGTGGGGTGCAGGCTGAATGGGGTCTTACCGCCATCCCATGCCACAGCATTAAGGAAACCCTGGGGCCAAAAGCAAAAACACACTTGGGGCAAGGTGCAGTCAGGACCAGGTAAGCTGAAGCTTGCCCAAGACCATCCACCGCAGCCATAGCTGGAGCACAGTTGAAGCCATGAGGATGTGGAGCAGAGAACAAGATATGTCTGATACAGTCCATCCCTTGTACCAGTCAGATCCATTCATGCTCTGCATTAAATCCAATCTGTCAGCAAGTCTTCAAGGCAAGGGCCAACCAAAATCTCTACTGTAAATGGTCCCGGAGCTGTTACCGATAGTCATTATCTCCCTTCCACAGCAGGCATCCTAGACTTCCCTCACTCCTGGCCAGCCTTCAGCTTGTCTAAATTGTGTGCCTGGTGAGGTGACCACACCTCCACCACTGAGAGTTCTAAGTCCTTAGCTGATCTGTCTTGGGGCCCATGGCTGCTGTGGTTGCCCATTTACCTTTATTGCAAGACACAGACTCACCGAGACGCCCAGTGGATCCCCTGAGACCAGCTGTACCCGGTCTTCCCTCCCTGTAGAGCAACAACTCTATCTCTTTGTGATAAGCAGGATCACACTGTAATCACAACCTTTATTTTTATTGTGGTAAAATATATACCACAAAAAATTTGCCATTTTAACCATTTTAAAGTGTACAATTCAGGGGCATTAATTACATTTACAATGTTGTGCAACCATCACTATTTCTAAAAGATTTTAATCACCCCAAACAGAAACTCTGTACCCATTAAGCAACAATTCCCCATTCCCCTTTCCCCACAGTCCCTGGTAACTGCTAACCTATGTTCTGTCTCTATGAATTTGCCTATTCTAGATATTTCATATAAGTAGAATCAGACAATATTTGTCCTTTTGTGACTGGCTTATTTTACTCAGCATAATGTTTGCAAGGTTCATCCATATTGTAGTGTGTATTAGAACTTCATTCCTTTTATGGCTGAATATTCCACTGTGTGTCTATAGTACATTTTGTTTATCCATTCATCTGTTGATGAATACTGGGTTGTTCCCACCTTTTGGCTATTGTGAATAATTCTGCAAAGAACATTGACATACAAGTATCTGTTTGAGTCCCTGCTTTCAATCCTTTGGGGTATATACCTGGGAATGGAACTGCTGGATTGTACAGTAATTCTATTTTTAACTTTCTGAGGAGCCACCATACTTCGTTTCCAATAGCAGTTCCACAGTTGTGCATCACCACCAACAGTGCACAAGGGTTCCAGTGTCTCCACATCCTTGCCAACACTTGTTCTTTTTTTTTTTTTAATGGTAGCCATTCTAACAAGTGAGAAGTGGTATCTCATGATGGTTTGATTTGCATTTCCCTCGTGAATAGTGATGCTGAGCATCTTTTCATGTACTTTGGACATTTGTTTATCTTATTCGAAGACATGTCCATTCAAGTCCTTTGCCTATTTTTCAGTTGAATTGTCTTTGTTGTTGATTTGTAAGAGTTCTTTATATATTCTGGATATTAAACTCTTATTAACTGTATGATTTGCAAATTTCTTCTCCCTTCCATAGGTTATATTTTTAAGTTCTTGATAATGTCCTTTAACGCTCAAATTTTTAAATTTTGATGAAGTCCAGTTTATCTTTTCCTTTGTTGCTCATGCTTTTGACATTATATCTAAGAATTCATTGCCAAATCCAAGGTCATAAAGATTTACCCTTATGTTTTCTTCTAAGAGTTTTATGGTTTTAACCCTTATGTTCAAGCCATTGATCCATTTTGAGTCAAATTTTGTATATTGTGCGAGGTACAGGATCCGTCCGTCCTCACTCTTTTGCATGTGGAAATCCAGTTCTCTGAATCACTCCTATTTTTCCCCCCGCTCTGACTCACTTACATGAGAAGCTCAAGGTGACCAGGCAGTAGTTATGTTTTTAAGTTCAGTGGAATTTGTGATGTCCCCTAGTGGAAGAGTCCACCTTCCTTCCACTCCCTCCACTCCCATCAAGAACCAAGACTGCTCATTTGCCAGGGCCCAAACCAGGGTGGGGACATGAAGCACACATTTCTCCAGTGGGTCACTGAGAGCGATGGGGAGGGGCACCAATCTAACTCCCATCCCTTGGTTCCCAGACCCATATGTTTCAGCTGTTGGAAACCTAGGACCAATGTGTGGTAGAGCATACATGCTACAGTCTAGAGGATAGCACCCCAACTATACAGGGTACTGTCCCTAAGCTTTCACCTTCACACAGCCCTGAAATAGGTCATTCTGATGTTCTATTAGGCCAGCTGCTTCTGGATGAAACTTGTCGTGAACCCATTGTCTACTTCCTTTGCTGTGAAACAAAACAGATCCCTTGGCTTGAGGCAATGTTGCTTGAATCCCATGCCAATAAACCAGGCGTGTGTAAGTCCTTGGGTGGTTATGCTGGTGGATGCACTATGGTAGGGAAGGAAATCCTTATCTAGAGTAGGTGGTGAGAACTAATCACTGTCTCCTCTATGGTAGAGGGATCTGATGTCATTAACTTCTCACCAGTGGCTGCCTGGTCTCCTTAAGAAACAGTGTCATATTGAGGACTCAGTATTGGTCTATGTTGATGGCAGGTAAGGCATTCAGCAGTGGCAGTAGCCAGATCATCCTTAGTAAGAGAGAATTCGTGACGTTGGGCCCATGCATAGCCCGATCTTTGCCACCATGGCCACACCATTCATGGAACTATTTATTGCCCAAGCATGAGGTTGCTGATGCTGAATCCATAGGACGAATTATCTTGTCTACCTATTTTCTGAATGCTTCCTCTGCAGAAGATGCTTTCTAGGTGGCCTTTGCATAAGTCCAAAGACTGGTGCACTGGTGCCCATTTCCACAGATCAGTATCACTGATTTTCCTTTTGCCTCAGGCTCCAGTGTGGCTCAGCAGAGCACTGTTACTGATCCTGTCTTTACTTAAAACTTTGATATTTTGCTCATCGTGGATTTTTTTGCATTATTTTTGACTTTTTAAATATTCTATTAACATATTATTTATCTTGACTACTCATGAATTTTTCACCCAAGATGAGTGCCACCCTTGTTCCAGCCCTGAGGGCAGCAGTTACTCTTAGTTCTGCTGGGCATGGGGACACCTCCTGCCCTCCCCTGTCATATGCCCTTAAGGCCATATTTTAGTCCTTTCAGGCTGCTATAACTGGGTGGCTTATAAACAACAAACATTTATTTCTCATGGTTCTGGAGGTTGGAGAGTCCAGGATCAAGACACCAGCGGATTCAGTGTCTGGTGACAGCCCTCTTCAGGGTTGCAGACTGCCAACTTCTCCCTGTGTTGTCACGTGGTGGAAAGGGCTGGGGGGTGGGTGGTGACTCTTTTATAAAAAGATCACTAATCCCGTGGTAGGGGGCCCCACCCTCATGATTTAATCACCTGCCTAAGGCCCCACCTGCAAATTACCATCACCTTTACGGGGTAGGATTTCAATGTATGAATTTGGGGGGAACACAAACATTCAGATCATAGCAGGCCACAGCGTGAGCTAAGGGAGAAGTGTCACTGCATCAGAGATAAATGATTATGGGGGTCTAGGCCACCTGTTCACATAACTTGTACGTATGTTCCCCTTGGACTTCCTTGGACCTGATCCCAAATGCATCATCTTGCATGACGGATTGCAGTTGTGCCCTCTCAGTCTGTGACTCGATGGGCCTGACAATGCCCAGCTCACTATGGTCAGTTCCAATAGCAGTCACTGCTCTCCTAGGGGTAGGCACTAAGTCTCTACCAGGACCCAGTCGCACGCACACCACAAGCTGGTTTTCAAACTGTGAGTAGTTCTCTGCAGTAGAAGGAATGGCCTTACTCCAGAATGCTAAAGGTCTACCCTGTGACTCTCCTCATGGGGCCTGCCAGAGCCGTGATGTGGCATCCTTATCCATCGTAGTGGGTACAGAGTCTGTCGCCATCAGTTCTGCTAGATCGTAAACCTGAGTGGAAAAGCAGATTGTTATTGAGCCTTCTCTGGCTCTGGGCTCCCTCAGAACTCTGATAAGTGGGTTGGAGAAATATTACCAAGTGTGCAGCTCCTAAAGTCCCAGGAGGTGGGTGCACCTAGCACTGTGTTTCTTTCTTGGTAGTAGATGACACGACATTTCTGCTACGTGTGCTTTACCTTAGAAGGTATGTCTGGCCTGTCCCACACACGTGGGACCTCTGAAAACCTTGCCAATGTGGCAGCGCCCTGAATACTTCTAAGTTTACCTCCTACCATTGGCATGTAAGTGACTTCTCACTAGGACATCAGTGTTTGCTGCTCTGCTTGCTGGGTCCTCTTGGCAGAATGTCATAATGGGGTACCCCTGTGCTGTTCGGGCTACATTGTGACGGAGAACCCTGAGGTATTATTTTATTCATGATACTTTGATTCTTAGTTTAAAAAGTCATTTTAAGGACAGGGTCTATGTAGGGATCCTTTCTGACCACCCCCCACACACACACATACACAGAGTCCCTGGCACATGGCAAGGGGTCAGTAAATGTTGGTTGGATGGATAGATGAATATAGGAATGGATTTTTTTTTCCATCTCCTTGGAACTTCTCCCAAAACACCAGTCAAGTTGCCCATGTAAAGTAGGTTCCCACAGGGTAAATACAGTGACTTATGGTGAAATTTGAATAAGATCCATAGATTGGATTACAGTACCAAATCAGTGGTTTTTTCCTGATTTTGATAATTGAACTGTGGTTGTATAAAATAATGTCCTTGTTTTTAGGAAATACACACAGAAATTTTTAAGAAGAAAGGGAATTACATCTGCAACTTATTCTCAAGTGTTTCAGGAAGGAAATTATCTATCTATCAAGAGAGAATGATAAAACAAATGCGGTAGTATGAAAATATTTGGAGAATCTGAGTGAAGGATATATAGGAATTCTTTGTTTTATTTTTTCAACTGTTGTGTAAGTTTGAGATAATTTCAAAATAAAAGTTAGAAATGAATGCATTAATAATTTTAATTAGCAAATCATTTATAAATTAGTTTCATTATACTAAAAAGCAAAAAACAAACAACATATCCTTGAGAAGAATATGTTCTCTCTTGGATATGGATATTTCTTGTATACCCATATCCATAACTTGGATATGGATATCTCTTGGATATCCATATCCAAGAGATGTTCCATATGGTGGATATGGAACATCATTGTTCGCTGGGAACTAGAAGTGGACAAAAAGCCCAAATAGAATCCACTTAAAATAAATACAAAACATGATTTGGTTATTATCTTCAAAATTGAACCTGTCAACTATTGAAAATAAGTTTATTTTCAATATTTTACTTAAACTAAGATCTAGATTATACCTCCACTATGCTCTCTAAATTTTAGGGCAAAGAGTGAATCAACTATTTTTATTTCTTATTTATAACTTTTATATTTTACCTTATTATATATTTATTTTATTACATTTTATTTACAACTTTTGTATTTTTATTTATAACTGTTTTACTTTTAGGGGTAGAATGCTTTTCTGGCAAAAGTATATGATGACATGATATCTCATCCTTTACTTTTGACTTCCACAGGACAATCGCAAAAAGATCATTTTTCTAAAAATACGTGAGGCTTCGACTATTTGACATTCAAATAATTCTCTTTTGAATTCCTATCACATCAACATCCTTGTCGATTTTCTTTCTTTTGGTACTTATCTGGTCTAACTTAGTCATATGCTCAAAAGCTTTCACATGATTCCAGAAAGTCTCCACCATCATTTTCATCAACTTCATGAAATCCTTCATCTTTGTCAAGATTTTCAACCTTCCCTCATAAATTATTTGCATCCCATGTGCATTTTATTGGTGTACATTTAGACCAAGATTCTGGCATGTGGCAGGGAGAGGCTCTGGTGTGAAAAAAAAAAGAAGTTTGAGTGGTGTGTGTGTGAGTGTGCTGTTCCCTTGTGTATCTGCGGACCTTTGTTGTCAGGAGGGCTCCTGTCTCTAAGTAGATTGAGCCTCAGGGTTGTGGAACAGTGGAGGAGACTTTTCTCCTGAGGAGTTGGTAGGAAGTTTAGCATTCACCCAGTTTCCTTGTAATTCTACCTGGAATCAGGGACCCTTAGGTCTGATGGCCTCTGTTTTCTGCTGGAACGTGATAGGAGAGAGAAGCGGAGACTTTCATAAAAGGCAAGTGGCTTCTCTCATCTAACGGGTCAAATTATGTAGTCAACATCCTCCTACTTGGTCCCTGGGAGTTCCTCAATTCTTAACACTCAAAACAAGGAGTGTTAAATGAAGGTTGAGGCTTTTTAAAAAGTGGTTTTTAAAGGGGGGCAGGGGAGGGATGCATAGGCAGAGCACAGAGGATTTTGAGGACAGTGAAAATACTCTGTATGATGCTCTAATGGTAGATGCATGTCACTATACATGTATCAAAACCCATAGAATGGACAACACCAAGAGTGAACCCTGATGTAAACTATGGACTTTGGGTGATAAGGATGTGTTTGTGTCGGTTCATCAGTTGTAACGAATGGGCCACACTGGGGGTAATGCTGATGATGGGGAGGCTGTGCACATGCAGGGGCCGGGGGTAAAGGAGACATCTCTACCTTCGATCAGTTTTGTTGTGAGCCTAAAACTGCTCTAAAAGAATTGTCTCTAAAAATGGAAGAATATTTTAAAAGTTATGTCAGTACTTGAAATTGGAGACGATCATGAGAGCCACCACTTACTGTGTGTTGCCAGCTCTGGACTGTCAGCTTTGTGTCTGTGATTACTTCTCTATGGCATCTCATCTCATAAATGTACAAAGTAAAATTACTTTATTTTACCAAGTACTGCCTTCAGCCATTTGATGTTGAGTTTCTCCTTTCAATCCCTTGGGGCGTCTCTATAGTGGACAATATATCAACATCACCTTGGCCCCTTCTATACCTAAAGACTCCCTCTGAGGGGCAATCTGGGATCCCTTCTGCCCCATAAGGGCTGTCTTCTACCTACGTATCCATCCCACACCCCCCTGCCCCTCCTCATCCTCCATGTCCCTTTCCCTGGTGCCTGAGGACCTGCTGAGATCCCCATTCTCAGAGGGCTGCAGGGAACTAAGGTGGGTGTGTGCCCCCATCTTTCTTTGCAGACTTGCTCCACTTCTCAGGACACTCCAACGTCTTCCACCTTTAGACAAAGATAGTACTCCATCGCTGGGTCCACAGAAGCTCCTGGCTCCCAGGAACACATCTTCAGCTCTCTTCCTCTGCTGGGTCTGCAGGTCCTGAATTCAGCAAACACCTCGGTGGGAATGAGGCGCCGGCTCCCTTTTCCTGCCGGCACCCTGATCTCCCCTTCCTCCCTTCCTTCCTTCCTTTCTTTCTTTCTTTCTTTCTTTGCCATGTGAAGACACAGCATGTAGGTGGCATCTGCAAGTCAGGAAGAGAGTCCTCACCAGAATCCTGATGAGGCACGCTGATGAATCATGATGGCACCCTAATCTCAGACTTCCAGCCTCCAGAAACTGTGAGAAATACATTTCTATTGTTTAAGCTGCCTGGCCTGTGGTATGTTGTTGTGGTAGCCTGAGCTGACAGAGACAGGAGACTGGCTAGGGGTCTGGTCGAGTGAGAGATAAGGGAGGCTTAAGGCACAGTGGCAGCAGGGTGGGGAGGAGAGCCGACAGGGCACAAGACACATGCTGCAGGGTGCGCCCACCTGGTGAAGGTTTGGACGAGGGGCTGGGAGGAAAGGGGCCCCAGGAGTGACTCCTGGGTCTGGGCTGGAGCCGTAGGGGAGGTGGACATGCCGTGTTCTGGGGAGGACAGCAGGGGCCGTGGGATCTGTCTTGTAGGGTTTGGCTCTAGAGCAAGGAGGGGCCTGAGAGGCGGGGGGCCGTTGGGAGGGTGGGGAGTCACTGAGGCTGGCACACAGAGGATCTCCAGGAGAAGGCAGCAGTCAATCACCATGGTAAAGCCTTGCCTCTCAGCCTGTTTGTTCAGTGCATTTGCCCCACCTACCTCCCCCCCGACCCGCATTGCTGGTCAAGCAGCCTATGCTCTGGGCCAAGGGACCCTCTTGGCTGTCCCCATCTGTGAGGAGGGTCCCTCAGTTTCGAACCATCACTCCCGACTCCACAGATCCATGCTGCCTCCTTGAGGCTTTCCTCAGTGTCCCCAGTTCTTCTTCTTTTTTTTTTTTTTTTTTTTGTGGTACGCGGGCCTCTCACTGTTGTGGCCTCTCCCGTTGCGGAGCACAGGCTCCGGACGCGCAGGCTCAGCGGCCATGGCTCACGGGTCCAGCCGCTCTGTGGCATGTGGAATCTTCCCGGACTGGGGCATGAACCCGTGTCCCCTGCATCGGCAGGCGGACTCTCAACCACTGCGCCACCAGGGAAGCCCCTGTCCCCAGTTCTTTACTCTGCACTCCCCAGCCCCTCCGTGCCCCTCTTCTGTCTGGCACAAGAGCTGAGCGTGTTCTTGTCTGTGTCCCCAGGACATGAGCTTCTCACAAACAAGGGCCCATGCTCTGAACAGAGGGTTTTGCTTCTGAGCAAAGGGTCAGGCACCTGGCAAACGAGTGAGGAAAGTTTGCTGAATGCCTATGTGAATGCACGCCATCAGCACACGAGATTGGCAGACTGGGCTAAGTCACCCGAAACATCGCTTGCCAGTCAGAACAGCCCCACGGTGCAATGCTTTCTGCCCTTCTGTAGTGAGCAGCCCATCCCTGGAGGTGTCCAAGCAGAGGATGCATGGACACTGTCCAGGGCTGGGAAATGAGTGAGGAGATTCCTACAATGGGGGGAGGTCAGACTGCATAGGCCTTCCCGCTCTGGGAACCTCCCAGCATAAGAACAAAGCAAGAATAATGATCATGGAAAGCTGAAGGATTCACTGACATAATTCCAGAGTTTGGCACTTAGCTTAATCTGAAAATATTTGCCAACCTATTATGAATAACAATATTTGCAGCTTAAAATGCTTAACCTCCACACTCCAGAGTGTGAAGATGAGCCTGTACCCAGACAAAGATGTGCTCGCTGCCATCAGCGCAGACTGATATGGGGAACCTGTGGGCCTGAATGGTGGTGTCTCAGTCACACTGCCTCCCCAGGGCCACGTTGATAACCTGGCTGACAAAGACAGTAGGATGCAGGTAGGAGGAGGTTCATAGGCCCGAGGGCTTGGTGGGCCTGGGTGTGGGGTGCTTTCTAGCCCCCCAGCTCCTCCTCATACCCACACGCATCCTTTTCATTGTCACAAGGTCTCTGGACTGTTTTCCCTTGGGCACCTATAGGGTTCAGGACATCCTCACAGCCATATCCAGGGTCTGGCAAGGCTCTGTGGGTGTGAGATCATGGCTGCTGGCTAAAATGGGTGGCCAAGGTCACCGAAGTTCTTGGGTACAATCACGCTGCACATCTGTGGAGGTGGGGGGGTCTCTCCCCTTGGGGGAATGGCCAAAGGACCACGGAGCTCTGTGTCTACAGGACACGTCTGCATAGGGCATGGGACAAGGGGAGGTACTTATCCACCTGGAGCTTTCAGCAGCACGTGGCAGAACGTGCAACTCAAGCCGGCTTGAGTGTAGAAGGAAGCTCATTGTCCATCGCAGCTGAAGCCCAACGCTGGGCCGCCTGAGGGCCTCGTGCCTTCTGCTGGGCACCCTACTGCCTGTGCCACAGCCCCACTCTGCCGCCAACACCCAGGACGGCCAAGGCCAGAGCCCCTTCCTGTGGCTCCAGTTCAAATCCTGGGGTCCTCCCTCTCATGGGCCCAGTTTGTGGTACCTCAAAACCTTCACTGTGGCCTGGGAGGGGGTGTGGAATATGACACCTGATCCCCAGGGCATGGTCTGGGCGTGGAAAGAGGGCTTCCTTCCCCAGGAAAGCTGGGGAGCTCTCACCAGAAAGAGAGGAACCGAGGCCGGGCAGGAAACGTGTTCAAGAAGAAAGAGAAGGAAGAGAAGGCTGGCTGCTTCGGCCAGTTCAACCAGCTGGCTGGGAGACCAGGGCTGGCCGACCTGTCAAAGGACGGGCACAGGCAGCCACGTGGACAAAGACATGGAGCAAGAGAGACCTGAACGCTCAGAGACCAGAGAACTAGAGAAGTAAGGCAACCACAATGAAAACAAGTCTTAAAAACTACCCTCCACTCAACCCTTATCCTTCAGTTAACTAGATTTTTTTCAGGGAGGAATTATCAGCGTAATTTGGAAAAGCATCTCTTGTGGGGAGGACCAAGGGAGGGAAGTCATCTGTGTAACCGTCCAGGTCCCACGGCCTGGAGCCTCGGTTTCCTGGCTCAGCCGTGGGCTCAGCATGGCTGGCCCCTGGAGCGAGTGTTTCCTTCATGCTGCTCATTCCACAGACGGCTACCAGGTTCCCGCTGTGGGTGCTGGGCCCTGTGCTCACCAATGTTCTGAGCAGAAACGACAGGGAAACGTCCCTGCTGTCACAGAGCCCAGGTTCTGCTCAAGAGAGGAGATGGCAGGAATAGAGAAGAAGAATTCAGATGATGATACAGGCAGGGAAGAAAAGAAAATAAGGTGAACTAGAGAATGGACTTGAGGATATGGGGAGGGGGAAGGGTAAGCTGTGACAAAGCGAAAGAGAGACATGGTCACATGTACACTACCAAACGTAAGGTAGATAGCTAGTGGGAAGCAGCCTCATAGCACAGGGAGATCAGCTCGGTGTTTTGTGACCACCTAGAGGGGTGGGATAGGGAGGGTGGGAGGGAGACACAAGAGGGAGGGGATGTGGGAACAGATGTATATGTATGACTGATTCACTTCGTTATAAAGCAGAAACTAATAATAATAAAAAAATGAGGGAGGGGATATGGGAACAGATGTATATGTATAACTGATTCACTTTGTTATAAAGCAGAAACTAATACACCACTGTTAAGCAATTATACTCCAATACAGATGTAAAAAAAAAAAGAAAAGAAAAGAAGGTGAGAGAACAAGGCACTTTGGGGCGGGATGTCCAGGAGGGCCTCCCTGAGGAGGTGATACCTGTACTAAGCACCAAATGACAGCAAGGAGCCGTGCAAGGATCTGGATAGAGCATCCAGGCAGAGGGAATAGTCAGAGCGATGGTGCCGAGGTCAGAGGCCCTGGGCTTGAAGGTGGGGTCTTCTGGGGAGGCCCCTGCTGGGTCTCTCTCGAGGGGCTCTCTGGACCTCGGCGGACCGTCCCTGACAGTGGCTCCCTGAGCACACGGGGGCACCTGGACCCACATGCGGGGAGCCAGAGACAGAGGCTAGGCCGGCTCCCCCAGTACTGTCCTGAGAACACACAATCCCTTCTGTTGCTGTTCCTCAAACAAGAACGTAGACATGTAAGGCAGACAGACAGTAAACCACCGCAGAGCTGTCAAGTTGGCAAAGCTCGTCATTTCTTACCCAGAACATCCCCTTTAAATCCTCAGCAGGACAGGGCAGGACCCTGGGGGTCTTGTCAATTCTCTGACTTTAGGAAAGAATCTGACCAGCCCAGGCTCGCTAACAGGCTTGAGAGTGGCCTCTGGTCAGGCCAAGGGTCAGGTTGGGGGTTGAGTGGGACCATAACAATGTCTTCTTTTTGTTGGTGGTGGCTGTAACCCGCCTGGTGGTTTTTTTTTTTTTTTTTTTTTTTTTTTAATATTTATTTATTTAGGCTGCACCAGGTCTTAGTTGCAGCATGCAGGATCTTCAGTTGCGGCATGCAGGATCTTTAGTTGTGGCATGCATGTGAGATCTAGTTCCCCCACCAGGGATCGAACTTGGGCCCCCTGCATTGGGAGCGTGGAGTCCTACCCACTGGACCACCAGGGAAGTCCCTGGTGGTTTTTTTTGTATTTTTTTTTTTTTTTTTTTTTTTGCGGTACGTGGGCCTCTCACTGTTGTGGCCTCTCCCGTTGCGGAGCACATGCTCCGGACGCGCAGGCTCAGCGGCCATGGCTCATGGGCCTAGCTGCTCTACGGCATGTAGGATCTTCCCAGACCGGGACACGAACCCGTGTCCCCTGCATCAGCAGGTGGACTCTCAACCACTGTGCCACCAGGGAAGCCCCCGCCTGGTGTTTTGATGCCCACACTTAGAACAAAAGCTGCTGAACAGCACAACCATGATTCCTGAGAGAGAGGAATACTGGAGAGATGAGAGAGGAAGGGAGAGAGAGAGACAGAAATTGGAAGCTGTCTTCTGAAAATGACCAGGCCTCCACCAGGTGGTACCATGACAGTGCAGGCTGGAGGGTGGATTTTAAAACATGGGCAGGCAGGCAGGGAAGGGCCTGGGGGTCACAGATCCTTGTCCAGGCTACCGACAAAAACCTCCAGGCCTCTGCTCACTGTCTTAACACTGAAGGTCATGCCCACTGACAAGCCTGACTCCTACTGCAGTGAAGGCTTGGGCTGTGTTCTCAGGGCCCTCCCAGCATGCTCGCCAGCTCAGGAAGCCAGCTGTTCTGTTGCCCTAAGGAGTCACCAGGCACAGGACCCCAAGGCTCCGGAACATCAGCAGAGATGGCGGCAATAAACGTAGGAGATGTATCGGGGGGCAGCAGGCTGCCAAGCCTTGTCCCAGGCCACCTGGAAGGGGTGCGGAGGCTGGCCTGGGGTGGCGGCGTCTGCGGCCCTCAGGGCAGGGCTGGGCAGCTGGGCCAGGGCCACTTTGCAGGTGGTCCTGCACAGCTCTTAGCATGCCCTTGCTTGCACATCTGTGAAGCGGGCATGCCACCCTGCGCCCTGCCTGCCTCACTGGGTCTGTCCATCACTCAACATTCAACGAAGAACACCTACCACATGACCAGCCTCTAGGTCATGGAAGAAATGGGTGGATGAATGCTTCAAAGAGGTTGATAGCGGCTGGCTTATGACACAATGTTCCCACCTTGTCACTGTTGGTCTGTTCATCTCCCCCAGGACATGGACCCCACTTGAGGGGCAGGGACTGAGCACAGTTTGAAAAAGGTGTGTCACCTCCAAGCCAGCACAGGGCCTATCACATGCTTAAATATTTATTTCTTTTATAAAGGATGTGTCAGTGTTTCTGGAATGTGAATGCATGAGGAGCAGGCCCAGGGCCTGCGTTCCTAGGGGAGACCCAGGGGCTCAGGAAGAAACTGAGGCTCTGATGTGCCACTCAGTTCTTCATGAACAGATGGGCTGGGTCAACATGTGGGCCCAGCAAATAGGTCACCTCTGATCACCAGCCTCAGGGCCTCTGCTGAGCAGGGCCTCAGGAGAATAGGACCTCAGGACCTCACAGGTCTTTCTGGAGTCCAAAGATACCCCAAGACTCACCTGCCCTTTCCTATCTAGAAAGGCTCGTTCTGGATGGTGATGGCCCAGCCTTGCCCACTGCCTCCCAGGTAAGCTCCAGGCCACTGTCATCCAAGTAGCTCTCAGCCCCGTCCCCATGGACAGAGTTCCCATTTCCTAGAAGGTCACTGATCTCTGGCCTCTAGTCCCAGCTCACTGCCCCTCAAGCAAGGACAGAGAAAGAGCAGTGAAGGCAGTGAGCCTGTGCCTGGGGGTGGTGTCTGCCCCTGTGGCCTCCTCCTGGTGGGTTTGGGCAGCCTGGGTCAGGGAGGGGCAGTGAGCTCACCTGGCCTGTGTGGGCGGAGGGGCCTGCCTTGCACACTTTGGTCAGGGGGCCCTCTGATTTCTGCTCTGTATTTTTACATCCTGATTATTTCATGTACAGCCTTTTGATGGACTCATTTACTGGGAAGCTAAAGATACTCTTAAATGCCTAAAAATAACCTGAACTACTAAAAATTCAGCATTTCTCTCCCTCGCCTGCACCAGCTGGGCCTGTCTGCTTTCACTCCAACACCATCAGGAGCTACAAACAAGATTTACAAAAGTGAACAAGTTTACATGGGCCTGATTAGCAGATTCTATTTTATCTTCAATTTGCCAAAACATTTTGGGGATCTTATTACTGAGACATACTCACTCTTTCTTTTTCTCTTTCTCTTCCTTCTTTTCTTCCCTCCCTCCTTCCTTCCTTCCTCCCTCCTTCCTTCCTTCCTCCCTCCCTCCCTCTCTCCCTCCCTCCCTCCCTTCCTCCCTCCCTCCCTCTCTCCCTCTCTCCCTCCCTCCCTTCCTTCCTTCCTTCCTTTCTTCCTTCCTCCCTCCTTCCCTCCCTCCCTCTCTCCTCCCTCCCTCCCTCCCTCTCTCCCTCCCTCCCTTCCTTCCTTCCTTTCTCTCTCTTTCTCTCTTTCTTTCCCCTTCCTTCCTTCCTCCCTCCCTCCCTTCCTTCCTTCCTTTCTCTCTCTCTTTCTCTCTTTCTTTCCCTTCCTTCCTTCCTTTTTCCCCCTAATCACTTCAGTTTTGTGACTTGTGCTCTTTTTATTTTAGTATTTAGGAAAAGTTTTTTCTAAATGCAGGCTTCCAAAATTCTCCCCATCTGGTCAGCTGCACTTCCTTTACTTACTTCACTTATTTTAAGAGACTCTTGGTTTCTGTGAATACCGTGCCAATTGCCTGAAGGCCAGTTAAGAATAAACCTGCTAAACCAATAAATTACACTCACCCTTATTTCCAGAGGAACCTTTTACATAAATATCTGCCATAGAAATAAATCAGATAAATTAATAAGAACTCCCTCCTCCCCCCCAAACCAAACAGTGAACAGTAATAGTTATCAGACCAGTTAAAAGAATAAACCTATTAAATAAATAAATTTGCTCTACACCGATTTATGTCACCAATGTACTTAAGGGGAAACCTTTTAAAAGAGTAGATTTACAGTGCACACACACAGATCTCCACTGGCTATGTGTAATTACGCATAAGAAAGGCATTACTTTGAAAGTGGATGAATGGGCCATACTTTTTTGATTTACTGTTAGAAACAGAAAAATGGTAATGGCATGAAATAAGCGTTTGCAAACCCATTTCGGAAGACAGGAAATGCTTGATTTACCTAGGGCACCCATCATGTTCTGTATTTTAGATCGAAGTAGATAAATGGCAAGGCAAATGGATATTTGGGGGGATATCTATAGCTTTTCTGTCAACTCAGCAAGTTAAATGTTTGGAATAAAAATGCAGAGAGTGCCTATGTGTGAGGAAGAAGTCATGATTTATCAGCAATCTGGCAGATGGAAAGCAGGCAGTGCTTACCTGGAAAGGTGAGGATTTCACACACGGGACGGGGGGCCCAGGCCCTTTCCTCCATCCCCGATGTCTTTAGCTATGAAAGCTGGCATCCAACTTATCCTGCTTGCCTTCCAGGCCACCTAAATGGTGCCCCCAATGCTCTTCTCGTTCTGATCTCTTTCTTGCACTTAAAAACCCTGCCTGTGCCTCCAGCCCATCAAAAGTAGAGACGGATGCCCTGTGACGTGGTTGGGCATTGTTTTCAGGGAGACCACATGGAGCTATGGGCCTTAGTGTCACTCACTGGTCAGTACTATGTACAAGCCTTTATTGAATGCCACCTGTGTGCATGCACCTGTGTCAGTGGTTGCTTACAGATGCCTCTATGATTTCTGCATTTCATATTCAACTCAGTATTTCCCAAGGCAGAAATCAATATCTAGAAATTGGCCCAGTATCTCAGGAGCCATGTCTACACTCAAATAGAGGGCTGAAACTAGAGTCCAAACCCTAAATATTTCCTAAATAGCAGCCCTCCCTTCCTGAATTACCCAAGTCATTTCAGGAACTATTTCCTCTGTTTGTTTTACCCTTTTGCACACAGCCACAGAGGAAGACCTTCAAGCTGGGCAGAATGGAGGCCCTCATTGCAATCCCAGCTCGGCTAGTCACTAGCTGGTCACAGTCTCTCTGAGCCTCAGTTTCCACGTCTCCAAAATGAGTGTAACCCTCCCATAGCCTCTGATGGTTAAATGGAATCAGGATTAAATGAATTTACCATGTTGGGCAGGCAGTAACTAGTGACAATACCTGTTTGTTGGTAACTGTCTGTTTGTTGGTTTTCATCATCCTTGGAGAGACAAACAAAACGTATGACCAGGTGACAGGCTGCATGCCCAGCTCCGTCCTAGGTGCTCTGAGGGCTGAGAGATCTAAACCCCAGGCCCTGCCTCAAGGAGGTTACGCTGGTTCCCGGGCATGGAAAGAAGGAGGAAACATTCAGTGCTCGGGCAGCTCAGAGAGAAGGGAGGGAGCCGAGTGAGCACAGGCGGAGAGAGGAGGGCACTCTGGGCAATGGGCTCCGCCAGGCAAAGGCAGTGTCTGGGGGATGGAAGGAGGATGTCTGGAGGTGAAGCACATGGGTGTCGGGGAGCCACAGGGCTGCTGCTCAGGAGGCACTCTGGTAAGAGTCAACGTGAGCCCTCTCTCAGCCACAGGGGGAAGCCTGGCTTCTTCCACGCCGTTCCATCAAGCAGTCGGTTCCAGCTGGCCTGTCCCCTGCCCTCCCAGCCCCGGAGAGCCCTCCGTGTGGAGGTTTTCCCTGACTGGGCCTCTGCCTGCAGGACTCAGCCACCAGGCAGGTGCCCCATTCCTGCTGAGGGTGGGGTGTCCTGCCTGCCCGTGCGCATATGGAAGGGCATGCCGAGAGCACGAGGGGGCTCTGGAGCTGGCAGATTTACACAGTCAGACGTGCTAAGAACTTTTGACCGGCGTAAGAATAAATATGGCCCAACAAATTGTCGTTTTTATGGATATTTACAACCAAGGCACTTTGTAAACCTAAGAACTAATATTTCCCAGAGGAAATCTGGCTCTCAATTCTTGATAAATTACTGGAAATTCAAACAAGCCCCAGCCCAGGGGTTTCTCTCTATGTTTTTTGGCTCCAGAGGTGAGGCTTAACAGCAACTTAGGCTTGTCTGGGGCTGAACCACAGGAGGGCATGAGAAGCCTGGAGGCACCTAAATGGTAACACCAGTGATAATATAACCACAGCACTCACAGATAATCTCCTGTAGCAATTACTATGCCCCAAGGCATTCTTCTAAGTCCTTCCAAGTATTAACTCATTTAATTGTCCCAACAAACTGCATATGTTGTAGGCGCTGCTATCATCCCCCTTTCACAGATGAGGAAACTGAGACAGGTTACAGTAAGATTCAGGCAGAGCATAGGAATCCAGTCCAGTGTATTGGTGGGTATATTTTCTGTTGCAAGTTAGAAAGCCTAAATAAAACTGACATTGAAGCAAACTAAAAAAGAAAAGAAAAGAAAGAAAGAAACATATTAGCTCTTGTAACTAACTTCTGGGGAAGTTCTGGCTTCAGGCAGTTTTGGGCAGAAACTCCACCAATGTCATCAAGTTTCCTAATACCTCCTGGCTTCCCTCTGCTTGCCTGGCCATTCTCACACAGGCTGCCTGTCTTGCTGCAGGGGCCCCAGACTTTAAAATCCCCTCCCATTCAAATGGAGAAGGAAGAGAAAGTGAGGTCCTTGTGTGAGGGTGGCATGGACCCTGGGGCTGCCCACACCAGCAGATGTCCACTTGCCAGGGACAAAGGACCCAGAGTGGAGTCACCATCCCAGGAGGCTTGCCATCGTCCCAGCAGTGCAGTCACCTCCAGCATAGGGACAGGGCTTGGGTGCTGTGACCCTGCATGTCTGCCCCCTTCCCCAGTTCGGGGGTCAGCAGTCTTCCCAGTCTTTTCTCTCCCGCCTTCTAACAGCAGCGGTGGGCCAGGCCCGCCTCCCCGTTTACTTCCTGGGCTCCTGGGCAGGGCAAGGCAGGCACTCCTGAGGCCAGGACACCCCAGCGGCCAGCGTGCCCCACAGCCATGTGCAGAAGGAGTTTGTGGGGCTGCTGGGACAGGCAGGAAGCAGTGTATCCTCTCAGCTCTGCGGCCACCTGGCTGTGGGGCCTTGAGCAAAGAGATGATTATCACAGTTCTCTGGTTATAAGCTCCTTCCCACCCCCTTAAATGTTGATATCAGAGTGTATCTTAGGATCCATGTGTGCCTGGTTCTCCCAAATCTGGTGTTGTCAGTGGTGTGTTTTACAGCTGATGACACAAAGTGTCACTTTAAGCCCAGTTGCCACACAGAGTAGGGAGATGGATGCAAGTGGAGCCGGAAAGAGAGCAGTGATGAGGCGATGCCCACACGGTGGGGCTTTGCCTGCAGGAGGCCGGGGCCTCTCTGAGGCCGAGCACTGCGGGCTCTGCTCGGGCCTGCGCGTCACACCCTGTCACCAGGCCCAGGTTGGGGGCCACGCACGGGCACCTGGTCCCTCAAGCCCGGGGACTTTGCTCCATGAGCACAGCCAAGGCAGCCAACCCTGGCAGCGCCGGCCGCCCCGCGGCTCACTGCCCGCCATCCCGGCCGTGCCCGGCAGGCTCTTCCTCCCTTCAGTGCTGCTCCAGAGAACAACAATGCAAAACAAACCTCCAAACTCAGCAAACATACTTTTTTGACAGCTTGAACATTAAAAAGAAAAAAAAAAGCCAACAAACGTTTCATCAAAGCAAAGCCCTCTCCCCACGGCGCTCAGGGCGCGGACGCCGTCCGTCGCTGGCGGGGGCCATGGGAGCCTCAGTCCTCTGAGGCCCTGCCTGCGCAGTGGCGCCCCAGCAGGCCTGGCTCCCGGGGGGTCTGACACCTGGGCCCCGCACACCCCAGGTGGGCCTGTGTCCGTGGCCCTGACAAGAGGGCCTGGAAGAGCCATCCTCGCTCGGGTTCTGGCGGGCAGAGGAGGAGATAGGCAGGGAAGCGAGCCACAGCCCCGCAGTGCCCGGAGGACCAGAGTCGGGGCTGCCCAGTGCCGGACCTCTTCCTGCTGCAACTGAGAGGCAGCAAGGGCTGGACTGGGGGCCAGGGCTTGCTGGGGTCCTGGGACTGGTCCTGACGTGGCCCAGAAGGCAACGTGCACAGACGCAGGGACCGACTGGAGGAGAGGAACAGCGTGGAGAAGAGGATGCTGCCCGGGGCTCTGGTCACAGGACACGACAGGAGCAAATTCCCAGACCCAGACCTGCCTGGTGACAAGGACATATTGGGGGACCAGCCCCACATTCAGGGTAACGTGGCTGGGGGTGGGCTGAGGCTATACAAGAACGTGGGCTGGGCAGTGCCCAGTGGCGGGTCTCCCTCTCTGAAACAAGGGGAGTTTCTCCACACAAGTCTGTCCCTGGGCTGGCTTAGGGCTGAATTGTGTCCCCTCCAAAATCCATATGTTGAAGTCTTTGCCCCCAGTACCTCAGAATGTGACTGTATTTGGAGATAGAGTTGCTTTCAAGAGGTGATTAAGTTAAAACGAGGTCATTAGGGGACCAGAACCCAGTATGACTGCTGTCTTCATGAGAAGAGAATGTTCGGACACTGACACACAGAGGGGGACAACCGTGTGAAGACTCAGGCCACCTCCATGCCAAGGTGAGAGGCTTCAGGAGAAGCCAACACTGTTGACTCCTTGATCTTGGACTTCCAGCCTCCAGAATTGGACGAAAACAAATTGCTGTTGTTTAAGCCACCCAGCCTGTGGCACTTTGCTGTGGCAGCCCTAGCAAACAAACTCAGAGGCTCCACCAAGGGGGCCTACAGGCGTGTTCTCCCTCCACACACCCACTTCCTTCCTCTCACCACCCCCTCACCTGGTAGCAAGGCCAGAGCTCTGTGAAGGCCCCAGGCTGTCTCAGCTAACACCCAAGGAGCTCCTCATTTCCCATTCTCTCTGCTCCCCTCTGTGCAAGGGGTAGGGCAGGGGGCAAGCAGGCTTCCAGCATTCCTCGGTCCTCGTCCATAAGGTCAACACCATCAGGACCTGAACACCTTTTGTGCCAGAACTTCAGCCATGCTTGCTTTGAGGAACCCAGCAGGGAGAAGGCTTTCGCCTCCCTTGTCTCAGACACTGTGCTTCTATTAATGCAACCAAATTGAGCACTGGCTCTCTTGTCAGTCCTTGTTCTGTAGCCCCACACTGGCTGCTGTGGCTGAACACCCTGCACTCCACTTTACACTTGCCTCTGTGTCGAAGCATGTCCTCCACTCTGTGTCACACACTTGGGTTTGGGGCCCAGATGTTGGGCTTTACATTTTGTCCTTTTTAAGTTTGTTCGTGTGACCTTACATCCAAGGACGTGAAGCTCATCTTTACAGCTGTGAGCTTCAGCGGGGGGGGCGGGGGGGGGAGGGGAAGGCAGGCACTAGAAGGCCCTTGTGCACATGTCTCCTGCAAAGCTGCATCTGCAGGGTCAGTCAGTGTCTCTTGTACAACCTCAGCGGCCCCCACTGGGGCTGGCCCCTCAGTGTGTCTTCATCAGTAGGAGGGACTGGGCTTCCTGAGCTTATTTGCTTTGTGAAGCTGAATTTGCTCCCGTTATCTCAAAAATTACTTGGTGGGCTTCCCTGGTGGCACAGTGGTTAAGAGTCCGCCTGCCGATGCAGGGGACACTGGTTCGTGCACCGGTCCGGGAAGATCCCACATGCCGCGGAGCGGCTGGGCCTGTGAGTCATGGCCGCTGAGCCTGCGCGTCCCGAGCCTGTGCTCCGCAACGGGAGAGGCCACAGCAGTGAGAGACCCGCGTACCGCAAAAAAATAAAAAAATAAAAAAAATAAATTACTTGGTTCCCCTGAGGTCCAGTTTGGAGAGGAAAAGTAGACTAATGCTGCATCCATTCACTTTGCCTGTTTTCAAAATAATGATTTAGTTAGCCTGCATCCGGCAAAGGCAGGCATGACCATATAATTTATCGTGACTTTATTGTGCAAACTAGGATATCAAGTAAAAGGGCCATAGGTATAAATCAGGACACTCAGGGCAAACCTTAATGCACGTTCAACCTATCCAAAGGCGACCATGAGACTTCGTTTTGTTTTAAGTGTTATTATAAAGTCACAGATTTAAGAATAGTTCATTGGTTTCAATTCACTGCATCCATTATTCTTACTGATACTCACATTGCACCGTCTTTGGCCAGTAGGAAATCAACACTTCTAAACTCCCTCCTCTCCCTAGGATACAAGTGAAACCATACGCCTGAAGTGCTATAATTATTTTCTAAGTACATATGCAAAGCACTTGGAACTATCAGAATAAGCCTTGTTCCCCCTGCACTGCCAAAACTTAGCTACTCGTCACCCTGGGGGATCACCGGAGGAATCAGGGACCTCTGTGAGGTCAGGAGCCGACTTGAGGGGTGACCTGGGAGCTGCACAGCCTTAAAGAAGATCCCACAGGCAGTCAGGGAGGAGGGAGTCACTTATTCTCTAGGACCCAGGCAGGCTGCTGGGGGGTGGGGGCCAGCCCCTACCCACAGGACGAGGATTCTACCTGGCCAGGGGGATGTGTCCACCCAAAGCCTGGTCCCTTCTTGACCACACCCTGGGACTCCCTGCCCAGATGGCCCTTGGCCTGAGTGAGCCTCAGGGCTGCATGCTTCTAGGTCAGTGGTTCCCAAGGGGGTGGGAGGAGTGATTTTGCCCCCCCCCCCACCCGGGGACGTGTGGCAATGTCCACAGACATTTTTTGATTTTCACAACTGGAGGATTTTCACATCTGGTGGTTAAAGGCTGAGAGCATAAGGTGCTTACATCCTACAATGCACAGGATGGCTCCACAGCAACCAATTATCAGGCCCAGAATGTCAGTAGGGTCCAGGCTGAGAAGCTCTGCCCTCGGCCCCAGGGATGTTTGTGGGAGAGACTGTCAGCACTGGGACACCCAGGCTTCCCAGCCCTCACACACATAAGTGGGAGAACACAGGGTAGAGTAGAGGGTGGGAAGGGGAGGGTGGGTGAGAGGCAGGTCAGGGTCACTCTCCCAGCTGCCATGCTCCAATGTGAAGCCCCAAAGCCTGAGATTTCTAAAGTGGAACCTGGCCTTCCAGGTCTTTGTGAAGCTATATTCATTAAGGCAGGGGGGGTAGAACACATCTTATTTTAGCATTTTTTCATCTTGGCTTATAACTTAAATATTTAGACATGCGGCATATGGCCTCTGCTTATACTCTTGCTCTGGGTGAGGACCTTGAAACACTTGTTCTCAAAATCTGCTCTGTCAGGGACCCAAGGAGAGTGAGAAATGGGCCCTGCAGCGGGCCCCATGGTCTCTTTGGGCAGGGGTTTGGCTGGGATGACTTCGAGATTCATCACTCCCCAGGATTCATCACTTGAAACCCAACTGTGTGCAGGCAACTTGCCGGATGCAGGGGCAGCTTACAGTCAGTCTAGGACAAAAGCCCACCAATGATGTTTGTCATCGGGTACATGAAGGAGATGGTGGGACACTGTCAGATCCCAGGACTGGGGCCTGCAGCTCTGGGGAGCTCCAGGCTGCCTCCTGCTGAGTCCTTACCTCAGGGCACGTGGGCCTTCACATGGCCACTCTGCCCTGCTGTACCCACAGATGGAGTCCCCCCCTTTCAGACCAGACTTGGGCCCTGCCAGAATCACCCTAGAGAGAGGTGTCCACTGAAATCTGAGTCCAGACACACAAAGCAGTGACTGACCTCTGAGATCACCAGTGTGCCCATTTCACAGATAAGGAAACCAAGGCTCCAACTCGTACAAGGCCATGCACAGGGGGAGTGGTAGGGGCCTGCCTTAGCCAGATTAGCCGGTTCGCATAGCACTCTACCGCCTGCTACATCCCTTCCCACCTGGGCTGCCCCCAGGACATGAGTGGGGAGGGCTTTCCCAAACATCAGCATTCTTGAATCTCCAAGGGCTGGTCCTGGTTCTGCTTCACTAGACTAAAGAGCCACTGTTAGTGTCCCCCTGTCCTAGCCTGGCCTATTACCTACCACTGGCCCCATGAGGGATGGCCCTAACCCACAGAGGGCACAGGGGATGGGCTTGTCGGGGGCTTGACTCCCCAGTGGGCAGCCTTGGGAGAGTAGGGGGAAGTGCTCCTCTCTCCACCAGTCCCTTCTCTCCCCACTGGAAGGCCCTTCTTTGCCTGATGCCCACGTACCCCAGGTCCCAGCTCTCCTGGAGCTGAGGTCAGCTGTGTTACCACCGCTGACCATCAGAGGGCGCCCAGCCCAGGGGTTCCTAAAGAGGGTGGCAGGCTCAGAGAGGGCCCTTATTCCAAGAAGAGCCCATAGCATCTTCAAGAAGAAAACAGCTAAGACTGGACCCGAGACCTCTGGATGGAGCCACCCCCCGCCCCACGCCCTCACACACGTTGGCCTGCGGGGAGCTGGCGGTTCTGTTTGTCAGGCTTTCTGCTATCACTCCTGTTAGGTGCTAAACCTCCCTGACCAGGTCCCCACCTTGTTCTCCATTTTGCAAAAAATTAAAATTAGACTCCTCACAGAGAGTCCCATTTCAACCCATGAAGAATCACGGAGCCCCTGCTGTGTCCCTGGGCCCGGTCTGGGAGTCAAGGAAGAGGCAAGCGTTGCACCCCTGCCCCTGGGATAAGAATGTGAGCTGACTATGGGTGGGGGCTCAGGAGAGGGAGGGTCTTTCTGGCCGGGGGTGAGAGGCTGGGAGCAGGGAGCAGCAGCTGAGCTTTGCTGTAGAAGTTAGAGACTGACCGTGGACCCCTCTGTGCTGACTCAAATGCCGCTTCCCAGCTGTGTGGCCCCGGGCAGGTTACTTAACCTCTCTATGCCTCATTTGCCCTTCTGTAAAGTGGGGGCGATTCGAGTGCTTCTTGGGGGATTCAGCACGGCCAAGCAGGGAAGTGCTTAGCATGGATGTCAGCGAGTAATCAATCTTAGTTCTATTCATTATATATGGGCGTATGTATCATTGTTATATTTGGGCTGAGCCTTAATAAAGGGGTACTAGAGAGACTTCCCTGGTGGTCCAGTGGTTAGGACTCCACACTTCCACCACAGGGGGCACGGGTTTGATCCCTGGTCAGGGGACTAAGATCCTGAAAGCCGAGCGACGCAGCCAAAAAATAAAAGGGTACTAGAATCCGCCAGCCGGAAGAAAGGAGGCACGGCCTGGGTAAAGGCACAAAGGTAGGCTGAGTGTCTCTGAGCCAAATGGCAAGGACATTAGAGTCGGAGATGGGGCTGCTTTTCAGCATCCTGGGCACAAGAGGAGGCAGCAAGGGGCTTCCCAGCACACCCACCCTGGCTGGCTGCTGCTGCTTCTCCTTTTTCAGAAAAAAAAAGCTCATCTTGCTACAGTATGCAGCAGCCAGTAAAAGCATGTTAATCTTTAACGTGTTAGCAAAACAGCCTCCAGTCTGAATATTGGCTCTTCCTCCCATCTGTGGCAGTTTGCACAGATTTTTTTTAGAGTGGCAGAATGCCTCATCTACGTGCCAGCCGGATGCAGGCGCCCTCCACTGTCACAGAGTAAACCAACCCCCGCCTGGAAGGTGAGGACCAGACCTCTCGCACCAGGCCCAGCCCCACCCACTGCCTCTGCAGAGTGTGAATCTGGCAGAGGCGCTCAGCACCCACCTCAGCTTTGCACAAGTGGCCAGATTTGTGGATTCTACAGACCAGTAAAATTACCCCCCAGACCAACTGGAAAATTCATGATTTTGCCAAGGAAAGCTATTTGAGAGAGAGAGAAAAGAAAACTACAATCCAAGATCTCCTTCAGTTCAGCAAAGAAAGGAAATTTTGTCATCGAAAAGAAAGAAGGACAGAATTAAGACTAAAAGGTGGGCTTCCCTGGTGGCGCAGTGGTTGAGAGCCCGCCTGCTGATGCAGGGGACGCGGGTTCATGCCCCGGTCTGGGAAGATCCCACATGCCGCGGAGTGGCTAGGCCTGTGAGCCGTGGCCACTGAGCCTGCGTGTCCGGAGCCTGTGCTCGGCAACGGGAGAGGCCACAACAGTGAGAGGCCCGCGTACCGCAAAAAAAAAAAAAAAAAAAAAAAGACTAAAAGGTTTTTGAGGAGATTTAGCTTTATGAAGACCCACCACCTTGCCTTCATTTTTCTCCTTTGGGGATTAGAAATAACCCTGGAGAATCTAGAGCCAGCGAACCCAGTGGCGGTTGGTAAGTCCAGCACCATAGGGGTGCCCAGTGGCCTGAACCTGAGCCATCTTGGCTGACCCCTCCCAGCCCACTGTCCCCACCAGAGAACCACAATCAAAACTTGGTCCTTGGGAAACGTAAGTTGCTCCAGCGCTTGTCAAGTGGCAAAGAATCAAAGAAGGAATAAATAGCAATATTTTATACGTTTTCAAATGTTATTTTAACACAAATACCAGAGCAACTCTAGCATAAATCAACAGAGACACACAAAAGTATGTTTGTACAAGAAATGTAATAAGCTCATATGAAAAACAGTGTCAACTGGTGCAGATGGCAGAAAAAGGCAATATTCAAATGTATGCTGTTTTACTAACACATTAAAGATCAACATTTGGCTACCTGCTGCTCATGATAGCAGGATTAAAAAAAAACACACAACACACACATATACTCACGTGTGATATTCTAACCCAGAGAATGAAAGATTCTGAGAGAAATTGTCAAGTACTTTCTATCCTTCATCTGGTGGTTTTAAAGCTTCCGTGGTTCAGAGAAAAATTTGCATCTGAAAATGCAGCTTTCCTCATATCTGCCTGATGTTTGGGAAAATTAGGCAAGGAATATGAGAAAATATCAGTGCTGCAACCCTTAACGCCCTTCTGGATTAGTAACAGGAACAGAGAGAACAGAGCTACCCTAAATTCCCTCTCCATGTACAGTGCAGGCTATTTTCAAGGTGTTTCCTCAGGCACTGTAGCTCTGGGAGCCCCCAAAGAATTCTATGAAGTGGGCAAGCTTGGGAACATTAGCCCCACACTGCAGCTGGGCAAACTAAGGCTCAGAGATGGTGAATAGATGGACAGGGGATCACAGAGCCTAGAGGAAGTAGGTTAGGGATGCAAGTGGAGCACATTACTCAGCAAGGAAGTTGCCAAGGATTTCTCAACTGTCTTGTGGTGTTTGCTCTGAAACCCAAGAATTTGAGAATCAGGAAGCCTGAGTTCAAATCCCAGCTCCACCTGACCTGACCTTGGACAGGTGACCTCACATTTGAACATCCACTGCTTACTCTGAGAAATGAAAACAATAAAACTGTCCCTGTAGGGGTGGTGTCAGTTCAGCAGGGGCCGAGGCTTAGCCTGACCAGCACAAGCGGGGCCTACAATGTAAAGCTCTATCTAGAACAGAAAGAGCACAGCAGCCACCTGGGGGACAGAGCCGGCCCACAGAGGGTTTGTTTGGTGTTTTTAAAAGTTTTGAAATCATGTAAAAAAAACCCAGCCTTTTCACTTAAAGACCTGGAGTGCTCCCTATCTTGACAAATCCCCACCTGGCAACAAGCAGCCTGGGCTGTGAGGGAGATGGTTGCTCTTCTTCCCCGGGTCGGCTGAGCTAGACAGGAAGCGTTGAGGGCTGGGCTGCTGCTTCCTTGCGCTCTCAGCCCCACTGCCGGGCACAGGCAGGGCAGGACATGCTCCATGGCAGGCTTCACAGCCCTAGTGGGCACTGTGCTGGGTTGAATATGGCTCCCCTAGAAGACAGAGAACCTGTGAACACAACCTTGTTTGTTAAAAGAGTCTTTGCAGATGTAATCATGTTAAGGCTCCCCAGATAAGGAGATATCTTGGATTAACCGGACAGACCCTAAATACAATGGAAAGTGTCCTCATAAGAGACAGAAGAGAGGATGACATGGGGAGGAGACCACGTGACGACAGAGGCAGAGACTGGAGCGATTCTCCCGTAGAACCATCGGAGGGAACGCAGTCCTGCTGACACCTGGCTTTCCAACTTCCAACCTCCAGAACTGAGAGACCACGTTTCAATCATTTTAAGCCGCCAAGTGTGTGATAATTTGTTAGGCAGCCTCAGGAAACTCACATGGGCATGGCCAGCAGCTCAGACACTCAGTGGCAAGTGGCCCCGACCTGTGCCCCTCTGGCTTCATCTGTGCCTGACCCCATTGTCTCAGACCCTTAAGAGGCTCCGGTGGCCCCCAGCACAGCCTGCAAGCCCCTCAGGACCTGGGCTCTTGCTGCTCACGTATGCCTGTGCTTCCTAAGCTCCTGCCCTACTCACAAGCCTCAGCGCTCCAGGGCACCAGCCTCCACTACCTCCCAGCCCTGGCCTGGAACATGCTCCTGTCCCCAACCCCACCTCAGGGAAGTGGGCCCTGACTCTGACCCCGGCCTCTGTGCTGGCCCGTCTCCAGCAAGAACTGCTTCTGCTTTCTAGGAGTCACAGCCCCAGACCCCAGCAGAGAGCCGAAAATGTATGAGTGTAGAGCTGATTAATGTGCGAATAAACTACTGTGCAAGCACTAGCTGAGCAGAAAAGAAAGGGGGAAAGAATGTGATACAATGTTTTACTCATTACATTGACGATACAATGTTTTAGCCATTAAATTGACTAAAATGTAAATGTTTGATAGTATCAAGTCTTGGAGAGGATGTGGGAAAATACTCTCACATGTCAGTGGTGGGAGTATTAATTGGTACCTCTCTGATGCAATTTGTGGAGTATTTAAACATTTTAAACACACATGCTCTGTGCCCCAGCAATTTCACTCTTCATAGCTACCCTGGAGAAATGTTAAACAGAGACCCATGCAATAACCTCACTGCAGCCCTATTATAAAAGTGAATAGGGCTTCCCTGGTGGCGCAGTGGTTGGGAGTCCGCCTGCCGATGCAGAGGACACGGGTTCGTGCCCTGGTCCGGGAAGGTCCCACATGCCACGGAGCGGCTGGGCCCGTGAGCCATGGCCGCTGGGTCTGCGCGTCCGGAGCCTGTGCTCCGCAACGGGAGAGGCCACGGCAGTGAGAGGCCTGCGTACCGCAAAAAAAAAAAAAGTGAATGATTGGAAAGAGCCTAGATGTGGAGAGCGGGTTGGTTAAAGAGCCAGTGCGAGGTCCCTGTGAGGGAACAGGATGCAGCAGTGCAGAAGCATGAGGCACACCTCTCCGTGCTGACACACCACTGGGCTGGGAAACAGTTGAAAACTGACATGCGCATTACAAGACTGTGATTTTTTATTAATTTTTTTAAAACAAAACCATCCCACAAAGTAATACTACCAATCATCTGGGCAGTGGTTCTATGACAATGTGATTTATAATAAGAAATATATATTTGGTCTCTCCCCTTGTCTGGCACAGAGCTCCTAAAATTTCCTAAGTGTGGAGAGTTATAAAGCTGTCTTTTGTTGTGTTAATGAATGACTTTTGGAAGGTCCCTAGGTCACTTGAGGGTGAGTGCTGATGGCCATGGGAACCAGCTAAGTGATTAGAGGGTTGGAGCTTTCAGTCCCACCCCCTGACCTCCAGGGAGGGGAGAGGGGCTGGAGGTTGAATCAGTCGCCAATGGCCAATGATTTAATCAATCTTACCTTTGTAAATGAAGCCTCCATAAAAACCCTAAAAGGATGGGCTCGGGATCAGAGAGCCTCTGGGTTGGTGAACACGTGGAGATGCAGGGAGAATGGCTCCCTCAGAGGGAAACTTCACACCCTTTCCCCAGACCTTGCTCTCTGCATCTCTTCCCTTTGGCTGTTCCTGAGTTATATCGTTTTATAATAAACTGGCAATGTAGTAAGTAAAATGCTTCTCTGAGTTCTGTGAGCTGCTCTAGCAAATTAATCAAACCCAGGGAGGAGGTCCTGGGAACCTTGGATCTATAGCCAGTCAGTCAGAAGCAAAGGTGACAGCCTGGACTTGTGATTGCATCCTAAGTGGTGGGTGGGCAGGGGGAGGGGGCAGGAGGAAGGGGGGGTTGTGGGATTGAACCCTTATCCTGTGGGATCTGATGCTATCTCCGGGTAGATGGTGTCAGAACTGAGTTAAATTGTAGGACGCCCAGCTGGTGTCAGAGCATTGCTTGTAGGTGTGCAAACCACTCCCCACCCCTGACCTCTACAGACATTGGGAATTGGGCAAAGAACTTTTTAGGTCCACAAGGGGAGCAATTTTGCCCTCGAGGGAACATGTGGCAACGTCTGGAGATATGTTTGGTTGTCACAACTGGACAGGAGCTGTTACTGACATCTAGCGGGTGGAGGCCACGGTTGCTGCTAAACATCCTATAAAGCACAGGATGGCCTCCGGAGCACAGAATTATCGGCCCCAAAGGCCAATAGTGCCAGGTTGAGAAACCCTGCTCTAAATGCGGGGAAATGTCTGGAAGGACACAAGTCAAACTGATGACAGAGGTACCCTGGGGGGTTTGGGTGCTGGTCAAAGAGAACTTTAATCCTGTGGGTAATATTTTCACTTTATTTCCTAGAAGAATACATTTGTGTACTGTCGTGTAAGTGAAAAGACAGAGAGAGAGGAATAAAGGAGGGTCAGAGTGGACCACAGTGGACCTGGGTCTGTCTTGTCTCCCCGTGTCTCCAGGGCAGCAGTGGGGTTCGGGGTGGGGGGAGTGCCAGGGGCTCATTTGGTCACCACTGTCCCACACTCCTGTCCAAAGGGCCTTGGCCTGAGACAGGCTGGAAGAACCCACTCTGCCCCATGCAGTGACAGCCCAGGGAGTGTCAATACTGCAGCAACACCAGCCACATATTAGGTTTTCACTTTCCCATAATGAATGTGACTTTCAGCAACTTTCCTGAGTGTTTTTTAAAACAGCCTCTTTCACCAAAGCATCATTACCAGCAAATTTCTAACAGCTTCCAAACAAACTTCATATAATCACCTACAGCTCATGGTAACAAAGCTCCTCCATCTTCACAGGCAGCTACAGAATTCTCCTGACAATTAGCTGAGAAGGAGTGACATTTGTGGTGTCATTTGAATGCTCATCACAGACTTCTGTTTCCAGCAGCTACCAAGACCTGGGGCTGGGGAGGGCCCAGGGTGTTATTATTGTTTAAACACCTGGTTGATACCTGAACTTGGCAGTGAAGCTAAGATCCCTTCAACCCCATTGTACCCCAGACATCTCTGCTATTACCCAGTTTGAGGTGTCACTACCAGACCTTTATCTTATGCATTTACATAGATAGATAGATAGATAGATAGATAGATAGACAGATAAAGTAGATAGATTTGCAGTCACAGAAATTGTTTTCTGGGGCTTTTTTCCAGCTATAAGTGGCTCCATATTGTACATACTGTTCCTCAAGTTGCCGTTTTCCCCAATCTTGTGCCTTGGAGGTCCTTCTTTGCCTGCCGTGTACTATTATCACATTGTGCCCTGAAGCAAGGGGCGAGTGAGGGCTAAAAATCAGCCTTGCTCACTGGCCAGACCTGGCTGTGTCAGCACAGAGGCAGGGATGCCTCTTTGTAATTCACCTGTCGAGAAGGGGCGCCTTTCTGGGATCCACACAGGTACCGCAGGGGCTGGCAGGTCTTTGATTACTGCCCAGTGCCCAACAGCAAGTGGGGATCCCACTTGGAGCAGCTGAACATTTAGGGGGGTTGCATTTGTTGCATTTAGGGGGTTTGCACAAATCTACCACAAGCATCTTTGCCCTTGCCTCCTTGGGCATACGTGTCTCCAGGCAGACACTCTGGGCTTGCCAAAGCAGCCACAGAGTGGGTCTTTTTTGAGTCTCCCCCATCCTGTGAGGAAGGCAGCTTGGGGTACTGTAACTTGTAGACACCAAAGGGGACCCTGGGGCTTTCCTGAAGTCAGCTGGTGAGTGAGCAACAGGGCTGGGACCAAGCCCCAAGCATTAAGCTCACTAAGCTCAGGGCTGGAGCACAGCTTCTGAACAGCAGTCCTTGTTGTCCATCACAGTCCCAAGCCTGAGACCCCTACCTGTGGTTGCCACGGCCACTCTCTCAGCCTAGCTCACCCCACAACCCCATCCATCTTTCTCTCTCTTCCTCTCTCTCTGTCAGTGCACCCATCCACAATCTACCAACCATTCATCCACCCACCCACCCATCCATCCATCCATCCATTATGCATAATTCACTGAATAAATAAGTATCAAGTACCTACAAGGTACAAGGCATTATTCTAGGCACTGGGGACAGAGCAGTGAACAAAACAGCCCAAGATCCCTGAATGGAGCTGAACTTCTAGGGGTAGGGAGGCCACAATAAACAAGATCCTTTTGTAAAGCACTAAGTCCTATGAAGACAACACAAGTGATGTAACAGATAGGGAGGGGAGGGAAGTTAGGGAAGGACTTTCTGGGAGTGATGCCTCCTGAATGTGGAGAAAGGACCAGTCGTGTGACGATCTGGAGGAAGGGTGTTCCAGGCAGGGGAACAGCAAGCGCAAAGGTCTGGGGTTGGAAGACGCTCAGCATAGGCTGCGAATGGCATGAAAGCCCGGTGGCTGAGGTGTGGTGCGGGGAGAGGACAGTGGGTCGGTTGACCCAGCAGCAGCCATGCCTGGAGCTGAACTGGGTGACAGTGACATCAAGCATCGCGTCTTTGGGGCCATCCTATAGCCTCCTCCACCCTGGAGTCCTAGATCCATTGATCGTGCTCCACCCCATCCCCCAAGTGGTGCAGCAGATGGGGGAGTGTAATGTGTCCCAGCCCCTGGGGGCTCCAGTTGGCCTAGAAAAGGCAGAACCCCCCCCCCCTTTCACCCCCATCAACCCTCTCTCCCATCCACTGGGGCCACTGCTCTGAAAACGCAACTGCAACAATAGGAGGTCTATGAACAGGGCCCCAGAGGCTCCCTTGTCTTCACCATTTATGCATCCTGTGTACGGAGAGGGGAAAGCTCCTTAGGGTGAGTTCTGGGTCTCAATCCCATATTCATAAATTCTTTCTGAAGAAGGGTGTAGCCTTCCACCCCAACCAAAAATCCCCTTGAGTCCCCAGGCCCTGGACTTGAATTCTTTCCCCAGTGGGAAAAACTGGGTCAAGGCTGCATCTGCTTGGCACATGTTTGTTTGTTTTAAAACAATGCTTTAAAAGAATTTGAAAGAGCTGACAATGTTTAAAAATTGGGAGAAATTATGTTAAAAATTAAAGATTCCCTGCTTATCTGATAAAATGAAAAGTTGTGGTAATGCTGGGCTGGGCCAAGCCCACAAGCCCCCTCCGGACATCTGGTGGTTACTGAGGGGCGGCAGGGAAGCGTGCCCTCTGCAGTCTGCTGCGGTCCCCACCCTCCCCGCCGCCCCCGATGTGGGGAGCTGTGCTGCGGGACCACTCATTCCCCACGTGCACAGAGGTGGGGGAGCAAACTCGGGGCTCAGCTTCCAGACCCATGGACCTCGGGGAGGGGAGAAGGCAGCTGGGCCTCAGCCCTGCTGCTCTGGAGCCCCCAAAAGCCCATGCCCAAGAGAGTGGTGGAGACCCCCAAGGCCAGCAGGAGGCATCTCAGCATAACTAGAGGGGACCCCCAAATGCTCATATAAGATACCAAACACTTTACATGATGCTGGGGGATAAGGAGCTCCCAAAGGACAGAAAATTTCTCACAGGCAGGTGGGATGGGTACCCAGAGTCACATTACACAAAGTTAAATTAAATTCAGAGAAAATAAAGCAATGTATATCCCAGCTGAGACAAAAGGGTCATGTCTGGTGATAATCAAGGCATTTGCCCTGTTCTTTAGAGCAGCTCCTGTAACTAGAGGCAGCAGGGGGTGGAGGTGGTGGTGAAGGAGCAGAGACCACACACGGACCGTCCCCACACACATACACACCAACCCAACACATACAGCTAACACCGCTGTTCCAGGCTGAGCTGAACCCTCAGCATTCATGTTGGAGCCCTAACCCCGGTACTTTACAATGTGACTGTATTTGGAGATAGGGCCTTTAATAAAGATGTGGTTCAGTTAAACTAAGGGGTGGGGGGTCTGATCCAATCTGACTGGTGTCCTTATAAGAAGAGGAGATTAGTAGGACCCCGAGAGACACCAGGGATGCATGCGCACAGAGGAAAGACCACGTGAAGACCCAGGGAGAAGGCGGCATCTACAAGCCAAAGACTGAGGCCTCAGGAAAAAACCCTGACAACACCTTGACTTTTGACCTCCAGCCTCCAGAACGGTGAGAAATCAATGTGTGTTGTTTAAGCCCCCGGGTCTGTGGCATTTCGTTGTGGCAGCCGAGCAGACTAATACAACTGCCATATGTACAAGCACCAGCCCCCCAAAACTGGCCCCAATGTACACACACCCACACACATCCCCTAAGCTCTCACCAGCCCTTCGACACATACAAAGGTACAGGAGCACACGTGACCCACACACACACCCACGCCCCATCCCCCATTTCACCTGAATGCCAGGATTGGGCCATTTCGGTTGATGCTCTTTTTTTTTTTTAATGTAATTTTTATTTTATATTGGAGTCGAGTTGATTTACAATGTTGTGTTAGTTTCAGGTGGACAGCAGAGTGAATCAGTTATACATATACGTATATCCATTCTTTTTCAGATTCTTTTCCCATATAGGTTATTACAGAATACTGAGTAGAGTTCCCTGTGCTCTACAGTAGGTCCTTGTAGATTATCTATTTTATATATAGGTATGTGTATATATTAATCCCATATGATGCTCTTGATTCTTATTTGTAGTTGGATTAATTGACTCCTCACAAGCTAATCAATGTGTGTTTCCATTTGTCAAATAGGAACCTAAGGCTCTTTCAAGTAACCAGCCACGATCTATACCCTTGGAGCACAGGTAACATCGAGAGTGCCCTTCTCTTCCCACCTTGCTGCCCACATCTGCCTGAACAGCTGGCGGCTCTGAGGTATGACATAGCCACTGGATTGTATGACCATTTTCAAAAACACTAGTGATGTAAGTAATAGATTCCTGAATGTATATGGAACTCTTTAAATGTTTTGTCAATAACTCAGAAGATGCCCCACCAGCCTGCAGATTCCTGGGGTCACAAGTCTATCCTCATGGTACTGTGGATGGGCACACATGCTGGTGAACCGGGAGTCCGTTATTGGAGTATCAGAGGAGCTGTCTTTCCCTGCACTTTACACAACTAGATTAAACTAGCTACTAGCCCAGGGAACTCTGGAGATGAGGTATTCTTGATTCAAATATCAATACAATATCTTTTCTGTAGCTGGGATGGAAAGTGTCGATGTCATGAAAACTCACATCGACATGGCTGATAGTTGTGAAATATTCCTTCAGCATCAGGTGGACACTTCCTCAGGTCAGCCACTGGAGAAGGCCACGTACCTTCCAGGCTGTCCGTCCCTGCAGATGACAATCCAAATAATCTGGAGCAGCAGACTGTGAGGCTCTTTCCAAGCTGTGGCAGCTCAGAAGCCAAGAGGGGTGGACCCCCCCTTCTCATATCAGCCTGTAGGTCTTGCACTTCCTATCCCTCGGGTGGCCTCTACTCAGGGGGCAGGAACACAGCAGCTGCAAGATCAAGTTCAGCCTCGTTGAGAAAAACGGAGACCAACCTCCAGGGCGGCTGCCTGGGCCTGCCCCCATCCTCTCTTCAAACCCCTCCTTCATGCACCTGGGGCTCAAGACCCTGTGGTGGGGAGATCTGGAACTCAAGGCTGTTTCTGGAGCCCTTGGATATGAGAGAAGGAAGAGCCTGAACTGAAGTCGCCGTGGCTAGTGGAGATTATGGTTTTTCTTTTAAATTATTTATAAAGACATTCTCCAGGTAGAACAATAAAAATATCATAGACAAGGCTAAAGGCCCTGTTCTTCCTTTCCCTCACCCCGATGCTGGTATCTTTGGGGATGTCTGTCCCAGCACTGCTCCCGCGTACCTACGTACATATATCTAGGCACACAGAATCATCCTTGCACTAAGTCCCAGGCCAGGAGGCGTGAACCCGCTCCTTCTTACCCCGCAGTGAGGGCCCCGAGTCCACCTGCCCTGCCTCTACTGTCCATGAGCACGAGCCTGCCACGTGAGCATCCTTGGCGCCTCCTGGCATGTGTGGGAGACAAATACTGCCTCACAGGTGCATGCTTTTTCAATTTTAGTACCTTCTGCTCAATTAGGTTTAAATAGCAACAAAATGGCTTCCCTCAGTAAACACTGAGGCTGACCCACCTCCTCCCTGGGCCACACAGAAGGTTTCTGGATGCGGAATGTGGTGGGTTGAATTGTGTTTCCTAAAAAGATGTGTTGAGGTCCTAACCCCCACTATCTATGGATGTGACCTTGCTTGGAAGAGGGTCTTTGCAGATGTCATCAGGTAAAGCTGAGGTCACACAGGATGAGAGTGGGCCCTAAATCTAAGGAGAGGGAGATTTGGATAGAGAGACACAGTCTCACACACACAGGCAAGTAGGCCATGTAAAGACAGAGGCAGAAATTGGGAAGATGCAGCTACAAGTCAAGGAATGCCAGGATTTGGGGGAGCCACCAGATGCCAGGAAGAGGCAAGGAAGTTTTCTCCCCAAGAGCCTTCAGAGGGAGTATGGCCCTGCCGACACCTTGATTGTGGACTGAGAGCCTCCAGAAGTGTGATGGGATAAATGTCTGTTGCTCTAAGACAATTTGTTAAGGCAGCCCTGGGAGACTCATACAAGGCATGTGCCCAGAGTTGACTACAAGTCTCACTCCACTACTGGAGCACTGGCTGAGGCCTTTCTTCTCTTTCCCCAGATGAAATACCCTTGCACCCAGAAGGTCTATGCAGCTCTCAGCACAAGGATTCCAGCCAGTGATGGTCCAAGACAGGGGCCACATGATACTGATTAAAGTAACTTGCTCTGTGTCCCGCACAAGGGGTAGCCTCTCTGCTCAGGTTTCCAAAGGGAGCCCCACAGAGATAACTTTTGGTGCCGACCCTCTGTATGGTTCCCTGTGCAGTCTGCCCCTTGCAGCTTTGCCCACCTGCTGGGCCCTCCTCCTTGAGGCAGCCCAGGGTTCCCCCCAGGTCAATACAACCTCAGCGCTACTGTTCCCTTTCATTCCCCCTCCCCACCCTCCTCTTCTATTTTAGAAACATTTTAATTCACCTACACATACATTTCAGCCCTGTGACTCCCCCAGGCCTCTGAGGCCTGAGTAAGGATGGTACAGTGAGATTCCTTCCCCATTTGATGGCTATGGAAGCCACACCCCCGGGAGTGGGTGGTGGGGTGGAGTGGTGGAGTGTGTCTTCTGTGGAAAGAGGAAGTGTCTCAGCTCTGCTAAGGGCCCCTCGTCCTGGACCCCTCATGGAGAGCCCAGCTGCCTGGCAACTTTGATTCTGGTGACTGTAAGAGGAAAGGTGGCTGAGAGTTGAAAGGATAGGGGGGGCCAAAGAAGATAGTAAAAGGAACCTTTTGGTCAGTGGTCTTGGAGTGTGATCATGGTCCCTAGAAGAACACTCAGGGCCATAGCAGTCTTGGCTCATCTCCTTGAAGGCTGAAGTTCAGAAGAGTCTTCACACAGCAGCCATGGACAGACAGGAGCCAGAAAGGCAAATCCGATCCTCCACCCCCCAAAATACACACATACTTGAAACCTGTAGGGCCTTCCCAGAGACCTTTCACTAGAGTACAAGGCCCTGTGGTGTCTAGACCACCCACCTCTCAGTCTTTCCTTGTTCCCATCTCCATGCTCCACACCCCAGGCACACCAGTCTTTATGTGCTCATACCTGCCTCAGGGCCTTTGCACATGCTATTCTCGCTGTTGTCTGGAATCCTCTTCACTCCCTCTTCAGGGTAATTCCTGCACATTCTTCAGGTCTCAGCTCAAAGCTCACTTCCATAGGAAGCCTTCCCTGACATGCTCCCTTTTCCCCAGAACAGGTCAGATCTCCCCTTAAGGGCCATCATCACACCCCACCTTTCTCCATAGCAACACTTATCACAACTGCGCTTACAGACAGTGCTAATAAAAGCTCTTGTTGGTCTTAGTTTGCATCACATGACCATCACAGAGCTGAGCTTATAGCCAGGGGAAAGGAAATCTGTGACTGAAAGGGCTTACATCACAGGTTCATCTTGAAACTGGGGAGGGCCATGGGGACAGCCCCACTTGAACTACTTAGATTAAAAGACGTATGTTTCTCAAATGAGAATTACCCCAGGAAGGGGAAACTGCTACCAGCTGAGTGAGAACAACTTCCACCCCTAGTGAAGGCTGAAGCCCCCTGCCTCTGCATCCACGTCTCTGCAGGCCTGTCCAGGGTAGAAGACAGGCAGGGACAGCCCAGCTCTTGCTCAGGCTGGAGCTGCTAGATGACACCATGGGCTCCACCAGGAGGCAGTGAGCGAGTGGTAATAGGAAGGAAACAGCGGAGACTCTAGACGGCCCTATCAGACGTGCCAGAGCCCTGTCCCTGCCCGGCACAGTTCTCTCCACGCAGGGGACAGCTGCCGAGCCGGGGGTACAAGGGTGCACCCACCCCTGCTGTCACAGAGACCACGTCTGGCTGCAAGGGTACAATGGCCAACACCTAAATAAAACTTGGAAAGCGGGCCTCCCTGGTGGCGCAAGTGGTTGAGAGTCCGCCTGCCGATGCAGGGGATACGGGTTCGTGCCCCGGTCTGGGAGGATCCCATATGCCGCGGAGCGGCTGGGCCCATGAGCCATGGCCGCTGGGCCTGCGCGTCCGGAGCCTGCGCGTCCGGAGCCTGTGCTCCGCAACGGGGGAGGCCACAACAGTGAGAGGCCCGCATACCGCAAAAAAAAAAAAAAAAAAAAAAAAAACTTGGAAAGCAGGTAGAAAAAAATGGTCTGATGAGAATAAAGCAGAGCGAGGGGAGGGTGGTGAGGCAGTTCTTTTAAGTCGGGCAGGGCTGTTATGAGGAGAAAGAGTCGGGCATGCCAGTATCTGGAGGATGAGCTCTTCCAACAGGAAACAGCGAATGCAAAGACCCTTTGGTAGAAATGAGTGTGGCCTGTTCTAGAAGAAGGTTCTCATGTCTGGAGCATGGGAGTCCACGAGAGCAGAGGGCGGGGGCAGCAGGAGTCCTGGAAAGGAGCTGGGTATTACCCCACGACCTGTGAGAAGCTGTTGGAGGACGTTCAGTGGGAGAGAAAGCCCTTGAAGCTCTGAGATTCCAGGACTCTGTGGTGGGAGAGGGGGTGTCTGCCGGGAAGCGCCCCAAAGTCTGCAGCCTTTATAAACACACAGGGCTCCTCCCAGGCTCCCGCTGCCATAGAGCAAAGTTCTGACGCTACTTCTGCATGAGGCCATGGAGACATCTGCTGCATTGTAGACACAATTGGATACTTTTCAACATATTGCTCAGCCTGTAATTTCCAGCAGCTCCATCCAATTCAGAGGGGTGGGTGGCCCTGGGGGCAGCTTCCGCGGCAGAAGCGGGGACGGGGGAGATGATGCTATGTCCTCCTGTGGCTCCCAGGTACGGCTGGGGTGCTGCAGGGGCTTCCCCCAGAGAACCTTCACCTCTCTGGCCTGGGGCATTTGATTGATAATGTGGAGGGCTCACGTGGACATGAACTGGTGAAAGCTGCGAGCCTAGCACCTGCTTCCTGAAGGAAGGGACAGGTGCGTGTGAGGGGCTGGCATTGTCCCACATCCTGACAAAACCTTGCCCCTGCCCCTGTCCTGGGGACCTTGAGGCTGGGGGAGGGAAGCACTTGCATGAGCTCACACTGAGCGGTAAGTGGCAGAGCCATCACCTGAACCCACCTTGGCTGGGCCTAGAGGGCCTGAGCCTCAGCACCCCACACTTTGTGGTCATTCCCTGGGCACCACAGCCAAGGCATCACCAATGTTCCAGGGACCCAGAACGCTGCTCCTGCCACTTCTTTCCCAGAAATGGATCAGAGAACAGGGAGGATGAGGACCCGTAGCCCCAAAGGGTCCCTGTGTCACAGTCCCCACACCCACAGTGGGCAAACCTCACAGGCCCACAGCCCATAGCCCAGCAGGCCCTGCCACATGCCTTGCTCCAGCCTGACTCTTTTTTCTTTACTTATTTTTTTATTTTTGGCTTGGGTGTTGGGTCTTCGTTTCTGTGCGAGGGCTTTCTCTAGTTGTGGCAAGCGGGGGCCACTCTTCATCGCGGTGCGCGGGCCTCTCACTGTCGCGGCCGCTCTTGTTGCGGAGCACGGGCTCCGGACGCACAGGCTCAGTAGTTGTGGCTCATAGGCCCAATTGCTCCGCAGCACGTGGGATCCTCCCAGACCAGGGCTCGAACCTGTGTCCCCTGCACTGGCAGGCAGATTCTCAACCACCGCGCCACTAGGGAAGCCCCCAGCCTGACTCTTGAATGGATGGCCCTGATCATTTTCAAGAAGATTCTGTGGGCTGTTTCTGATGGTTTGTTTTGGCCTGTGCCCATCTGAAGGGGTGGGAGGGGAAGCTGGGGGCTGCAGTGGTCTCTCTGGGTGAGAGAGGAGGGGCTGTGTTTCTGAGGCCACACTCTTCTACATCTTTTGACCCACTTTTCCTCCAGACCCCTCTCAGGATCCCGGGCTGCCCACACTCTTCGGGTAAGCACGACACCCTGAACCACGAGAGCGCATTGCTTAGCCCCTTACATGTCCGATGACAGGACCTCGGCAGAGGAGAGATTTCTGAGTCAGGGCCCAGCCCGAGGGACCAGAACTGCCTTATCTTTCCGTTTTCATAAGTCTCCAAGGCCAGCCTCCTCAGCAAGGGAAGGAAGCAAGGCCCCTGCAGCCTCTCATATCCTTACCTCTCACAAAAGGACCAAATCCCTTGTTCCAGCTGCAGTTTCAAAATAGCCCAGGGAATAGCTCTGAGTGACCTGGCTTGGGTGGTGTGACCACCTGGGACCAATCAGCTGCTGCAGGGGTGGGGTGGGGACAGGCAAGATGATTGTGGCCTCTGCCAGACCCATGAGGCTGGAGCGAGGAAGCAGCAATTCCCCAAAAAGAGCATGTGTGTGTGGGGGGGTTCTGTTTCCAGAAGGGAGTCAGGGGGCAACAGATAAAGCACAACAGGAAAAGCTTAGAGGAGGAGGGGGCATTTGCATGGGCTTCGAAGGGTGGGGAGCACTTAGATGCACAGGAAGAGGACAGGAGAGCCACAGCAGTGGGAATGGTGTAGACACAGGCCCTGCGGCATATCTGGGGCAGGGGGGATCCTCGGGTGCAGCTGCACCATGGGGACTATAGTCAGAGGACCAGACACCAGAACCACGTCTCTGCTAGCTGGCTTGGTGCTCTAGGGAAAAGATGCCCTCCTGGGCTAGCTCAGTCCTGGCGCAGATGGCATGGTGAATGAGTGCAGAATGGGTTCTGGCCAGATGGTGTTGTGTACAGTGCGTGCAACTATGGGCGGCAGCCCCGACCAGGATGTCGGGACTGCACTGGGCAGACCCTGTCAGCCCGTGGAGGCCTCCTCTCTGGAGGAGAGCCTCTCTGTGTCCTGCAGAGCCTGACCAGGACGCAGCCCTCCTGCAGCAACAACATGAAAACGGGAGCAAGGATGGCAGCCCCCCAGCTGATGGGTGAGAAGCCCCAGCTGATGGGCAGGCAGCTCCGTGCAGCCTCCTCGAAGCAGGCAGAGGGCAGAGCCCCGGGAAGCAATTCACCAGCCACGCGGGCCTGCATGGACTCCCACTCTGTTCGGGGGCCTTAGGACTTCTGCCGCCCAGCGGATAGGCCTCTGATTCCTTCCCAGCCCACCAAGAGTCCAGAGGCAGAACCACACGCCAATTACAGGAGCCAATTAATCCGCACTTAACGGGGATGTTTTCTTTTAGTGTGCAGAACCGAGGGGCATAAAACCCTGATTCCTCTTCTGTGGTTCAGTCCTGCTCTCCGTGTGCTCATAGCATTTAATAACTCCTGCCGCAGACCGAGGGCCAAATCTGCGCAGGGCGCAGGGAAGCCAAGAGGGCAAGTCCCCATCAACAATCTGGTGAGGAGGCCACTGCCTTCTGTGCTGTTCCCTTTCCCCTCTGCAGCTCCCAGAAGTTTCCATAAAAGCAGATGTAAGTAATCAAAGACTTCTCAGCCCCTGAACGGCTCTGCCCCTGAAGGCTTCCATGGAGCCTGCTCCCTCTGCCGGGGATTGTGGCTCCAAAAGACTCTTAAACCAGCCCTCCAATCTCTCCCTAGGAAGGAAAAGTCCTCCTTGCCTGCAGATCTGCAATCATCTGTCGAGTATTTTATGGTCAATAATAACAGTAATAACACCTCGGCTGTCCTGATGGCTTTTCTAATGATGCTCAGAGCACGTGGTGTGGGACCCTTACAGCATCACAGTGGCTGATGAGCAAGGGGTCTCATCCCCACTTTGGGGATGGAAAGAAGGCGGTACCCTGACGGGGCCAGCCTCAGCGCCATCTCCCCCAGAGTCTAAATGCTCCAGGACAAAGGTGGGAGTTGTCCTCTTCCTTGGCAGGCCTGCTGCTGGCCTTTTCCCGCATTCCTTGTGCAGTGTACCTTACCAAGTGCCCCGGAGCCTGTAGCTCAGCGATGGGGGCGGATGGAGCCAGGACTCCGAGTGTGACGCTGATTAATCATCTTGACTTCAGGCAATCTTACTGTTCTGAAGGCCTGGCCCTACCCACACGTTTTACAGGTGGGACTCTCAGGGCTAAGGCCAGGATGCCTGGCCAGCCCCTGGAGGACCCAAGCCCCAGGCTTCCCTGCCCACACTCCCTGCATTTCACCACATTAGTGCCAGCAGGAGCTGAGTGGTGAACAAAAAAGTGACTTTTAAATCAAACAGCCCAGACTGTACATGTGTGGGGTTGGGTCTCCAGTCTCTAGTTGTTCCTGAAAGTTGCCCTTTTAGGGGAATTTCCTCGTGGGTATAGTCTTAGCAAGAGGGCCATCCCCTTGGCCTGCCTCTTGTGGCCTCACTCTATGGAGACCAAGGTGGGCTCACCTGATTCCACCCGCCCCTGGTGTACACAGATGGCTTGAGCTAGACTTGCAGACCACATGCCTGTTTTCAGGGCTGTGAGTCTCTTTTTTTTCTTTTTTTTTAAATAAATTTTTTCATTTGGTTTTGGCTGCGTTGGGTCTTTGTTGCTGTGCGGGTGCTTTCTCTAGTTGCGGTGAGCGGGGGCTGCTCTTCGTTGCCGTGCACGGGCTTCTCATTGCGCTGACTTTTCTTGTTGCGGAGCACAGGCCCTAGGCACGCAGGCTCAGCAGTTGCGGCACACGGGCTTAGTTGTTCCATGGCATGTGGGATCTTCCTGGACCAGGGCTCGACCCCGTGTCCCCTTCATTGGCAGGCAGATTCTTTTTTTTTTAGTCCTGCATTTCTTTAATGGTTAATTTTTTTTTTTTACATCTTTATTGGAGTATAATTGCTTAACAATGGTGTGTTAGTTTCTGCTTTATAACAAAATGAATCAGTTATACATATACATATGTTCCCATATCCCCTCCCTCTTGCGTCTCCCTCCCACCCTCCCTATCCCACCCCTCCAGGTGGCAGGCAGATTCTTAACCACTGCGCAACCAGGGAAGTCCTGGGCTGTGAGTCTTGAGAGAGATACAACAAGGAAGGGAGTGTCTGTCTGGGAAGTCAGATTTCTCCAGGGATGCCCTTTTTGGTTTGGAAAGGCTGGAATCAGTTCCTGCAACCAAACTCCAGACCAACATGGCCCCGTGATCCGTCATACCTGATGATGATCATAGCTAATTCATATGGAGCACCTGCTATGTGCCAGATGCCCTCTTTGTTACTTTAGTCTTGACAACAGCCCTATATTACTATCCCCGCTACACTGATGAGGATCCTGCGGCTCAGAGAGGTTAAGGTACCCATTCAAGGTCACACAGCTAGTAACTCAGGCCATCTATGCCCAGATTCTGTGTTCTTTTTGTTTGTTTGTTTTTGTTTTTTTGTTTGTTTTCTTTGTGGCGCGCGGGTCTCTCACTGCTGTGGCCTCTCCCGTTGCGGAGCACAGGCTCCGGACGCGCAGACTCAGCGGCCATGGCTCACGGGCCCAGCCGCTCCGCGGCACGTGGTATCCTCCCAGACTGGGGCACGAACCCGCATCCCCTGCATCAGCAGGCGGACTCTCAACCACTGCACCACCAGGGAAGCCCGATTCTGTGTTCTTGATGAGCACACTGGTCTGACTTGAAAAAGCACAGTGGTTTCTTGGCGTCTTAGGAGCAGAAGTAGGATGGGGGCTCTGGGTGTACACTTTAATGGGGAGATGGATGAAGTGAACTTCCCTATATGAAACCTCCTCTTCCATGTGAATATGAGGGCCCTGTGACAGGATCCTGGTCCCCTGTGGGGTAGGAGCACTGTTATGTTTCCAGAGCCACCCTCCCCCACCCCGGCAGGGTGTGTGTGCAATGCCCAGAGGCTGCTCTGGCCCAGGCCCCCACCACGGGCGAGGGGGCTGGGGAGGATCTTCAGGGTCAGCAGCAGAGGGAGCCAGAGCAGACAGATGGAATGCCGGGGGAGGCAGGGACTGCAGGTGTGGTCTCCGGAGCCCAAGTCCAAGGGGAAGAGGGCAGTAAGCGGAAGGGGCACCTCCAACTCCAGCCAAAGCAGCACCCCTGGTTCTCCTTTACCTCCTGGACTCCCCAAAGGAATCTCATTTGAGCAAAGGCCTCTCCTCAGCTGACAGGAGGTTAAGTCTGGAGCTGCTGATGGCATCTCTGCCACCACTTGGGGACCACCTACCTGAGAATGACACCAGCACAGAGGAAAGCAGAGACAAAGAAGAAAGAGTCCTGTCAATAGTAATCAAGCCCCTGGAACCAGCCACGCCTGAAGTTCCTAGACTTTTTGATAGCAAGAGCCAATAATTTTTGTTGATGTTCTTTCTGTTTTCAGTTGAGCCTGTTGACTCAGGGTTCTGTCACTTTTATCTGAATGAATCTTGACGAATATGGGGTCTATACTAGAATAAGCCCCAAGCTTTCCCCTGCCTTGAAGACTCTCCTGCCATCACAACAGAGAGAGCAGTTCTAACACCCTGGAGGGACTGTCCTTCCTTGAGTTCCATCAAGAGGAGGAGGAGGCAGCTGGCATGAAGCCACCCACACCCCCCCGAGGGTGCCTTAGGGGCCAAAGTTAAGAACCAGCGGTCCAGTGAGGGACCTGTGGTTCTCACAGCCAGTGGAACCCTCTCCCACCACAGCACCCTCTATTGTCAATTTTCCACCCAGCAGCCTGAGGAAACTTCTAACAGAAACCGGCCGTGTCTCTCCCTTGCTCAGAACCATCCAGTTCTCATGCATTTACATCGTAAGCAGCCCGGTGCCGTGACCCCAGCCTGGTCTCTCCACTCTCCTCCCTCCCCTGGGCTCCAGCACCTCTGGTTGTTCTCTCATGTAGAACCAGCCTGCTCCACCTCCAGGCCTCACTCTCCCAGCTGCTGAGCACAGTGGGAATGCCTCTCACCCCACCTGGCTGTCACCTCCCCTGGGGCCTTCCGTGACCAGCCCCTTCCAGTCACTCTGTGATTTCCTTCCTCGGCAGCAGCCATGGCTTCTTCCCACCACCTCTTGTGAATCTCCTGCTTCTCCCCTGGAACAGAAGACATTAGCGTCGCTGTGACCACAGGGCCTGGACAAGGGCCCTACACATTGGGCACTAAACAGACACTTGTGGAAGGAAGGAGGGAAGGAAGAAAGGAAGGGAGGGAGGGGGGAGGGAAGAAAGAACGTAGGGTGAACACAGCCTCCAATGCCTTGCCAACGACACCCACGTCTCCTGCTCACCCACCCTCATCCTTCATCTTCACTTGCACCACATCAGAGCAACTCACCCTCATGCTCCACCCTTCTTCCAGAGAAGGCCTAGCACCCATGATGAGGGGTCTATCTTCTGTCGCCAAAGTCCTCTCACCAACCCATGGCTGGCCCCCTGACAACTCCCGGAATGAACACCTCCTGAGATGCCGCTGGCCACAGATGCTCTGGGGGACCTTGCCTCAGCCCATCCGGGCAGTCCCAGAGGGAGATGGGGGCTCCAGCAGGCCCTGTTCCAGGGAGCAGTGGCCCAGGATAGTGGTGGGGTTTTTTTTTCCCATATAAGGAAAAGATTAGCTTTCCTTACCAGACAAGAATGACAATTTACAGAAAATTATGCTCTGAATTCATAATCTGGAATGAGCGGAAATGGTATTCTATAGTAATCCATCCCAACTGACTCGCTATTGTATACGCACCTGCTAACATTTTTTAAGCCGGGACTTTATGGAAAGGACATTTTGATCGCTTCTGAAGTTTGCTGAGCGATTCCCCCCTCTCTCAGGCATACGGTCTTTGTGCTGGAAATTTCCCTCGTGGCTTCCTGCAAGCACCGGCAGACAGGCACGTGGGCTCGCAGGCGGGCACGCACACATCCAGCCGCAGCCCCCTCTCGTTGGCATGACTCTAATGGGGGGCTTTGCAGGTGCCGAGCTGTGGAAATGGAAGCTGGGAGAGTGAAATAACAGTTGGCACCTGTGCCGAGCTTGCCCGAGGAACTGCAAACCGTGGTGCCCACTGGAATTAGAGATGCTTTCCTGCACGGGATGAAGGGAGGGCAGAGGACAGGGGAGGGGCGAAGGGCTTGGGCTGGGCTGCCCCTGGACCATCCAGGGCCAGAGCTGTGAGAGCTGGCCATCAGGTTGCTGAGATGCTGGAAAGGAGGGGGCCAGGCGACCATCGACCCCTCGTGCGCCTAGCCTCTGTGATCCCAGAGAAATCACTCACGCCGGGCCCGTTGGTCCTTGCCTCGGCCTCCAGCCCAGCACTGACACCAAGGCATAGTGATCTGGGAGCCCCACGGACAGAATGAGGCTGCCAAGATGCCTCGTTGCCTTGCCTGGGCCTGGCACATAGTGGGTACCAGAAAAGTACCTCCAACCTGAGTCAAGACCTAGTCAGAGGACCCCTATTCTGGAGAATGGGCCCTTCACACTGGTGCTCGGGTCCTGCAGCTCCTGGATCTCCAAGTCCTGATCTTTCAGGGGCTCACTGACACCGAGGCTCAGAGAACAGGCGGGCTGTGGGCAGGGACAGCAGGGAGGGGGCCTTCTTTCCATTGGGATCATCAGGAAAACGACAGTCACGCCAACCTATGAACCAGCAATGACACGGGAACATGAAGAGTTCGCTGAAGCTCTCTCTGTAAGAACAAGTATTTAGGAACCTCCTAAATTGTCATCAGGATGGGAGCGGCTACATAAGCTGTGGAAGCTCAGGCTACAATAGCAGTGGGAGAGAAACACGTGATGTGCGCTCCTGCAGAGGAAGCTTCCGGAAATGCTATTTCTGAAAAAGAAAGTACATTTAAGATAAAGTAAGGTGCAAACAACACACACAATGTGATTCCACTTATTTTTTTAATCTTACGAAACGGTGCCATACACTGTGATCAGGTGCAAGCATGCACACACACACACTCACACACACACACACACAAATACGTCAAATGTGCAGAGAGCTGTGGAAAGGAACACTCCACACCATCACCCATATCTACCTCTGGGGTGAGGGGGTTTCTGGAGCTGGTGAGAAAGGGGTGCTTTAGCCTTATCTGTAGTGTTTGCATTATACTTCTTACTATGAGAATGTATTCATGCCTGTTTCTGTAATTTAAAATTAATAATTATTTTAAAAGAATTGTCTGAGATGGGACAGTCCACCCAACCTGAACCATTATGAAGCTCTGCTTGTTTTTCCCATTCATTCATTCATTCATTCATACATTTATTCACTCATTCACTCATTCAATAGGTACCCTTCTCCTGTCATTTGCTCATTTAACAAGTGTTAACTGAGCACCTACTCCTGGTTCTAGGCTGCAACAGTGGACAAACTGACAAGGTCCCTGCGTCAGGACTTCACATTTGTGTGTGTCTGTGTGTGTGTGTGCGCATATGCATGTGTGGCTCCTCCACAACCCCGCTGGGTGCCTGGAGAGAGGTGGGGAGGAACAACAGACAGTTGTTTTCCTTCGTCCTGAGTTGAGGGGGTGGGGAGGAGGAGGACAGTAAAATGGCTGCCCCTGAGTGTATGAAAATCACACATTGGCCAGGAAATGTGATGACAGGAGGCCACTGTCTCTCCTTGTAAAATCTCTATCCTGGGCCTGTGGACTCTACTCAGCCTTTGGGCCCAGTTCAAATGCCCCCTCTTATTGAAAGCCCTGCCTAGTGTCCCCACTCCTGCCCCAAACACATGGGCTCTCCACCCCCTTCCCCCCGGCCCCCCGCAGTGGAACTTCTTGCTGGGCTCCAGGACAGAGTCACAGACTGGCAGCCAGCTGGCAATTAGCAGGCTGAGGGGTATTTTGTGATATCAGCCTGGTGGGTTGAGAGGCTTCATACCCGTGCAGGCACCAGGCCTGGCTGTCCTACATCTAGCCTACTTCACTTCCTGCTGGCACCTGAGTTTGTAGTCCCCACTTCACAGTACATCTGGGTGTGCATTTGTCTTGCTCCTCCACCCGGCCTGATGTGTCACATTAACCTAAGGCCCGGCCGTTCCATGCCCAGTGGATGGATGGATGGATACACGGATGGGTGGATGCCTGGATGGATGGACAAGTGGATAAACAGATGAACCAAATGAAATAGGAGGGGCAGACTGATGCCTAGCTACTCGGCACCAGGAACCTTGGGGATGAAGGAAGAAAAAGAGGAAGTGTTGGCGATGGAATCAGCCAGCAGGTAGCTGCTGCACTGCTGCGTGCCACCTGCTGCGTGGTGGGGGGGGCGAGGCACAGGAGAAAGTGGAGGAGACAAAGAAAGGGCAGAGCAGGGAGAGGGGAGGAGGAAGAGAAGGCGGGGCCCAAGGCTGTAGAGACAGGACGAGCTTGGGGGTGACTGTGTGCAGCCTAGAAGGTCAGCTAGAGGGAGGGCAGCGCCCAGGAAAGCTCAGGCCTTCCTACTGGCACCTGCAGGTGCTTCTGCACTGGCATTATTGGTGGTTTGGCTGAGAATTAGGTCTTGAGATGCCCAACCTGGAATGAACTATTTCTTGTCTCTAGAATAGCACCTGCCACCCAAGGGCTTGCGCTCTGGAGTAGACAGTGGTCCCCAGGTTGGAGGGTGGGGATCACCAACCTTATTGGAACTTCCCCTAGGTTGATACCAGCCCCCTGTACCTGGGAATCATGACAATTTCCCCCAAAGGTGTGTCAAATGCCCCACCCGGCGTTCATTCACTTAATGAGTATTTATTTGGGCTCCTTTGGTGTGGGGGGCTGTGCAAGTACTGGATAAGGCAGGTACTGAAATCTGCTCTCGTGGAGCTGACAAAGTCATGGGTGTGGGGGGTTGGGAGAGACACAATAAAAAAACAGGGGAAACAACAGCTGGGCTGAGTGTTGGGGAGAAAATAAAACCAGAACTATGATAAGGTGACTGAAGGGCAACGTGTCCGAGGGTGGGCAGGGAAGGCCATGTGGAGGGGGTGGCATCTAAGCTGAGGGCTGACAGGGCCTAGGAAGGAAGCTTGAAACTCTGTTTCCCCACAGCAGGCAGGGCCCACCCAGGTTCCTCACTCCCTCAGGTTCTCAGATCTGTCAAGCAGACACTGCCCAGGTGTCATTGCTGGGCCTGGCACCAGGCTGGGCACTGGGGAGCTGGACGGGAAGAAGAACCTTCAGGGAGTGCTGGGGCCAGAGAGTGTGACCCCCACAGTCAGCCTAGTTCAGAGGGGTGAACGGCTCTGGGCACCCAGCAGAGGGCGCTCTTAACTGCCCAGGAAAGTCCTGGAGGCCTTCCTGGAGGAGGTGATGGCTGAGCTAGGTATTGAAGAGGAAGATTTGCCAGTCAGACAAGCTGGGAGAGGGCATCCCAGGCAGAGGCATGGGGAAACCTGAGGTGGTTTGAAGGCACTGTTGCATAAGTCCCAGAGGGAGGAAGGAGCAGAGAGAGATGAGGCTGGAGGGGCACAGGGTCAGATTACCAAGAGCTAGACATGCTTTCTTAAGAAGAATGGACTTCATCCCAGGATAATGAGGAGCCATCAAGGGTTTTAAGCAGGATGCAATATGCTTATGTTTTAGGAAAACCACTCGGCTGCTGTAGGGAGAAGGGACAATGGTGGGCCAGGGGAAGGGATGGGACGGGGGCAAGTTCTTGGTGAGAACAAGGAACAAGTGCGAGAAACAGCCAGGAGGGAGGTAAATAAGTGCAGACCCCTGAATGGGGCACTGAGAGGGAGGAAGGAGTCAGGGAGGATCACCTCCAGGGTGCTCCTGTGGTTTTGCCTGCCAATGGCTGGGATTTCCCTTGGGAAGCACCCCTCCTCCCACTCTTGGTCCACGGCAACACCCCCAATCCTAATGTGAGCACATAATTTGAGCCAGATCAATGGACACCAAGTCTGGGGTTTCTGCTGGGATAGCTAAGCTGGCCATCTCTGACACCACCTAAGGAGAGCCTGCCAGACACCAGGACCAAGAAATGGACACAGTACTGATAAATGGGGCCCTGGACCCAGCTATACTTGAAGCCCCCAGCCTTTCAGTAACATGAATCAGTAAATCCTTTTCCTTAGGCCAATTTGCGCTAAGATTCTGTTACTGGCAACCAAAATCATTCTGACCAAATCAATAAAGAAAGCAGAGGTGAGTGGGACCAGGGTCCTATCCTCAAGGAGAACCTTGGTATCTGTTAGGACCAGAAGTTACAGGCCACCTAGAGCACAGAGCACTAGGCGTCAAAACGAGGTGCAGATGTACTGCCACGTAGGACATTCAGAGGAGAGCAAAGAGAGGCTGGCTCCCTGGAGGAGGGTGGCATTTGAACGGGTCTTGAATCTGATGTTGACAGCTGAAGACAGACAGATGCACAGATCAGGAAAGAAAGCAGCGGGAGAAAAGAAGAGGAGGTTAGACTCTCAGAGGCATCTGGCTCGCAAGTAGCAGAGTTGGTGCAGTGGTGGGCTGGGAGACCTGGGCCCTAGGAGGGCCTGACCCTGCCAGGGTCAACATCTGCCTGCTCTAGCCTCACCTGGTCAGAGGGGGAGCAAACACCCAAACACTGCAGCCCAAGGGGAAGAGCCATCTCAGGAAGGCAGCCTAGTCTGATGTAGCACCATCCTGAGGGGAGGGGCCGGACTGCAGTTTGGACAAGCCAGCAGAGGTCCTGCAATCCACATGCTGGACCCAGCTTCCTCAAGCCAGCTGAGCCCTTGGCCTTCAGGGCCAGGCTCATGGGCTGTTTCATCCTGGCCTGGCCACTTTCAGAGATGCCAGGCTCCCCACAGCATGAGCACCTTCTTGGTAAGCAGCAGTGAGCAGCATTGGTAGGCATTCTGTGGGAAAGGGCTCTAGGATGCAGTTTGGGAGATGGGCTCACTTCTATGGGTCACTTGCTCTCAGGAAACTCCTCCTTCTTGCCACCTACCCCAGTGCCACCCATTACAGCCTGCAGGGCAGCAGCCTCAGCATCCAGCGGGCAGGCCCAGAACCGGCACTGGCTCACTTGCACAACCTTTACCTCTCTGAGGCCTCAGTTTCCCCAACTTAAGAACTTCTGCCCTGGCTGCTTCCTGGGGGATCTTTTGGGGCATGGAGTGAAATTGTGGTAGGAAAGCACAGGATCTGGCAAACTAAAATAAGAAAGCAGTGCCATCCAGTCCAGTGCGCCATTTGCATCCTCCATGGTCTGGGGCTGAGGAGGGCTAGATGGGTGAGGTGAGGCTGCAGGAGGGGACAGTCAGGTGGGCCTAGAGAAAAGCCTCCATTGTGGGACACTGAAAATGACGTAAAGAAATCAGAACCCTTGTACACTGCCGATAGGAGTATAAAATAGTGCAATTGCTTTGGGAAAAGTCTGGTAGGTCCTCAAATGATTAAGCATAGAGTTACCATATGGCCCAGCAATTCTACTCCTAGGTATATACCCAAGAGAAATGAAAGAGTATGTTCCTACAAAAACTGGTACCCAAATGTTTATAGTAGGATTATTTATACTAGCCAAGAGGTGGAAACAACGCAAAACAAAATCTGGTATATCCATACAGTGGAATATTATTCAGTCATAAAAAGGAATGATACAACATGGATGGACGATGAAAACATGCTAAGTGAAAGAAGGCAGACACAAATACCACATACTATATGATTCCAGGCTATGAAAAGCCAGGTTAGGAAAACCTAGAGACAGAAAGTAAGTTAGTGGTTGCTTAGGGCTGATGAGAGGGGCTTAGGAGGGTTATAGCTAATGGGTTTCTTTTTGAGGTGATGAAAATTTTATAAAATTGACTGTGGTGGTTGCACATATCTGTGACTATACTAAAAGGCATTGAATTGTCCACTTTAAATGGGTGAACTATATGCTATGTGAACTGTATCTCAATAAAGCTCTTTTATAAAGAAAAGGCAAAATATTTGCAACCATCGGACAAATCCAGAGTGTACAATGTCCTACAAGACAGCTGGCCTGGACTTGTCAAAGAGCCAAAGTCATGGGAAGAAAAGGGGTGAGCGTGGGGTAGGGGCTGCTCTGTGTTGAAAGAGACCAAAGAGCAGACCCGACAACTAAACACAGTGCGGGGACTTTGACTGGATCTTGGTTAAAAACAAAATCTGGGGACAACTGGGGCTTTTTGACATGGATTAGGTATCAAATGGTATCATGAGATAATTGTTAATGTTCTTAGATGCAAAAATGCCATTGGGTTTATTGAGATCAATGCCCTTAATCTTAGGGGTTACAAATATCTAGGGGTGAAGAGTCATGTTGTCTGCAATTGTACAGCAAAAAAAAAGTGTGTGTGTGTGTGTGTGAGTGTGTGCAGAAAGAATGAGGAAAAGCAAATGTAGCGAAATATTAACAACCGGTGCTTCTGAGTGGGAGTTAGGTGTTCATGACACTATTCCTTCGTTGTTTTAATATACTTGATATATAAAAGCCAGGGGGAAATGTCACTTTTGCCTTTGTGTTACTTCCCAAGATATTGAATGTCCTGGGTTCTCCAGCCCAGTGAAGGGTGTCATTAGAGGCCAGCTCTGCAGGCCAGAAACACTAGATCTCTGGACCCTTGCTCCCCGCCGCAAATCCACCCAAGCCAAGTTGATCTTACTCCAAACAGCACTGAATCCAGCTTCTTCCTGCCTGCCCTGCTATACCCAGACCCCAGTGGCCACCATCTCCCTGATGATCACAGCAGTCTCCATCACCTAGCTCCTTCAGAAGCTCATTCTCCACATGGCGGCTCAAGGAGTCTTTCTAGGACACACCTCTGATTGCCTCCCATGGCTCTCAGTTTGAAGAAGGAAGAACTCACCATGGCTGGCATCTCAGCCTGAGTACACCAGGGCCCCTGCCGCCTCCCACTCCTGAAACGATCCTTGGTCTTGCCAGCCCCAGGGCCTTTTCCACGTCCTTCCCTCCACTTGGAGCTCCCCCTTTCTCCTCAATTCCTTCTCACCCCTTACCTCTCAGCTCAAGCACCAGCTCCCCAGAGGAGCCATTCTTGACCTCCTCCCTTCTCCTGCCTCCCCAGCCCAGATCAGGTTCCAAATAACTCCATTCCTGCTTTCAGAGCAGGTATCTAGGCTCTACTGCATCCTAGCTGGTGACCTGGAGGGCTGCTGTGACCTGATCTGAAGAGAGGCTAACACTAACACCAGCATCAGGTTGTTGACGGTGCTTGCATTATACCTTGTACTTGCTGAGATGGTGCAACGAATGCACCAAAACAGGAATTTTTGCTGTTACCAGTATTCATGATGTGGTCCCCAGCATAGTCATTTGATTGATGTCTCCCTGTCCCACGAGCCTGTCAACTCCACGAGGGCAGGACAGCCCTGAGCACACTGGGGAGACGCACAGTGCATGCTTCCGAAGAACTGAATTAGATTGACCGGGGATGTCTAATAGGGCCTGGCTCGATGGAGGAGAAGGGGCATTTGTCTTTGCTCTTTTAGTTGCTGGCATGTAAATGGGGCTCCCACTGAGTCTGCTGCTCATGGCCTTGGACCTCTGGCTAGTCCTGCTTAAGGAAAAGGAAGATGACACTTCAGCGCAACCCCAACTGCTGGTTTACAAATCAGTCACATCTGAGTTAGTGAAGTGTGATGAACACATAGCTGCACCGCTCAAGACCCCTCTGAAGAAGGTCCTGTTGCCCAGGCTGTTAGCAGTGCTACAGGCCTTCAGCCTCCAGCCCTAGTCGGCTGGGACTGCCGCAGCCCCACCTGCCAGGCGATCACCGATGGAGGCGGGGATAGCAAGGTCCGGATGCTTTGGCCCGGCACCCGGCAACTCCAGAGCTCAAAGCCCCCTGCCCACTCCTGCTTCTGCTCCCTCCTGTCCCCAGGTGCTGGTCCCCAGGGCCCCCCTTAATGCACCTCTGCACACTAAACTCTGCTTCCGTAGAACCCAAACTGCAGCATGCAGTTTACCTCTATCCTAGAATAAGGCAAAGGGGCACTCACACAACTAAAACGGAAAAGCCTGCGGCTCTGGGCTATGCACGAATGTGGGGTTTTGCTGGTATGGACAGGACCAGCCTTCCTTCACCAACTGGAGCGCAGCACAGCCAGACGGGCCCTGAGAAGGGCAGTCTGACACCCCAGGGCTAGCTGCAGTCTCTGGAGAAGGATCTTCCAGAGGTGCCCCTGTCACTGTGTGGTCTTAGGCAGTCGCTTCCCCTTGCTAGATCTCCACCTGCCAGAAGAATGACAGTGGCCTGTCCTTCTTATGGCCTGTCAATCATATGGCCTGTGGTCATATGATTATGACCACAGAAGTGAGGAGACAGGAAAGAAAACTAGGCCTTCCACAAAGAAGGACACAGATGGGGCACCTTGCCTGCAGAGAGCTTTGTTTTCACAGCACACTCTGCCCAGCTACCGCTGTCTGGCCCTTGTCAGCCTCCAGGGTCCCAAGGCCATAGGTCTGCATTCTCAGCAGGCGATGGGCAGCCTGCCCTCACTCTATTTGCAAACATATCTGACCCCTGTGTCCCCTCCGCATTGCGCCAACTCTGGTCAAGCTGCCATCTTGCCTGGCTTGGACCACTGGTCCCTGGGCTCCAGGATATGCCTGTTTCCCATGTCCACACTCTCCTCAGCAGCAGAGTGATCTTTAAACATGTAAATCAGATGAACCACTCTCCTACTTAAAACCCTTCAAGGGCTTCGAACAGCATTAGAGTAAAATCCAAATTCCCTCCGACATGCAGCTGGCAAGACCCCACAGCAGCCACCTTGCCTCCTCTCCCTCCACCTTCTCTCTCCCACACCCCCTCCCTCACTATACTCCAGCCTCCTTGCTGTTCCACTAAAGCACTGAATTTTTTCCCACTTCTAGGGCTTTGCACACACTGTTCCCTCTGCCGGGAACACTGTCCCCGCAGCTCTACTTGCTGCATTTTTCTTATGCTTCGGGTCTTAGATCAAACATCTCCTCTTGAGAAAGACCTTCCTGAAGCCACATAGCTGAGGTGGCATGCCTCTGCTCTGCTCACCCTGTCACATCACCCGGTCACTTCTTCAGGAGCTCTTATAACCGGTGGGAAACATCTTATCTTTTTCACATGTTGGTTTATTTACTTTTGTCCCGATCCTCTCTCCCCACTGAGGACAGATCTCTGCTGTCATGCTTCCTCTATTGCTAGTGAAGGAACAGTGCTTGGCATATGACAGGAGTTCAGTGAAGCTTTGATGCATGGATGGATGGATGCACGGATGAATGGGTGGATGGATGGATGGATGGATGAAGGCTGGCTAGCCTCAGAGAGGACAGCAGGGCGCTTGCTGAGGGAGCCTTCAGTCTAAGGCTGGGTGATGCGCTTCTGTTGTCTTCCATTTCATGTTTTCACCATATGGCTCGCTGCATATTCGGCTGAATTGCAGATGGTCTAACTTGGAGCTTTCTTGCTTTTGTGTGTTGGTAACATAAAGATGAAACACAGCTTACCACACATTTTTTTTTATAATCTCTCTCATGTTACCACACATTTTGTGTTTGCTATCTATATGTACATAAAACAGACTTTGGTGTTACTAGCCAACCCACTTGTGAAGTGGAAGGAAAACAGCAATTAGAGAAGAGCAAGGCAAGCACTAGCTAGATCAGAGCACAACCAGATCTCTGTACTGGGTGTGCTGCCCGTGGGGCGGGCTCCATCCGGGAGGCCATGGGGCAGGTGTGTGTTGGTGGGGGTGGCCACAGAGATTCTATGGCGCCACGTCCCTCGGATAGAGTCCAGCTGCTCATGAAGCACGGCACAGAGGGCACTCCTCTGGCTCCTGTTCCTGGGCCCCGCTCAGCCTCAGCGCTCCCCCTTTCCCACCTCACCCTTGACCCCAGACACACCTGACAGCTGTCGCTCCCAGGATGTGCCCTGATGTCTGTAGCCTCTGGGTCTTCTCCCCAAACACTCTCCTCTGCCACCCCACCTCTAACACTGTCTGCTCACCCTTCCCGGCCTTCATTTATGAATCTTTCACTCAAATGTGTCGATACTGAGCGCCTCCTACGAGCCTTTGTGCAGCTTACTCCTCAAGGATGAAGGGCCCCAAGCAAGTAAACAAACGCACAATTATGAAATGTCTCAAGTGCTATGAAGAACGAAAATATGGGGCTTAATTAAAAGGAGAGAATTCAGGGCTTCCCTGGTGGCGCAGCGGTTAAGAATCCGCCTGCCACGGCAGGGGACACGGGTTTGAGACTTGGTCTGGGAAGATCCCACATGCCGCAGAGCAACTAAGCCCGTGTGGCACAACTACTGAGCCTCTGCTCTAGAGCCCGCAAGCCACAACTACTGAGCCCACGTGCCACAACTACTGAAGCCTGTGAGCCTAGAGCCCGTGCTCCGCAACGAGAGAAGCCACCGTAATGAGAAGCCCGTGCAACGCAATGAAAATAGCCCCCGCTCGCCACAACTAGAGAAAACCCGCACACAGCAATGAAGACCCAACACAGCCACAAATAAAATAAATAAAAATAAATTAATTAATTTTAAAAAGAGGAGAGAATTCAGCATTTATTCCACCATATGAGCTGCATTTCAGGGCAACCAAATAGCCCTAATTGATATGGAAAATTTCTTTAAAGAAGACTCCAGTGAGTAAATTCGGAACAGTGATGGACCTCGTGGGGGGCTGGGCAGGCGCACTCTGCCTTTTCGAGGAGAAGCGGTCCATCACTGACATTATTCAGGATGGCAAGGCCATGGTAATGATAAGAGCAGAGGACATTTAGTCCATTTCATTATTTTTTAAGTTCTTTACAGACAACAGCCCCCGCCCCAGTTGCCTGCCTCAGGGTGGACTGCTCCCCCATACTCTCCCCTCTGGGTGTGCCTCTAGTTTGGAAGAGATGAAAGAAAAAGAAAATCACCATTTGGCAAAGCCTTATCAAATAACTGATTCAGGAAACACTTATCAGTGGATGAAACTAACAGGTGAAGGGCTGACAGGAAGCTGTACGATGGAGGGAGGAGGCTGTCACCACCGGACCCCACTGGTCAGTCTCAGCATCACGAGAAGTGATAGCAGGGCACCGTGGGGCTCCAGGGGTGATGACACAGCAAGCACATGGCATCACCTACAGATGTGAACTTAAGTGGGTTTCCAACCACAGCGAATACAGAGAAGAGAGGAACACGTTAGACGGCTCCATGGAGAAGCAAACAGACAAAACCAGGACATGAAATGATCCTGCAGGAGGTTGACCTGGCTTCTGTGGCAAATGTGGAAAAGAAGGAGCTGCTCTAGAGTAAAGAGAACAAAGAGCACAGGAACCAGATGCAGCATGTGGATCCTGTTTAGGCTGTGATTCACGCCAATGGTTCAAAGACATATTTGAGATAACTGGGAAACTTGATTTTAGACTGAGTATTGAACGACACCAAGAATTGTCCATTCTGCTATATGTGTGTTACTGGCATTGTGGTTATGTAAGAAAATGACCATACTTTTAAAAGATGCATACTCAAGCATGTAAAAGTGAAATGACATAGTTTAGAATTTGCCTTAAAAGACTTCAGCAAAGAAAAAAATGCTGAAGGCTTGAAGCAAATATGACAACATCTTAATTATTAAATCTGTAGACTAAGTATATGAGGGTTCATTGTACTATTATCTCTCTACTTGTGTGTCTGTGTGAAATTTTTATAATTAAAAAAACAAAACCGAAAAAGGATGCCAAGAGAAAACTGGTGAGAGGTGAGAAAGAAAATACCTGTTCTGGGAATTCCCTGGCAGTCCAGTAGTTAGGACTCAGCGCTTTCACTCCAGGTGCCCGGGTTCGATCCTTGGTTGGAGAACTAAGATCCCGCAAGCCTCACGGCGTGGTCAAAAAGTTAAAAAAATTAGGGGCTTCCCTGGTGGCGCAGTGGTTGGGAGTCTGCCTGCTAATGCGGGGGACGCGGGTTCGAGCCCTGCTCTGGGAGGATCCCACGTGCCGTGGAGCGACTGGGCCCGTGGGCCACAACTTCTGAGCCTGCGCGTCTGGGGCCTGTACTCCGCAATAGGAGAGGCCGCGATGGTGAGAGGCCCGTGCACCGCGATGAAGAGTGGCCCCAACTTGCCACAGCTAGAGAAAGCCCTCGCACAGAAACGAAGACCCAACACAGCAAAAATAAATAAATAAATAAATTAAAAAAAAAAAATGTTAAAAAAATTAAAAGTACCTGTCCCGCGATGGAGACAACCTAATTTCGGTGGGGTCGCTGGGCAAGCCCTCCTTGAGGAGGGGATATTGAAGGAGACGGAGTCTGTCACTGAGGGAGAGTGGGGAGTGGGTGAAGAACAGGTGCAAACACACTAAAGAAACCGAGATTTTGGCGTGGCAGAGAAAGGGACTGTGAGCCTGCCAGGCTGGAGCAGAGGCAGAGCTGGGAAGAGGACCCAGGGCCCCAGGACGAGAAGGCAGTTTCAGAGTCAGGCAGGGCCCGATGCTGCTGCAATCAGTGGGGAGCTGACAAATGGTTCTCAGAAGGGGCATGTTTGATCGGGTTTCCGGAAGTGAATTTGAGATGACTAGCTCTTCCATGGAAGAGGCAGTGACGATGGGAAAGCAGTTCAGGAGACTCTGCAGCTGTCCAGGAAGCAGAGGGTGGCTCAGTCCAGGATGGGGTAGAAAAGGGGAGAAGTAGACAGGTTGGAAGTATTTTGGGGGCAGAGAGCTACTGCGGTCTGCTGATGCATGCAATGCAGAGGACGAGAGAAAAGGAGAAATCAAAGATGAATACCAGGTTTGGGTGTGGCTTAAGCAACTGAGTGAACGGTGGCACCCGGTGGAGGAACAGGTGAGGCGGGGTGGGGGGGGTGTGATAACCAGAGTTCACGTCTGAGCACCTTACACTGAGAGGCTGGGAGACTGGCAAGTGGAGAGGTCCAGTGGGCTGGGCAGAGACGTGAGCTGGAGACGGTAAGACTACCCAGGGAGGGAGAACAACTCCTTTGCCTGAGTAGAGGAGGAGCAAAGGCACTGAGGAAGAGCGCCAGGGAAGGAGGAAGGACACCAGGAGAGGGCAGTGGTGTTCGCAGGAGGGAGAAGGTGGGCCACCATGTCCAACGCTCCTGAGAGGGCTGTGCAACGAAGCCTGGAAAGTGCCCTTTGGAGTTGGCAAGACAGAGGGCATTGCTGACCTTGACAAAGGCAGTATCAGTGACTCCATTTCCTGCCCCTCTCCTCTCCCTGAGCTGGAGCAGGGCCCCTCCTGCCAGGTTCTTCCCTCCCCTGCCTTTCTCTTGCTGCTGTGTGACGACAGGTGGGTTGTTCTTCTCCTCCACTGGGGGTGAGCATCTTGAGGGCAGGACGCCTGTTCAACCTACACGCCCCTAGAACAGAATTCCTCCCTGAAATCAGTCAACGGACACTTAAAGAGCACTAAATGTGGACAAGGCACCTCTTGGGCCCAGTACGATGGCACAATCTCCAATTCCTCTGCTGTCCAGCATCATGAAGGATGTGAAAACAGGGAGTTTGATCAACTAACCGTCCCAGACACTGGAACCAAATCCATAGATCTCCTCACTAAAACTGATCAGAGAGAACCAAAGGGGGGTGCTTGTGGAAGCCAGGCGGCCGAGCCTGCAGGGTGCTCTCCCACACAGTGCCTCGCTGCGGCCTCATGGCCACCCTTTTACCTCCTCTTGGCCAGAGGAGGAAGTTGAGGCACCAGGAGGTGAAGTGCTTTCCCCAAGATCACACTGAGCTAGGAACCCCGCAGCGGCAACCCCTGTCTCCCCAGCACGGGCACACGCCAGCCTGCAGCCACCCAGGGCGTCCTCCTGCAGGACACACGAACGCTCGCGCTGCAGAGGGGCTGTCCCTCTGCACACCTTCCTATACCCCTGGCCCATGACTTATCCCTTTTCTTCCTCTGACCACGGTTTTACATATTAATTTGAAATAATACCACGTCACATGGTGAGTCACTTTCGTTTCAATTCTCCTTCACACGTTCTGCTTAATCAGGAGAAAGGCTCAGTTTGAAGGAGGTGGCTTTGAAACCTCTCTAATGTCTGCTCAGCTCCTTTAAAAAAACGTGGTAAAATACACATAACATAAAATTTACCGTCTTATCCATTTTTAAATGTTTAATTTGGTGGCGTTAATTACATTCACACTATTGTGCAACCATCACCACCAGCCATCCTCAGAACTTTTTCATCTTGCAGAACTGAAACCCTGTACCCGTTAAATAATAACTCCCACCCCCAACCCCCTCCCCAGCCCTGGCAACTGCCCTCCTACTTTCTGTCTCTATGAATTTGACTACCCTAGTACCTGGTACTGATGGAATCATACCGTCATCTCCTGTTTTAAACAGAAAGAGATCAGGCCGCAGGCTCATGGCCTGCCTCACATTGTCCTGTCTGTGGTTATCAACACTTTGATGCTTCCCTTCTCTTTGTGGCTGGTGATGCTGGTTTTCCATTTAGGGTAGGGACAGTAGGTTTCCCTTTTCATATAAACAGATGTAAGTGGGAAAAATAATTCATAGTGAAAGGTTGAAGGTAGAGAGTATCTCAGACAGAGAAGAGAGGGTGGGAGGGTGGGAGGTGGGGAAGCTCCAGCCTTGATCGTGGAGGCTACTTGTGCCGAGCCCTCTTTGACCCTGATACCAGCCCCACATGGGCTGCGGCAAAAGAATGTGCTCCCTATTCCATGCACCCGGCCTCTTCAGCTTCCCGTCACCATCTGGAAAAGGCTTTCTGTACCTCTCACCTTTGCCCCCTATCCATTCATCCATCCACTTATTTATTCAGCAAACCTGGCTGTCCAGACTCTGTGCTGGGCTCTGGGGAATGCTCCGGCCTCTAGGCCTGGGTTCATCCCAGTCTGCCCCCCTCCTCCATGCCTTCTTCCTTCTCTCCTTCTTGTTTATTTAATCCTGACCTCTCTCATTCAAGACCCTGCTATGCAGGCTCTGGCTCAGCTCTGAATTCCTAGCAGGGTCTCAAGGTCAGGCAACTATGTGGCCAATGTTGATACCTAAAGGATTATAGACATAGGGTGAAGCTGCCCCACCCAAAGAGGTCAGCAGCGTGCCGTTCCCCTGAACAGATGTGAGTCCAACTTTGCCAAATAATCCTGTCGCTTAACGAGTCGGAAACCCTCATGTGTACAAGAATTCAACTTTTTGCTAAGATTCTGTGGCCCATCAGCATGAGTTTGTGACCTCTATCTGGTCATGTTAGGAGTGAGTCCTGTTCAGTTAGTGTCCGCTTGCCCCCAGAGGGTGTGAGGTGCTCTTGGGAACTCCTGGAGGGCAGAGTCAAGCCAGTCCACCCCAGGCCCACCTGCTCTTGGGGGTCCCGAGGCTGCCAGGCTGATTAACAAGTAGATTTCTAGGTGCCTGATGTCAGCGAGTGACGGAGGGAGATACCATGGAAGTCAGGATTCCTGGGGAATTGAGACCATGGCCCAGGTCTCGCACTGCCAGAACCACATGCCAGCCAGCCAGCCATGCCACTGCGGATTTACAGACCTTATCAAGAAGGGCCTGCACGGGTCTAGGGGACCACCAGAGGCCCTCTGATGGGCACAAGTGACACCCATAACTCTCTCGACTGCAAGTTATGAGAAATCCAGTCCTACTGTCTAAATAAACATGAAAATAATTGGCTCCAGCATCCAGAAAGTTCCTAGTAATCTGGTCTTGGGCTTGATTGGATCCAGGAGCTCAACAAATCAGAAGGCTGCCTCCCCTCTCCTCTGGCTCTGCTTCCCTGTGCACCCCGCCCCACCCCCCCCAGAGGACCTCCCTCTAAGGAAGGTCGCCCTGAGTGGCAAGATGGCCTCCTGGTTCCAGACCTCTTCCCATCAGCTTAGCAACTCCAGAGGATTTTCACTGGTCCAGACTGGGTCATGTGCCTACCCCTGAACCAATGACACAGTCAGGAATGCAGTGCCCTGATTGGCCAAGTCCCCCTCCCCCATCAAGTTCAAGAGTGTGGTGCTGCAAGGAAAATGTGAGTCCCTGATCAGAAGAGAGATTCCAGGGCTTCCTCTTTCCAAGCCCCTGCTCTGTGTCTTGCAGCTGTGCCTGCCTTCAGAAAACCTAAGATGAGGCGATTTAGCTGAAAGCTGGGAATATGGTGGTCAGACACAGAACAAAGCACTCTTGTGTCTTAGCCCATGCTGGGGGGGTTGCTTGTTGCTGCATAACTGCCCCTCCCCCAGCAACCTGGTCACACACTCCCACTCCTTGAAATGTCTTCAAATTTGTCTCTGTTCCTGGCAACCCCCAGCTTAGGACAGAATCCATAAATGTCAGCTGCCATCATTATTCTGTCATATACTCAGTTTAAAGGTTTTAGTTTTCACTGGAGTTTTTTAATTAACCAGAGCCTCTGTCTAAAGTGTTGACTGGACTTGCTTTCCAGTGTAAGAGAGGGTTAGGCCAGGGCTGGGCCACCTATTGGTTTGCTAATCTCCCCCCTCGGAATCCACAGCAGTGTGAGCTTGATCTGAACAGTAATCAAGTCTTGGGGAGTGGGCTGGGCCTGGGACTCCGGCTGACCTGGCAGGCTGCGCAGACAGATCCCCAGGGCTGCAGGAGGACAGGAGCCAAGCCTCTGAGGCCTTCCCACACTCAGTTCCTTGGCCCTGGGTCCTGCTCATCCTGCCTGGCCCTGACGCCACAGTCCACACCGTTGCAGTGGTGCAGCCAGTCTGACCTCTCTTCTTCTGGTTTTCCTGTGTGTAGCCTCACAAGACCCCCCAGCTTTGGCTCAGCCAGGCAGCCACAGTTGTCCAGCTCTGCCTGATAGCAAAGCCTGGGCCAGCTCCACTCCCAGTCACAGCCCACACCTTCCCTCATCAACCCTCTCCAGTGCTCCTTAACTTTTGTGAGGTGCCTCTAAGGAGCTGGTAATAGTTATGCACCAGCTGCCCAGGAAAGTGCACCTGATAGGCCAGCACTGTCAGCAGGCAGTTTCCTGGGACCCTGAAGGCTGCCTGGGGGCCCTGGGTTAAGGAATCCTATCTGGGAAGAACTTTCCCCTTGCAACCCCCATGGGATTACTTCTTAACACTTATATCCTGGTTCCTTACCCTCCACCATCATCAGGGCCTAAACCACATATGAAGGTAAGCCAATGCCCCCAATTTTTTAATAAATAATAATAATAATAATTGTTGATACATATTGAACACTTACTCTATGCTAGATACTATAGCAAATGCATTATAGGTATTAATACATTTATTCCTCACAGCAACTCTCGAGGTTGGAATAATTAAAATCACACCCATTTTACAGATGAGGAAATTGAGGCACCAAGAGGTTAAGGACTTTCCCAAAGTCTCATGGCAGAGGGAAGGTGCTGTCCTCCCTACACAGCAGCTGTTTTACCACCTCTAGTGTAATGCACAGTCTCCCTCAAGGCTGTGTCAATGTTTGGACACAGAATGAAATGAACTCCAAGAGCCAAAGGTGAACTGCTCCAGACGAGTAGCCATCAGTGAATTCTGAAGACTCCAAGTCTTTGTGCAGGCTGTTTCTGCTGCCTTGGACAAAACTTTTCTACTGTTCCTGCCAAATTCATTCATCTTTCAGACCTAGAGGCTGCTTCCTCCAAGCAGCCTTCTTAGTGTCCAGGAGTAGATTGGTTGCCCTTGCCCCCAACTCCACATGAATTCGTAGCCCCCAGAATTTTCCCATCCTAGCCTTTATCATTCTGTACTGCAACTGCCAACCTACATGACTGCCTCCCTTCCAGACTGGAAGTTCCTGAGTGGGCAGGGATTATTAAAGTCTTGCTTTACTTTGTTTTAAATTATTTAAAAAAATAACTATTTTATTTTTTAGGTATTACATATGCTCAGTAAAGTGCACAAATCACAAATGTGATTGAACTTTTATATATGTACACAGCCATGTAACCACTACTCAGATCAAGATATAAAACATGTGTATGGTGGTACCCAGAACCCCCACCCCAGAGGGGTCTTATTGCTGTCACCACAGTTTTTGTCTTTTCTTAAACTTCTAATAACTGGCATCACACAGGAATACTGTTTTGTATCTGGCTTCTTGTGCTTACCATTATGTCTGTGAGATTCATCCATATTGCTGTATGTTCCAGTGGTTTGTCCTTTTTATTGTTGTGTAGTATTCCACTGAATGAATATACCAAAATTTACTTATCCATTTTACCACTAACGAAAATATCGGCTAGGGTATAGAACATCAGGAATTCTTATTCTTTGCTGGTAGGAGTATAAATTGCTACAACCACTATGGAAAACTGTCTTGTCTATCATTGTTAAACAATTGTCATTTATTGGGTAGTTATTATGTGCCAGGCTCTGTACTCAGCAATTCATCTGCATTATTTCACTTAATCCTTACAATGACCCTAAGAAGTAGATAGATGCAATATGTGAAATAAGACAATCATGGTATCAACATCACAGGATTATTGTGAAGTTTAGTTGAGATAATACTTTGAAGGATTTAGGGCAAATCTGCTATTTTGGAAATGTCTGTGATACCTGTTATTGTTACTACCTAAGGGCTGGGAATTCAGGAGCCTGGGTTCCCATGCCTACCTAAGCCAATCTGAGCAAGTCATCTCAGCAGCCTTGACCTCAGAGCCCCTGGAAGGTCAACAATCTGCTAGCAGGGACCTCTGAGGATGACACAGGTCAGGCCCTCCAATAAGATCTAGTCTCTAACTTCAAGAAGACAGTCATGGAGGGAGGAGGTCCAAGACTGGGACTGTAAATCAGGAAGGGGCTTAGGAGTGTTTAGGAGCCCTCTGCTACATGCTTCTTCTAGAAGTTTAGTACAGTAGGTACTTTCAAGTGATGATTGTTCAATACCTGTCTCTCTTCTTAGCCTGTAAACTCCACAAGGGCTTGGTCATTGTGTTTTTCAAGCATTCCTTCACAAGTAAGATTTAAGTGCCTCCCTTCCTCCAGGGACTTTGCCAAGAGCTGGGGGATACAGCAGTGAACAAGACAGACAAGGTAGGGAACGGAGCACCAAACATGGACAGGAGCAAGAGACATATGGTGGCAAGGGCTGTGAAGGAACCACAGCAGGGCAATGAGGTGGACAGGAACTCCTGGGGATAGGGTTGCTCTAGATTAAGTGGTCACTGAAGACCTTGAAGTTCTCGGGAAGGATGAGCAGCCAGAAGGGGCTAGAGCTGGGGACAACAAACTCCAAGGCCCTGACATGAGAAAGGACACAGGGTGGCCAAAAGAGCTGTGAGGGGAGGGGGGTTGAAGGAATGGTCTGAGAGGGGTTGAGGGCCAGTCCACGCAGAGTCCTGTAAGGCAGGGAGTGTAGATTTGATTTTACGGCCCGTCGATGTAAACACTTAAGCTAGAGAGGTCTGCGTGAAATCCCAGCATCAGAAAGGTCTTCTGAAGAATTTTGGGGGAAGGGGCACACATGGAAGGTGATCTACTATTAGCTGAATGGACGCAAGCACGCATGGACAGAGGGATGGACGCGCATCCAGGAGTAACAGCTGTTCCCCAGGGGGCCCCAGATCAGGTGGCCTGAGGCCCTGGTTCTAGGCTCTGTGACCAGGCGCTGTGACCTTGGGCACATCCCCGCCCCGACTCAGGGCCCGGAACCCTGCGTCTCGGGGGCAGGGAGGACGTGCAAGGAGGGACAGGGAGCGCGCGCCGGAGGCCAACGGACGTCGGGTCTTCTGGCAGACCCCAGCCGGGGCCCGAACCCCAGCCGCCAGCCGTGTTTACATTCCACCCGCGCAGGCCACGCGGCTTTTTGCCGCTCCAGCGCCGCTCGGCTCCGCCCCCGGAGACCGGCGACCCGCCCCTCTGCCGCGCTCGCGCCAGAGCTCCCCGCGTCCCGCCTGCGCGGCCCCGCCCCCACGCGCGCGCGGGCCTGCCCACGAGTCCGGCCCCGCGCGGGCTCCGCAGCTCTAGCCGCGCAGGCCCCGCCCGGCCTCCGGGCCTCGCCTCTCCGGCGCGCAGGCCCTGTCACTTAGCCCCGCCCCGCGCTGGCCCCGCCCCTGGCGGTCCGGAGCGCCGGGGCCGGCCCGCGCCACACGGGGCGGTCCTGAGGGCGGTGGCTGGGCGGACCCGGGCCATCGGGCGGCCGCTGAGGGGCTCCCAGCCGGCCGGGGCGGGGCGGAGGGTGGCGGGAGGGCGGGAGGGCGCGAGGGCGGGCCGGGGGCCCGTTCCGCGCGCAGGGATTTTTAAATGTCCCGCTCTTAGCCGGGCGCAGGAGCAGCCGGCTCGGCCGCCAGCGCGGTGTAGGGGGCAGGCGCGGATCCCGCCACCGCCGCGCGCTCGGCCCTCCGCAGCCTCCCGCCTCCCGGCTTTCCGCTCGCCTCTGCCTCCTGCCTCCGGCCTCGGCTCGTGCAGCCCGCGTGCCTGCCGCGGAAACGGCTTCGGGTAAGGACCCCGCCGCGGGCTGCCGGACGGCGCGGCAGGCTGGGACTCCTGGAGCGTCCGGGTCGGGCCGGGCCGGGGTGGGGGTGGGGCGAGGCCGGGTGCCGGGTCCCTGGAGGCGTCAGCGCGGGGTGCCCCGGTAGGGTGACTCAGGGACAGGCTACAGGGAGGTGTTGAGGGGAAGACTGAGGCAGACGGGGCCCCGAGGGAGGCGATGGGCCGGCGAGGGTTTCGGGGGGCGTCGAGGCCCCCCCCCCACCCCGGGTTCCGACACGGCATCGCGGGCCGCTGGCGGCGCCACGGGTGACAGGCCACCCCGGGCCCATCGGCCATTTTCCCGACCGGCCCGGGAGGCTCCCGCCGCTGCTGCCGCCCTCGCGGGAGGGGGAGGGGTGCCCGGGACGGACCGGCGGGCCCTGGTCCCCTCCGCCGGCCGTCCTCACCCCACTGCCGCTTCGTGCCCCCAGGCCTGAGGTCTGATCCTGCGCCCAGCGCCATGCCGAGGGAAAAGAAGGAGAGGTGAGTGGCCTGGCCGCTGCGGGGAAGGGGAAGGTGTGCAGTGGTGGGGGAGGGGTGGGCCGAGATTTGGGGAGAACTCTTACCTCTGTGCCATCCTGGCTTTTCAGGGATGGGAAGGAACCCGGCACCATGAAAGAGGAAAGCGGCACCGATGTCTCTGTTCGCTCCAGGAAAAGGAAGGCAAATGTGGCCGTTGTGAGTACAAAGGAGACAGGTGGGGGAGGATTCCCCCCCACCCCCCATCTTACCTGGGTACCAGGCTGGGTTCTGACCACATATTTATTGATAGGGGGTCAAGGGGGGTACGTTTGGCAGAAATGGTGCTCATAACCTTACCAGCTTTCTTTTTCTTCTCTCTCTCTGTGTTTTTGTCTTTGGGCTGTTTGGTGTGTTTCCTTGGGGTGTGGGTTGTTTTATGTTAGTTTTTGCAGGATCCAGATGAAGAAGTTGCCAAAATTGACAGGACCGTGAGAAGCCAGTGTGGCAGTCAGGTAGGTACATTTTCTGATTAGATCTAAGTTGAGGGTCTCCTTTTTGGGGGTCACATTAAGTCTCACATTTCCTTGCCTTCTGCTGAAGGCTTTTTCTCTAACTGTGGCCACAGTCCATACAACTGAGCGCTGTGCCTGTCAATGGGCATTGACCTCTGCCAGCCTTGAGATTCCAGGAAGGTCTGTGTTCCTGACTGACATCTCTGAGATGACAAATATGCGCTGATGTCTGGAAGAACCAGAATGGACCTCACATAACTCAGTCCTCTCCTTTTGCCCTTGAGGAAACTGAGACTCAGTTAGAGGAAGAAAGTAACCCAGAGTCCTGTGCAAGCCAGGGGCGGAGTCTGTCCTACAGCCTCTCTGTGGGCTGGTGAACTGCGGGGAGGGCTCCTGAGAGAGAGCTCTTTGGGTAACTGTGAGGATGGGGTTTGTGTGTACACATGAGCACACATCCACACTTGTGTTTCTTCATCATGGTGCTTAAGGACTTCCCTTCCCTGCTCCCACCCCCTTTAGGTCATGTTTCAAACTTTTTCCCTCTTTCTGAAAGTTCTTCTAGCCCATCCAGCAATGACCTACAGTGGTCACTCACCTGGCGCTTGATCTGGCCTCCACCAGAGTATTAGTAGGACATTGTGTGTAATGATATGTGCATCTCAACACATTTTGAAAATTGACTAGTCCATTTCTCTTGCCCCTCCTTCATGGAGTTCCCGCCATATTTCTTGCATGCTCATGGTATCATCATAATATCAGAAGTTCCTAGCAGAAAAAGCTTGTATTATCTCTCTGCCTCCAGAAATGGCTGGAGACTGTAGTTATGGCTCTAGTAGGGGAAGCAGCCTATCTCCAAACTAGCTGATGAGGCTTTCTGACGCTATAGCAGATAAAAGCTGAGCAGGAATAGTATTTGAGCTGAGGATAGTGGTCCTGATTAGGTTAGCAGTGGCAGCACATCACTTTTAGGGCAGTGAGCAACAGCCATAGCAACTGGGTTTGGAAGAGTGAAGGGCTTCAAAGCCGAGGGCCACATTATTTGTAAAAAGTTGTTACTGCACATAAGACCCTAGTAATTAGTATTTCTGGGGAGGTTCCACTGAATATTGAACAATGGCTTGGTGATTTCCTTGCTGTATTAGAAGAAGAAATACGTCACTTTAGGAAAGGAAATAAGACAGTGCGTTCCAAGTTCTTTCCTTTTTTTCCTTTTTTCTCCCTGTAAAGAGTTCAAACCAAGCAAGTTAATTTTTGTGGATTTCTACTAAAATGGACCTCTACTTTGTGAAATTCAAGATTGGTTATTTTCCCGCCTGTGATTTGAATTGAAGGTTTTTTAAAAAATATTTATTTATTTTTGGCGGTGTTGGGTCTTCGTTTCTGTGCGAGGGCTTTCTCTAGTTGCGGCAAGCGGGGGCCACTCTTCATCGTGGTGCGTGGGCCTCTCACTATCGCGGCCTCTCTTGTTGCAGAGCACAGGCTCCAGATGCGCAGGCTCAGTAGTTGTGGCTCACGGCCCTAGTTGCTCTGTGGCACGTGGGAACTTCCCAGACCAGGGCTCGAACCCGTGTCCCCTGCATTGGCAGGCAGATTCTCAACCACTGCGCCACCAGGGAAGCCCAGAATTGAAATTTTTAACTTAGGATGAAGCAAAGCTGTCCCTGTTGACTTCTTGGGGTTTTAGAGTAGGTTCTGTTCTCAAAGATAACCTGAGCTGTGCCTAGGGTGCCTAAGATAGGGCTTTGGTCCTATCCTTGGACTGCAGAGAGTTGGTAGATGTGATACATGAATAGCCATATTATTTCCCACTAGAAGGCGTTTTCATGGTTGTTCAGAGATTAATGACAACAGGTTTCTACACATTTTGCCAAGTAGATAGCTTGAAAATTACCCATCATTTATGGAGCAATCAATGTCTTACGTTATTTCTCTGTGTAGATTCATGAAGCTAGAATTTTGGGGTAACAGCCTTTTGCCAATTAATTACACAGACTTTTCCTCTGGAGTTATCATAGTTCAGCCCTGTTCAACAGCTCTGAGCTACCTGTAGCCCTCATGCTCAACTCCATGAAACTGCTTCATCAAGACCACATGGAACCTTTGATTCTTACCTTAGGTTTTTCTCAATGAAGATAATACTCTTTTATCTAAAGTCTATTTAACATATCCATTTTTTTTTGTTCAATTTTTTGCATGAGACCCAACTTTTTTACTGAAGTGGAGTCCTGGAATTTCTGTTAGTTACTTCTCAGAACATAATTTTGCATAAGGTAGTTTTATTCTCAGTTAAAAGTGGCATAAAGAGTCAGGGGTTGTTAGGAATAATCAAAACTGGTCTCTTGCTGTTACCCAGTTCCTTCCTAAAGTCAGACTGATCTTGCTTTCTTTGAGACATGGTATGCACTCAAGTTAAATGATACAGGCTTCATTATTCTGCTTCATCCACTGGTTCCTAAAAGGCCAACTTTGGGGACCATTTGTCTGCTTGTGGTTCACCCAATTTGTCTGTGAACTACAGGTAGGGAAATGTTACCATTTTACCTCCAAAAGCCTCCTCTCAGCTATTTCAGCCATGTGGCTGTAGAGGATGACAACCAGCTTCTGCTTTCAAAACTAGAATTCATTGTTGAATGAAGAGCAACTTAAAGCGGTTGTAATGTGACCCTTTTTGGGTCAAGGAAATACTACCAGCACATGATACTAGAACTGGAAGAGGATGTTGCCCTTCTCCAGCAGCTGTTGGCAAGAGCTGCCATGGTTAATTTGCATGCCCAATTCTTTGCACATTGGATGGAGAAGAGCTTTATCCTGCTTTGCTCTTCTCAGTACCCTGAAAGTGCTCTGGCTTCCTCTGAAAGTGACCGGTGTGCTGTGATAGACACCCTGTCCCATATCTTGCAGGCAGCATTTAGAGCCAAAGTTTCCATGTTCATTTATAGTCCTCTCCGTTGTCTCTTTTCTAGTCAATATTAAAGATCTCTCTGCTTTAAAAAAAAAAAAAAGTGCCAAGAGTCTCAGACTTTTCACAGAGCTTCCATACTGGCAGGATTGTTAACATGCCCTGTCTTCAATAAAATTACTATTTTATAATTTTGAAAATCAATAATAGTCCTTTAGAGTAAGATAATAGAGTAGCTTTAAAAGGAAAAATGTTAAATGGCAAAATGACATTATTTTCCAAATATTAAAAATTGACTTAAATTAAGTATCTGGAATCTTTAAAAGAAGCATTTGCAAGTCTTTGGGGTGGGTTTCAGAGGTCTTCAGGCTTTATCTTTATCTCTACAGCCTTTAAAGAGGTCTTTAGGCTTTATCTGTACAGACTTTTTAATATATCCTGTGACTGTTGCTTGTTTCGGTTTTAACTAGGCAGATACTCCTTTTGTTTCATTTTGAGTTAAGGAAAAGGAAAGGTCCCCGTTATGTAATAATTTTGACTTGACCTGCAACCAAAGGAAGATGTCACATTTGATGGGTTTTGTTTTAAAATGGGGAGACTTTAAATATAGATGGCAATCAGGTTACATTTTGATTTTTTATACTTGTGATTGTGGAGTGCTTATGTAAATGCTTTTACTGGAAATTGTCTTTCACTTTTAAGACATTTCATTAGGTTAGTTGTACTTATTAAAAAACCAAATCTTTGAATTGTGACCAAATAATCTCACAACACACTTTAGGAGTCATGCTCAGTATCTTACGGAGCTGCCAAGAGATTTTATTCTTTTGTTTTTTTGGTAATATAAGAGCTGTTTGCATTTTGTCTTACCCTTCCTGTGTCTATTTTGCTGCTCAGTCACTTCATATGAGGATGATGATGTGGAGGGTAAAATGCTACTGACTGTAGTTTTCTTAGGTTTTACTGCATAGACTCCTAAGCTAATGACAAAATGAAATGAAAGCTTGGAGTCATTTCTGTGTCTTCCATGCTATCTCCATCTTAATTTAGGCCAGAATATTGACTTAGGCCTAGAGATTTCTCTCCAGCGTGAAGACATTTTCTGTTTTACTGGCTGTTTGACAAATCAATGAATGTAAAAACAGCTGGTTTACATCAAACATTTTTTTAATGTGTCTTTCTTTACAGCCTTGGGACAGTAATACAGTCTGTGAAAACCCCTGCTCCTTGATTCCCACACCTGACAAAGAAGAGGATGAGCTCGTATACCCGAATTCTGCATATAAGCCTCAGAGTTGCACACCGTCCAGAGCCTCACCACTGCCTGTACTGAAGTAAGCTGACTGCTGAGTGCCTTCTGGATCTCTTAACTCCCTGTGTGCACTCCCGCCTCACTAGTACGGATGCATACTGACACCTGTCTTTTGCTTGCTTTTGTTTTTTGTAGCTGGGCAAATAGAGAGGAAGTATGGAAAATCATGTTAAACAAGGAAAAGACATACTTGAGGGATAAGCACTTTATGCAGCGGCACCCTCTCCTGCAGCCTAAAATGCGAGCGATTCTTCTAGATTGGTTAATGGAGGTGAGCTGGAGCCTTCCTGTGAACTAGAAGCATTGGCCATTTCTAGATTCTTCTGTGCTGTTATTATCTCTTCAAGTGTTTGATTCCATTGACACATTCTGTGTCTCTGAACTGTGGTATCTATACTACAGTGGCCTAACTTTTTTGCTTATGTACTTCCTTAAAAGAATTTCTGAAGTATCTTTACCCCTTAGATATTTTTAAGTTGGCATCTAATTTTTTTTCTCAAAATTTAAATAGTTGCAAAGGTTGTATTTTCCAATTAATTATAAATTATTTGATCTTTCAATTTGTATGCTCAAATTGCTTTTGAGTGTACACAGTGGAATGTGGATAACAGCTATTTGATAGCCACTACCAAATGTTTTAAAAATATATGAACAAATTTATCTTTAAGGCAAAAAATTTACATTGTTTCTTTTTAACTCCTTGAGATTCATTTCTCTTTACCCACAGAATTTTATCCTAACAAAATATATTGTTCAAATCTTTTATTGATCACACTATCATACTTCTCTATAATTGATCAAAATAACAAGTATTACAAATTGTGATAAATGTTAAACGTAAAAAGTAATATTGTATAAGCAGTGCACCTCTTTCTGGGAGGAAGTGTGGGTGACTCAGTAGCGGCTCAATTAAGGACACTTCCTGGACACCTCTGTAAGCCTTGGGTGGGTGAGAAGTGGGCTTTCTTCTGTGATGTGGAAGGACATCTCAGGTAGATCCGTTTTATGAAAGCACATATGGAAGTTGAGTGTCTAAGTATTCCCTAAAACTGAACTGTGCCACGTACCCTTTAGGAAGTCTGTATTAGCAGGGGTATGTGTACCCCTGTTGTGCTTGTCCTAGAGTCAAATCCCCTGCTGCCATTTAACGTCTGTGTGCTTCAGTCAGGCAAGTCACTTAACTTTGAGTCTTGGTTTTCTCAACTGTAATGTTTTCTAGCAATATTTGCTTGCAGAGTTTGTGTGGATTAGAAATAGTGTATATGAAGTACAGTTTACATAGTAGGCAAGAAAAGATAGCTATTTTTATCATTCTTAATTTGCTTTTCTTTATTGGTCCCTGAAAATGTCAACATAGAAAATGTACAAATGTACAAATTCTTTGGCCTTGCAGTTGTCCACAGACCCACCATGGCACATAGCCCTTATGGGCCTTTTGGAACATTTTATAATTCCTTGAAGCATTAGATGTGGTATGCTTTAACCTCTCAGGCTTCAGCTCATAAGATGACGTGACTGAGAGGTTCTATTTTATATCATGCAATTGATGCTATTGATGCAATTGATACTTTAAAGAAATGATTTTCCCTTCAAGACAATGAAAAAAGTCATGTAATACTATTGAAAGGATAGAAAAGAATGGTAACCTTTATGTCTTCAGTGGGACAAGACTGGAGTCCACAGTTCACAGGCAGGCTCATGTGCAGCGATGTTAAGTTTCCCAGCCCCTAGCCCAGCCAAGAAGTCTGTACATAAGAAAGGCAGTGCTTATGCTGTGTGCCCACTGGTGAGCTGGGTAAAATAGTCTGAAAGTTTGTTCCTTAGAGAACAGAAGCTCTAGTTTTACTTCTGATCCTATTTTAGTTGTGTTATTTTATAAAAACTAAATCTAAATATGGCTCCACCTGGACTTCAGAAACACTCTTTGGTGATTGATAGAGTTTTCTACTAATGTTCTGTTTGTTGTTTTCCTTCGGTGCCTTTTCTACTTATTAACCCCACGAAGTGTACTTACATGGGATATACTGTTTAGGAACAGCAGTTTTAAATGCACAATCAGACATTTGATGACAGTTATGAATTGAGGTCTAATATTTCCTTGGTCCTTTTCAACTCCATCATGTACACTATTTCACCACACCTCACAGCAATCCTGTGAGGTAGGCAAAACAGGTATTGTCCTAATTTTATAGTCTGAGATAATCCGAGATAAATGGGTTTGTCCAAAGGGGAGCCTATGCTAGAACCTAGGGCTCCGAGTCTTTTGTTTAATGTTTTTAAAAAACCATTTGCCTCTTGTGATTAACAGATTAAGTGTTTTAGTGTTTAGAGTTGTAGTCTTTAAATAAATGTATGTTCCAGCTTTCAAACTTTCATACTGATAGTGCCCATTGTGAAGAAATATGGTAGTTCTTTCCTCATGTCATAATGCAACTTATAAAGGGGGACACCTTTCTTTGAGAAAATTCCATTTTTCCTTGAAGTGCTGCTTTTAACAGGCTGTGAATGTACCTTCTTTCCGCAGCCTATGAACGTTTGCTCTTATATTATAGATCACAGAACACTTCATCCTTATACGTGAGTTCCAGTTTTTCATTGTGCATGTGCTTAGGGACAAGCAAGGTAACCATCCTTTCAGAAAAGCCAGGTTCTCTCTCTTGATTTGGTTATATTATCCTTCACCAAACTCATGACAAGTTTTTTGTCTTTCTTTTTTTCTCAAGTAACTGTTCTAAAACTTACTATTTTTTCAGGTGTGTGAAGTTTATAAACTTCACAGAGAGACATTTTACTTGGCACAGGATTTCTTTGATCGGTATATGGCAACACAACAAAATGTTGTAAAAACGCTTTTACAACTTATTGGGATTTCATCTTTATTTATTGCTGCCAAACTTGAGGTAAATAATTTTCACATATTTGTTATGTAGTACATGCTTGAGCTCCACTGAGATTAGGGGAAGAGGTCAACTATTTGTCTAAATTTTTCTAATTTGAGGCCTTCTAAAGTTCAGCCACACACACACAAAAAGCTAGAAATTAACCAAGAAAAGTATGAATATATAAAATGCTTAGGTTAATATAATTCCTTTAATCCAAAAAATTGAACTTTGACCTAAGAGGATTAAAATTTTGGTGTGATTAGAAGGGTGGATGGGCACAGCTTTCAAACATGTTGAAAAGGTGAAAATGTCAAAGCTCCCCATTGGGTAAAAGTTTGATTGATTTATTGATTGATTGATGTGGGTAAGTGTTTCATTTCTTTCACAATTAATGCATTTTGAACCACTGGAGTGGCTCTTGTATTTATCCCATCAATGTACCCTTTCTTTCTTTCTATGTCAGCATACTAAAAAGAATAATTTGGGGGCTTACCTGGTGGCGCAGTGGTTAAGAGTACACCTGCCGATGCGGGGGACATGGGGTCGTGCCCTGGTCCGGGAAGATCCCACATGCCGCGGAGCGGCTGGGCCCGTGAGCCATGGCCACTGAGCCTGCGCGTCCGGAGCCTGTGCTCCGCAACGGGAGAGGCCACAACAGTGAGAGGCCTGCGTACCGCAAAAACAAAAAAAAACAAAAACAAAAAACGAATAATTTGGGAGGTACATTATAAGTTAAAACTATCAGAGGTGGACTTTTTGCTAGTAGTATCTTCCTTTTATTTCCTTTCAGGAAATCTATCCTCCAAAGTTGCACCAGTTTGCTTATGTTACAGATGGGGCTTGTTCAGGAGATGAAATTCTTACCATGGAGTTAATCATTATGAAGGTAGGTTACAAGTTAGTTTTTCAGTCCTTTTTAAAAATTCCTACATAATATCTTTTCTATATTCAGCATGAGTGCATCTGGCTAGGTGTTCTCTAGCTGGACACATTGTGGCATGGGAAATGGCTGCATTTTGAACTCTTTAGAGGACCAAAGGGAGTAGTAATGTCTTTTTCTTTTTTCAACGATTGGTCTCTTTTCTCTCTGTTTTCCCTTAGGCCCTTAAGTGGCATTTAAGTCCCCTGACCATTGTGTCCTGGCTGAATGTATACATGCAGGTCGCATATCTAAATGATTTTTATGAAGTGCTCCTGCCGCAGTATCCTCAGCAAATCTTCATACAGATTGCAGAGGTAAGTGGCTTTATTACCTCTGTGGGGCGACCTACTCCACCACTAGATGGAGTAACTCTAGAAGGGATGTGTGTTGGCCGTGTCCCTCAGTGTTCTTTTCTTCTCCATAGCTTTTAGATCTCTGTGTCCTGGATGTCGGCTGCTTAGAATTTTCTTATGGGGTACTTGCTGCTTCTGCCTTGTATCATTTCTCTTCATCTGAGTTGATGCAAAAGGTTTCAGGTACGTTGGCTTTCCAGTCCATTCACAGGTGCATTGAACTTATAAGCCAGTTGTTGGCCTCAGATTGAGCCTAACATGTATTTTCATTGCAGGGTATCAGTGGTGTGATATAGAGAAGTGTGTCAAGTGGATGGTTCCATTTGCCATGGTTATAAGGGAAACAGGAAGTTCAAAACTTAAGCACTTCAGGGGAGTTCCTGCTGAAGATGCACACAACATCCAGACCCACGTAAACAGCTTGGATTTGCTGGTCAGTACTGTTCCTTGTTTCCCAGATGAATTCTTAAAACTGCCCGAGCAGCCTCTTCACTCTCTTTCCCACAGGTTCCAGATATCCCCAAAAGACTCCAATTCTTTTAATTCCGTGGCAAAGAAAAATGGTGGTCAACAGATCCTCTCTCTAAGTGTCATGTAGCCCAGAGACTTTTAGATTGTTCTTCGCTATTTTTTTCCTTCACTCATCTCCGTAGAAAAAAGCACAAAGTAAGTGAAGCCCAAAGGATACATTCTTCCATGTTAACATTTCTGGCTTTTATTCTTATCAACAGGACAAAGCCCAAGTAAAGAAAGCCATATTGTCTGAAGAAAATAGGATTTCTCCTCTCCCCACTGGGGTCCTCACCCCCCCACAGAGCAGTAAGAAGCAGAGCAGTGGGCAAGGAACAGCATGACCACACCAGCATCCTCACCAAAGACAGCTGTGCGGAAGTGCCTGCCCCTAGTTCTCTCCCGTCTACTGCAGCAGAGGCGTGCATTAGCTTTTACAGATATTTAAATGGAAGAGCATGTCTCTTCCGCAACAGAAGGTTTCTGTAGATGGCCTTGGACAGGGAGAAGTGTTTTTTATTGAATGCTTAGATTTTTTAAATAAGTGGGTCAAGTACACCAGCCACCTCCAGAACACCAATGAGTGCTCCAGATGCTGCTAAGGAGGGTGATACTTGACTTAATTGACTATTCACACAAATAACAAAGGCTTGAAGTTGAGGAGTGCCATGTTGCTGTTGGTCTCCCCCTGGCTGTTCTGGGTCAAGTCGTATTAAGTGGAACAGGTGGTTGTGAGCGTTACGATGCGCAGCCCACAACCAGCTATGCTGGGGGCCTCCCCTTTCCATACTATCAGTTGACAGTGTACAATGCCTTTTATGAACTGTTGTTTTCTAAGTGCTGCTATGTTTATCCGTTTTTTAATAAAGATAAAACACTGTCTTTGAGACAGCTGGTTTTATGAGCTATGTCTGGTAATTTAAGTTAGGAGTCAACTTTGAATGTGGCTATATCAGGTTCTCTTTTTTAACTTCATGCTTCTCGAAGCTCAAGCCTCTCAAGCAAATATATTAAAAGAAAACTTTTGAAGTGAGCTTCAGGTGCAGCCTCACAGGCCTCCTCAGGGCCCCTGAGCTGGAATGAGGCTCTGATTGGCATCTTCCAACAGTGCCGTGTGCAGTGGTGGCTCCGGGTGGGCTCACTGGCTGGCTGTGGTGATAGTAGTCAAGTCACGTCTGCATCGAGAGGATTCTTAGGTATGATTCCTTCCCGAGCACAGGACAAGGGTCATAAAGTATTTGCAATTAGCGTTATTTAATACTCTTTTCATCCTTACCCAAAGCTTAACCTAAAGTATTTTTTTTTTTTTGGTTTGGAGAACTTGTTAACATAGTAGCCTAAAACTATACTTTGAACAAGAAAATGCAAAGTAAAATTATATGTAGTTCAAGGCCATGATATTCGTATATAGTCTGTTCCCTGACCATTGATGGAATCACCAAGTGCCTTGCTAACAGAGGAGGTTACTGTCCACTTTAAGGCCCAGTGTGTACAGTTCACATCATGTTTCGTGGGACATTCCCAAAGTGATGGCCTTGTCAAGTCTTGTGTTTCATTTTCTCACAATGCATTGGTGTATGTATGGGTTCATTATGGGAGGGCGAATGAGCAAATAAATATCATTTATTTCAACTTGGTATTTTATTATTTTGCAAAAATCTATCTGAAGTAGAAAGAAAAGCAGCCCCTTTTAATCTACCATATTTATATGAAATTTGAGAGAGATCCTACTTTTTCACATTGTGATGTTATAGTTCTGGCAGTTCTAATACAGTTTTCTTAATAAATGTATTATAAATCTACATGTAATGGTATTTAGTCAGAGGATACTCCTAGCTAATTATTTCTTCATCTCAGAGATGCTCTTGCCTTATAAGTAGTGAATTTTTAATGATCATTTGTGACTTGCAAAATCCTAAAAATGGTTAATTTATATTTGACATTCTGTGCAAAAATGTGGCACTGAAAACATTTCTATTTTCAAAGTTTTATATAAGTTGGAGAGCTTGGCAAATGTGAGGAAACACTGGTCTGAAAGCATGTTTGAGGTAAGTGTTTCATGGGCCATTTGGCAAGCCGTTGTACTGCAGAGAGTGTTCGTTACTGAGTATGCTGAGCTGAGGCTGCCTCACGTGTAAATTGGCAGAGGGCTGCATTTCCGGAGACTCGGTATTTTCTTAAATGGCAGTGTTACCACAGGCAGCTCTTAATGATCTGTGCTAATAAAGGATAAATCCCAGAAGGGTAAGTGAAATCCATAGTAGCCAGTATTTTCTGTGGCTCTGTCAGAAACCCTAAATGCCACTAGTAAGTGAAATCAAGTTTCCCTTTTAAAGGAGCCTCTTCCATTTGCTAGCAGTCAGTATAAACTTTGGCCCCTCACTGGTCAGCTCTATACCCATCTGCCAGATCACGTTTGTTCTGCAATTCATCTGAAACCAGCTGAGGCGAGGTGATACCAAACAGCAGGGGTGTAAGTGGCAGCTCTAGTCACCTCTGGTGAACAAATGCTCTGAGGCAGAGGTGTGTCAGCAGGAAGGACCCAGAAAATCAACGGGAGTGTGGGCCCCTGGTCTAACTTAACGTGTGTTAGAGCTAGAGAAACAGTAATTTATCAAAAGCACCCATGAAGGCTGATTGGATTGTGGTGGAGCACACCACACCCTCACATCCCACCCCAGCTCACAGAATTCACACGCTGGCCCTCCTCAAAGCTGCTGTCAGGTCTCTGTCGCCCGTGTCCAAGAAAGAAAACACTGGTCTTCAGGTGGTGGGTGTTGAAGGTTTTCCAAGGTCCCCCGTATGGAACTTGGACAGCGCGTTGTTTCACGGAGGTCATTTCATACCAGTGGGTTAATAAATGATGCTGAGGTTCACGTTCTTGAGGCCGGTGAGCAAAACTGTGAGGGTCCTTTAAAATTTGGAGCTTAGTGTGAGGCTACACTTCTCCAACTCAGACACAAAGGAGATTGGAGTTTATTTGGGCAAAATTAGGCTGTACCTCAGAGTAAGGATGGAAAGAGAAATCGAATCTGATAACGTCTAGTCATATTTACCCAACCGTGCATTTTCCTACCACACATTCAGCATTTTGAAATTCAAATCACAATTATACCTTGGACATTGTTAGAAGACTTATTTTTATCCCTGCTGTAATCATCTAATTCGCTGATTACAGGTCTCAACTTGCCACAGAGAGCTCAATTTTTGAAAGAATTGTCCTGTTTGATCAAATATGTTATTCAAGCAATGCAGCCATTTGTTCCACAAGGTTACCTGCCAGGCAGAGCTAACCAGGAGTAATAGCATTAGAAGCCTATACTTAAAATCAAGCATTAGCTAATCTGCCTGTGACAATAGAGTCTTAAATATAATTTGTGGCAGATTCTTTAGTTCTTGCACTGACAGACAATTGAATTTGTATTCAATGAGCATAGATTTTTTCCTACCTCATCCCAATTCCAAATTTAACTCAGAAGACTCTAATGTGCTCATCTTCACAGGCTAACAGGTACTATTTCCCAGGAGCCTCAGACAGGAGGGCAATGCTATCCTTTATTCAATGAACACTCCCTCTGCCCCCCTTTTACATCATTTTACTGATCAATGCCAATTCCAAAAATTGTGTAGCATCTGACTGTGCGGTGAGGTTCATGTCTGATGCTGGTGTCCCTGGCATGATGTGTGAGCTGGCCTCTCCTGGGAGCCCCTGCTGTGTATTGGGCACTACCAGCCCTGGAGACAAAAGCATGCAGGGCACAGACCACTGAGAGCTCACGAGAGCCTGGGAGGCAGAAGAATGGCTGGAAGCCTCCAGAGGGCAGCGGTGTGAAAGGCGAGCATGGAGTGGGAGCCGTACCTGTGCTTGAGAGGGAGGCTGTTGAGTCCTCCCCAGCAGGCCTGGAAAAGTGGAGTGGAAGGGGGGAGGCGAGGCAGAAGAGGTGACAAAGGCTACATCACAAAGGGCTTTTGCACGTCAAGCTCAAGACGGGCCTGATATCCCTGGCAGCAGAGCTGGGGTGTAAGAGGAGAGTGAGAGCTCAAAGCGACATGTGGACACAGAGGTTGAGGGAACAAGCCCAGAGTCATGCTTCTGTGCCACAGAAAAGTGACCGTGCAGGCCGCGAGGGACATGAAGGAAGACGAAGGGACATCAAGGAAAGTAACTTCCCAATGGCCCTGCTTGAGGGACGGCCATGCATCACTCCCAGGCCACAGTGATCTCGGGCCCTGCACCTCTGCGTCCTCAGCCAGCTGGAGCCTCACCTCCTGCAGGAGATGGACCCGGTCTGGGGCCCACACTGATGACATTTCTTCGTGGAGCTCTGGAGGCAGTTACCTGGAGCTGGGACCTGGCCCTGCCATTTCACAATGTGATTTTGGGCACCATGCTTAACTTCTCCAAGCCTAGTAATTCTCAGCTGTGAAATGGGGATGATAACAGTATTTGCCCCATGAAGTTAAGAGGGAGATTCAATGGGAGAACGCGTAAACAATGCTTAGCATAGCACCTAGCACGTTAAAAAGAAACAATAAAAGATGGTTGCCGCTGCTATTATGGCCGCTGATGCTGCTGGTGATACTAAGGTAAGGCTGTCAGACTGAGGCCCTGGAGGGGAGTAGCCCTGCAGTGGGGACTCCAAGAAGACGTGGCACTTGCTCTGAGCTGCCCTTAGCCTCCCTAGGCTCCTCCCCCGAGGTCTGCCCCTGGCCCTCCCCAGACTTCAGCTCCATCTCTCTCCTGCCCTTCCTGGACAGCCTCCTTGAAAGTATCATGTCCACCTGCTTTCCCTCCTCCTTCAGGCTCCTCCAGTGGGGCTTCTGTCCCCACGCACCACACACTACCCTTGCCAAGGCCACCCATGATGGCCATGTGGCACCCTTTAACCTTCATCTCACGGGGCATCTTTGCCACAGTTAGCACTGCTGACCCCACCTTCCCTCCAGAAAACTTTTGCCCTCCCTGACTTCTCACACAGACGCACTTGATGGCCCCCTGGTAACCCTCCCTAATCCCATAGTTTTTCTCTCCTCCTCAGAGAAAACCACCACCCTGAGGTCAGTATGGATGATTTCCACACATATTTTTGGAATTTTATCACTTTTAGTTGGATTCACAAGCAATAGATTTACAGAACACATTGCTTTAGGTGTTTTTAAAGTTCACATAAATGGAATCAAGCCTCACACATCATAATACCGCTTGCTATTTTTTTCAACATTAGTTTCAAGAGTTACCCATGTTGACACATGTAGGGTTGGGTTTATTCATTTTTAACTGTGATAGAGTTTTCTCTTGAGTGAATATACCAAAATGTATACATTCTCTCCCATGCTGATCCACATATAGGTTTCCAATTTTTTCACCATCATAGACAGTGCTGTAGTCAACATCTTGTGCACACGTGTGTCACGTGTGTTAATTCCTTAGGGCACATTCCTAGATGTGGTATTGCCATGTCAAAGGGCATGCACTTTTGTTATTTTGCTAGATGTGGTCAGTTACTCCCCCAAATTGTGCCAATTTATATTCCCAGGTGGGGAATGTGAGTGTTCCTGTCTTCCCACATCTGCATTTGCTAATGTCATCTTTTCTTCCCAGTAAAATTGCTATTATTTAACTTTATTGGTTTTTCTATGATTACAAAAGTGTAGCATGTTTGTTATAATAAGTTAGAATAGTACAAACACATACAACATAGCAAGTGAAAATCCCAGAATGTTTTCTGTTCATACACTAGCATATAAATAAATGAAAACGTTTGCTGTTTTTCTACAGGGTTGTTTCATTCAATTGTATCATCTCTAAGTAGTTTAAAATGCACATACACATACAAACTTGCTCCTTTTTTATTTTTATTTTTCAGTGGTGGCCTGCCAGTTGATTTCATTACTTAGCACATAATTTCAGGGCCTGGCACATTAAACATTTTCTCCATGTGTAGATGGATTGATTCTTACATGTATAATCACTTTCATTAAGTTTCTTCTTTTCCATGCCCAGAAGAACATAGGCTACCTTCTTTCTTTCTTTTCTTTTCTTTCTTTCACTCTTTCTTTCTTTCTTTCATTTATTTATTTATATTTGGCTGCGTTGTGTCTTCGTTGCTGCGCACAGGCTTTCTCCAGTTATGTCGAGTGGGAGCTACTCTTTGCTGCGGTGCGCAGGCTTCTCACTGTGGTGGCTTCTCTCATTGAGGAGCATGGGCTCTAGGTGCAAGGGCTTCAGTAATTGTGGCATGCGGGCTCAGTAGTTGCGGCACACGGGCTTAGTTGCTCCCTGGCATGTGCGATCTTCCCGGACCAGGGCTCGAACCCGTGTCTCCTGCGTTGGCAGGCGGATTCTTAACCACTGCACCACCAGGGAAGTCCCCATAGGCTACCTTCTACTTGCAAAAGACCACCATTAAGATTGAAAACCAAGACGTTAATAGGAAAGAGTCTTTGGGAGCGTTGCAAGGGTGGGATGATATACAAGCAAGCGCCCAGGCACCAATGCATCATCAGACAGAGAGCAAGACAGACCCATCCATTCCCCAGGACTGTGATGAACCAGCCTAGCAGTGCCTTTCTTAATAGAAAAAAAAAAAATCAAAAGTTAATATATTCCAGCAGTCACAGCCTGAATCATCCAGAAAGTTCTCTGTGTCTCTCTTGCTAAGCACCTAACCGAGTTATCTCTTGTTAGAGACAAGCAGCAAACGTTCAATCTGTGTGAGGTAAAGACTTAGTCAGAAGCGATTCCCCTGGGGTTCTGTGTCCTCCATCCCTCCCCAGCCGAAGCTGTGAGGGTCTCTGCAGCAGACAGGACGGAGGTTAGAGGCTGCACCTCAGGGCTGTAGGTCCTGTGCTGGCATGGGGGCTTTGTTGTGTTTGGGCTGCAAATGGGGTTTTAAAACATTTGAGTCAACGTTTAAAACTTGGGAAAGCTCACATACATATATGGCTCCCCAGCTCTGGGCAGCGTGGTCAGTCTGCAGAGAACCAGAATCCCCACCACTCCCTGCTGCCTTCCAGGGCCCACTGCTGTTGATCTTCACTTGGTGACCTGTGACTCCATCAAAAGCAAGAAAACAGTATAGATCAAGAAAGTGGAATGTCTCAAGAAAAGTGGCAGAGAGAGCATATTTCTCCCTGGAAGCGCAGGATATTTGAACATGTTTAATATTCAGGACAAAGTGTCTTGGTGTCCAAAGGCATGTTCTTTACCTGCCTGGCTCCCACAGGCAGCTGAGTTTCAGACTCCTGGATTTATGGGAGAGTCTCAGCTGGCTCTCACCCCAAGGCCTGTGGGGCTTTCAGCTCATCACTTGCCTGCTCCGAGCCTCCGGTTCCTTACCCACCCAGCAGGCAGTGTGGCCACTAGCACGTGCCTCTCAGGGGTTGAGTTGCTTTCTGTTTCTCTTCAGACTCTAGTCTTCCAGGTGGTGATAAGACATGAGTTTGGGGTGTTTCAGGTTTGCAGTCACACTTTAGGGAACCCCCCCACTTCCTGTCATACAAAGGGGTTTCATTTCTCTAGATGTCAGGAGGACAACAGTGTGCAGGGCAGACGTCAGACTGGCAAGCAGGTAGCTGGCAGCCTGTCAGGGGCTGAGAGTTGCCTCACCTCTCCCTGGGCCTCCAGGCCTCCCGGTGACTCTCATTGTGACCTTTGACCCCCAGCTAGGGCATGTCAAGGCCAGAGGTGGGGCAGGTGTGATTCCAGGGCTGCTGCCAGAAAATGGACCCCCACCCAAAGACTGGTGCCTGAAAAGTTACTGGCTCTGCCAGGTGGCTTGAACACGGCTTTGAGTGGGAGGGACCTTGGGCCTCCCTCAGAAGCCTCAGCCTTGGGGTGGGCTTTGTTCTTTCTTGAATGGAACTCTGCTCTATGCTGCCGGAAAATGCTCTAAATCTGCCTCTGTAATGGGGAAAACTGAGGCATGAGAAGACAAATTATAACTGAAAAAGATGAGTTTCCAGATCCCGGGGCTGATTTTCTATACTGTTCATTTTAGCAACGTCCAGGGCAGTGGAAAGAGATGGCTCGTCTGTGGATGAGATAGATGCAGAAGCCAATAAAGTATTCAAAGGAGGCACAAAAGGCGGTCTGGGTGGGTTTTATTAATTATATTTCTTTTATCCTCACAACAATGGTACGTCAGTAATCTACGCTGAATGTGCCCAATTGACGCTAATGATTTCATCCTTTTGTTTCTGTTAAGAAAAGAGAAAAAGCTCTGTCTGCCCAGCTAGTCAGGCCCAGCGTGAGCCTGAGCCCAGCAAGGCCTTAGAAGCCCTCATCTGGGCCTCTCTCCCTGTCATTTGTGTACCCTGGCTCTCCCTGGCAATTCCAACAGCAGTCCCACCTGGCAATGGCCATTTGCTGTGTCCCCAGCCAGGCCTTGCTCCCACCCTCCTCCATTCTGCTTTGCCATAACCCTACATACAGGTACTCTGACATGGGTAATGAGTCCTCTGGGTGGAGTGACAGGCAGGGTGCGTGTGTGTGTGTGTGTGTGTGTGTGTAGCAGTATTTCAGAGCCAAGGACCCCTCTGGGGGTCCTCAAATCACATTCCTCACTTAAGCGTTCTTTTTGAAGAAAGGAAAAAAAAAAGGAGGTTATGGATTGTTTTCCTCCCACAGTCCCTGTATCTTATTACTAAGTTTTGTTATTTAGCATAAGTTAGAAAGGGTATGTGTGCTTGGGGCACGGCAGTGACTGAAAGTGTCATGAATCATTTATTTGCCCACATCTGTTGTCATCCTTTCACCTTGGAACCCGGGAGGAGTTGTGAGCAATGGCCTCGAAGAGTTTCCAGTCTTCAGGGTAATAAACCTCAGTGTCCTTCTCTCCTTCTCCTTCCCGTGCTGCCCCGTAATGGGCTGCTGTGCATCTGGCCCAGGAAAGAGGCCCAAGGAGAGCGTGCAGGCGATAAACAGTGTTTCCTGTTACAAATGAAGGAGACAAATGTGCACACCTCACACCTCTGCCATTGTCTGAACGTAAACTTCATTAGCCCGGATGCGTGGGGTGGTGCACGGACTGTGGGCAGTTGTTAATTAAAGCGAGAGCCCCGTACCAGACCCTCACCTGGAATACCCCCAAAGGGCTTTCAGAATGGGGTTTGGATGACTCTCCTGCCCTCACTTCGCATTGGCATGCGCCCCCCATCCCCACCTCAGGTATCCCTGGTGTGTGGGAATATCCTAGAAGGGGTCCCAATGTGGCCATATCCACCTGTACCTTGGACAGGGCAGTTGTGGAATTTCCACGCTGGGGGCTTGAGGGTGACCTGCAGCTGAAGGTGGGGGCATTGGCATATCCTGAGGATGGGTCCGCAACTGCATGTTTGTTGAGGTAGTTTGAGAGGAACTGATGGAGACGATGGAGGGGCCAGAGCTGCTCCTGCTCCCATGCTCCAGCACTGCCAACCTCCTCCCTGCACCTGACTTTCTACCCTCCAGGCCCCCTCCTCCCAGGCAGTGGGGGCCAATTCTCTCAGCTGGTGACCCAGGCCCCTCCTGGCACCCTCAGTGGAGCCCACGCTGAGAAGACCATTGCTGAGGGGTTGCTCATGCTCTGCTGGAGGGCCCCATGTGCTCACTCACCCCGAGCAGCTGCTGGACTCTGGCACACTCTGATGCTATAAAAATATCAGCACTGCCGCCCCAACTCCTGGAGAAAGTCTCAGCGTGACAGCCTGCAAAGTAATCCTACTTTTGAATTTCATCTACAAATCGTGGTTTCCTCCAGACAAGCTCAAACCTGCACAGATGGCCCCTCACACCAAAAAGTAAAAATAACAAAGCTTGTAATTCTGGACCTCCCTTTTCCTCTGGGTAGATGTGCTGCTGCACGTTTCAGGAGGCATGCAGCCTGTGTACGGCAGCAAGCCCTCCCCTCCTGGACACTCTCACTCGCCCCTTCTGGCGCACTGGTGGGGAGCAGTCATGGCCCCTCAGGGTGTGTTCTTGGAAGTGTTTCTGGGGTGTCCGAGCCTTTGGAGTGGGGCAGGGATGTCCAAGGCGGGGACTTAGAGTGAAAATTCATCCCTCACCCAACTACCCAAGACTGGCCATATTGCCATCCATGAGACGGTGTGGGGAAATGGTGGAGGGTTTGGAGTAAGGCCTCAGGTAAGGTAGTCAGTAACAGTGGGGGCAAAAGGCTGCCATGCATGCTGAAGGCAGGCGGCATGGTGGGAGACAGGAAGCTCTGGGGCTCCTGACTTACTGAAACTCCCACTTCCACACCCCAGCAGGCCACAGGAGCTGCGATGACCCATTAATTCTTTCCACCAATGTTTGCTGAGAGCATCTATGCTGGGCCCTGGGGATACAGTTATAGACAAGACAGACCCAGAGGGCACAAGCCCAGAGAACACACAGTCAAGGTCATCTGTGGGCTGGGTGGCCATAGACCCACTTGTCAGGAAGGCCAGAGCAGGAGGCCAGGAGAGAGACAGAGGAGGTAGGAGCCCCTGCCAGAGACTATGAGAGACACTTGTAAACTGGGTCCAGTGTGACCCAGCACCCCCAAGGCTCATACTTCTTTCTCATTCAGAAATGGTGGCTGAGGTCTTGGCTCCACCAGAGGGTCATATGACAGAAAGATATTCAGTGGCAAGTGAAACACAACTCAAACTGCCAGGAGAAAAAAGAAATTCTTGGATACAGGCGTCTGGACAGCCCAGGGACATATCTAGCCTCAGGCACGGCTGGATCTGGGTGTTTGCATGCTGTCCTCAAGAATCTATCTCCCTTGCTCAGCTCAGCTTTGTTCTTTGCCGACCTCATCCTCCATGTGGCATCTGCTGGTATCTCCAAGCTGATGTTCCTACCAGTAAGCCCCTCCTCAATCTCTAGCCAAGGTCCTGGGGATGATTCTCATTGGTCCAGTGTGGGTCACATGTCTGTCCCTTCTCTAATCACTGGAGGAGGATGCACTGCCAGGAGATGAAGTGCTCTGACTAGCCAGGCAGGAGCCAGCCGGGTTGGAATCAGTCCCATCTGAACTACCTGGTTTCACAGAAAGGGTGAAGGAATGCTGGTCTGGAGAAAGCAGCAAATACAGAAACAAACAACAACGAACCCCTCCTAAAAGATGGTTCACAGCAAAGATGTGAGCATGCTCTGAGACACGCAAAAATCCTGCTTCCAACAGGGTTCTTCTTACTGCAGGTGTGTGGCCACTGTCATTCATCCCTTCAGCGTCCCTGACTCCACAGTGCTGGCGTCTGTGCCAGGCCCGGGATGCAGGGAAGGTTCTGGACACCCCTGTGGGGAAGCCTGCCCCAACACCTGGCCTCAGGGGTAGGAGCAGCCCAACACTGAAGTCTGCTTCACCCTCAAACCCTGCAATTTTCCTCTCTGGTGTCTGCTAAGTTTTCTTGTGTTTTGCTTCCATCTTCCTTTTCCTTAGACCAGCTCGTGAGATCCCCCATCTGGCCTGGAGGAAAAAAGACAGAGATCAGGAGGGTCCTCACTAGCCAAAGCCCCAAGCCTGGGCCTCTCATGCACAAAGTCTTTATTTGTCACCCAGAAGACCACTGTGCATAGATTTGCTCTCCTTAGTAGAAGAAGGGTCCGAGTCCAACACCCCACTGCAGTTCAGGGAGGCTCTGTCAGAACAGGTACAACCAAACATGTGTGGCCCTTGGTCCAAGGATGGGAGTGGGGCAAAGCAAGTGGCATTATCAGAGAAAGACATGCTGAGACTGGCTAGTAGGTAAGGAAGCTGGGAGGAGGCAAATAGAAGGGTTCAGCTTCTGGGCCACCACACAGCCTTGTGTCATTGTCCCCACGTGTCTCAGGGAATGCACCTGGGCAAGTCGTTGTTTGACGGTGCATTCACAGTAACTTCCTTACAACAGATCTTTAGGGAAGAACTGGCATCAGGGATTGATTGGGCTCGGATTCAGGCAGCAGGAAAGCAAAGTTCTCAGTCTTGGCCTGAGGGCTCCCAGCAGTGTGCACGGCACTGTTGTAAAGGCTCTGGTTTAGTCATTTAGTTCTCCCACAAGCCCATTTCAGAGAAGAGCAAACAGATACAGGGAGATTCAGCAACTTGCCCAAGGTCATGGGGGGAGGTGGAGGAGGGGGGGTCGGGGGCTGGCTTCGGGGTCAACGGCTGGTTTCAGGGTCCGTGGCTGCACTGCATGAGAAGCCCGGGCCTGGTTAAGGGCTGGGGCCCAGGTATGTGCTCTTGGGGACTGCAGGGACTGCGGGCCCTGTGGCGGCCCCGGCCGTATGTGCCTCGGAAGAGCGCTCGTTAGCCCTCTGGAGCCGGGCAGCCTAGCTTCTGTGCCCGGGACACGCTCTTCTAGGAATCCTGTGCACTCTGCTCGCCCCTCCCAGGCACCCCGGCCCCAAGCGGCCGCCGACTGCGAGTGCTGCGCTTCCAGGTCACGCGGCGCAGACGGAGGAGCAGGAAGAGAGGTGAAGGAAGCCGAGGAGGAAGAGGAGGAGAGAGGACGGAGGAATGCCTGAGTGGAAGTCGGCTCCGGGTAGGAGCGCTGAGTACTCTGCACGCCGCTGCAGGGGGCGCTGACGACCCCCAGCTCCGGGAAGAGACAGGTGGGCCGGGAGGCGGGCCAGAGATCCCGGCCAACTCCATCCCCCGACCCCGACACCCTGGCGGAAGCTATCATGACGATTTGCTGCGCGCCGCCTCTTGAGCGTCCTCTGGAGGCGGGCACCACTACTACCTCATTGTACAAACTGGGAATCTTAGGCTTCGCTGAGTGTCCCAGGCTAGGCCCAGCCCCGGCCCAGCCCCAAGGGGCGGGAGCAGGACGCCAGGGGCAGGATCCCGGCCCCTACACAAAATAGCCAGGCTGCCTGCGTCGGGACTCTAGCCACACGTCTTTGGAAAAGTTTCTTAGCCTCTGAGGGCTCCGCTTTCCCCGTCTGTGAAATAGGATGGCGCCCACCTCACCGAGTTATCAAAGGTTTATTACGTGCCTTAGGCCAGAGCCTGACACTGCCGAGCCGACTCAGTGTTTGCCATTGCTAACAGGTTTTAGCTAAATGGGAGGAACTGAACATCAGTGGGGCGCACGCAGGACTGGCCCTGGCCGCTGCCTCCCAGCCCGCCGACCGCGCGCTGCCGCAGCCGACGAGCCTCCCTCTGCGAACAGCTAGCTAACACCGCCTTCAGGGCTCAGGCTGCTCTCCACGTGCGGCGTGTTTACCCACGTGATGCCGACACGCCCACCGTTCCAGGGCCCCGCCCCCGCCCCGCCCCGCCCCGCCTCGCCTCTCCTCGCCTCGCCCCCCTGCGGCTATTGGCTCTCGGCTGAAAGCTGTCGGCTGCGGCTGCTCGGCGCTGGCTGCACGGAGCGCGACCTCGCGCCGCCCCGACGCCTGCCCAGCAGACTGAGCAGGTCGTTCACTCCTTAGGCAGGCTAGGCTCGGGCACCGCGCTGGATCCGCGCCTCAACGGGGCGAGCAAGGGGTCTGGTCCAACGCAGAGGCTTTGCGGGGAGCGTCCGCGGAAGGGGCGGGGCCGGAGCGGCTGGGGGCGGGCCCATGGGGGGCCCTTCAGAGTGCGCCCAGCGGAAGGGGCGGGCCCGGGGCGGCTGGGGGCGGGATTGTGGGCGGGGCCCTTCCTGCGCAGGCGCTCCGCAAGGTCGGGCCCGGGGCGTGGCCGTCCCAGGGGCGTGCCGGGCGTTTTCGGTGCTGTGCCGCCACAGTGTGCCGGAACTGCTGGGGGCCCTTGTGTGTTCGCGGTTTGCTAGACCCTGCTACCGAGAGACAGAACCTGATGAAGCTCGGTCATTCGCGGAAGGGCTTCCTGCTGTCTCCTCGGCGTCCTCTGCCCCTCCAGTGCTGATGTTGCACAGGGCTCTGGCCTCAGAACCCTTGGCTTCTAGGCTGACCCTGGGAGATCTGGTCCACTCTCTGGTATTAACTCCCACCTCTGTGCGCATAGTCCTGATAGTTCTACCAGTAGCTAACACATATGTGCTAGGGCACTTTTCTACGCGCTTTGTGAACATTCACTAATACCACTTGCTGGACCCCTCACTAGATGTCCCACAGGCCCCTCTGAGCAAACACATCTGAAGTGGAACCCACCTTGCCCCAAATCTGTTTCTCCCCAGATCTCCCCCTCGGTGAATAACATCACCATTACCCCAGCCACCAAACAGGGCTTGAGCTCGGTTTTTCCTTTTTTTTTTCCCTTAGACTTCACATATAAGGGATCTCATACAGTATTTGTCATTCTCTGTCTGACTTATCTCACTTAGCTTAATGTCCTTAAGGTCCATCCATTCTGTCAAATATCTTATTATTGTGAAATCATCCTCAACATAGAAAACTAGAGAATGAACAGTCCAATTAACCTAATAAAAGAATTGAACAGGGCTTCCCTGGTGGTGCAGTGGTTGAGAGTCCGCCTGCCGATGCAGGGGACACGGGTTCGTGCGCCCCGTCTGGGAAGATCCCACATGCCGCTGAGCGGCTAGACCCGTGAGCCATGGCCACTGAGCCTGCGCGTCCGGGGCCTGTGCTCCGCAACGGGAGAGGCCACAACAGTGAGAGGCCCGCGTACCGCAAAAAAAAAAAAAAAAAAAAAAAAAGACAGCTGTGGTATAGGTTGGGATTGCATTGAACCTATAGATCAATTTTGAAAGAATTGTTGTCTTAACAATACTGAGTGTTTCAGTCTATGAACATGATGTATCTCTCCATTTACTTAGGTCTTTTCTTCCTTCAAATTTCTTTCAAATGTTTTATGTATTTAAGCATACAAACCTTAAACTTATTTTGTTAGATTCCTCCCTAAGTATTTCACTTCTTAAATGCCATCTTAAATGATATTGATTATAAAATTACAGTTTCTATTTTTTTGTATATTTTTAGGGGTTTTCTACATAGACAATTATGTCTTCTGTGAATAAAGTTAGTTTTAGATCTTCATTTCCAGTTTGTATGCCTTTTATTTCTTTCCCTGTCTCATTTCGTTGGCCAGACTTCCAGTGCAGTGTTGAATCTGAGTAGTAAGAGGGGACTTCTCTGCTTTCTTCCTGATCTTAGGAGGAAAGTATTCATTTTTTTCCCATTAAAGTGATGTTAGACATAGGCTTTTCAAAGATCCTTTTATCAGACTGAGCAAGTTCCTTTCTATTCCTTGTTTGTTAAGTTTGTTTTCTTTTAAAATTATTAATATGCATTGAATTTTTCAAATGCATTTTCTGCATCCATTGAGATGGTCATGTGACATTTGTCTTTTATTTGGTTATAATGATTTTTTCATTTTAAACAAACCTAGAATTCCTGAGATAAAGCCCACTTTTCTGTATTTCTAGATTTGATATACTTAAATTTTGTTATGAGTTTTTATACCTATGTTCAGAAGAGATTTTTTTTCACATCTTTATTGGAGAATAAATGCTTTACAATGTTGTGTTAGTTTCTGCTGTACAACAAAGTGAATCAGCTATATGTATACATATATCCCCATATCCCCTCCCTCTTGAGCCTCCCTCCCACCCTCCCTATCCCATCCCTCTAGCTCATCACAAAGCACTGAGCTGATCTCCCTGTGCTATGCAGCAGCTTCCCACTAGCCTTCCATTTTACATTTGGTCGTGTATATATGACAGTGCTATTCTCTCACTTCATCCCAGCTTCCCCGTCCCCCACTCCGGGCCCTTGAGTCCATTCTCTATGTCTGCATCTTTATTCCTGCCCTGCCACTAGGTTCATCAGCACCACTTTTTAAAATTCTGTATATATGCATTAGCACATGGTATTTGTTTTTCTCTTTCTGACTTACTTTACTCTGTATGACAGATTCTAGGTCCATCCACCTCACTACAAATAACTTAATTTCGTTCCTTTTTATGGCTGAGTAATATTCCATTGTATATATGTGCCACATCTTCTTTATCTATTCATCTGTTGATGGACATTTAGGTTGATTCAATGTCCTGGCTATTGTAAATAGTGCTACAATGAACATTGAGGTACATGTATCTTTTTGAATTATGGTTTTCTCAGGGTATATGCCCAGTAGTAGGATTGCTGGATCATATGGTAGTTCTATTTTTAGATTTTTAGGGAACCTCCATACTGTTCTCCATAGTGGCTGTATCAATTTACATTCCCACAAACAGTGCAGGAGGGTTCCCTTTTCCAGGAGAGATATTAGTTTGATATGTTGTATGTGTGTGCGTGTATGTGTTTGTGTGTGTGTGTGAGAGAGAGAGAGAGAGAGAGGGAGAGAAAGAGTTTCATTGTAATGTTGTATTGCAATACTGGCCTTATAAAATGACTTGGGAAGTGTAGCTTCCTATTTTATTTTTGGAAAGAGTTTCTGTAGGTTGGCATAATTTCTTTTTTAATGTTCCATAAAATTCACTAGGAAAGCTGTCTGAAACTAGAATTTTCTTTGTGGGAAGGATTTTAATTCCAATTTAAAAATAGATAGAGCATTGTTTAGATTTTCTCTGTCTTCTTGAGTCACCTTTGGTAATTTGTGTCTTTTAAGGAATTGCTCTAATTCATCTAAGTTGTCAAAGTTATTGGAATAACGTTGTTCAAAATAATCCTTTATCCTTTTAATGTCTGTAGGATCTGTGGTGCTGTTTTTTTTTTATTTATTTATTTTTTTATTTTTTATTATTTTTTTTTTTTGCGGTACGTGGACTTCTCACTGTTGTGGCCTCTCCCATTGCGGAGCACAGGCTCCGGATGCGCAGGCTCAGTGGCCATGGCTCACGGGCCCAGCTGCTCTGCAGCATGTGGCATCCTCCCGGAACGGGGCACGAACCCGCGTCCCCTGCATCGGCAGACAGACCCTCAACCACTGCGCCACCAGGGAAGCCCCTGTGGTGATGTTTTATCTTTCATTCCTGATATTGATCTTTTATGTCTTCTCTCACTTTTTTTTTAGTCTAACAGTTTGTTGTGTTTTTCATCTTTTCAAAGAAAAAGGCTAGTTTCATTAATTTTAATCTATTGTTTTCTTCTTCTTCTTCTTTTTTTTTTTTTTTTGCCACACCTTGAAGCTTTCAGGAGCGCAGTTCCCCAACCAGGGAGTGAACCCGGGTCATGGCAGTGAAAGCCCAGAATCCTAACCTCTAGGCCACAGGGAACTCCCTGTTGTCTATTTTCTACTTCATTTATTTCTATTTTTATCTTTATTATTTTTTCCTTCTACTTATTTTAGATTAAATGTTCTATTCTTTTTCTAACTTCTTATAGTGGCAGCATTTGTAATTGATGTTAGACCTTTATTTTCTAAAGTAAGCATGTAGGACTTCCCTGCTGGCACAGTGGTTAAGAATCCTCCTGCCAATGCAGGGGACATGGGTTCGAGCCCTGGTCCAGGAAGATTCCACGTGCGGCAGAGCAACTAAACCCATGCGCCACAACTACTGAGCCTGTGTGCCACAACTACTGAAGCCCATACACCTAGAGCCTGTGTGCTGCAACAAGAGAAGCCACTGCAGTGAAAAGTCTGCACACCGCAACGAAGGTAGCCCCAGCTCGCCGCAACTAGAGAAAGCCTGTGTGCAGCAATGAAGAACCAACACAGCCAAAAATTAAAAAAATTCAAAACAAAACAAAACAAAACTTGCAAGTGTGCTTGCAACACCTTAAAATAAATAAAATAAAGTAAGCATTTAAAGCTATGTTTCCCTCAAAGTATTGCTTTAGCTTCATCCCATAAATTTTGATAGGCTTCTTTTGCCTTTGTGTTCAGTTAAAAAATTTTTTCAATATCTCTTGTGATTTCTTCTTGATCTGTTAGAAATATTTTATTTATTCAGAAGTATTTTATTTAATTTCCAAATATTTGGACATTTTCAAGATATGTTTTTGTTACTGATTTCTAATTTAATTTCGTGTGGTCAGTGAATATACTCTCTTGCTTTCAATCCTTTTAAACTTGTTGAGACTTGCTTTATGGCTCATCACATTGTTTATCTTATTGAACATTCTATGTGCAATTAAAAGGAATGTGTATTCTGCTGTTGTGTGCATTTTTCTATAAATGTCAATTAGTTCAAGTTATTTGATGGTATTATTCAAGTCTTCTATATTCTTATTTTCTACTTATTCTATTAACCACTGAGAGAGGAGTACTGAAGTCTCCAACTGTAAGTGGATTTTTCTATTTCTCTTGAAAGTTTTTTCAGTTTTGGTTTTATGTACTTTGTAGCTCTCTTATTAGATGCATATATATTTATAATCTTTATATGATAAAATGATCCTTTTATCATGATTAACTGTGTGATGATTAGCCCTGACAATATTCCTTACCCTGAATTTTACTTTGTCTGATATTAATGTACCCATCCCAGCTTTCCTGTGATAAGTGTTGTGTGGCATGTCCTTTTCTATCCTTATATTTTAGCAAACAAATGATCAAAGTTTTTTTTTTTTTTTTTCTGGACAACATTTATTTGGATTTTGCTTTTTCATCCAGTCTGACAAACTCTTTTAATTTAGAGAGTTTAAACCATTTACATTTAGTGTAATTATTGATGAATTTGAGTTGGAATTTATCATATTGCTGTCTGTTTTTGTTTGTCCCACCTATTTTTGGGTCCTCTTTTCCTTCTTTTTCTTGGCTTAAGTGAGGATTTAAAATATATTTTTATTTAATCTCCATTATTTTCAGTCATTGTTTCAGAGTTTACAATTTTACATTATCATGGTAATCTATGTTCAAAGACTATTTTACTACTTCACAAGTAACCTAAGAACTTTACAACAGTATACTCCCCCTTCCCCCCAATCCTTCTGACATTTTTCTGTTTTATTTTTACATATGTTATAAACCCTGCAATATATTGCGAACATTTAGGCTTAATCAGTGAAATTGTCTTTTTTTAAATGTTTAAGTGAAAAACAAAGCCTCTTATATTTACCCACACATTTACCATTTCTGCCTTATTCACTTCCCACCTGGTATTATTTTCCTTCTTCTGAAAAACTTCTTTTAATAATTCTTGCAGTGCAGGTCTGATGGTAATACATCCCCTCCGGGTTTTTTTTGTCTCAAAAAAATCTTTATTTCATTTTTATCTTTGAAGGATTGTTTTGCTAGGTGTAGAATTCTAGGTTGCAGTGTTTTTCCCCCAACCATTTTAGATATGTCATTTCATTATCTTCTAAAATATGTTGTTTCTAGCAAGAAGTCAATTTTCACTTCTATTTTTGTTCCTCTGTATACACAGTGTCTTTTTTTTTTTTTTCAGGCTGCTTTAAAGATTTTCTATTTATTTACTCTGGCTCGTCATAAGTAAAATTTCTCCTAGCCCTATGTGAGCTCTGAAAATTGTTCAGCTTCCAGCTTCCAGCAACCTAGTCATGCTTTACCTGGAATAGGTTTCACGCTATTCAACCATAGCTTAGTATTCAACCACAGACTTAAGGGGACACTAATCAGATTTCTGAAGCTCTTTCTCTGTGCATTTCCTACTCTCTGGTTCTCTGTCTTGCAAATTCTGGCTGCTTCAGTCTTCTTGAACTCTAATGCTTTTCTTCTCAGTGGACTGTCATGCTCTCTAAACTGAGTTTAAATCTGAAATGACTGAACAAAGCACCAAGTGTCTGAGAAAACCTGGAACTGACTAGATTAACTTTTCTGCCATCAAGTAAAATGGAGGTTCAATTCTCACTTATAGAATATTAGAGAAAATTGCATTTTCCCATTTACATCTTGTGGTCTGAAAATATATTTTCTCCTAAATATATGAAGGGAAAGACTTGAAGATGGTAAACATGGGTTGTGGGGGAGACAGGTGGAAAGTAATTATTATCTTCTTAATATTCAGGTTTTTTCATTAGTAGAATGGTGGGGGAGGGGAGACCTGGAAGATTTCAAAGGCTATTCGTGTTTTAATACTCGTGCTATTTATGAACTTCTTAGGCCATAAACTGTCCTTGACAGAGTCTCTTTCTGTGGAAAAGTGTTGTGTATCAGGGAGTGGAAGGTCTCACTCTGGTACCTGAGGCCTCATTTCTCTCAGGTCACAGGTCCCATTGACTCACTGCTGCTTCCAGCAGGGGAGATTTGGAACTGCAGGAAGAGCCTGAGGAGTTTGAAGGGTGGGGCAGCTTGGCATTTCCTAGAGCTCTTTCTAGATTGGATCAAGCCTGTGGCTTTATCGAGAGAGGATAGATCCTTGTGTAGCTGAACCTGACCAGCTCACCAACTCTACCTTATTTCCTTCCTTTAAAACTTTTATTAATTTATTTAGAGAATTTTAATTTCTGCCTTTGCTAGGAGAGGTGAGCTGTCCTTTGGACAGAGTCTACGTCTGCCCTTGATTCTTCTATTGCTAGGTTTTTGCCCAAGACCAGGTTGGCAGTGAACTCCAAGCTCCCAGCCTAGCAAGTCTGTTGGGAAAAGAGAGCCTCTTTCCCAGTAATTCCAGCAAAAATCTCAGGATTGAGCCTCATTGGTCTCTCTTGGGTTACATGACCACCCCTGAACCAGTCACTGAGGCCGGGAGATGCAGGGTTCTGATTGGCCACCCTTGGCCACCGGCAATCCCTATAGTCAGGGGTGAGGTTAATTCCAGCCTAACCATTTGGACTGGGAGACAGACAGGGGGCTGCCTCAGGAAAAATGGTGGGACTGTTCCCAAGAGAAGGGAGATGGGATGCTGGATAGGATATAATCAACAGATTTCTGCAATAAGATTTTCTCAGCATTCCAGATCCAAGACTCTTCAAGGCAGGGCTGCCTGTGCTGCTTGCCCTCTATACATATTTCTCATTTTATTCTCACACCAACCCTGTGAGAGCAGTGTTGTTTGAGATAAGGAAACAGGTTCAGGGAGCTTCAGCACCTGGGGCAGAAGTGGAGCGGCCCTGTGTTTGAACTTCCTGCCTGTGGAAGGGGGGACCTCAGGCTGCCCGTGTCACCTGGCCCCCTTTATTGTCTTAGACCTGCCTCCCCTCTGCCTGCAGCCCTGACACCAAGGAAACTGTTCCTGTTTCAGAAAAGACAGGAAAAATTGGCAATGGCCGTGAGCTGAGAAGACATGATAAAATATTTCTTGTTTTCTCAAGTTTACATAGACCAAATTTTCACTGTTGCTATGGGGCAGAGATATGAAAATAAATCTGTGTAATTTATTTTTTCTATGCGTCAAGTATATTTCCGCTTGCTTAGCACATGTACACACACACAGACACACGCACACACATACAGACGCACACACACATGCCACACATATAGACTTTAATAAAATACCTAAACCCCTTTAATGCTCTCTGTGGAAGGAATAAATATGTACTGTACTTTCAACTTCTGTTCTTTGAAATACCATATGGTCTGCACTGTGAGCTTAAAGTACTCTGGTGAGCGGATGCTTTCATGCAGCAGATAGCCAGGTGGAGCTTTCCCCGCCAATCTCACAAGGTTAATTAATCCTTTAAAATACAGTGTGGAGGGGTCCCTGCGTCAGGAACAGGCGCTGTCAGAGGGAGGCGGCCCACTGGCCTGTGCGGGGCTGAGAAGAGAGTACAAAGGCAGCGGGCAAGGTGGGCTGGGCTGCTGCCCGATGGTGCCTTTGATGAGCAAGCTCAGTCACTCAGATCCTCACAGTTTGTGTCCTGCATAATCAGGGATAACAGGCTGATGGTCTGCATGAATAACTAAGTTTGTCATTGTGGTTAATTTTCCCTCAAAAAGAGCCCCCCCCCATCTCTCTGGCCCACTGCATATTTATAAAGGGCAGGGATACAAGACAGAGGAGGCTGGTTGGCCTGGCACCCCAGGGACGGGGGAGGGGTGGCTGCACCCAGAACCCTGGGAGGCAGACTCATGCCAGGGCTGGCGCTGCAAGAAAGTGCAGAGCTCTGTGGAGCTGGGCGGAGAGGAGCTGCTGGGGGTCTGGGGAAGCCTGGTTTGCCAGGCCCAGTTTGGGCTGTCTTCTTCCCTGCTCTGAGCCTCAGTTTTCCATCCATACAAGGAGCGTGTGGGCCACTTGACGCAGGCATCAGGGACTGTCATTTCCAAATGAGCTTACAAGTAGAGTCAGAGGATGGCAGGCGAGACGCTGACATCCGTCCAACACCCGTAGTGCCCTGCGAGCACATATTTTTTAGATACATTTTTTAGTTATTGCATTGCATGTATTTTGGTGTTAAAAAGTATTAGATTGTTCACTGTAAATATTTTAAATAGGCTGTGGCTCTTGAAACCTCATTGTGGCATTTCTTTCTTTTTTTTAATTTATTTATTTTTTTCATTTAATTTTTTAATTTTATATTGGGGTATAGCTGATTTACAATGCCGTGTTAGTTTCGGGTGTACAGCAAAGTGGTTCAGTTATACATTTACATATATCTCTTATTTTTCAGATTCTTTTCCCATGGCATTTCTTTCTGATTCTTCAAAGAATGTCCTTGGCAGCCTCTGAGTGGTCTGGCTTCCACTCTTTCCATACCTTTCAAAGGAGGCCAGGTAGAGGCTAGAAGGGGTGAGGAGGGGCTCAAGGACCCTCTGTGCTTCCCTGGCAGCCCTCTTAGGCCAGTACATGAGAGTTCTGAGCCTTCCTCCTGACCACCAGCCTTCCTTCAGTCTGGGGTCCCTAAGTTTTTCAGTCCACATAGCAGAGGGATCCAAGGATGAACAGGGAAGATAAATGGGGCAGTTGAGTGGCCATCTAGCTGCCCCTGCCTGTGACTTCCCCCCCCAACCCCCATCCCTGCATCCATGCTCAAGGCAAGTGGACTTCCTGGAGGAGTTGACATCTTAGGTAAAACCTGAAAGGCAGTAAAGGATTCAAGGCAGAGGGAACAGAATATGCCAAGATCCAGAGAACACAGACCCTGGTGCTTCCAGGAACTGACAGAAGACTGGTGTGGCTGGAACATAGAATATTGGGATGGGGTCTGGGGAGTCAAGATGATGCTTGACACTGGTAGGGGTAGCAGGGTCAGGGCAGTCAGAGTGAAGAGTCTGGACTTTATCTTGAGGGCAGTGGGGAATTCCCCAGCCCACTCAAACCATCAGATTCGTCCTTCGGAAAGATCACCGAGGCTGCAGCTGCCTGAGACCTCGTTATACCTCCCCTCTCCTCACCCAGCGCACTGACACATCTGAGCCTCCCACCCTGCCTGGGTGGGGAAGAGCTGCACACCTCCAATCCCAAGGATAACTAGGAGCTGGCCTTCCTTGCAGTCCCTGCAAGATGGGCCAGAAAAGGCTGTCTTCAGGATGCCCTCCCGCCCTAGCTGATGGGGGTGGGTGCATCAGAGGGTCCTTGAGCACTAAACAAGGGGGAGGTGAAGGTCACCACATTTCATGCTGCGCCATTTGAAGGAAGCACTTTTCCCCTTTTGAGGCTGTCAAGGAGCTCCTAACCCCTGGGATAACAGCAGGTCAAGGGGAGGGGACATGGCCTGAAACCAAGGAAGTAATCTCTAATGGTGGAATTTGGGACATCGGAACTATTTTTGGACAGAGAAGGTGTCAGATGTGTGTAGGTGTGTGTGAGTCCCGGAACTGGGCTCCTGCCTATTCCACCTCCCTAAAAGTTGGCCTTGAGACCCAACAGAAGAAAGACCCCTGCCTAAGTGAGCATGACATTCTGAAACAGCAAAGCCCACTACAGCCTCAATCGCTAATTAATTAGTGATGCTCCCCAAGTGTCTCTTGGAGGCCTTTCTCATGCAGGAGAGGGGAGGCCAAGGCTGCAGAGGTTCCATTCAGAGGACTGTTGAATGGCTAATGGCTATTGAGATATAATGTCCACTAAGTCACATCTGATTCCCTATTTAATGTTGAAATATTTAATTAATTAAATGTGGCAAGTATTTAAATACCATGACACTCTACTCTGCCTAACTCAAAGGCAGCCAGCCTCCTCTCCAGGTTTGCCACCCCCTCCTAATCGAGCTGTCATCCCCCTGCCTGGGGGGAAGGATACCCACTCCAGGACCCAGTTCTGAGACTCAGGTCACCCGTGTCCTGAACATTTTTTTTTTTTTTTTTTTTTTTTGCGGTATGCGGGCCTCTCACTGTTGTGGCCTCTCCCGTTGCGGAGCACAGGCTCCGGATGCGCAGGCCCAGCGGCCATGGCTCACGGGCCCAGCCGCTCCGCGGCATATGGGATCCTCCCAGACCGGGGCACGAACCCGTATCCCCTGCATCGGCAGGCGGACTCTTAACCACTGCGCCACCAGGGAGGCCCCTGAACATTATTGTTTGATTAGACCTCAAGCTGGTTGTGTTGTAAACAGTCTCCCCACCTCCACCCAAGGTGTTCCGTTCCTCTCCTCTCCCCTGTTCTCCCCTCCTCCCCAAGCACACGTGATTAAGACTGGCTCCTGGGCTCCCCGCTGTGATAACAGATTCTGACCTTGGTCACACGATGGATGAATGACTCAGGCTGACCCAATCAGAATCCTTCCCCAAGATTTTTCTAACTGGAGTTAGAGGAAAAAGATTTTTGTTCTCTCTGGCTATAGGGCTCTGAGGAAGTAAGCTGTGGACTGTCTAAGGCCATGTTCCCTGACATCCAGAGAAAGAATAATCTGACATGCAAAGAGAAAAGAGAAAGCCTAAGACAGTCTCGACAATGTTCTGTTCTCTAGAGCCAACTGTCCTGAAGACTGAACCACGCTTGTTCTTTCTATGTCAGGATAGGTGGATCAGTAAGTGACTCGCTTGTTTAAGCCAATTGAAATCAGTTTTCTGTCTCTTCCGTTGTAATCAGAACAGGCTTGACCAATACCAACCACCCCCTACCCCATTACCAACATATCACTTGTGTGCAGATAAAATGACTTTACTAGTTCAACTGTAAATGATATTTGTTAATAGTGCACATACCTGCCAGCAAAGTATGTTGGGTTTCCTTGAATGTGTCCTGTGCTCTTGATAATGAAGGGAGGCACCTAGGCCTGAAAGGTGAGTCCCTCAGGCAACTGTTACTCCTGCTGATAAGATCAGCATGCTTCTAGAATGGCTGGATCCAGGGGCTCAAATAGCGTCATCACCTCCCTCCCTGTCTGTGTCTCTGTCCATCTCTCTGCCTCTGTCTCTCTCCCCTGTGCATCCTATCATGTTGGTTTCATTCTCCAGCAATCTTTCTTCCTGTTGGAAGGAGCTCCAGGCTTACATTATCCTTACAAAGAGAAGTCCCAGTGGAAGAGGGAAGCTTTCTTCTGGATACAAACACAAAATTTCTGGGATTAGCTCTGATTGGATGGGCTTTGGTTATGTGCCCATTCCTGAACCAATCACTGAGGCCACGGTTAGAATACACTAATTGGCTCAGCTGAGTAATGCGCCGGCCCCAGAGTGGGGAATAGAGTCAGATGGACCCAGAGAGGGAGGGTGGGTCCCCAAGAAAAATGCAGTGCTGCTACCACAGAAAGAGTGAGTGGATATGGACAGAAAAGAGGAGGAGGCTGCTAGACTAGGGTAACACGCTGCTTGGTGGCCTTCCTGCCCTGAGACCTTACCCTGCAGAGAATGCCCTCCAAGTGTGGGAAGTGGAGGCAAGGCTGGCACAGGAGGGAGAGAGCATGAGCAAATCGTGTCCCACAGTTTGGAGAAATGGTGGGGTTATCGCCACTTATTCTTTCCCCCGGTGGAGAGAAAGGGTAGGTACAGTGTGAAGTGAAGATGATGATGGGGAGTTTCTGACAGAGCCAGCCTAACGCATTGAGAAAGCACCCACTGTATACCAGACACCTAGAGAGATTTGGGCCAGGTCTGGGGGCTGTGCTGATGGGGGACTGTTCAGCCACCTGACCAGGTTCAGAAGAGGGAGAGCTGGGTAGGGAAGGTTCTGAGTATGGGGATGTCACCCCCAAGAGAAGGGAAGGTGGGTATTCAGGTACCTAAAGCCAAAGAATTGGAGTCACTGATAACTGAAAATAAATAGGATAATTGAGAATAAATTATATTTATTATGCTTATTGTTTATTATTTTTCTCCCCTCGTGCTTTCGTTATCTATTGGTACAACTACAATATGAATTAGTGGCTTAAAGCAACAGCAATTTATTATTTTAGTGACCACGTGGGTGACTGGGCTCAGTGAGCAGTTCTGTTCCAGGCGTTGTTGACTGGCACTGTTCTGATGCCAGCATTCAGTTTGGAGCTTGGCTGGAAGGGGAACGTCAAGATGGCATTGATTGTGTCTGGTGCCTCAGCTGGGGTGGCTGGAATGGCAAAGAGCTGGCTCAGCTCCTTTCTGGGCGGGGTAGCTGGACTTTTTATATTGTATTCTGGGCTCTAAGAGACCCAAATCAGAAGCTGCCAGTTCTCTTAATGGCTAGACCCAGAACTGGCACAGCCTCACTTCTGTTACATCCTGTTGTCAGAGCAAGTCCCATGGCCAGCCCAGACTCAAGAAGGGAATTAGACTCCTCTTGATGGAAAGAGTGGCGTGTGCACGCAGGTACAGTGGAATCGTTGGCTGCCATCTTTGGAGACCATCTACCACATCCCAAACGTAGACACTGGAACAGTCCTGGCACAAAGTAGTTGTTCAACACATATCTGTTGACAGAATTGGACTCAAGTTGCCCATATTTAGTTTATGCCCAGACCTGTTCCTAGATCACAAGAGAGGATTGGGGTGCGATGACCTTGCCTCCCAGCCTGTAGCATGACGGTGTGTGTGCACCTCTTCTCACATACCTACAGGTTTATAAAGGATGTAAAAGAGACCAAAAATAAGGGAAGCAGAATGGTGGGAAGACTGGCTGCATAGCCATGGCAGCCTTCCAGCCCAGATTCTAGGCTTGGAGAGAGTCTGGGAGTCCCTGTTCCACTCAGGCTCTAGGTTTCTCCATCTGTAAAGTGTGTGCATGGGACCTGTTGACTAAATGGGCTTGAGAGGCCTTTTTAGTGCTGTAGTTTTCTGGTCATGTTAAAATACAGATTTATTCATTTGTTTATTTATTGATGTGTCAGGCACTGTGCTAGGTGCAGGGACACAGAAAAGATATGACACAGTTGGTGACTTCTCTGACATGTAAACAGACAAGTAAACGTGACCAGTATATTAGAAGGGGGGCGGGCACATCACCCTCAAGATCTAGGTAAGAATGGTTCAAATGACCTTCTTAGGCCAGTGCTTCTGTTCCTGGCTGACCAGCAGAAACCTCCTGCATAGAGTTTCTAAATGCTGACGCTGAAGCCCCCGTTCCTAGAGATTTGATTCATTGGTCTGAAGTGCAGCCTGGGGTTTCATCTAAATTAGAAGATTCCCCAGGCAATTCTAATATGCCCCAGGCACTCTGGTTCAGATTTCCAGCCTGGATTCCCGGTTGCCAGCACACACTCAAAGGCAGGGCCCTGGGCTTCCCTGGTGGCGCAGTGGTTGAGAATCTGCCTGCCAATGCAGGGGGCACAGGTTCGAGCCCTGGTCTGGGAAGATCCCACATGCCGCGGAGCAACTAGGCCCGTGAGTCACAACTACTGAGCCTGTACGTCTGGAGCCTGTGCTCCGCAACATGAGAGGCCGTGATAGTGAGAGGCCCGAGCATTGCGATGAGGAGTGGCCCCTGCTTGCCGCAACTAGAGAAAGCCCTCGCACAGAAACGAAGACTCAACACAGCCAAAAATAAATAATAAATAAATAATAAATAAATTTAAAAAAACAAAAAGGCAGGGCCCTGCCTGCCTTTCTCCTTAACTTCCCCTCCCAAGTACCGCCCCCCCCCCCACCACACACACACCTTGGAAGCCCTGCAAGAGGCCAGCCTGCAGTGGAGCACAAGGGGGCAGGTTGACCCTGCTGGCCCTCCCTGCCCTGTGTCCCTCCCAGCCCCTCTAAATGGGACCCTGGCAGTCTGTGTATGTATCTTTGCTGGCCTACAGAAACCTGGTGGGCAGGGTACCCGTGTGGCCTGGGAGGACACTGCCAGCACTCAGGGAAGGGTAACAATGTACCAGTTCACACAAAGCTGCCCACCAGGGCTGAAAGTGCAGGGTGGGTTCGCCACTGCCCAGAAGATGCCAGCAGCCTGCCCGCCCCCCCGCCCCCTGCCGGGTGTTGTTAAAGAAAAAACCACGCATGACACTTGTTGAAGATAAGGCAGATTTTATTCAAGGGGGGGCATCGAGTAGATGTAGGGACACCTGCAATGGGGTCTTGAACTGGAGGAGAGAGATTGGCTTCTACTCTGAATACAACGACAAAAAGTGGGAATTGATAGCCAAGGAACAGGGTGAGGAGGTCAGTGGATGGAAAATTACTAAGCAAACATCAGGGGTGAAGGGGATTTGAGCTAAACTGACCTAACAGGATTCTTGCTGAAGGCAGGCCAGGGTGACCAGACATCACCTAGGGGATGGTGGGGGATGAAGAACCAGATTTCGAGGGTGATCAGATATCAAAGGTGGGGGGTTCTGGTTAAACTGACTTAGCAGGATTCTTGCTAAAATAGGACAATGCAGAGACAAACACCAAAGTCCAAAAGCCAAAGTCTAGTTGAAAAAGCGTTCAGGGGAGCCTGAGTCGAGTTTGGTTGAGGAGAGAATCTTTGTCAGTGTCCAGGGAACCGCCAGCCATACAAAACCAGGAAAACAAGCACCCCCTTTGTGAGAAGGCAAGGAACTGAGAGAGGACGTCCACACCGAGAAACCAGGGCAGCGGTCCCACTGAGGAGGAAACAGAACATCAACAAAAATGTGAGAATCCTTAAAGAGATGAACTGGGGATGGCATGGGGGTGGAGGAGGACTATCAGGAACAAAAAAAATAAAATGACTTCTCAGTTTAAACAGTCAACTTATGAGCTCAGAAAAAGAGGGATCACTGCAGAGAAATAAGTCAGTGTCCTGGGAGTTCAAGTGGAAGAGAAGCTCATCTCAGTGAAGAATGAGAAAGAGATTTGGAGGACAAATCTAGGCAACCTAACATTCAAAGGAGAGGGGTTTCAGAAAAAGAAAAAGAAAAAGAAAACATATAAAGGGAAAACAATAGTTGAACAATTAATTAAAGAACATTTTCTGAGCTTAAGAAAAGCCTTGATTAAAAGGGCTTGTAGAGTTCCAGGAAAGATTAATTAAAAAGACATATACTTAGACAGACCCTGGTGTAATTCCTGAATAATAAACTTCCAGACAAAAAGGAGGGTTACTTACAAAGAAAAGGAAAATCAGGTTAGTATTAGCTTTCTTGTTGCCACCCTGCCACCCAATCACAACATTGGTTTCAGACTCTTGAGAGCAAGGACAATAACCCAAGAATCCCATATCCACTCAAGGTATGATTCACATATCAGGGCGATGACACGAGGCTTCAGAACACACTACATGTCGTACCACATCTGAGGAAGCTGCTGGAGAGATGGACTGGTGTACAGCAAGGAAAACCAAAAATGATGACCTGGAATTGAATTCAGAACGATCTCAGCAAAATCCAGACATTGGAGGTGGGAGAGGAGTGGAGAACAGTGAGAGGAAGAAAGAAGGAGAGGTGACTGAGGGCTTTCATCTCATCAGGCCAGGAAAATCTTCTGATGAGAGGGCAAATTGTTTGAATTTAATTTGTCTGTGGGGCAGTTTAAAAAAACTATGCCCACAAATTATTCAATGATCTTCCCTTCAAGAGGTGGAGCTTAATTCCCCTTCCAGGGAGCGTGGGATGGACTTAGTGACTCACTTCTAACCAATAGAATATAACAGAGTGAGGGGTTGTGACTCTGAGACTAACCCAGAAAAGATGCTGGGACTCCCTCCCTGACTCTCTCTGTTATGGGCAGCCCTACAGAGGCTGGTGTGACAAGGGACAGAAGCCAATAGCACCAGGAGTGAGCTTGGAAGAGGATCCTCCAGATCCAAGTCACACCTTGGCTGACACTTGATTACAGCTTCCTGAGAGACCATGAGCTAAGCTGCCCCTGGACTCCTGATCTTCAGAACTGTGAGATTATCAATGTTTGTTGTTTTAAGCTGCTAGGTTTTGTGGTAATTTGTTACACAGCCATAGATAATTAATACAATCTGTAAAGAAATACAGCTTTCTATGGTTACTAGGGATGGGAAGGGAACCATCAGATGATTTCCAAATTAATAGTGGAAGCAATGATGAGGAACCTGAGCAAGCATCAAAGTGACAATAATGTAGTGAACACAAGAAAAATGAACAAAACAAGTACATACATTATAAAATTGAAGAAAATAAAATTAGACCTCTAAATTACATGATATTCAAAATTCAGTTCTTGATGGAGCAAAGGCTTCACATGCAATCTAAGGGAAACCTAGGCATACTTTACCAACCAAAACTACACACAAAAAAGATAATCATATTTCATTACATAAAATTATTTTGTCTAGGAAAAACTCTTAAGCAGACTTAATAGAAAAATAATAATTAAAATGTTATATACAAAAAGATCTTTGTTTTAACAGAGGATCGAGCCCTTACTATACAAATGTATAGTAAGTCCCTGTCTGACATTTTGTCTCACATAATGCCCTCAAAGTCCATCCATGTCACAAATGCACAAATGGCAGGATTTCCTTTCTTATATCACATTTTCTTTATCTATTCATCCATTGGTGGACACGTTGCTTCCATATCTTGGCTATTGTAAATAATGCTACAATGAACATGGGGTACATGTATCTTTTTGAATTAGTGTTTTCATTTTCTTTGGAAAAATACTCAGAAATGGAATTGTGGCTGTCCAGTTTTCCCAATACCATTTATTGAAGAGACTGTCTTTTCTCCATTGTATATTCTTGGCTCTTTTGTTGTAGGCTAATTGACCATATATGCATGGGTTTATTTATGGGTTCTCTATTCTGTTCCATTGACCTATGTGTCTGCCTCTATGCCAATACCATACTGTTTTGATTACTGTCACTTTGTAATATAGTTTGAAAGGTCAAATTTTATTTCTTTCTGATGGAGATACAGAAACAGCAGCACCATTTAATATTTCATTCTGTTACAATGACTTGAAGACCAACTTTATTATATATTAAATTCTCATATGTATTAGGATCAATTTCTGGTTTATCTTCTTTTTTTGACATTCTTTTTAAAATATTCTTTTCCATTATGGCTTATCACAGGATTGAATATAGTTCCCTGTGCTATACAGAAGGACCTTGTTGTTTAACCATCCTATATGTAATAGTTTACATCTGTTAATCCCACACTTCCAGTCCTTCCCCCTCCCACCCCTCTCCCCCTTGGCAACCACAAGTCTGTTCTCTGTGTCTGTGAGTCTGCTTCTGTTTTGCAGATAGGTTCATTTGTGCCATATTTTAGATTCCACATATAAGTGAATATCATATAGTATTTGTCTTTCTCTTTCTGACTTACTTCATTTAGTATGATAATCTCTAGTTGCACCCATGTTGCTGCAAATGGCATTATTTCATTGTTTTTTTATGGCTGAGTAGTATTCCATTGTATATATGTACCACATCTTCTTTATCCATTCATCTGTCGATGGACATTTAGGTTGTTTCCATGTCTTGGCTATTGTAAATAGTGTTTCCATGAGCATAGGGGTGCATGTATCTTTTTGAATTATAGTTTTGTCTGGGTATATGCCCAGGAGTGGGATTGCTGGATCATATGGTAATTCTATTTTTAGCTTTCTGAGGAACTTCCACACTGTTTTCCATTAGTGGCTGAACCAACATACATTCCCACCAACAGTGTAGGAAGGTTCCCTTTTCTCCACACCCTCTCCAGCATTTGTTATTTGTAGACTTTTTAATGATGGCCATTCTGACTGGTGTGAGGTGGTACCTCATTTTAGTTTTGATTTGCATTTCTCTAATAATTAGTGATGTTGAGCATCTTTCCATGTGCTTACTGGCCATCTGTATGTCTTCTTTGGAGATATATCTATTAAGGTCTTCTGCCCATTTTTCAGTTGGGTTGTTTGTTTTTTCATTGTTGAGTTGTATGAGCTGTTTGTATATTTTGGAGATTAAGCCCTTGTCTGCCACATCATTTGCAAAATTATTTTCTCCCATTCCATAGGTTGTCTTTTCTTTTCTTTTTTTTTTTATGGTTTCCTTTGCTGTACAAAAGCTTGTAAGTTCGATGAGGTCCCATTTGTTTATTTTTGTTTTTATTTCTATTGCTTTAGGAGACTGACCTAAGAAAACATTGGTACAGTTTATGTCAGAGAATGTTTTGCCTATGCTCTCTTCTAGGAGTGTTATGGTGTCATGTCTTATGTTTAAGTCTCTAAGCCATTTTCTGGTTTATCTTCTTTGTTGTATGAATTTGTGTATTCCTATGTAAGACTATATTAGTGTGATACAATAGTTTTTTTAGCTATTAAGACAACTTCACTGTCCCAGCTCCTCAATGCTGTTCTATTGCACACTTTCTATGTTTTTCTCAGACTTGTTTTCCATTAATGTCTAGATTATTTTGTTTTACTCAAATTAAAAAATCATATAAACACAAAACTCTGGGAATGATTTGGGATTTCATGGAATTCATTTATTAATTTAGGATATTATATGTTTTATGTTAGATGTATTCATTCAAAAACATGGTATATCTTTCCATTCGGAACATATATTACATTCTAAAAAAAAGAGTGAGAGAATTAAATTCAAATATCTGATGACTTATGTAACTTGCACCTTTGGGGGCTATAGGAGGGAGAATCTGCAAGGTCACTGGACATATTGAGAATTGCCCCCCCTGCTTTGCGATACAGCAGCTACCTTTGTTTGTTGGAAGGTAATGGTGAGTCTCTTGGCTAGAACTCTCTCTCTCATGACTTCTAATCTCAGTGGGATGAAAGCAACAGCACTGACTGGCATCCTGCTGGATCTACTACCTAATGGTTATGTGCCCTCGAGTTGTGTGTCCTTGAATTTCCCAAGCCACAGTTTTCTGTAAAATAAACATAATACTCATCTCACTGTTGTAGGGATTAAATGAGCAAAGATCTGCAAAGCACTTAGTGCCTATAGGAGGACAGTGCCTTGGAGGTAAGGGATGTTGTCTATGTGTTGCCCATTATTAGCATATGAGAAAGAAGAGCAGGACAGGTCACCACTGTCCCCCTGCAGGCACCAGTGGCTGGAGCTGTCAGCAGATCTACATCACAAGATACACCTCATCAACTCTAGCTGGTAGTTTACCAAGAGGACTGTCTTTTCTAGCATGCAGTCTGAATTTGTCACCTGAGAAGCCCTCACATCCTCATAGTTCAGGTCAGGGAAAAAGTCTGAGCCTGCCTTTCTGTTTCTACCACTGTTCAGGAACTTGCAGAGTTTGACGATGATCTCCATGTCCAGTCAAGTGGACCTTCTGAGTCCTATAGCCATTTTCTGGATCTCTCCTACATCAGATTCTGTTGAGCATTTCTTCCTTGAATCATCTGCACCTTTGCTCCTAGAAATCCTAAGAGTCCTCTGAGCTCCCCTCCTTCCCTTCTGATGACCCTTTCCTGATTGATGTACTTCCCCCAGTCTTTGCCCATCAGCATCCCCCAATATTCTGTCCTTGGTCCCCGGCCCTTATCCTGTGAGCTCTTCTTAAGTGACTTCATCCATGGTCATGGTCTATCGGTCCTTGCAGGCTTACACCGGCCTTTTTTTCTCTGACCTTCAGTTTCACATCTCAGCTCTTATTTGGGCATTCACTTAGGGGGTGTCCATATGAATTTTAAAACTGATATATCCAAAATTAAATAAATCTCCTACACCTCCTGCCTGCATATACATACCCCCCCAAATGACCTTATCTTCTTTCTTATTGCTAGTTCAGTTAATGGGGTCACTATCTAGTCAATTCCTAAACCAGAAATCCAGCAATCATTCCTATTTTTTTCCCACCATGTTTAATTTTTCCCCAGGCCTTGCTGATTTCATCTCTCAGACATGCCCATCCCACCTAAAATCCTCATGCAGGACCTCAGCATCTTTACCTGAACCACTGTGATACAATTTAAACTCCCTGGTGCCGAGTCTGCCCCCCAAGACTGCCTCTCCACTCATTTTCTACCACACTTCTCCTCACAATTCATGATCTAGTAAGAGTGCATTGTGGTTTCCCCAAATCAGAAAGCCATGCCATGCCCTTGTGCCCTTCCTTATGCCCATCCCTTTACTGAGAGCACCCTTCCCATCTTTCTTTGCTTGGCTACCTCTTACTCACTGTAGTGGGTTGAATGATCTTCCCCTAAAATATATGTCCATTTGGAGCCTGAGCATGTGATATTTGGAAAAAGGGTCTTTGCACATATAATTAAGTTAAGGTTCTTGAGATGAGATCATCTTGGATTTTCCAGGTGGGCTGTAGAGCCAATAACAAGTGTCCTTATAGGAAAAGGAGGAAACATAGACAACCCTGTGAAGCTGGAGGTGGAGACTGCAGCTGTGCTGCCACAAACCAAGGAACGTCTGGGGCCACCAAAAGGTGGAAGAGAAAATCTTCCCTAGAGCCTTTAGAGCACACTTTGGCCTGCTTGATTTTTGAACTTCTAGCCTCTAAAACTGTGAGAAAATAAATGTCCATTGTTTTAAGCTACCAAGTTTATGGTAATTGGCTATGCCAGACCTAGGAAACTAATACACTCACCCTTCAGGACTCAGTTCATGCATAATCTCCTCCAGGAAGTCCTCCCTGAGTTTCTCCTACCTTCATTCCCCTCTTGCCAGCATATATATATACATATATATATATATATATATATATATATATATATATATATATGTATATATAGATATATTTGAAGAAGTTTATATATATATACATATATATATTTGAAGAAGTTAAAACCAATTTGTATCATCTATCACAATAATTCAATAATTATGAATTTTACGATCAAGTTGGGAAGAATAAATAAAATCCAAGTAGGTATTATTTATATAAGACACATATAAAACAAATAACACCAACACTATTACTACTACTACTAAAAAGCAACAGACATTGAGCACTTACTATGTGCCAGCTAAGGTTCTAAGCACTTTGCATGTATTAGTCCCTCCCACAAACTATGTGTCATGATTATTACTATCTGTTTGCCAAGATGGCTGTAATGATTCCTCCCATCCTGTACACATAACCCTTGAAGTGTGGCTTTACCATTCTGCTGTTTAAGAGGTAGAGTCTATTTTTCCATTCGTTGAATCTGGTCTGGCAAATCTGCTTTGACAATAGAATGTTACAGAAGTTATTTTTCGTGGCTCCTGAGCTGGGTGTCAAAAGGCCTTGCAGCTTCCACTCTTGCTCTTTTGGAAAACTTCCACCATCACGTGGAAGCGGGCTAGCCTGATGAGGACTTGTGGCCAAGCCTTAATCACCAGACATGTGAGTGAGCCCATCCTAGAACAACCAGACCCAGTTGAGTTACCAGGTGACAGTAGCTGCATGAGTAACCCCATGCAAGTACAGCTAAGCCCAGCCCAAATTACTGACTGACAGAACCATGAGAAAAGGAAATGGTTGTTGTTTACAAATTTTTTGGAGTGGTTTCTTTTACAGAAATAGATAACTGATAAATCATCCCCACTTTGCAAATGAAAAAACAGAGGCACAAAAAGGTTGAGTAATTTGCCCAAATTTTCACAGGTAGTAGGAGATTAAGCCATGATTTGAATCTAGATACCAATGAACCAAGCTGTTATAAAATTAATCTGCACTCAAACATTCCTCTCAGTTTGCAGTTAGCATCTATCCTAGACAAATGCATCAACATTTTTGATGGTCTTAGAAATGCCCCTTAATAGAATATAATGCAAGTCAATTGCAAAGTGAAACTACAAATCTTTTTTTTTTAAAGTAGGATTTTATGAAGTAGGATAAACATGTAGAATTTTAATTGGCTTTTTTAAAGAATCATATTTGGATTTTATTTTAAAAAGTGATATTGGAGAATTGCTAGAATCACATGCAGAACCACTGACTGAATAAGAGCAGTAAGCAATGGAGAAATTTTACCAAAAATAAAAATGTACTTCAAAAGAAGATGGTTTGATTATTGTGACAGAAACTTAACTGCTAGCCAATATTTATTCCCTTCTCACTGACAACACCCGATTCTGTTCAAGGTGGTGATGTGCTCAGTTAAAAAATCTCACATCTCTTTTGCAGCTAGGAATAGCCATGTGATGACATTTTGGCCGATCAGATATAAAAGTCTGCTTGTGGGGCTTCTGTGAAAGTTATTGTTTTCCTGATAAATAAGGAATCGCCTAAGCTGGCGTGAACATTTTTGCCAAGTCCTGCCACCTCTTTGAGCTGGGACATGGATATGATGCGTGGAGGTGCATTAGCCACCTTGAGAATGCAAGCAAGGAAGCAGTACCCAAAGTTGCCGGAACAGGAAGCCAGAGGAGCCGTGTCTGCGATGCTCCCTGCGGGCAGTGGCGCCCCAGCCCAGCTATTTGCCCTTGGTGTTTCTGTCATATGAGAAAAATAAACTCGTAGCTTGTTTAAGTTGCTAAATTGGGTTTCTGTCAAATGTAATCCTGACTGATACAAATAGCAAAGGATTAAAGGAGGCCCTTAGGATGATAGCTGAAGCCATCAATTACCTTTTGTAAACAAACATGAAGGGTGTCTTGTCATGCTATCACACAATTTTATTGGGAACATTATACTTCCAAAAAGTCAACATTAGATTTAATGTTTTTAAGCAAACTTTTCATTTAACTACAACATACATATGGAAAGGTACACAAGATTTATATTTGTTTGTTCTAAAACATAATTACATCCTTCCAATTATAACCTAAATTTTAGTAAATATCGGATAAATGTTTTTTTCCACAATATTTTGTTTCATTTGTCACCATACAGTGCCAATAACACCTTTTTACTTTTTTGCATGAAATTTTGCCTTCCCCTAAGTGGATTCACTTCAAAGTGTTTTTTCTTTCTTTTTCCCTTGTACACTTGTTCTTGAATACTGATGTCCTGCATCTCTTCCAGAAAGGGGTAGATCTGAATAGATAAAGATGTAGAATATTTGAATAATATAGTTAATTGTTGTAGGTTTTCTTCTATAAATGGAGAGTGTACACTGTCCTCTTATGTCTCCTGGACAGTCCCAAACATCAAGCATTTCTTGCCCACAAGCAAAACCTTAGGCAATCTCAATGAAATCAAGATTTTACACGTCACATTCTCTGATCATATCCCAGTGAAAACAGAAAGCAATCATTTTTTTAAAAATCCTTTCAAAAAATCATTGAGCAGGGGCTTCCCTGGTGGCGCAGTGGTTGAGAATCTGCCTGCCAATGCAGGGGACACGGGTTTGAGCCCTGGTCTGGGAAGATCCCACATGCTGCGGAGCAACTGGGCCCGTGAGCCACAACTACTGAGCCTGCGCGTCCGGAGCCTGTGCTCCGCAACAAGAGAGGCCGCGATAGTGAGAGGCCCGCACACCGCAATGAAGAGTGGTCCCCGCTCGCCGCAACTAGAGAGAGCCCTCGCACAGAAACGAAGACCCAGCACAGCCATAAATAAATAAATAAATAAATAAATATTTTAAAAAAAGAATCCTTCTTTTAAAAAAAAAAATTATTGAGCAAAACAAACCTGTAATATTTGGAAACTAAACAATCTCTTCTGAATTATCTGGATCCAAAATGGAATTAAGGAGAACATTTCACACCAAAACCTAAAGGACAGAAAAAAATCAGAGGAAAATTATAGTAAATAAAATCTTCTAATATTAAAAAATAAAGTGAAAAATCCCATTTAAGTATTCAATTTAGGAATTAGAAAAAGGCCACACCACACACATGCACATAGTAGGAGGGAATTAATAAAGGTAAAAGGTGCAAATAATGAGACAGAAAACTGAAAATAATATAAAGGTAAACCCAAAAGTACGTCTTAAAAAAATAAACAAGTAAATAGATAGACCCCCTTCATAACTGATTTTGAAAAAAAGAAAAAAAGGCAAAAATATTACAAATGGGAAAGTATCAATAGTTACAAGCACAGACCCCATGGTATGCACCTTTACAGCAGTAAATTTTATAATCTAGAGGAAAATGGATAATTTCTAGAAAAAGATAGATTACCAACGATTATTCAATAATGGATAGAAAAAAAGTTAAGCAGACCAAGGATCAGGGAAGAGTTGTAACAACCAAAGTTCTGCCATTAGGAGGTGGTTTACTTTCCACACTGTTTCAGAGAAGAAAATGAAACAAATGGCATATATAAAAGACAGAAGAGACCAATGTAATTCCAATTACTTTGAAATATAATTTTGGGAAAAATTGATATGTTATTATTCTAAGTCTTCCTATGCAGAAATATGGTATATCTTGCAAATAATTCCTTTAATCTTCTTTTAATAATATCTAAAAGCTGTCATTATAAATGCTGAACTTTTCTTGTTAAATTTATTCTTGATTGTTTTCTTTATTTTGCAAACATTGTCCAGGAATTTCCCCCATTTCTACTCCTAATCAATTACAATAGGCATGGAGAAAACCACTGATTTTGGTATATTTATCTGAAATCTAAGAACCTAGCAAAATCTCTTAAATTTTATTTATTTTTTAGCATCTGCATGTAAAGATAATTCTTATGGCTCCATAATTTATTTCCCTATATTGATGGACATTCGAGTTATTTCCAGTTTTGTTGCCTTACACACAATGCTGCAGGAAATATCCTTGCCCAAATATACTCTGAGCGTTTCAAGGGAGTCTGGAGAGTGGAGTTGCTGGGTCAAGAAGACATCTATGCTAGAGATGGGACCCTTGGGTGCAGAAGAAAGGAAAATATCTTTCTACTAAAACTTTATTTCAATTTCATGCAGACAACTAATATTAGTTAATTTGGGGTTTCCCTTCTTCTGGGTTTGAGTCTAAGTTCTGGTCCCCCAAAATGCCCAGGCCTTGGGGTGTGGTGAGGAATGTGTGATTCTCTGTCATGGGTCCATTCTGGCTCCAGTGACATCATGGACCCTTCAACCCAGACACCTTTCTCTCACGGTTCTGTATTATGGGGTGTGGGGTGGGCTTGAGGTTGCTGGGGGGGCCTTTTTACCACCCTACTGCCATAGCCCAGCATCTCAGGAGAGGACCTGTCCACCGCAGGAAGGCACAACCACCCAGCGGCCCTTCCCTGCTCTCTCCAGCCCAACGTCTTGGCTCTTGTCATCCTCTGCCATTTTCTCTGTCCTCGTGCAGTTCACCTATCTGGACCCCAGCCCAGAGAAAGCTTTTCTGAAGGGCGGGGGGTAGGGAGAGGCGCTTCCTTAAATCTCTCCCTGCTCTCCTAATATTTCTCCAGATATTCTCTCTGGACCCAGCGTCTTCTCTGTTTACTTAAGGTCTTGACTTTAGAAAAGAAAGCTAGAAAAATGCTTGCAGTCTTCACCCTCCCACTCCTCTCCTGAGATGAGGAGCAAAGAATGGCCCCGCTGCCTGCATTTGATGGGGGTGAAGGAGGGACACAGGGAGGAGGGGAGGGAGGAAATACCAGGTAGAGAGAAATAAAACATGGGACAATATGTAAAATATCTCCTGCCATAGACATTTTAAAACTGCAATAAGTAATGCACAATTCAAAAGACATAGCAATTCACCCTCCCACCAGTAATGACCTCTAGAGGTGTCTATTTCCTACAAGCTCACCAGCTCCAAATGCTATATAGTTCTTTTGAATTTTTGTCACCCTCAGGGGTGCTGTTCTCATTTGAATGTTCCGGACACTTAGACATGTTGAGAGTCTTCTCAACATCTGCAGCTCCTCTTCTGTGAATGGTCTGGTTCTACCTTGGCCCATTTTTGTATTGGGTCATTTGCCTTTTTCTTAGCAATCTGTAGGAGTTTTTTGTTTACTAGAGGTCAAGTAGGTCTGGGAAGTGAAGTCGACCATGTCAGTAGGGACAAATCACAGAAGGCTGAGCTGTTGGGTTCTTCAAAGGGCAGACCAGATTGCCTGAGGGAAAGATTCAGGGGCTCAGGAACCCCCATCCCACATATTCACAGCATTTACAGGCCTGTGGAGAGGACAGCAGGAGCGAGCAGGGTGTGGGGTGTGCCAGCATCATGGTCAGGTCCGTAGAAAAAGAAAGAGTAAAAACAATGAAATGGGTACAATAAAATACAATGGAAAATAAAATATAAGTGAAGTGATAAAATAAAACAAAACAAAATAAAAGGCAGTGATGCTCTGGGGCAAGAGCCTGTTGGGGGTCTGAGACCAAAGAGCACAATGGTGGGTCCTCGGACCCTTCGCAATTCCACACTCTCTCCAGTGCTGTCTTTCTTTTAAAGCCCACAGCAATCCTATGAGTGCGAATGAATATTCCCAATTAGTGGATGATCCAGGGAGACCCAGAGAGGTGAAATGACTTGTTCAGAGTGCAGAGGATTAGGTGATAGAGCCAGCTGTCGATTCCGCTCCACATCACTTTTTAATTTTGTATGTGATCATTTCCCTTCATTGTGTTTTGTTTTACTTCACTGTTTTGAGTCTTTCATTGTCTAAGGAATCCTAAATAAATGCGTGGAACAGCAATGTGCGCACAGTAGGCGCCCAATCACTGTTCCAGAAACACGGCTGGGGACGCGGGTGAGACTGGCCCCTGGCACCCGGTCCTCCCTCCTGCGTGCAGCCCGGCTTGCAGGCCTAGGGCTGGGCACAAGGGTGCGTGGCCAGGTGGCCTTTTTACGGCTCGGCCCGAGGAGGTCTTTCTTATTAGTGGCTTTTACAACGTTCTCTGTGAGACATTATTTCCCGCAGTAGCCAGCCTCCTGGCTTTCTCTCAGCTCGCCACCACTGCCTCTCAACTTCGGAGTGCGGCGTTTCCTCCCGGCTGGTTTCCCATCTGAGTGGTGCGGGGTCCGGCTAGAAGGCCTGGGCGCCCCGACTCGGGCCCCCTCCCCTGGCGCACAGGATGCTGGCTGCCGGGTCATCGCCCTGCTGCGCCAACGTGCACGGCTCACAGGGCAAACTGCTACCGCCCTCCGGGTGGGGGCCTGTCCCTCCCTCGCTCCGTCCCTCCCTCCGTCCCTCCTTCTGTCTTCCACCCTTCTGCCCCACCGCACGCTGCCTTGAGCGGCTCAGAAAGTGCCTGTGGCTTCCCCAGGGGGCCTGCACCCACTCTTGGCCAAATGGCCCAATGCGTCATTTCCGGTTCATCTCCAGGCTCTGAGCGCCGTCGGTGTGGGGCCCTGCTTGGGCAGGATGGCTCAGGTCCTGCCCTGCCACCTACCACCCGTGCGCCCTCAGCCAGGCCCTGGTCCTGTCCGAGCCACAGTTTCCTCGAGGGTCGAGTGGGATGACGGCCCCCCTCCCACAGGGTCCAGGCGGCAGCAGAGCCAGCGGTGTGAACTGACTGTCCAGAGGGAGCGCTGCGAGGGGCGTTGCTCCGGCCGGGCCTGTCCTCCAGCCTCCTGTTCACCGCCTGTCCCGGCGCCCTCCCCGCGGGAGTTGCTGGCTCGTCGAGCTTCTCCGGCCTCGACCAAGCCAGTCAGCACGGCCGCGCCTGAACGCGTAAGGCCGCTGCCAGAGGACCCGGCAGGGGTTGGGGCCGACTCCCCAGAGACCTGAGCTACGGGTCGCGGACGGCGCAGGCCCGGCGGACGGCGGGAGGAGGCGGCCCCGCTCCACAGGGCGCGCCGCAGGTGGCCTCCGCTGGCCCGCGCCCCGGCCCCGCCGGGCGCTGCCTCCCGGCGGAGCGATCGTAAAGCGTCTGCTGCCATCTGGTGGCGGAGCCCGGGCAGCTGCGGCGCGGAGCGGGGAGGCAGGGTCAGGGGCGGGGGCCCGTAGACCCCCAACCAGAGCCTTTCGCAGCCGTGCTACAGAGCCAGGAAGCCCCAAGCCTCCGCCCTCTGGCGCTGCTCCGGATTCCCCAGGCAGAATGGCTGGCATCCCAAGAGAGGCAGTGTTGTACAATGATCGGCGCCTGTGCTTTATGCCCGCGTCTGACTGTGGAGCCAACTTGCCCCGCCCAGAGGGGCCCTTCACTCACTGAACCACATCTTCTCATCTGTAAAGTGGGGCTGAAAGAAGTGCGTATCTTGTGGAACCTTCAGATTGCCGTGGCAGATGCATGTCGAGCCCCAGACCTATAGCTGTGGCTCTTGTAAAATCCCAGACCGTTTCTCGCACTCTCTTTATGTTATTCTGCCACTTGCCAGTGTGAAACCTTGGCCATACCATGAATTTTCTGTTTCTCCATCTGTAAATTGGAGATGTCAGTGCTGGCCTCCACCCCTGGATATGGTAACTGGCATAAAGATGACTCCGCCTCTCTGCGCACAGGTGTGCCTGACGTCACTGGCCTTCTGAGCCTTCCCCCTGTGAGTTCCCAGAGGATAATTCTCCGCCAGAATGAAAAGGTTCTCCCAGCTGCTGCCCAAACCTGGAGGCTCTGCCTGGGCCTTGTACCTTATAGGCAGGACCTGTTTTCTGAACTAAGAGGATTTCGGTGGCTTTTCTGTGAACCACAGACCAAAGGGTCCAAATTAGGGGTCTTGCTCTCTGACCCTTCCAAAAGAGGCCACACTGAAGCAGATGCCTCATCCTTACAATAATACGATGGAATATTTAAGGAAAGCAAATCCTCCTGAAAAAGAGGGCAGTGTCTCCAGGCACTGTCCCTGAGACACGGGTCCAGTGGGTGTGTGCACACTCCATGTCCTACACACGGTTCCAGTAGGCACACAGGTTTAATTACTTCTCAGTGTGCAGCAAGAGGGGGCCTACAGCACTGGCATGACAGCCAGGTGCACCAGCAGGGAGGGGGGCGTCTCAAGCAGCCACTGCCCTTCCGCCTGTGAAAACGCCTGCTCCAATTCAAAGGTATCAAATATTTGCCTAACTGTTCAACATTTCTTTAAATAATACACTCGTGACTAATTCATATCTAGACTCGCCGTCTTCATCTCTCCCAGGCCTCCCTCCTGGATTAGCGTGTCTTTTCTATTCCTGGAGAAAGTTGTCCTACATTCTAAAAATAGACCCCAGAGTCTGGACACTGGCATGCACAGTCAGTGGAGGCTTTTTTATTTATCTTGAGGGCCATCCTCTTGGGACAGCTGCATCAAAGCCCAGGGACACATGGGTGAAACAGCCAGTCATGGGCACCCAGGTGCATGGAGGAGGCTGGGTTTGTGCTGGCTGCTGCCTTCCAAAAGAGGGGTGGTCTGCTCCCAAGAATGCCCCACCCAGCTTGGTCCTTTGACCTCTGAGGGGAGTACACGCCTCTCACATCAGAGGCAAGGGCCTTTCTCCTCTGCAGATGGGTCCATTTTCCCCTTGAAGTTAGAAGCCCAAGATGTCCCTGTATCAGCCAGGACCTGGCAAGAAGCGGGTGGCGTGCTCACCTGGGTCATGAACCTATGAAGGAGGGTCAGCGCTACGGGTCTAGGGGAGGAGGAGCTACCTGAATCTGGAGGCCAAGGTGGCCGTGCAGAGAGCGCCATCTGACAGGAGTGATGACCTCAGGAGGAGGAGCCTGGGGAATGGTCACCCCAACCACTCTCCTCTGCCCCAAGTCTCCTGCTAGGCACCCCTCACACACACACCAAGGCTCAAACCCGTCCAGAAGGCAGTGATGTGTCCGACGTGTTCGCTTGGGGGAGCCTGTGTGGGGAGGTGCCCAGAGCAGGTGGGGGAGGGTACAGAGGGGTCTACAGGGCAGAGGGGAGGTGTTCAGCTCCCTGTCCCTTTCTTGGGACCTCCTCACCTCTCTAGCCCCCTCCTGTCTCTCTTCTTGTGCTGGCCATCAGTTGTCTCTCTGTCTCACCATCTGTATCTCTCACTGACTCATCTCTTTATTTTCCTCTAGATATGTCCTCCCTGCTTTGTGTGCTGTGAAGGAGGAGTGTGGGGTGGGTAACGTGCGCCTTTCCCAAGTGAGCCAACTGTAGGGAGGGCCCCACAGCTCCTTCCACTGTGGCCTGCCCCCACTATAGGAGGGAGAGCGGCCGGCCCGGTAGGCGGGCTTCCTGTGCTCTCCGGCTCTGCCTTCTCTGAACTCCACTAAATGAGGCCAATCAGTATTACTTTCATTTTATTACTTCAAGGACTTCCTCATCCACTTCTTGTCATCCTTCTTGCTGCTTTCTCCTGGAATTAGCAAGGAGGAGTTCCCTGCTCCCTGTGTCACCTCTAGCCACCACTCAACCCTTTCTGAGCGCTCCTACTGTGTGCTCAGCCTGCATGAATAATGTGGGGTGCCAGCACTCAGAGCACACGGTCCAGATGGGGGCAGGACCCCACCACCCATTCACCCTGTCATTTGACAGACTGCACCACTGTGCAGGGGCTCTGGGCCAGACCCTAAGTAAATAAATAGCAATGAGGGATTTAGTGTCTGCTCTTGACAGAACAGATGGCGAGGTTGTGTAGCACAGTGGATAAGCCCACGTAAGCCTCAGTTTCCTCTTCTATGAAACAGGGGTGAAAATCCCAACCTCACAGGCTTGCTTAGGGGTGATGTGAGACCACAGGAGGTTGTTGTTACTAAGTGGCAGGGACTTCTGCGCCCCCCACCCCACACACACATAAAAAAAATATAACCTCAAATGGAAGGTGGGACCTCCCAGGTAAGGGGTGAGGAAGTAGCAGAGAGAGGGGCTGGGGATGCAGATCTCAGGCAGCAGGAGGACCCGGAGGAACAAATGTGGACCTCGGCCTCCAACGTCAGGTCTGGTTTTAACTGGCATAAAATAACTTCCAGAATGAATACCCCCTCTATGAGGCATGTCCACTTATGAGGGAATCCCTAGGAACAGATCTTACCACAGTACAAAGAAATCCTACCCTCCTAATCTGGGGATGATATATGCAGCCAGCTAATGTAAAACGAATTTTCATGTTATTTTTGCTTATTTTTAAGTCTGTTGGGTGCATCGTGGCTGATCGCTGTTCTGACATTTTTCTTCCCTCATTAAGAAAGATGCCCTTGGTGAGTTACCTGTGCCAGGCTCCGAGCAGAAAATAAATATCTCTGGCATCCGCTTTCCTGTGCTCTCTGGGTGTAATTAAGAAAAAGGCACCTGCAGGAGAGAAAGAACAGAGTAGAAAGCGGCCTAGTGGTTACTCTTCACAGAACTCCCCAGTCTGTAAAACCATCTGAGTGTTCTTCCTTTCCAGGATACCTTTCCTGACCTGTCAGGGCCTCCCTCCAACCTTGAACCCTAGCACTTCTCTCTGGGGACTTTTCCTTTGCGTTGTGGTTTGTTTTTCCCCCTTAATACATTTCTCATCCCTTCTGTGCTAGACAGCCCTTTTCTTACCTTTGTCTAAGGCACCTGCTCTTCCTTTGGGGCCTGCATTTCGCTCAAAGTCCATATGATTTGGGTGAAGCTAACTTGTGCCCCAGTGGGGAAGCCAAGCCTGGCCAATCAGAATTAGTCTCGGGACTTGGCAGGAACTACTTTGGGAGATGCTCTCCAGCTGAGGTTCAGCCTGGGTATCACTTGGGGAGAACCAGTCTTGAGAAAGAAGCCAACTCCAAGGAAAGCTGAGTGTGTAGTGAGAATCTGGGACCCGAAGTCCTGTTTGAGCTCTGGGTCTAGGGCTTCTGGATTTGCAGGCAGACGTTGTCCTCCTCCTCTCCCCTAGGTGTCCCTCGGAGGGAGCTGGGGACCATCCACCCAGGGTGTGCCACCTAGTCTCATTCCTGCCGTGCCCAGCCACTGCCTCTGGCTGAGGGAGCTCGAGGGTGTCCCCAGCTCTGACTCAGTCTCCAGAGGGGGCAGAGCTGGGTGACCAGGGCACAGAGGCCAGCAGCCTGCACAGTTCTTAGCCCTCTGGGCTGGGCTAGGGTCACAGTTACTGCCGCCCAGGGGATTTTATAATTCCTTGATTTCCTGTTTTACACCCAGAAGTGGTCCATAAATGTCACAGATGCTCCAATGAACTGAGGCCCCTGCCTGAGCTTTCAGAACCCAGTGTTTCAGTAGCAGTTCATGCCTGCTGGCCCAACTTGTTTCAGGACCACATTCATCACCTCTTCACTGAGCTTTTGTCCTTGGACTTTAGAGAGGGCTTTGAATATCAGATGCCAGTCTCTCTCTTCCTGTTCTGATCCCCTGCCCCACTTTGGACCCCTTTCCTCTCGGTTGTCATGTCCCCTTTCCTTCCATTGCCTTCACACATGTTCTCCAGACTGTGAGCCTCCATTAGGCACCCTGTGTGTACACGCGAGTAGAGCCTTCCCTGACACCCACCTCCTGCGTGACTTCAGTTTCCACCGTCTTCCTCTCTCAGGGTGCCCTGTTCTTTTCCTTCACAGCAGTGATCACACTTTATCATTGTTAAGTGCTTTTTTGTTTGTTTGTTTTGTTTTGTTTGTTTACTGGATTCACTGTCGTCTCTTCAGTAATCTGTCAGCTCTCAGACGATAGAAGCTTTGACTGTTTTTCCCCTCGAGTGTGCTAGCACCTAACTCAGGGTTAGCACACAGCAGGCCCTCTAGAAACACCCATGGGATGACTGAGCGAGTAGGCATTAGTGGGCCAGGCCCTGGTCCCAGGGCTGGAGGGCAGACGAGCAGAACCAGCCCAGAAGCTGCTCCCAGAATGCTCAGCCTCTGGTCGAGTGAGATGGGATGGGGTTGGGGCCCAGGCCGCCAGAACTATGGTGTGAGGTGGCCTTGTGACGTGTCCTAAGTTCAGACCAGACCCAGAGTCCAGGGCTCTGAGAAGAAGGCCCAAAGCTGCTGGGTGGGGGCGGGGGGAGTGTTCATTGGATAGACTCTTGTGGCTGAAACGCAGGGAATTTGAGAGAAATGCAGAAATGAAAGAATGGGGGATTCTGTCCACTGTTTGATCACGTTCGTCTCCTGATTTTCCTCTGATCCTGACAGCGCCCTGGGGAGGAGATGGGCTCTGCTGTTTCTCACCCGTCCCACATCGTTTGGCGCAGGGCTGGGCCGCATGGCGGGTGCCTGGTAGTGCTCGACACCCACTGGAAGCAGCTTGTGAGTGTGGAGGCAGCATCTACATAGTGTCACAGTGCTCCACGTGCCATGTTCAATGTCAGGTCCGGGGTGGGGGAGACGGGCAGAGTAGCCCAATGGACTATTTGGCACAAACCCAGCATGACTCCATCCAACAAAGGAGGAAATTTTCATCCCCAGAGTCATCTCAGTTGTTCCTGCGCTATTCACAAGGGCCCCAAACACAAGGCTGGTTTACCTAGAGGAGAAGCATAGGGCAGAGACATGGCTCCGAGCTCCAGCTTTACCACCCAGTGATGAGTGGGGTGGGCAAGTCCATAACCTCTCGCAAGCTCACTTCCTGCACCTGAGAAACGGGCTTAATAAGTACCCTTGGAAGGAGCTGGAGGCTAGGCGACACCTGGACCGTGATGAGGAACACTCTGCCACAGCGAGGCCACCCCAAGTCCTGGGGGGAGGGCTCCTCGGCTGCCTCTCAGCTCCCGGCTCTAGTAGAGCAGGTCGCTGCTGCCTTGTGCCAGCATCAGCCCAGCATGGGCTCTCTGCTCTCCCCACCCTGTCGTGCTCCTGGGAGGGCAGGGGCCTGGCACCCTGGGTGTTCCCCCTCTTCCTGCCTCCCTGCTGAGGGCTCAGCACCGGACCTGTGTTTCTTGGTGCTCAAAAAGGTATCTGTTGAATGATGTGTGAAAGACTACCAGGAATTCAGTTGACCTATGTGGAAATACCAAACCGTTTTGCTAACTTCCCCCCAAACTCCCTGTCACCCCTCCTTGCCGGCAGGGAGAAGGGGTAGCCGGGCAGCCAGGAGAGGGAGGCCTGCCAGGCTCCAGCCGCAGATGCAGGACTAATAGCACCCTCCGATGCTCTCATGCAGCCTCCTCCTGGCCCTCATTTTATAGTGCGGCCTTTCCTTAAGCAGCCCAGAGACTGCAGGGCCTTCCCGCCATCCCTCCGCCCCCGCACTGTCCAGAAGATGGGGCATTAGTGATTCACAGGTGCAGCTCCACTCGCAAATGTGGGGCTGGTGTTCTGAATTCAAGATGCCTGATAAAGGCTTTGTTAGCCAACGCTACTGATGGGGGCCAGTCTCTGCCACCCACAGGAGACAGGCGCCCTGACTCAGCCAGGGCCCCAGAGCAGAGGGTGGAGTTCAGATTTTAAATTTGGCAATTCTGACATTGGTCTAGTCCCTTTTCCCAGAGATAGACTGGTCCAGTGTGCCATTTTTCCAGATAGTTCTTTTTGAAGCATAAAGAGTCCAAATTCTAAACGTATAGATACTAACATTTGGGGTTAGTTCTTGGTATTGTTTTTAGATGGAAAAACTTGCTCTGAAAAGCACAGCTATGTGTGGACACTCACATACCACTGGGCCCCATAGAGTCCTGATTTTCAAAACACTCAGAGTCCTTCCTAAACTTGCCTAAGGGATGCTGTCTTTTGGAGTTCATTCCTGGTGGGTTTTAGAGAGTTTTCTTTTTAAAAAAGAAAAAAGAACAAAAACACCTGACAATTTGTTTCCTCTCATCTTGCCAAGAGCAGGGGAGTCTGGCCCTTGGATACATACGGGCCTTTGCTGCCTGCTGGAAACTGAGGTGTGCTTATAGGGGCCGGAGCAGAGGGCAGGCAGGCCAGGGCGGGGAGACAGGCACCCTGGACAGGGACCCAGGCCCGGCCTTAGCACTTACTTACCAAGACATGCTGGGAGGGCTCTTTACCACTCTTTGCTCAACAGTAAGATGGGAACAATAGGTCCTTTCCTGCTTGCTGGATGTGAAAATCTCCACAGAGGGCTGGATAAACACAGAGGCTGTTGCTGGGACTTTGGAGGTGGGAGAGCAGCAAGGATAAGCATGTGGGCACTGAAACCGGCTGCCTGCACTTGAGTCTTGCCTCTGCCCATTGCTGGCTGTTGTGAAGTTGGTGGAGCTGCTTAACCTCTTTGTGCCTCAGTTTCCTCATCTGTAAAATGGGGAATATATGAAAAGGCCTGACGTCATCAGGTTTTTGTGAGGATCAGATATGAAATGGTTGGTCCATGCGAAGCCCTGCGTCATGCTCTGTTTTGTTGGCCTCAGTTACTATCTCCTCCAAGCAGACCTGGACACTCAGGGTCCTCTTCTGACACAGAGTCTTCTCCAAGGCATGACCCTTGCCCTTAAGACCTGGCCTCCCAAGGGTTAGGGGAAACCTGAGCCACTTCCACTTTTTCAAGCTCCCAGTTTATTAAATAATGAAAAACTGCCAAAGCAAGTTTACATAAATTAGTGTAAACTGACTATATTTACATAAAACAAGTTAATGCTTTTAACCAGACACACACAGAGACTCCCTGGAAACCCTCACTGGACACATGACAACAGTCTGCACTTGATATTCATCAGAATGAGTGGCCTGGGTGGAATGGCTCTCTTCCTCTTGTCCTGGCCTGTCCAGAACAGGCCCTGACCGAGGTGCTTGGAAGGTAGAAGGGGCAGAAATAACCCTCACTCCCGGCCTAGGCAGGAGCAGAGATAAGGGCTCAAGGGGCCAGAGGATGGCTGCTATACAGACTGGGTATCTGTAGCTCCTTGGACCTCGTGGAGGCTGGTATGGGTGGCCACGGTGAGGAAACAGGCAGGCTGCCCCGCACAGGTGTGTGTGGAGGGGCCGTGGGGAGGTAGCCAGGGCCTTGTTGCTGGACTGCCCTCCTTGGGATGCAGTCCCTCCTCCCCGATGGCCCTAGGGTTTTCTAAGAGCCAGCGGAGGATGGTTTGAGGTAACTTGCAGCTTAAACGACTCTGAAAGTTCCAGCTCTTGGCGTGTCCCCATTCTCCCTGGGATTCAGTGGCAGGTGTTCAGTTTTATAAATCTAGTCGATGCATGGCTCCTGTGGTAGCAGGAAGGTCCAGCTTCTAAACCCACTCCCTAGGTGGCTCTCTCCTTGACTCCTTGCGGCCTGGGTGGCCTGCCTACAGGTGTCTCTGGGGAACAACCAAGACCTTCCTCCCAGCTCCTGGGTTTCTTGACCCTGGCTGTGCATGACTGCCACCTAGGGAGGGTCTTCAAGATGCTGGCCTCTCTCCCTTCCCCCACTCCAGAACAGTGGCACATGCAGCACCATTCAGTTTCTTGGCCCAGGCACGCCTCAGGCGCACACGTGCCCTGCATGCCCAGTGGCAGAATCTAAACCCAGGCCAGGGGCTGCTTCTGCAGGGGTCCTGAGCAGAGGACTAAGGGCCAGAGAGGTAGCTCTCCAGTGCAGCCATGACAGAAATACCAGCTTGGGAAGATAGGCCGCAGGTGACCAAGAGCCTCTCCAGAACTCTCCAGACAGCAGTGAAGCTGTGGGTCAGATCAAGTAAGAGTTAGCTCCAAATCCAGCTTTGCTTGAACCAAGCACAACCGCAGGCCAAGTCCCTGCCGGGGGCTCGTGACTTCGGTCCTTGCCGTGACAGAGCCCTCTTTCCGCGTGTATAGGCCCAGAGGGGATCTATGTGAGAACAGGGCGCACTGGGCCGGCAGAACGCCCTGCAGTGCCACGGCTCCCTGGCCCCGCTCACTCCCAGGGAACCGGAGCTTTGAGCAGAGTAGTTTGAATGCTCAGACATCCCTGAGCCCAGGTTGGAGTTTCTCAAACTCGAGCGCACCTGAGATTTACTGTGCGGAGCTGTGAGTCTTAAACTATGCCCGCTCTTCCATGGTGATTCAGGGGCTTTGCGGGTAACTGGCTGCACTCTGTGTGGAGAGCTCCGCGGTGGCCCTGAGGGCGGCAGGGCCCGGTGCCTCAGCGATCCGGCCCCGCCTACCTTCCCAACATCACTTCCATTCTGCCTCCCTCACTCCCCGCACTCTTGCTACAGACTTTCTCTCGACTCTCACACTCCAAACTTACTCCTGCCCTGGAGCCTTGACCCTTGTTCTCCTCTATGCCTGGAAAGTTCTCCCAGATCTCCCAGGTTGCTTCTCATCCTTTAAGTCTCAGCTCAAGGTCACCTCCCCTGAGAAGCCCTCCCTGACCATCCTTCCTACAACTGACATATCTGTGTCAGTCTCCTGCCCCTGAACTGCAAGACTGAAGGGAGAGACTGGTCAGACTTGTTCACAGCTGAGGTCACAGCGCCTGCAGTTGTGCCCAGGGCAGGGTTGGTTCCCGACAGGCATTGTCGTTCTTGATAAACACTGAGGAAGGCAGGTCCTCCCAAAGTGAAGAATGAATTTATGAGAGTGCCTGGGACTGAGACATTGGCACAGGACCCACTGTGAGAGGCTCCAGGGATGCCCTGCCCCCGCTCCTTCAGCACTCACCGTTCCATTACACTCAACTGAGCAAGTGACGGGCACTCTTCATGGGGCCCAGCTCCAGCCACGGGAGCCTGATCTGCCTATGTGCAGGACAGGTGGGAAAGGCCAGGAATTAAGGCCCTGGGAACAGACTTCAGTCAGTGACAAGAGAAGTTGTGGATAAATTGTCCAGCGCCCTTGCCCTTAGGATGGGTTGAGGCCAAGTCTGCATTGCATCCCAGGTGCCAGCAGTCAGGCTGCCTGCAGCAAACCTGCTCATTCACCCACTCTGGATGGGCTTCCTTCCCTTCCCTGCCTTGCGACGCCACCCCACATCAGCGCCAGGAAGAACCAACCTTTTGCTCAATATGCCCAGCAGCCTTTCCGTGACAAATCCACTGTCTGCAAAGAAGGCACCCTGGTGTTCTAATTATCTGACATGGATAACCAGCTCTGAAGAGGATGGGAGTGTCGGGTGTCAGGTTCCCGGGGAAAGGGGCTCCTTTGGTTCCCTGGTTCCTGCCCCACAGACAACTAAACTGAGCAGGGTGACAAAAGCTGTCATTTGGAAAAGTCTTGTGGCCACAGGCTTCAGGGGGAATGAAGACAGAAGGGGAAGCAAGGAGGTGAGATGCCTGGAGAAGCTAAGGCCAGGGAACCAACTCCACCCAGAGTGAACTCTGCAGCCAGGAAACAAGTGACAGCCCCTGGTGGGAGCAAAGAAAGTTTCACTACTCCTCCCTCCCAGAGACATTTCTAAGAGCTTTATTTTTCTTGCCAGTTGGCTAGGAAGCAAAAAAGGAACAATAGATTCAAGCTGAAATAATTTGCATTTATGATGAACACAAGGAATATCTACCTTGCATTTTCCTAAAAAAGAAAAATTAAACCCCGCTTTTAATTAACTGATAAACTATTAATCAAATTTTTGCAATGTTATGTGACACATTATTCATTTAGGTAGAATGACTGTGAACTTAAACTAATCAAATCTGATTTGCCCACATAGGCTTGATTGAAATACATTTTAACTAGCATATACAAAGAGAAAATCTTGGATTTCTTACCTAATCCTCAGAGTATACTGCTGAGTTAATAAGGGCAGTTTTTTTTTGAAATGAGACCACCATTTCTTCATCTGCATATCAAAATCAAGAGGAACTTAATTGCAAAACACATATTCCTGAAATCTAATCATTACCCTGCTTTAGGGTATTTTATTGAAGCATGTTAAATTATGGACAGAATATTAATGATGGAGCTAATCAAACCCAATTAGTCCCTTCTAACAATAGTCACATAAATATACAAGTCAGGTACCAAAGTACTGTAGATATGGTGTAAAATTGTTAAAATATTAAATGTATGTGTTATTTATGAAATATTCATATAGCATTTAAAGCCAAAAATTATTGGGTAAGTCACTTTAAAGAAAACGAGTTAAACAGTGTCCTGCAATATTTGACTAGAATTCACAACTTTTCACATATTCTTCAGGTACATTTGAATCTAGGAGATTAGTGAGTCTCTAATCAATCAATCAGCAAATTCTACTAAGATGACTTACCATATTCATGACCCAGTATTTCACTCTTGCATCCAGAGACTTTTTTGGTCTTTTGTATTCTGACTTTTCCAAGGCCTGGTAGAAAGGTGGGTCTGGAGGCTCTGGGCCCCAGAAATCTAACGGAGGGTGGATGGAGTTTTCTGGGTCTGGTGATTTGCTGTCCATGGTGTCTCCTTCCCCACCCAAGGGGCAAAGCCGGGCCAGATGAGGCAGAGGGGTCACTGCCTAGTAACATCCTCCTCCTCCCTTAGTTGAGACTTCAGGAAAGGGGGCTGAAGGGTCCCTGGGAGTCCCAGGCCCTGGGCTGTGAGGAGTCTTGGTGGAAGATTCCAGGCCTGGGAGCTGGGCCAAATCAAGTAGGTAGCACCAGATCTGGGAGTTTCCCCTGCAGAGTTCACCCCCTGCTTCATTTCAAACCAGTCACCTCTGGCTGCATGGTTGCAACTCCAGCATCCACACGTGTCTGGATGGCAGCTTTGTCACAGGATAGCTCCCCAGGCTCCCCTTAATCGGGGAGGTTGTCAGTCCTCATACTTCACTTTGCTGGCACTTCTCCTGTTCTGGTGTTCAGTCCAGACCCCCTTTTTTCCCTCTCTAGCCCTCTAGATACTGCACTTCCACCATGCATGCCAGAATTTCAGCTCTGGGGAGAGAACGGGCCTGTAACATCAAGCCCAGCTCTGGCCAAACATTCTAAGTGGGGAGCCAGAGGAAATTGGAGACATTTTTCCTCCCACCCGCCCATCCGTCCATCCATCCATCCATCCATCCATCCATCCAGCCTATAAATATTTACGAAGTATGAATATGTCCCAGGCCCCACGCTGGACCTTCCCTCAGCTTGGGGAACACAGAAATAAAAGAGAAATTGTGTTGCTTTTTCCTGCACGTCATGCATGCTGCTGCTTTAGGTAATGGCACCTCTAGTTTCCTTTGAAGAACCTTTCTACCCCAACTTGCAGCCTCTAAGGTTTGAGGGGGGGCTACTCCACCCACTGAACTCACAGTGGGCATGTGACCCTGGTCTGCCAACAGTGCACTCCATCCTCTAGCTCCTGTGATTGGCTCACAGGTGGAATGGGGCCAAGGTGTCATGCTGGGGGTTTTGCCAGAAACATAAGGGAAGAGAAGCCTTTTTCAGCTGGGGTGTCCTGGGAGGAGAGGCCAGGGCCACAGCATGGAGAGAGTCTGCCTGAAACTGAAGCCAGCACAGAGGAGAGAACAAGTTCTTAGGATATCAGCTGAGCTCCTGAATCCAGCTATGCTTGAGACTTTTCAGTTACCTGAGCCAATAGATCTCCCTTTAACCAGTTTGCGTTGTGTTTTCTGTCACTTGCAACCAAAAGAGTCATGCTAATAGGCAGAGGAGAGAAATGGAAGACGTACAGTCTGGACTCTCAGAGACAATCTGAGGACGAGGCAGTGGGCGATGTCAAGGGGGGGACAGAGCCTTTCGGCTTCTGCAGCTTGGACAACGGGAGATGAGGAGCTAGAGAGGAATCTGTATATGGCTCTTGAAGGACTGGCAGGGTTGTGCCTTCACCCTGGGTGACTTTGACATCAGTGAGGGATGACAAGTGAAGCGAATATGGTTGCCTGCAAGAAGGGAGTGTGGTGTGGACATGGGGAGCATCATCCCGGGGTCCATGGCCCAGCATGTGGCTTGATGTGTGGTCACAGATGCACAGGGACTGATACCTTCTAGAAAATTTACATGCCAGACTAGGACCAAAGACACAAGCTCCTTTTGGCAAGAATTCCCTCCTTGTCTGGCATTCATGGCTCTCCAGGGTCTACCCTCAGCATACCCAGGCAGCTTTAGTTCCACTGCTCCAGCCACACCCCTCACTTTGCTAGTGCCCCATAGCTTTTTACACCCTCTATGTCAAATCTCTTTGTCATTTCCTTTTGCGTGGCCCAACTGCATTGCCATTTCCTCTCCCTGTTTTGAAGCCCAAGGGGCTGTTCTTGTGAACCTCTCGTGACTTTGGCTTTCTGAGCCTTGGATTGAGAAGAGGAAATCGAGGCACAGAGGCTGCACCCACATTTGGGTGGAGGCAGCGGCAGAGACAGAGGCCTAGGCTGCATATGCAGAGTTAAAAACAAGAGTTTAGCAAAAGCTGAAAACCTCAGCCAGACATGAGTGGTGGAATTTGCAGCAAGGGCATGGGACAATTCACGGGAGGTTGGAGTGGTGTTCAGGTCATGCCCTTCCAGTCACCAGGGAGAAGGTGATGTCCTTGACCTGGTATGGGCCTGTGATCCAGGTCTCCTATTATACCATGAGCCCCCAAGTTCAGGCAAGGAGCCGGCGTTCCTTTCAGCCTCGTGGCACCATCCAGATAGGTTGGTTGGCAGGACAACTCCAGACTTTGAAAACTTCCCTGAGGCTCTGGAACCCCAACCTCAGGTTCCCAAAGCAAGCTCTGGTTGAGATTTAGTTTTGGGCCAACATGTGGTTGACATTCCTGGGCTGCTGGTACAATTCCAGTCAGGCTAAGCTGGACTTTTGTAAAGCACTACATGTGCTTTTGAATAACTTTAAAAATCATATAATAACACACAATGATAAATACCAGTTAACATTTTTGCCATTTCTGCCTCAGACTTTTTTTTAAAGAAGCAAAAAGTAGCAGACAATATAATGCAATATATCCATTGCCTACTGATAAGCATTTAGATGATTTCCAGTTAGTGAAAGTCCAACGTGTCTCCTTGGACACACGTGTAAGCGTCTCTAGGGTAATAAACCTGGAAGTGCAGTAGCATCTTCAACTTTGCTCTATTGCCACATATACATTCCCACCATAAGGTAAGAGTTTCCCCACACTCTATCCAACATTAAATCCAAAATTTGGACTTAAATTTGTTTCTTATGTGTGTTCATTGTTGATTAATTTGTATCTCCCCCATTGCTGGATGTCCTCTGTGCCTTTTCTAGCCATTTTAAGTCCATCCTATCATCACATCATTCCATCCATCATCACATCACTCCTTTCTCTCACGATTGGGTCCCTGTAAGAGGTACAGCTGCCGTGGGTTTCAGGTAAGCAGCTTAGCTTCCGTGCCCTTATCTGTGAAATGGACATAATAATGGCTGACCCATGAGGTTTAGACAATGCAGACCAACCAGCTCTTCCAGCCTTGTAAGGTCCAAAGCTGATGGGTAGACCCAAGTCTGTCTTCTTCCTGCAAGCAATCAGGCCTAGGATGATGCTTTCATTTTTGTCAAGAAGAACAGAGCCTGCATTGATGAGACCAAGGTGCAATTTCAAGTCAAACAGAGCTTCTCCTGAAGCTGGAGTGGCACCCCATTTCCCCAAAGAAGGCTCACTTCTCCTTGCCAGGAGGCTGAGGGGGGAGAAGGGGGTGGAGGTGGGGGAGAGTAGGTACCATCTTCAGAGCTGCAGTTGGTGGGGCTGGAGAGCCTGCACTGTAGCAATGGTGATGGTGATGCTAAGGCATCACCTCCCGCCTTCCTCTTGGCAGGCCTGCATCCATTCCCAGTGCAGCCCAGGCATCTGGCCTCTTCCACCTTAGAGCCTTGGCAGACCTAGGAAGGAGAGGCAGGGCCCAGGGTCAGGTCAGGCTGACACCACAGAAAGGAAGCAACTGTGTGGGAGACACACCTTACAGATGATTTTTTTCTGCCCTAGGCTCCCTGTCAGCCTAACCTTATCTCTGCTTTGCAAGGCCTCCAGGCCCCAAAGCAGAACAACTCTGCTTCACTTAAGACGGGAGACAACCATCTAGGGAACTGCCTGAATTTTCCTGGAGACTTTGGTCCCCGAGGGTTTTCCTGGGCACATCCTGAAGCTTATTCATTAGCCATCAAGGCATCATTGAGTTACCCGAATTTTTCAGTTACCTGAAAAGCAGTATTAAATCACCTTAAAAGGCACCTATTTTAAAGATAAAAGTTGATGGATTCTGGCAAATATGTACCCCTGTCTAACCAGACTTAAAATCTCCCAAAATGCATGATTTCCGTGGGTTTTCATGCTATTATTAGTTGAAAACATAAAAATGCAACTCTTTCCAATCAGTGAGCAGGAACACTGACCGACATCAGGAAGACCAGCATTTGCTGGCCAGATTTTAACAGCTACCTTTGCATGGTTGGTGGATGGGACTGGAGAGTGAGCATGTAATTTAGTGATGCCTATTCTCTATTCAGATTCACATAACTTTCTGAAGTGACTTTTTTAAGTTATCAAAACCATTAAGCCAAGTATCAAGATAAAATGAACTCAGAACCAGGCTTCCAAATTGCTGCATCACAAAGTGTTAATCAAGGTTTTAAAAAATAAATGAAGCACATTTAATCACATTGCCACTTACTAAGAATATCATGATTCATATTTGGAAGAGAGCAAAAAGATTGTGTTGTTAATAAATAAGTTAGTTAAACTACTGTTTATTTTATCTCTATCTTGTCCTTTTAAATGTGTACTTTGTGTATGTTTTATTACAAACACATTGAAATAATACCATAGTATACAGCAGACCCTGAGACAAGGATTTGGGTGCAGGTTGTTTATTTGGGAGGTGATTTCAGGACACAGGAGGGAGGGGAAGGGGGAGGGAGACAGAGAGGAGTGCATAGGTGAGGGCTTCCCTCACTCTCTCAGAGGCCATCTGAGGTATCATGTAGGCATTCAGACTGTCCCATCAAGGGATGGAGAAGTTGGGATACTTACCTTCTCTCCTTCATTGGGTGAGAGTTGCCCTTGGGATGTTAAGTCCCTGACATTTTCAAGCTGCCCTGTAAGCTGACCAAGGAATCTTCTGTGGTGCAGGAAAAGCCTTTAGCCTAAAAAAGCAGAAAGGAGCCAGTGCTGGTGGGGAAGCAGCTGCTTGTGTGGGAGCACCCACCACATCTGTAGGGATAGGGGGTGGCCCTCAACAGCATCCCTGAAAAGGTCTGTGCTTGTAAATTGTTGACGGAAAAGAGTGCATAACCTAAAACTGAGTGGAGACCACTAACCTTGAGACTATTCAGAAAGTGGTAAAAAGCTAAACGGTGACTGAGAATAACTGGTGTTTAAAACCAAACTCCACCCTTGTTAACAGCGAAAGCACACCTGCCCCTCCTGGCCACCGACCACCCCTTCCCCGGCGCTCAGGCCAGATTATTTTATGGGTAAACGCCACGAAATTCTTAAGGACAAGGTAATGTTGTTTCAACTGTCCCAGAGCATAGAGAAAGACCTACTATGTCCCTAAATGGAAAAACTTGCTATTGAAATTATGGCCATTTCCCTTGGATTTGTCTACAAATTTAGTGTAACTCCAAAGTGAAGGGAAACTCATTCTGTCAAAGTTTTACCCCTTTCTTTTAAAAACTCCTACAAGGCACCCCTCAATGCCTCTGAATTCTATTTGTTTTAATCAACTTAATTGAGGTACAATTTCCATCCAAACAATGGCACCCATTTGAAGTGTACACTTTGATGAGTTTGGCAGATGCACCCCTGAAAGCAGCACCAAAATTGAGATACAGGTATGCACCCCTGAAAGCAGCACCAAAATTGAGATACAGAATATTTCCATCATCCACAAAAGTTTCCTCATGACCCCGTGCAGTCGCTCCCTCCCTCTGCCCCTGGCCCCAGCAACCACTGATCTACTTTCTGTTACCAAAATTTAGTTTGCATTTTCTAGATTTTGTACATGTGGAATTATGCAGCATGCATTCCTTTGTGCCTGGCGTTTTCCACTCAGCATAATTATTTTGATACTTATCACGTGGTTTGTTCGTATTTATTTATTATTTCATTTATTTATTTATTCTGACTGTGTTGAGTCTTCATTGCTGCACACAGACTTTCTCTAGTTGCTGTGAATGGGGGCTACTCTTCCTTACCCTGTGCAGGCTTCTCACTGTGGTGGCTTCTCTTGTTGCGGAGCATGGGCTCTGGGTGTGCAGGCTCCAGTAGTTGTGGTATGTGGGCCATAGAGCGCAGGCTCAGTAGTTGTGGCGCATGGGCTTAGTTGCTCTGTGGCATGTGGGATCTTCCTCGACCAGGGATCGAACCCCTGTCTCCTGCATTGGCAGGCGGATTCTTAACCACTGTGCCACCAGGGAAGTCCCCGTTTGCTCATATTTATTACCAAGTAGTCTTCTGTTGTATGGATATACCACATTTTGTTCATCCATTCACTTGTTTTGTCATTCATGTTGTTTCCAGTTTTCTACTATTATGCATAAACAATGACCATTTGTGTATGAGTCTTTGTGGGGACATCCATTAGTTTTCTAACACTCCTGTAACAAATTAGCACAAATTTAGTGCTTAAAACCATACTCATTTATAACCTCACAGTTCTGTAGGTCAGAAGTCTGGGTACAGCATGGTTTAACTGGATCCTCTACTTAGAGTTTTATAAAGCTGAAATCAAGGTGTTGGACATCTTTGTCTCTTATCTGGAAAGAGTCCCTTTCCAAGTTCATTCATTTCCTTGGTGGCCTAATTCATTTCCTGTAGCTGTAGGACTGAGGTCCTCATTTCCTTGTTAGCTCCCAGTCTGGACAGTCTTTTCTCTTAGAGATTGCCCTCTTGACCTTGCACATGGCCACCTGCATCTCAGAGCATCAAAGCCATGTAAAATCTTATGCTCAGAATCTTTTTGCCTTCTTTCCTTGCTCCATCTCTTCTGCCTCCAGCTGAAGAAAGTTCTCTGCTTTTAAGAGCTCTTGTGATTAGATTGGCTCACCTGTATACTTCAGGATATTCTCCCTTAATTACATCTGTAAAATCCCTTTTACCCTATTTACAAGTTCCAGAAATTTTTGGAAGCCATTCTACCTACCACAGGATATATGTTTCAATTTCTCTTGGGCACATACCAGTAGAATGGCTGGGTTGCATGGTAGATATATGTTTAGCTCTACCCACCCACTCCAAAAAAAAGCCAAACAGTTTTTTAAAAGTGGTTTTACCATTTTATATTCCTACCAGCAGTATATGAAAGTTCTATTTGTTCCATATCCTTGTCAACACTTGGTATTGTCAACCTTTTTGATTTTAGCCATTCTGATGAATATGTAGTGATATCTTATTGTAGTTTAATTTGTATTTGCCTGATGATGAATGATGTTAAGCACCTTTTCAGGTGATCATTGGTCATTTGTATATTTTCTTTTATAAACTGTTCAAATATTTAGCCCCCTTTTTTGGGGGGCTTTTTTTTTTACATTTTATTATTTTTTATTTTTTAAATTTTTTGCTTTATAACAAATTTAATCAGTTACACATATACATATGTTTCCATATCCCCTCCCTTTTGCGTCTCCCTCCCACCCTCCCTATCCCACCCCTCCAGGCGGTCACAAAGCACCGAGCTGATCTCCCTGTGCTATGCGGCTGCTTCCCACTAGCTATCTACCTTACGTTTGGTAGTGTATATATGTCCATGCCGCTCTTTCACTTTGTCACAGCTTACCCTTCCCCCTCCCCATATCCTCAAGTCCATTCTCTAGTAGGTCTGTGTCTTTATTCCTGTCTTACCCCTATGTTCTTCATGACATTTTTTTTCCTTAAATTCCATATATATGTGTTAGCATACGGTATTTGTCTTTCTCTTTCTGACTTACTTCACTCTGTATGACAGACTCTAGGTCTATCCACCTCATTACAAATAGCTCAATTTCATTTCTTTTTATGGCTGAGTAATATTCCATTGTATATATGTGCCACATCTTCTTTATCCATTCATCCGATGATGGACACTTAGGTTGTTTCCATCTCCGGGCTATTGTAAATAGGGCTGCTATGAACATTTTGGTACATGTCTCTTTTTGAATTATGGTTTTCTCAGGGTATATGCCCAGTAGTGGGATTGCTGGGTCATATGGTAGTTCTATTTGTAGTTTTTTAAGGAACCTCCATACTGTTCTCCATAGTGGCTGTATCAATTTACATTCCCACCAACAGTGCAAGAGGGTTCCCTTTTCTCCACACCCTCTCCAGCATTTGTTGTTTGTAGATTTTCTGATGATGCCCTTTCTAACTGGTATGAGGTGATACCTCATTGCAGTTTTGATTTGCATTTCTCTAATAATTAGTGATGGTGAACAGCCTTTCATGAGCTTCTTGGCCATCTGTATGTCTTCTTTGGAGAAATGTCTATTTAGGTCTTCTGCCCATTTTTGGATTGGGTTGTTTGTTTTTTTTAATATTGAGCTGCATGAGCTGTTTATATATTTTGGAAATTAATCCTTTGTCCATTGATTCGTTTGCAAATATTTTCTCCCATTCTGTGGGTTGTCGTTTCGTCTTGTTTACAGTTTCCTTTGTTGTGCAAAAATCTTTTAAGTTTCATTAGGTCCCATTTGTTTATTTTTGTTTTTATTTCCATTATGCTAGGAGGTGGATCAAAAAAGATCTTGCTGTGATTTATTTCAAAGAGTGTTCTTACTATGTTTTCCTCTAAGAGTTTTATAGTGTCCAGTCTTACACTTAGGTTTCTAATCCATTTTGAGTTTATTTTTGTGTATAGTGTTAAGGAGTGTTCTAATTTCATTCTTCTACTTGTAGCTGTCCAGTTTTTCCAGCACCACTTATTGAAGAGACTGTCTTCTCTCCATTGTATATCCTTTCCTCCTTTGTCATAGGTTAGTTGACCATAGGTGAATGGGTTTATCTCTTGGCTTTCTATCTTGTTCCATTAATCCATGTTTCTGTTTTTGTGCCAGTACCATATTGTCTTGATTACTGTAGCTTTGTAGTATAGTCTGAAGTCAGGGAGTCTGATTCCTCCAGCTCTTTTTTTTCCCCTCAAGACTGCTTTGGCTATTTGGGTTTTTTTTTGTCTCCATGTAAATTTTAAGATTTTTTGCTCTACTTCTGTAAAAAATGCCATTGATAATTTGATAGGGATTGCATTGAATCTGTAGATTGCTTTGGGTAGTATAGTCATTTTCACAATATTGATTCTTCCAATCCAAGAACATGGTATATCTCTCCATCTGTTGGTATCATCTTTAATTTCTTTCATCAGTGTCTTATAGTTTTCTGCATAGGGGTCTTTTTTCTCCCTAGGTAGGTTTATTCCTAGATACTTTATTCTTTTTGTTGCAATGGTAAATGGGAGTGTTTCCTTAATTTCTCTTTCAGAGTTTTCATCATTAGTGTATAGGAATGCAAGAGATTTCTGTGCATTAATTTTGTATCCTGCTACTTTACCAAATTAGTTGATTAGCTCTAGTAGTTTTCTGGTGGCATCTTTAGGATTCTCTATGTATAGTATCATGTCATCTGCAAACAGTGACGGTTTTACTTCTTCTTTTCCAATTTGTATTCCTTTTATTTCTTTTTCTTCTCTGATTGCCGTGGCTAGGACTTCCAAAACTATGTTGAATAATAGTGGTGAGAGTGGACATCCTTGTCTTTTTCCTGATCTTAGAGGAAATGCTTTCAGTTTTTCACCATTGAGAATGATGTTTGCTGTGGGTTTGTCGTATATGGCCTTTATTATGTTGAGGTATTTTCCCTCTATGTCCACTTTCTGGAGAGTTTTTTTTATCATAAATGGGTGTTGAATTTTGTCAAAAGCTTTTTCTGCATCTATTGAGATGATCATATGGTTTTTCTTCTTCAGTTTATTAATATGGTGTATCACACTGATTGATTTGCATATATTGAAGAATCCTTGCATCCCTGGGGTAAATCCCACTTGATCATGGTGCATGATCCTTTTAATGTGTTGTTGGATTCTGTTTGCTAGTATTTTGTTGAGGATTTTTGTATCTATATTCTTCAGTGATATTGGTCTGTAATTTTCTTTTTTTGTAGTATCTTTGTCTGGTTTTGGTATCAGGGTGATGGTGGTCTCATAGAATGAGTTTGGGAGTTTTCCTTCCTCCCCAATTTTTTGGAAGAGTTTGAGAAGGATGGGTGTTAGCTCTTCTCTAAATGTTTGATAGAATTCACCTGTGAAGCCATCTGATCCTGGACTTATGTCTGTTGGAAGATTTTTAATCACAGTTTCAATTTCATTACTTGTGATTGGTCTTTTCATATTTTCTCTTTCTTCCTGGTTCAGTCTTGGAAGGTTATACCTTTCTAAGAATTTGTCCATTTCTTCCAGGTTGTCCATTTTATTGGCATAGAGTTGCTTGTAGTAGTCTCTTAGGATGCTTTGGATTTCTGTGGTATCTCTTGTAACTTCTCCTTTTTCATTTCTAATTTTATGAATTTGAGTCCTCTCCATCTTTTTCTTGATGAGTCTGGCTAATTGTTTATCAATTTCGTTTATCTTCTCAAAGAACCAGCTTTTAGCTTTATTGATCTTTGCTATTATTTTCTTTGTTTCTATTCATTTATTTCTGCTCTGATCTTTATGATTTCTTTCCTTCTGCTAACTTTGGGTTTTGTTTGTTCTTCTTTCTCTAGTTCCTTTAGGTGTAAGGTTAGATTGTTTACTTGAGATTTTTCTTGTTTCTTGAGGTAGGCTTGTATAGCTATAAACTTCCCTCTTAGAACTGCTTTTGCTGCATCCCATAGGTTTTGGATCATCGTGTTTTCATTGTTATTTGTCTCTAGGTATTTTTTGATTTCCTCTTTGATTTCTTCAGTGATCTCTTGGTTATTTAGTAACGTATTGTTTAGCCTCCATGTGTTTATGTTTTTTTTTCCCTGTAATTCATTTCTAATCTCATAGTGCTGTGGTCAGAAAAGATGCTTGATATGATTTCAGTTTTCTTAAATTTACTGAGGCTTGATTTGTGACCCAAGATGTGATCTAACCTGGAGAATGTTCCATGCACACTTAAGAAGAAAGTGTAATCTGCTGGTTTTGGATGGAATGTCCTTTAAATATCAAATAAATCTATCTGGTCTATTGTGTCATTTAAAGCTTCTGTTTCCTTATGTATTTTCATTTTGGATGATCTGTCCATTGGTGTAAGTGAAGTGTTAAAGTCCCCCACTATTATGGTGTTGCTGTCGATTTCTTATTTTATAGCTGTTAGCAGTTGCCTTATGTATTGAGGTGCCCCTATGTTGGGTGCATATATATTTATAATTGTTACATCTTCTTCTTGGATTGATCCCTTGATCATTATGTAGTGTCCTTCCTTGTCTCTTGTAACATTCTTTATTTTAAAGTCTATTTATCTGATATGAGTATTGCTACTCCAGCTTTCTTTTGATTTCCATTTGCATGGAATATCTTTTTTCTATCCCCTCACTTTCAGTATCTATGTGTCCCTAGGTTTGAAGTCGGTCTCTTGTAGACAGCATATATGTGGATCTTGTTTTTGTATCCATTCAGCAAGCCTGTGTCTTTTGGTTGGAGCATTTAATCCATTCACCTTTAAGGTAATTATCAATATGTATATTCCTATGACCATTTTCTTAATTGTTTTGGGTTTGTTTTTGTAGGTCCTTTTCTTCTCTTGTGTTTCCCACTTAGAGAAGTTCCTTTAGCATTTGTTGTAGAGCTGGTTTGGTGGTGCTGAATTCTCTTAGCTTTTGCTTGTCCGTAAAGCTTTTGATTTCTCCATTGAATCTCAATGAGATCCTTGTTGGGTAGAATAATCTTGGTTGTAGGTTCTTCTTTTTCATCACTTTAAGTATATCATGCCACTCCCTTCTGGCTTGTAGAGTTTCTGCTGAGAAATCAGCTGCTAACTTTATGGGAGTTCCCTTGTATGTTATTTGTCATTTTTCCCTTGCTGCTTTCAATAATTTTTCTTTGACTTTAATTTTTGCCAATTTGATTGCTATGTGTCTCAGCATGTTTCTCCTTGGGTTTATCCTGCTCGGGACTCTCTGCACTTCCTGGACTTGGGTGGCTATTTCCTTTCCCATCTTAAGGAAGTTTTTGACTACAATCTCTTCAAATATTTTCTCTGGTCCTTTCTCTCTCTCTTCTCCTTCTGGGACCCCTATAATGCAAATGTTGTTGTGTTTAATGTTGTCCCAGAGGTCTCTTAGGCTGTCTTCATTTCTTTTCATTCTTTTTTCTTTATTCTGTTCCACAGCAGTGAATTCCATCATTCTGTCTTCCAGGTCACTTATCCATTCTTCTGCCTCAGTTATTCTGCTGTTGATTCCTTCTAGTGTAGTTTTCATTTCAGTTATTGTACTGTTCATCTCTGTTTGTTTGTTCTTTAATTCTTCTAGGTCTTTGTTAAACATTTCTTGCATCTTCTTGATCTTTACCTCCATTGTTTTTCCAAGGTCCTGGATCATCTTCACTATCATTATTCTGAATTCTTTTTCTGGAAGGTTGCCTATCTCCACTTCATTTAGTTGTTTTTATGGGCTTTTATCTTGTTCCTTCATCTGGTATATAGCCCTCTGCCTTTTCTTCTTGTCTATATTTCTGTGAATGTGGTTTTTGTTCCACAGGCTGCAGGATTGTAGTTCTTGCTTCTGCTGTTTGCCCTCTGGTGGATGAGGCTATCTAAGAGGCTTGTGCAAGTTTCCTAACGGGAGGGACTGGTGGTGGGTAGAGCTGGCTGTTGCTGTGGTGAGCAGAGCTCAGTAAAACTTTAATCCGCTTGACTGCTGATGGGTCCGGCTGGTTTCCCTCCCTGTTGGTTGTTTGGCCTGAGGCAACCCAACACTGGAGCCTACCTGGGCTCTTTGGTGGGGCTAATGGCAGACTCTGGGAGGGCTCATGCCAAGGAGCACTTCCGGTGTCCTTGTCCTTACGGTGAGCCACAGCCACACCCCACCTCTGCAGGAGATCCTCCAACACTATCAGGTAGGTCTGGTTCGGTCTCCCCTCAGCTCACTGCTCCTTCCCCTGGGTCCTGATGCACACACTACTTTGTGTGTGCCCTGCAAGAGTGGAGTCTCTGTTTCCCCCAGTCCTTTTGAAGTCCTGCAATCAAATCCAACTAGCCTTCAAATCTGATTGTCTATGAATTCCTCCTCCTGTTGCCGGACCCCCAGGTTCGGAAGCCTGACATGGGGCTCAGAACCTTCACTCCAGTGGGTGGACTTCTGTGGTATAAGTGTTCTCCAGTCTGTGAGTCACCCACCCAGCAGTTATGGGATTTGATTTTACTGTGATTGCACCCCTCCTACCATCTCACTGTGGCTTCTCCTTTGTCTTTGGATGTGTGGTATCTTTTTTGGTGAGTTCCAGTGTCTTCCTGTTGATGACTGTCCAGCTGCTAGTTGTGATTCTGGTGTTCTTGCATTAGGGAGTGAGAGCACATCCTTCTACTCTGCCACCTTGGTTCAGGACTGATCTTTCTATATTTTTTGAAAAGGTTTGTGTAAGATTCATGCTATTTCTTCCTTGAATGTATAATAGAATTCACCAGTGAAGCCATTTGGGCCTGGAGTTTTCACTGTTGAAGGGTTTTAACTACCAACTCAATTTCATTAATAGATGTACAGGACTGTTCAGATTTTGTTACATCTTGTGTTAATTTGGCAAATTGTATTTTTCAAGGAATTTGTCCATTTCCCTCTTTTTATCTTGGTCAGAATAGCTATATATTTATTAATTTTGCTGATCTTTTCAAAGAACCAAAATAAAACTCATGGAGCAAGTTAACCTACAGTTAAGAGCCCAGTCTATCTGGCCCTGAATCTTTTCTTTTTCCCCTGCCACACAGCATGTGGGATCTTAGTTCCCTGACTAGGGATCAAACCTGGGCCCAGCAGTGAAAGTGCCAAGTCTTAACCACTGAACCACCAGGGAAATCCCTGGCCCTGAATCTTAAAGCAGAGCCATCTAGTAGTGCCTAGCCCAGGTCAGTCAATTTCCAGCCAATCCACAGACACAAAAGTGAGAATAGTGATTGTTGTTTCAAGTAACTGAGTTTTGGAGGTGATTTGTTAAGCAGCTATAGCTGACTGATACAGTTTATAGGTCCATCAATTCCCTACCGACAGATATTTAGCAAAGTGAATGGTTCCAAGCAAAGCTTGGCTCATTTAATAAAAAACAGTTCTATAAGATTTATTTCTAGAAGAACTGCAGTGTCAAAGGGTTTGCACATTTAAAATCTTTTAATAATATTCCTAAATTATGCTCACTAAAGCTATGCTGATTCATATTCCCAACAAGCAGTTTATAAGCATCTATTTTTCCTCACACTTTCCAAAACTAGAGGTTAAAATATTTAATTTTCATCAATCTAATAAGTGAAATAAAATATCTATTTAAATTTGCATTTCCCTGAGCATTAGAGAGGTTTAAAATATTTTCATGTATGTATTGGCTACTTATATTTATTCTCCTTTGAATTGCCCCTTCATGTTCTTTGTTGGTTTTTATAATAAGTATTTTGTGTTTTCCTGATTGTTTCTAGGAGATTCTTATATATTCTGCATATTAACTTTTAATCTGTTAAAAATATTGCAAATATTTTAATTCTGAGACTTCTTGTTAAACTTTGTAGTATCTTTTGCTGGAGAGAAGCTTAATGCACAGTTAAATCAAATTTTTTCTTTATGTCTACTAGATTTGCCTAAGAATGCTTTTCATACCTAAAAAGTATTAAATTTTTAAATCATATTTTCTTCTATTATGTTTATAATAATTTTTATTGTTTTGAATCTTTAAATCATCTTACATTAGTTTTGGGTTATTAAATATTTTGAGTTAAGTATAAGATTCTTTTTCAAAACAATAGGTAATTATTCTAATAGTGTTTATCAAATACTCCATTATTATTTCCTCTTTAATTTGAAATGCCAAGTTAAAACTAAATTTTATTTAAGAGTTGTTTCTAGAATTTCTGTCCTATTCTACTGATCTCTTATAGTCTTATGTCAATACTGTGTTGTTTGACTGTTGATGTCTTAAACCATATTTTGGTATTTGCAGGCAAAGTACTCCAATTGCTCTTTATACAAATTTTTTATTTTTGGCATTTACACTTCTAGATGAATTTGAGAATGTTAACGAGTTTATAACAAAATCTATGTGGATTTAGTTTGGGATTGCATCAGACACATAGAGAATCACAGTCTGACAGCATTGACTCATTGCATAAGATTTGTATCTTGATTTTTAGAAGTTCTTATTTTAATAATCTTCAGTAAAAATTATTTGGTCTTCTCCATGTAGATTTTGCACAATTCTTGCTAGGTTTAGTTTTAGAGTTTATTTTTGTTTTTGTGAAATGCCTATTGACAATGAATTTTTTTCCTGATATATTAGGCCAAAAATCAGGTTAATAGCATTTATGATGTGATTCTGGTTTTTGTGCAGAATAGTTCTGTGTACATGGATACCTGTGTATACAGAAAAGCTTTGAGTGTAGCTGCTTGTTTACTTCTGTCTCCACTAGGTTGATCTCTTTTAGGGCAGGAACCATATTTTGATGACTTTGTATCTAACACCTGCATAGCACCTGGCACATTTTAGCAGCTCAAAACACCTTTGTAAAATGAATGAATGAATGAAATAAAGGGATATTGAAGGACCTATATAGACAAGATAAATATCTCTTCCCTGAGTGCATGGAATTATGGATTTCTTTAAGTTCTTTCTGCTTTGCTGTATTTTCTGATTTTTCTCTTGTGATCATGTACTTGAAAAAAGAAAGAAAATGATTTTCACTTGGGAACCACAATGAAAGAGCACTGTAGGCTGCACATCATTTACTACTTGTAAATTTTAAAAAGAAAAAAATGTGTGGATTATAAAAATGTCTAGGGAGGCAGGTTGTTCACCTCTCTGGATGAGGTTATCCCAGTTTTAGATGCTTAGTTTTGCCGTCTGTAAAATGGGATTCCTTCTGCCTTGCCTCTGCCTCTCACTAATCCTCCCAGGCTCTGATTGTGCTGAGCTCCAGGTCCACATATTCAGGAGGAATTAGAGGGAAGCCAGGGAAAGTAATTCTTCAGTCTCTAAGGTTGTTTTTACATTATGATGATATATGGTATATGTTGCTACAATGCCCGGGGTACATTTACAGGGAGGGCAGACCATGAAGTCCTTAGGGCTGGGAGGTCCACCAGGTCAATAATATATGCAGCTGGCAAAAGAGAACATCGACCTCATTTCCTCCAGAGAATACATGATTATAACCATGGAGTCCTGGTTTGCATGTAAATAATGAGCAAAGGTACTGCTTGGTCACTTGTATCATTGAGGAGAAAGTAAAACAAGAATAAGAAAGAAATATCAGAAAAATATGAGGGCGCCACTTATAGATCTGTGCAAGGAAGTATAATTCATTGGGTGAAATTTGCTTTCTCTAGAAAACACAGTGTTGGTATGTTTCTATAGTTGAGGTTAGAAATTTTTTTCTTGGTATGATTGTTATCAAGTAACGGAAAAAGATAATAATCAGTTTCTCAGGAGGAAGACTGATGCATCAATTGCAGCATTTGGCGATGGAGCCCATTAAACCCCGAGGTAGTGCTGAGCAGTTGCCCCACTGATGATTTGACTATACTGGTAATAACCTGGGAAGGAGGCTGAGGCTGTGTGACTTGGGTGAAGCCAGGCTCTATTTCTAAGCCTAGTTACAGGCAGCAGCCTAAGTCCTGCTTAATCTGAAAGCTCCTGGCTTGTTTTTTTAAAGCAAAGGGAATTTTCTTAAGGGCAGAGAGCCCTTGCTCTATGTGTACTGTATCTCCCACACTACGACATGGCACAGGGCTAGACCAATACCACACACTCCATTGAGTCTCTCCCCATTCCCTGCCCCTCAAAAATTTTTAAAACAATTTTTTACAGCAATTTTAGGTTTGCAGATAAATTTAAGGGAAGGTACAGAGATTTCCCAATATATACCCTGCCTCTACAAAGGCACAGCCTCCCCGATTATCAACATCCCCCATCAGAGTGATTCATTGTTTACAATTGATGAACCTACACTGACACATCATAATCACCATAGTACATAGTTTAACATTACAGTTCACTCTTGGTGTTGTACATTATATGGGTATAATGACATGTATCCTTTACTAGGGTATCATACAGAGTATTTTCACTGCCCCTAAAAGTCCTGAGCTCAGCCTGTTTTCCCTCACCCTGCCCCTCCAAACCCCTGGCAACCACTGATCTTTTTACGGTTACCATAATTTTGCCTTTTCCAGAATGTCATGTAGTAGGAAACGTACATCACATAGCCTTTTCAAACTGGTTTCTTTCATGTAGTAACATGCATTTAAGTTTTCTCCAAGTCTTTTCATGGCTTGATAGCTTGTTTCTTTTTAGCGTTGAGTAATATTCCATTGTCTGGATCTAACACAATTTATTTATCCATTCACCTACTGAAGGACATCTTGGTTGCTTCCAAGTTTTGGCAATTATGAATAAAGCTGCTATGAACATCTATGTGCAGGTTTTTGTGTAGACATAAGTTTTCAACTCCTTTTGTGTAGATATCAAGGAACATGATTGTTGGATTGTATGGTTAAGAGTATGTTTAGGTTTGTGAGAAATTGCCAAACTGTCTTCCAAAGTGGCTGTATCATTTGGCTTTCCCATCAGCAATGTATGAGAATTCCTGTTACTCCATATCCTCTTCAGCATTTGGTGTTGTCAGTGTTCTGGATTATGGCCATTTTAATAGGTGTGTAGTGGTATTTCATTGCTGTTTTACCTCCCACTTTCTTATTATGGAAAATATAAACATATATAAGAATAGATGAAACAGTATAATACCCCCTCCACATGTCCATCCCCCAACTTCAGCTATTATCAATTTATGGCCAAATTTGCTTCATCTCTACCTGTAACTCCTCCTCTTTACATGCCCGTGGACTGGGGAACCAGGAGCCCTGGGTTCCCCAGGGAAATCCAGCCCTGTTCAAGATTCCAGGATACAGAGAGCCAGGTCTGAACCTTGACAAGTCCATGACCTTGTCAAGGCCAGGGAAAGTTGGGACACCAGGCTGCGGAAGGAAAACCTTGTGAGGTCACAAGGGCCAACTTCACATTTTGTCAAGGCAATTAAGGAGTAAAGAAAACAGATTTCAAAAGCTTGGGAGCTCCAGGAAAACAAATTTGGGGTACAGCTTGAGAAAGAATGATGAAAACATAGACAATAATATGGAATGATATTCACCAAGCTGTGATAGCTCTGGGGTGGTGGAGGCTGGGACCAGCACTAGGGGTTGTGGTCCGATCACTCTTCAGCCTTACCGGCAATGCTTTAATTATTTATTTCAAAGGTAAATACATTCACATTTTGCTTCCACTAAGAAGAGCAAAAAGTTTTAAAGGAACACATTTCCCAGAGTGATGGCTGCCTTCAAATGGAAGTTCGCCATCACTGGTGATGTGTCCAACTGAGACTGCTGGACATGGCAAGATTATCCAAGCCAGGCCGTGGAAGAACCACTGAGGAGCTTGCTGAAATATAGAGATCTTGGTTCAGCAGGTCTGGAGCAAGGCCCAGGTGATTTTATCTTATTTTTTTAAGTTCTACAAAATTTGAACCTTCACTGGATATTGGATATAAAGGAATTACTAATGTCCAACAGATATATGAAACGATGCTCAACATCACTAATCATCAGGGAAATGCAAATCAAAACCATAATGAGATACCACCTTACACCTGTTAGAATGGCTATTATCAAAAAACAAAAGATAACAAGTGTTGGCGAGGATGTGGAGAAATTGGAACACGTGCAGACTGTTGGTAGAAAGGTACACTTGTGCAGCCATTATGGAAGGTTCCTCAAAAAGTTAAAAATAGAACTACCATATGATGCAGCAATCTCACTTCTGGATATTTACACAAAAGAATTGATATTGGAATCTCAAAGAGATACCTGCACTCCCATGTACATTGCAGCATTTTTTACAATCGCCAACATGTGTAAACAACCACTGACAGATGAAGGGAAAAAAGAAAATACAGTATAAACACACAATGAAATATTCGGCTTTAAGAAAGGAAATTCTGCCACATGTGACAGCTGGATGAACACTGAGGATGTTACACTAAGTGAAGTAAGCGAGTCACAGAAGAACAAATACTGCACGATTCCACTTACATGAGGAATCTAAAGTACTAGTTGAACACACAGAAGCAGAGAGTAGAATGGTGGTTTCTGGGAGCTGGGAGGAGGAGGAAATGTGGAGTTGCTATTCAGCAGGTATAAAGTTTCAATTATGCAAATGACTAAGTTCTAGGGAGCTGCACAACATTGTGCTTATAGTTGACAATATTGTATTGCGCACCTAAAAATCAGTTAAGGGGGTCGGGCTCACGTGAAATGTTCTTACCCAATTTTTTTTCTTTTTGGCAGCACCGTGCAACATGTGGAACTTCCCCCACCAGGGGTGGAACCCATGCCCCCTGCAGTGGAAGGGCGGAGTCTTAACCACTGCACCACTAGGGAAGTCCCCTTACCACAGTTTTTAACAGGGGAATTTTAACTGTTTATTCTTAGATGTGATAATGATATTCTGGTTCTATTTTATAAAAAGTAAATACTTTTAGAGATATGTGCTAAAATATTTATAGGTAGATATAACGTAGGGAATTTGCTTCAAAACAGCTAGGTGGGGAGGTAGTAGACTGGGGTACAGATGAAATAAAATTGTCTATGAGTTGATCATTGTTGAAGCTGGGCGATGGAAATGTAGAGTTCATTATGCTCTACTTTTTTATTGGTTTGAAAGGTTCCATAAGAAAAAAAGATCCCTAGGTGATTCTGACGTTCAGCCAGGGGTGGGAACCCACCTTTGTTTCCCAGTTATTGTCCTCTGATCCTCCACAGGACAGGAACTATAACAATACCGAGGCCTGGGCCATGTTCCCACACCAGCTGGAGGCAGGAGGCAGGCAGGAGCCATAGGATACGTTTACAAGAAAAGGGCCTGGGGAAAGATTTCCAGACATACAAATTCGGTCCATGCCATCACCTGGGCTGCATCCAACAGGGAATAGCATTTTGAATCAAAGATTTATTGTTCTTTAGAGAAGTGGCCTCTTTTCCTATAAAAAGAAAGGAAGAAACCTGTGTTTATTTTGAAAAAGAAAACAAATAAAAATTATTTATTAGTTTGTTTATTCAACAATTATTTGTTGAATTCCTACTCTGTGCCAGGCACTATGCCAAGCTCTATTAAAATGATTTCTAAAGTGTGGTCTGTAGACATCTGGGGGTCCCTGAGACCATTTAAGGGGTTACAGAATAAAAAGTATTTTATAATTTACATCATTTATAATGATACTAAGATGTTATTTACCTTTTTTATTATTATAATTTAAAAAACATTTTATTGGAGTATAGTTAATTTACAACGTTGTGTTAGTTTCAAGTGTACAGCAAAGTGAATCAGTTATACGTATACATATATCCACTCTTTTTTCCCACATAGGCCATTACAGAGTACTGAGTAGAGTTCCCTGTGCTATACAGCATGTTCTTATTAGTTACCTATTTTATATGTAGTAGTGTGTAATGTCAGTCCCAAATCATTCCAATTTTAGTACACGTGCTGCCGAACTGAGCACTATTTATATTTTAAATTCTTTTGATATTTGTACTGATGGTACAAAAGCAATGGTGAGTAAAACTGCTGGGGCCTTGGCACTCATCAAGTCAGTAGCATCTAACTGTTCTAGTAGTCATTGTATTCTTCATACCACTAACTCAGAGAAAGTCTCTAGTGAAGTAATAAAGATTATTGTTCCTAATTTCAGCCATTGTACTCATCTTCTTTAGATTCTATGTGATGAATGTGGAGTACACAGAGCAATTCTGCCCAGACCAGGTATGCCAGCTGTCTCCAGGTAAAGCACAGGGCAGTGTTTGAGTTGTGAGCTGAACTAGCTGCTGTTCTTCATGGAACACCATTTTCACTTGAAAGAAAGGCCTGACGCATAAAACTATGGTCATTCAGACTTAGGCATTTGACAGACATTTTCTCAAAAATGAACCAAATGAGCCTATCACTTCAAGGAAAACAACCGGCACTTATGAGCTGCCAAAGATAAAAGTCAGGGTTTCAAGTTGAACATTGAAATTTACGGAAAACTTGTATCCACCACCATGAGCTTGTCAACTTCTCTCAATATTTAAAGACTTTTCTGATGATATCAGTGGTGATATTAAAGAATTTGACTTTTGATATTGTATAACAGCATCAACATTTGGAAATTCTGTGTAAGAGAAAGCCAGCCTTGGTGGTGCATGCTTGGAGGATAAGATTGGTCACTCTTGCAGGAAAGGCACAAAACACCATCCAGACCCTTCTTGCCTACTCCCCAATGGAACAAAGTCCCTAAGCTGCCACACGGAAGAGGGGAAGGACCACTGAGAAAGCCCTACCTTTGAGGCCCAGGAACATAGGAAATATTGAGTAACAAACAACAACAGACTGATGGGGAGAATCAAGACTGTGGAGAGAGCTCTGAAGAGTGGGTGTACAGGGAAGGTCAAAAACTGAGGGCGAAGCCAGAATTTCAATAACCCAGTCCCCACCCTAAGCACAAGGTAATGCTAAGGAATTTGGACCTGGAGTTACACAAACAGAAACTATGGCAACCCAGACTGACTCCTGGCTGGGTTGCCTCGTGGCTGGGTTGCCTCCTGGCTGGATTTCCTCCTGGCTGGATTGCCTCAGCTGCCCAAACTCACCACTGAGCACAGGCAGAGTGCCCATTTCCAGTCATACTTACAGCTTTCTTCAGGCTCCACTGTCCTACACAAGGTACCCAGCGTTCATTTAAAAAACTGTGAGACATAAAAATGCCAAAGAAAGAACCCAAATCAAGACACAAAACTATCAACAGGACGAGCTTTTTAATACCCAATTAAAAATCTTTCAAAAATAAAAGCAAAATAAAGACTTTTTCAGACAAACGCTGTGAGAATTTATTACCAGCAGACCTTCATTATAAGAAACATTGAAGGAAGTTCTTTAGGCAGAAGGAATGTAGCACTGTGAAAATTAATAAAGGGAAACCTCAGTAAAATGGCGTCTGGAGACCAGAAGTTGGAGCTCTCCTACATCAATACGGATCCCAACAGGGAGAGAGGTACCTTGTATCTCCCTCAGGAACTGACACTGCTTTACTACAAACAGCAGGAGGAAGGAAGATTATCTCCTTGTCTGGCAACAGCTCAGCCAAGGGGAGACTGTCATAAATTAGCCAATGAAAAGCCACTATACTCAGAACTCCCAGTTTCCTCAATGGACTTTTTGTATATAACAGCCCCTCCCAACTTCCTCTGCTCCTCTATAAAAACTTTTCCCTCCTTTGCTTTACTGGACTTTAAGTGGTTTGCCACAGTTGCATGTACCAAATTATAATTCTCTGTTGCTCCCACAGAAATCTATTTTGCTGGTAAAGTAACTGACTGTTTCATTGTTTTAGGCTAACAGCACTGTGATATAATAAAAAATGTATTTGGTTTTTGTCCCCAGTTTCTCAAACAGAGCTCCTAAAACCCTTGGAATTTCCTGAGTGATGGGAGTGTCTTTTGTTATTCATGAGAAGCCTCTTTTGATCACACCTGAGTTTATGCTAAAGAGGTGACTTAGGGTGGGGATTCTCAGTTATGGGGCTGGTCACCAGAAATATCAAGTGGTTAGATGGTTGGAACTTTTAGCCCCACCTGCTGACCTCAAAGGAAGGGAAGAGCAGCATCTCTGTGAAACTCTTGAACAACAAGATTCAGGGAGTTTGTTGGTTGATGAACACTTTGAGGTGCTGGGAGGGTGGTGCACCCAGAGAGGGCATGAAATCTCAGCACCCCTCCCCCCATACTCACCCTGTGCATCTCTTCCATTTGGCTCTTCCTGAGTTGTATCCTTTATAATAAATTGGCAAACATAAGTAAAGTGTTTTCCTGAGTTCTGTGAGCTGTTCTAGCAAATTATTGAATCTGAGAGAGGTCATGGGAACCAACAAATTTGTACTCAACTGGGCAGAAGTGTGGGTCTCTTGGGCACACCATTTGTAGCTGGCATCTGAAGTGAGGACAGTCTTGTGGGACTGAGCCCTTAGCCTGTGGAGTCTGTGCTAATACTGTCAGAATTGAATTCATTTGTTGGTCACCAGTTGGTGTTAGAGAATTGGTGTGGAAGGATACTACATATTTGGTGTCAGAGAGAACCTCAGTGGTACCAAACAGAAACTTGCATCTACACTAAGAAATAAAGATCACTGGAAAAGTTTAAGATGAAGGTAAATGTAGAAGACATTTTTTCTTAGTCACTTAGAAGACGGTTGACTGTCTAAAGTAAAAATAGTAGCAATTTATTGAGAGTTTATAACATATGTAAAAGTAAAATGTATGACAACAGTGGTATAAAATACGGAAGAGAGATACTGGGAGCATACTGTTGTAAGGTTCTTACATTATAAATGAAATGGTATAGTTTCACTTGAGGGTTGGACTGTGATTAATTAAAAATGTATATGTAAGGTTTAAGGAAAACATTAAACAAAAAGTTTTTAAAGAAGTGTAAATGATAGGCCAATAGTGGAGAAAAATGGAATTAAAAAAATACTTAAGTCAAAAGGAGACAGAAAGATTAGAAAAAAGCAAAATAAAGACCAAATGGAACAAAAGGAAAACAACAAGCAAGATGGAAGATTTAAACCCAATCACATAAATAATTACATTAAGTGTAAATGATGTAAACACACACCTCTTAAAAGACAGAGATTGACAGAGGGGGGAAAAAAAGTAAGACATAAATATGTGTTGTCTGCAAAGAAACCCACTTTAAATATATAATGTGAGGTAGACCAATGGGGTTTAATGAAAGAGAGTACAAAAAGTTTATGTTTTTCAGATTTTACATTGTAAGTTTCCTTTAAGAAATATCCCTTGTTGCATTTCAGTAATAGTATCAAAGACTATCCACAATTATCTGAAAAGACTATAAAAGTACTTCTCTCTTTTCCAATTACATATCTGGGTTTTCTTCATTTGTTTAAACAGAAACAACGTATGGAAAGAGAGTGAATTCAGCAATAGAAATGAGATTCCAGTTGTCTTTTCTTAAGCCAGAAATGAAAGAGATTTACAAAAATGTAAAACAATGCCACTCTTCGCAGTAAATTTTTAAAAGTTATTTTAAATGAAAATATTTTATTTATGCTAACATATAATGAGTTTATTATTGCTATTTTTAAATGAATTAATAAACATATATTTAGATTCTCAGTTTTGACTTACAGTAAATATCCCTGATAAAACCAACATAAACAATATACCTTTGGTATCGTCAATAATTTTTAAGCGTGCAAAGTATCTTAGACCAAACTATTCGGGAATGCTGCTCAATGGAAAAACAGAGATGAATGTAGCAAAGGACTAGAAACAACTTACATTGTCATCAACATTATCTTCATTATCATCAACAGCAGCAGCAGTAGCAGCAGCAGCATCAACATACTGAATCATGAAATGATTCTGCTGTGCCAAGTACTGTCCTAAGCTCTCTGCATGCATCATCTCATTTAATCCGCACAATAACTCTATGAGGTGAGTACAATTACCATCACCCCATTTTCCATATTGGAAAACTGAGGCTCAGAAAAGGTTTAGAAACTTTCCCAAGGCCCCAAGCTAGTAAAGAATAGAATCCCGGGCTTGCCTGGTGGTGCAGTGGTTAAGAATCGGCCTGCCAATGCAGGGAACACGGGATCAAGCCCTGGTCCGGGAAGATCCCACATGCCGTGGAGCAACTAAGCCCGTGTGCCACAACTACTAAGCCTGTGCTCTAGAGCCCATGAGCCACAACTACTGAGCCCATGTGCCACAACTACTGAAGCCCGTGCGCCTAGAGCCTGTGCTCCACAACAAGAGAAGCCACTGCAATGAGAAGCCCGTGCACCGCAATGAAGAGTAGCCTCTGCTCACCACAACTAGAGAAAGCCTGTGCGCAGCAACAAAGACCCAACGCAGCCAAAAATAAAGAAATAAAATAAATTAAAAAAAAAAAAAGAGCCTTCTTAAAAAAAAAAAGAATAGAGTCCAGGTCTGTCTGATTCCAAGGCATCACTTACGCTCTGGTCTTAGAGTAGGAGATGGGTACCTGTGGGGTTGAAGGTAATACAAGCTTCCACTCATGTATTCATTCTCTTGTAAATATTAATATCAGTGTGTGCCTGCTGACTGTCAGAACCTTAAATTAGTCTAAATTGTTCTGGATAAAACATTTCAGGTGAAACATGTACACAAGCACACACATGCCTCCCAAACCCTCGCATATTTGGAGAGACTCATTTCTCTGGAAAAGAAAGGATCCTTTGGGCCAAGCTTCCTTCTCAGCAACCCTGGGAGCTACAAGAGCCTCCCAAGTCCCATCAGAACTTAAAGCCATCAGGGGAATTCCCTGGCGGTCCAGTGGTTAGGACTCTGTGCTGTTACTGCCGAGGGCCCAGGTTCAGTCCCTGGTCAGGGAATTAAGATCTCACAAGTTGCATGGCCAGAAAAAAGAAAAAAAAGAACTAAAGGCCATCAAACACAAACATCTATGGCTCTGGCCCGTTCTTAGGCTCACTGTCCACTAAGGGGTGGGTTTCTAAGAGGAGCTGACCAGAGCTGGCAGAATGCTGAGAACCCCACGTGGGGTTCTTGTGACAAGCCCCTGACTGCAGCTCTATTAAGTACAGTACTGACCATGAGAGGTCCAATCAGGGGAGGCCGAGCCCCAGAAAGAAATATGCCCAGCCTAGTAATCAGGGTGCTGCCAACTGCAGGTGTTTTCCCATGGAATGTCAGCACCTGCCCGGGGACGTTCAATCCCTCCAGAGACAGGAGACAGATCTGGGGAACAAATGGTCTCCTTTGGAAAACCAGCAGCTGATGTGGTTCCCAAGGGCTACCCACAGGTTTTGCCCGGTGCCTCGACGCTGCATCTTCGACGCTGCACTACCTGCTCCCCACTGTCTCAGGACAGCTGTGTGTGTGCCCCATTCCTGCTGTCCACTCTGCCCAGCCCAGGAAGCCTCAGCACAGAAAATGCAGCAGTTCCCCAAGAGTCACTCTGCACCTGGATGAGCGTCTGCACAGGTAGGTCTGATCTTCACATGGGGCCTTTCAAAGCACAGCAAGAGAGATGGTTTTGGGTGCGTTACCAGTAGGCAGTTTTTGTCCTTGTTTTGCTTTTTGCTTAATTACTAATATTTCAATAATAATGGTTCCATTCTTTCTTTTGCTCTCTCTTTTTAAACATTGAATATCTAAAAGCACCACTTCTAATATATGCTTATGAGAGAATACACTGCTGTTCTAGAAGCTCTTGTGTGCTCACCCCATTTTCATTCCCCTGCTCCCACCTCAGGTGTCCACTCTCCTGAATCGTGTGCCTCACATAGAGATGACTCTTCTGAACTTTACCTTGGCTATATAAGGATCTCACTAGGTTTTGACTGTTTTTGATGTTTGTAAATGTATTATACAATGACTTCTCTTCTTTATTCCACAATATGAATAATTTTTTTTATCTTAGAGATTATATACTTATTTTACTGTGGTATTAGATAAAAATATAACTAGCACATAGGTTCATGATTTCATGGATATTGTTGCTAAATTAAATCTTTACATTAAAAATGAGTTGATTTAAATAGAAATATCAAGTAAATATTAGTATAAGTGGCAACACATATGGCAAAAATGATAAAATTGGAATGTAAATGGATAAGGTTCAGGAAACATGGTTTTAAATAAAAACAGATAAATCTAAAATTGCCCTGGATGTATGGGACAGGTCTGCCCTGGAGGGGTCCTTTATGGGCCTGGGCACCTGTCACAAGCCCTTTCTGGGCACAAGGAAAAGGTGGTTGGGTCCATGCTCAGTCCCAGCTTGCTTCAGGCCACTTTCAGCCAGCCAGCTCGGTGGCCTCTTGCCTCCCTCGTCTCTGTTCCCTTCCTGGGACTTGCCCCGTGTGGCTCTCCTCCCGGCTCCTTAGCATGTGCTTTGCCCTTGCAGCCCCCTTAGATCAAGGTCGCTTCCTGTGTCTCTGTCCTCTAGCTCCACTCGTCCTTAGGTGGTAGATTGCACTCATAGCCCTGTTTGCTGCCTCTCTCTGTATCCACACTCTTTGCCAAGTAACTGCAGTGTCCTCTTTCATTCTGATTCCAGGCAGGGCATGAGATCTGTGTTGGCCAACTGAATGAGGCTGAAATGACAGTGTGCCAGTTCTGAGCCTAAGCCTCAGGAGGCCCTTGTGCCTGCTTGCTCTCTTGTGTGTTTCTGTTGTCTCTTAAGAGAAGAGCAAAGCCAGCTGGTCCTAGGAGGAAGATGTGAGATGGAGACGTGGAACAAAGTTGACTCAGCTGAGGTGCTCCAGTCAAGCACAACCTATGGCTGGACCCCAGCCCACACACAGACTCAGGAAGAATAAGAGATTATTGTTCTTTTAAGCCATCGAGCTTTGGGGTGGTATGTTACACAGCAATAGCTAACTGATACATGGTATGAAGCACCTGCCTTCCATCCCTGTTCTGTGGCTGTGTTCTACCCAGACCTAGAGCAGGAAATGCTTATATGAGTGGAGTCAAGCATTTCCACACTTTCACAAACATGCCCCCTGGTTGGGCCAGTAATATTAGCATGCCAGCACTGGGGAGAGGGGGAAGATATAGCCCTTTTTGCTCAGTCCAGGGAGCAAGAGTCAGCTCTCTTCCATAAACTACGAGGTCTCTCATTATCTACTTCTCAGCAGCCAGTCCTGTGAACTGGGACTAGAGCCGAGGCAGGAGAGAGGCTAGGCATGTATTTTATCCCAGTTGTGCTGTGTGAGGTCTGGTGATGTGCCCCTGCCCACAGAGAGAATTGGAATCCTCATGTCTGCCAGATTCTAGGCCTCTCCGTCACAGGTGGATATTTTTTCCAAATTCCTTCCAGCTGAGCCTCTGGCTCTTTTCCAGGCTCCTCGGAGATCACCCCCAGTGTTAGCATGGTCTTACTTCCAAGGAAGTTGTGCTTGGGAGAGAGTGGCAGCTTGTGTGGTGGTGAGTTGAGGCTTGCCTGTGCCGTAGCTTCTCTGTTAGTGTGTGGCATGAGAGCTTTGCTGTAGCCACTCTTTCACCAGTGTCTGGGGGCTTGCAGACTCATCTTCTGTAAAGGTTTATTAGCTACTCCACAGCAAAGGCAGTTATTTTCAAGGTCAGGAGCTCCTCACTATTGTTCCATATAGTGGCTATATAGGCACATGTGTGCACTGTAGGGGATTTTGCCATTTTTCAGTCACAAAGCTTCCATTCTGTGGACCTAAGACTTCCTTAATTTCCTTCTAGTGAACTTCCTCCTTCCCACTGTGGGAACCCAAGGGGCCAGGCCCTTCCTCCACCAATCCTGGGACAGCCAGGGGTTGGGCACCTGCCCCTAGTCAGGCTCTGTTCTGGGACCGTTAAGAGTGATGCAGGGACTGAGGGACGCAGGGTGCTCAAGGCAGCGGATGCAGGGGTGGCACTCGGACCAGACCAAGACAGTGTGAGCCGGGCTGCAGTCCCCTTCCTCAGTCCTCGGTGTTCCTACAAAAATCTGTCCTCAGCTTCCTGGCCTCCCACAAGCCCCCTCCAACTGATTCATCTTGCTTGGAGAGACAGAGGCCATCTCCAGTTCTTGTAGCTACAGGCATACTTAAAGAAGGAATGTTATGGTTAATAACCTTTCATGTGTGTAAGTCCTGTTTTTGTTTTTCACTTGCATTGTAAGTTCCTGTGGGCAGCACTTGGCTTCATCCTGAGTCCAACTCTTGGCACATAGTAGGATCTCAGGCAGAGCTGGGCATGGCTTAAATGCAAGAGAAGGGGGCTTTGGAGCCAGAGAGCCAGAGTGTGAAGCTCAGCCGCAGCACTCACCCACTGTGGGACTTCGGTTCATCCTGTGGCATCTTTAGTCTGGACTCTGCATCTGTAAAGTGGGTGTGATACTTAGAATGACCACCCTCCCTCCAAGCCTCGGGACCTCTGTGAGGTTCTTGTGGGTTACCTGGGAACCAGTCTGAAGGGACCCTGACTCCTTTATACTCAGCTAACAGCAGCCAACACCACCCTGCCCCCAAGGAGGAGACATACAAGCAAACAGGGGATTGAAGTCAAGGCTGGCTGTACAGGCCCGCGACGGAGGCAGTCACACAGGAGTTCAGAAGGGGCTCACACTTGGTTTATGCTCTGCTCTCACCATCTTGAAGGTCTTAGCAATTTTGAACAACAGGTCCTGCATTTTCATTTTCCACTGGGCCGGCAAATTATATAGTGAGCTATGATTAAAACACCGTGTGAACTGACAGCACATTTAGTGTGAGTCCATTTGTATGAAGTGTGAAAACAGGTGACACTAATCTTAGAAGTAGAGATGGTGGTTACCCGGCCTGAGTGGGGAGGGGGTGAGATGGGGGACAGTGAACAGAAAGGGCCTTGGAGGGCTTCAGTCAGTCCAGGAATGTTCTGTTTCTTGCTCTGGGAACTAGTTATACAGGTGTGCTCATCTAGCTCTGCGCAGGATCTGTGCATGTTTCTGAATGTGTGTTACACTTCAGTACAAAGTTGAGAAAATTTTTGAAAGGACCTGCATGTAGTAAAGGGAAGTACAGGGTGCTTCTCTGAGCCTTAGGGTGCTTGGAGAAGGCTTTCCAGAGGCGGGGTCTGAAGAAAGGCCTGAAGGAGGAGCAAGAGGCTGAAGCTGGGGTGGCGTGGCTTTTCCTGCGAAGGGAAAGCAGGCCTTTTCAGCCTGGAGCTGAGCAGGTGCATGGCTTAGGAGAGCACGGGCTCTGCCTTGGAACTTGATGCAGAGTGGGCAAGAGACACAAAGGCTAGTCTGTGTACAGCTTCACAGGGCTGCTGAGGCCTTAGATTCTGCTCTGGGCAGTGAGAAGCCATGAAAGGTTCTGAGCTTAAGACTCCAGCTGCAGTGTGGAGGGCAGACTGGGGTGGGGATGGGAGGCAGGGAGATGCTGAGAAGGCCACTGGACTTTCGTAGGTGAGCAGTGACAGGAGTTTGGGCTGGTGGAGTGTAGAAAAGGAAATGAATTCTGGAGACTTCTTTTTCAAATGGTACGTTTGGTGATTTTAACCTATGGCCACAAATTCTAATCCCCCATCTCTTGAATATGGGCTGGCCTTAGTGACTTGCTTGTGATGAATAATATGTGGCTGAAAGTGATGCTACGTGACTTCTGAGGCTAGATCAGAAAAGGTGATACACTTCCAGCTGGCTTTCCCTTGGCACCCAGCTGCCATGCTGTAAGGAATGGATAGTATCTCAGGCAGAGCTGGGCTTGGCTTAAAGGAGCCAGAGGAGAGTTCACATATACGTGTTCTGGCTGACCATTCTACTGGGGTCTCAGGTGACAGCTAACCTCAAGTCCAGAGTTGTGCATGTGGAGATTTTCAAGATGACTGCAACTGCATGAGATTCTGAGGACTGCCTCACTGACCCTGTCAACCTTCAGAACTGTGATTTATGCCACTAAGTTTGGGTGGTTTGTTGGCAGCAAGAAAACAGCACCCTTGACTGTTAAGTAGACTCTTTAGAAGAGCTTAAAAAATTCCCAACACCCAGGCCAGATCCAAGTATTAATATTCTTTTGAGCCCCAGTGTGCAGCCAAGGTTGAGAACCAGTACTGTAAACCAACCTTAAGACCTGAGCTAGGGTTAACTTCATGACATGCCCCCATTTCCCCCACTTCCCCTTACCCAGCTTCCTTTTGTCCTTGTCACTGGTTTCCATCTTCAGTTCCTGGCAGATGAAAGTGAGCCATTTAAGTGACAGGGACTTTGAAATCAGTGCTTAAGTCCTTGATGCTTGAGGTGTTTATTTTTAAAGCAACGTAGGAGAATGAATATGCAGGGGAAGCAGAGAGGCTCCCAGGAGCAGAAGTGTGAATGAGGTTGCCAGATAAAATACAGGAGGCCCCGGTAATTTGAATTTCAGATAAACAGTGAGGATTTTTAAGTATAAGTGTGCTCCAAATACTACATAGACATACTAAAAATTATATATTGTTTATCTGAAATTCAAATTTAACCATGTTTCCTATATTTTTCTTTGCTAAATCTGGCAACCCTAAGTGTGAAGCCAGCCAGGTTAAGGTGTATTTGCGCCTCAATGGCACAGAGGCAGGGGGACATCTGTAGACCCCTGAGTTCCCCAACACCAGGGTAAAAGGCACTCAGGAATCCCCAAGTCACTCCCCTTGTTGGAGGAAAGTGAGACCCCAAGACAGGAAGTAATAAATCCAAAACAGGCAGTTCTTGATTTGCACAATATTATGTTAACTAAAACCATGCAAAGTAACCCTACTTTGCTGCAATAAACATTTGCATGCAGGTTTTCGTGATGATATAAATTTTCAGATCAGGTGGGTTATGCCTGGGAGTGCGATTGCTGGGTAGTATGGTAAGTCTATGTTAACTTTGTGCAAAATCACCAAACTATCTTCCAAAGTGGCTGTTACCCTTTTGTATTCCCATGTAACAGAAGAGGATTCCTGTTGCTCCATATCCTAGCCAGAAATTGGCATTGTCTGTTTTCTGGATTGTAGCAGTTCCAGTAGATGTGTGGTAGTATCTCACTGTTATTTTAATTTGCATTTCCCTATGATAAATGATGTTGAGCATCTTTTTACATGCTTATTTGACATCTACATATCTTCTTTGATGAAGTGTCTATTCAGATCTTTTGCCTGTTTTTTAATTGGGTTGTTTCCATATTGTTAAACTTTAATAAGAGTTCTATATTTTTCTGGATATAAGTCCTTTATCAGATCCTTTATCAGATATGTGATTTGAAAATATTTTCTCCCAGTCTGTGGCTTGTTTTTTGTTTTGTTTTGTTTTTTTCCCATTCTCTTAGCAGTATATTTTGCAGAGCAAGTGTTTTTAATTTTGATAAAGTTCAATTTATCTATTTTGCCAAACCCAAGTTGATGTAGATTTTCTCTTGTATTTCCTTCTAGAAGTTTTATAGTTTTGTATTTTACATTTAAGTCTGTGATCTATTTTAACTTAATTTTTGTGTAAGATATGAAGTATGTGTAGAGGTTCTTTTTTTTTTGCAAATGGATGTCTAATTTTTCTAGCACCATTGTTTGAAAGACTTCTTTCTCCATTGCATTGTCTTTGTAAAAAATCATTTGCTTTTTTTGTTCTCTATTGTTTCATTGATCTATGTGCATCAAGGTCCCATTCTGACAGAGAGACCCAAGCAGCCTAGCCAGTTGAGACATCCACCCCACGGTCCTCGGTGGTGGACTGTGGCAGATTTCTGATTGCCAGGGTGTAACTGACCAAAGGCTTCAGCTGCTATGCTCTGAAACCCATTGCCAAGGCCATGCTTCCCAGCTTATAACTGGGCATGGCAGGGATACTAAATCAGACCCATTAATGGGAGACGTCATAAGCCTTGATGGCCAACTTTGGTTGAGGACTCCTCAGTGGGTGTAAGTTAAGGGTCCAACTTCATTCTTTTGCGTATGGAATCCAATTGTCCCAGGATAATTTGTTGAAGAGACTGTCCTTTCCCGATTGAATGATTTTGTAACCCTTGTGAAAAATCAATTTACTATAAATGGGAGGATTTATTTTTGAGCTTTTTAATTAAATTCCATTGGTCTATATGTTTATCCTTATGCTAGTCACACAGTGTTTTGATTACTGTAGCTTTTTAGTAAGTTTTGAAATCAGCAAGTATGAGACTTTTCCCAACTTTATCTTTTTCAAGATTGTTTTGGCTATTCAGAATCTATTGCAATTCCATGTGAGTTAGGCTGGGTTTTTGTACTTCTGCAAAAAATGGCATTGAGATTTCATAAAGATTGCTTTGAATCTGTCAGTTCCTTTGAGGAGCATTGTTGTATTAATTTGCTTGGGTTGCTATAGCAAAATACAACAAGAGACATTTATTTTCTCATAGTTCAGGAGGGTAGAAGTCCATGATCAAGGCGACAGCAAATTCAGTTTTCAGTGAGAGCTCTCCTTTTGGCTTGCAGATGGCTGCCTTCTTATTATGTCCCCCAGTGGCCTTTCCTCAGTGTATGTGTGTGGAGCGAGTGAGCTCTCTCTTTTTAGAAGGACACTAATCCTATTGGATCAGGGACTCACTTTTATGACCTCATTTAACCTTAATTACCTCCATAAAGGACCTGTATTTGGGATACCAAATACAGTACATTGAAGGTCAAGGATTCAACATACAAATTTTGGGGAAACACACATTCAGTCCACAATAGTTCTCATCTTAACAATATTAAGTCTTCCAACCCATGAAAATAGATGTCTTTCCATTTACTTGTGTTTTATTTAATTTCTTCTGACAACATTTTATAGTTTTCAGTGCACAATTCTTATGCCTCCTTGCTTAAATTCATTACAAAATATTTTATTCTTTTTTTATGCTAGTGTATATAAATGTAACTGATTTTTGTCGGTTGATTTTGTATTCTGAAACTTTTTTGAGTTTATTACTCTAACATGTTTTTTTTTCTTGTGGATTCTTTACAGTTTTCTACATATAAGATCATATCATCTACCAATAGAGATAATTTTATATCTTTTCCCAATTTGGCTTCATTTCATTTCCTTGTCTAATTTCTTTGATTAGAACTTCCAGTACTATGTTGGATAAAAGTGGTAAAAGTAGACATCCTTATCTTATTCCTGATCTGAGGAAAAACTTTGTCTTTCCCCCTTGAGTATGTTAGATATAGGTTTTTCATGTATGGCCTTTACAATGTTGAGAAGGTTTCTTTCTATTCCTAGTTTATTGAGTGTTTTTATCATAAAGGGATGTTGGATTTTGTCAGGTGCTTTTTTCTGCATCAATTGAGATTAGCATGCAGTTTTTTTCCCCTTCATTCTATTAATGTGGTGTATTATCTTCATTGATTTTCATATGGTGAATTACCTTTGTGTTCCTGGGATAAATTCCACATGATCGTGGTGTATAATCCTTTTAATATGCTCCTGAATTCAGTATTCAGTGTGTTAGTATTCATTGAAAGGTTTTGCACTTATATTAATAAGGGACATGGTCTGTGGTTTTCTTTTCTTTTGGTGTCTTTGTCTTGCTGAGCTCACAGAATGTGTTCCATCTTCTTCAGTTTTTTGGAAGAGTTTGAGAAGAATTGGTGTTAATTCTTCTTTAAATGTTTTAAATACACCTTTGAAGTCATCTGGATTTTTCTTTGTTGGGAGGATTTTGATTACTGATTCATTCTCCTTACTTGTTAATGGGCTTTCATAGTTTTCTATTTCTTCTTGCATCAGTTTTGTTAGTTTTTGTTTTTCTAGGAACTTGTCCATTTCATCTAGGTTATACAATTGTTTATAGTACTCTCATATAATCCTGTTTATTTCTGTAAAATTGGAATTTTGTCCCACTTTTATTTCTAATTTTAGTAATTGGAGTCTTCTCTCTTTTGCTTAGTTAATCTAGGAAAGGTTGTCAATTTTATTCATCTTTCCAAAGAACCACCTTTGGTTTCATCGATTTTCTCTGTTGTTTTACTATTCTCTGTTTCTCGCTAGTCTAATCTTTGTTCTTTCTTCTGCTAGCTTTGGGTTTTGTTTGCTTTTCTCTTTCTAGTTCCTTAAAGTATACAGTTAGGTTATTGATGTATTAGTTTGCTAGGGCTACCATAACAAAATACCACAGACTGGGAGGCTTAAACAGCAGAAATTTATTTTCTCACAGTTCTGGAGGATGGAAGTCCAGGATCAAGGTGTGAAGGGGTTGGCTAACTCTGAGACCTCTCTCCCTGGCTTGCAGTTAGAGGCCCTCTTGCTGACTTTTCATGTGATTATCCCTCTGTGCATGTATGCCCCTGGCTTTTCTTTGTGTCTCCAAATTTCCTCTTCTTATAAAGATACCAGCCAGATTGGATTAGGGCCCATGCTAATGGCCTCATTTTAACTTAATCACATTTAAAGCCCTATCTCCAAGCAAAGTCACATTCTGAGGTACTGGGTGTTAGGACTTCCACATGGTAATTTCAGGCGGGAGATAATTCAGCCCACAGCACCATCCTTTTACTTTCAACCCTTTTGTGTCTTTCAATCTAAAGTGAGTCTCTTGTAGACAGCTCATAGAACCAACTACTTAGACGACAAATGCACTTACCCTTCTACTGGAGCCGCAGGTGGGTCAGCTTCCCACAGGCACAAGAGCTAAGTGGGTTAGGTTTGAACATCTGAATGAGGGGAAATAGGGTGGGCAGCTGCCAATGTCCATTACAGGGGGCGAAACTGAGAGCAGGGAGACCAGAGAAGAAGCTACTGAAGTAGCTGAGGATACACAGATGGTGTGGTGCTAGAGCAGTCAGAGACTGCCTGTTTCAGAGGTCGGATATGTAGTGAGGAAAAGAGAGCAATTAACATTTACCATTTGCCCAAATTTTCCTCACTTCTTTCTGTGAAGCAAATGTAAAAAGGGTGTATCTGGACTGCGGAGCTGGCCAGAAGGGAAGAGAAATCTAGCAAGCAGGTACACCAGGGTGAGAACTGCATCTACCTCCCAGACCATTGCCATTTGCACAACGTTTAAGGAACAGGACCCATCCCACTGTTAGGTAGGTATTGGAGCAGAGATGATTGTTAGGGCAAGGCCAATTCCATGCATTAAGCATTAATTGGGTGCTTACTGTGTACAGAGGCTGTAGGAGAGAGAGGTCACAAGAGTTTTGAAATAAGAGGAAAAGTATGGGCAACGTTATCCTTGAAAAGTCTCTTAAATAGCCCATACATAGCAATATGTTAATTAAAGCACAATACCTTTATATAAGGAAAAATTGTGTGTGCAGTAATTAACACACAAACAAAACTTAATCGCATATTTTAATTCATTAAACAGGCACAGGGAAGAGCTGACTTTGCTAAAGTTAAATATGCTTATGAACCAGCACTAGTGCACGAATTAAGCTCCTACCGTCAGATGCAGCGCTCAACGACTGGGGGCATTAGGGGGACACAAGGCTAAGACAGGGCTCATCTCCGTGAACTGAGCATCGATCTTCCCTAGAATGAAAGTTTCCAAAGGGCTAGAGTTCAGCTTAGCCTCCAGCTAAGCCAGCCGCCGCCGCGCCTCTCCTGCGCCACGCGATCACCGGGGGCGTGACGAAGGGCGGAGGCTGCGTGCGCTTCCCAGCGTGCCGCGCTGGGCGGGACGAGGGGCGGGGCCTACGGGGGAGGTGCGGAGGAGGAGCGGCCGCCACAGGACGCCTGGCTCGGCCCAGCCACCCGATCGGGGCTTCTCGCGTTCAACGGCCGGCCTGTTGCTCCGAGCCCGCAGCGGCGGGGGCGCTGGCGGCAGCGGGCGGCATGCGCGTGTGAGATGCGGCCGCGGGCAGCCCGGACGCGAGCAGCTGCCGCCGCGGTAGCAGAGAAGTGGGGCGCGGCCTCCTCAGCGCGGGGCGCGCAGTGCATGAGGGCGAGCACGCGGGCGCTGGGCAGCCGCCGGCCACGCCGCCTTCATAAACACTTATTTAGGACTCGTTCGCCCCGCTGAGGCCCCGGCGCCCCGCCATGGAGGCTCCGCCCGACCCCGGGCCCCACGCCTCGGCCTCAGCTTCGGCCGCGGCGCCGCTGCGCGCCCCAGAGGTGGCGCGGCTCCGCGAGGAGCAGGAAAAGGTAACAGGCCGCGCTCTGTCCCGCGCTTCCGCCGGTGGTCTCGGGAGGCGCCCTTGCTCAGGCGCGTCCTCGGTGCCCCGTTCCCCCTCCACGGGGCTGGGGGCTGACCCCCGTTCGCCCCCGCCGACCCCGTCCTGCCCTCGGTGGGCCGCAGCCCTTTGGTCCCGGCCTAGCTCAACCCGGACCCCGAACGGGGGAGGAGCATAGCCTCCAGGCCTGGAAAGCGTGTTGGGGAAACTTTTGTCACGTGCTTTCGTTGTCTTGTCTGGAGCACTTTGACCTTCGAAGGGAGGGGAGGGTTGGGGAAAAGAGATGCGATAATATGTTTAACTTGTGTATGAAAGTGAGTTTTTAATCTTAATGCGTACAGCAGTGCGTGGGAATATTCTCGGTGAAGGACAGGCTGTGAATTAATAGTTCACCTAATTTTTTTTTTTTAGCTTGTTACCTCATCGTTGGTAAAATGTATACTCTTTGTTGCTCTTTATCTGATTGCACTTAAAAGTTTTACTAGGTTTGTAATGCTAACGTTTCATGTGCAGTTTCAGCTTTGGTTTAGTATTTGTCATGATAGAATGCTGTTTTATTAAATTTTAACTTCAATTATATAAATGAGTTTTAATCTACCAGTAAAGAGGAAAGAAAGTTTTGTATTTCCTAATGGGATTGTATATGAACAAGTATACCAGTCTAAGAAATACAGTGTTATTGTTTAATCTGAGATTTTTTTCCCCTTTGGATTCTGTATCATTTGTTTGTTTCTATCTTTGAAATTCTTGTTTTGAAAGGCAACGTTTCATTTACTTAAAATGTGTCATATTGAGAGTATCATGGTTATAAAGGTAAGGAAGTTGTTTAAAAACTATAAACACTGGGAATTCCTAACTTTTTCTATTGAGCATTTCTGTATAAAAATGACTACTTACATAGGTATACTGGTATACCCAGTTTAGCTAGATAAGGAACTTTTTATAGAACTTAAATCCTGGTTTGCTTGGAAATAACCTGTTAGGATGAATTGTGGGAACCTTTCCTACTTTGTTCTGGTTGTTCTAAATTATTTTGTGCGTTGGATTTCCCTTTCTGAGAGCCGTTTTTTTTTTTTTTTCTAATACCATATACAATGGTTGGGTTTTAAACTTGGCCTTCTTCAAGTTGGGGGTTTAAAAATTCAAGTTCGGTGCGTTTAAATTGTAAGACAGTGTGATTTTTTTTTTCTTTCTTTAAGAGAAGAATAAATAAAGAAGAAAAGACAGCCCTTCATGAAACCAATTTGTTCATTTTTGGCAAAAACTATTTACATTTTTTAGTCTTTTAGAAAAGATGAAACAGACCCTCAGAAAATGGTGCTCCCATTGTCTTTCTTTCTGTAGAGGAATTAACTCTCTCCTCCTTCATAGTATGATGTTTGCATACTGCTGACTTGATATGTTTTCTCCTATTTGGCATGTTAAAAAGAGAAATCCTTGGTTTTATTCTGATGTTCGTGTGTCTGAAATACAAAGGATACGGTTTGGGGGTGCTCTGAACAGCTTTCTGGTATGGTATCCAGTTGCATTTGAAAACTGCCTTCTCAGTTACAGTCCTATGGGAACCTGGATGACAGTTTTCAGTAGACATTGAGTATGGTACCAGATTACTTTTCTGTGCTGTGTTAATGTTATTTTGGCACATAAAATAAGCATGTGTATGTCTGTCATGGGTATGTAAAATCATTCCCAGTTCATGATAAATTCCCTCAGTAAATGGACTAGACTGTATTTTAACGGATCTGCTTCAGTGGACAGGAGAGACCCATGAGGCCACAAAATAAACTGGTTAGATAGCTATCCTTTAATTATAGTTCAGTATAGGAAAACTTTATCTAGTAAATAGTAAATAAATAAATAAATAAATCAGTCAAATTTTTGTGAGGGACTTTAGGCTTTAAAACCAACCCAGCAACTGTAGGAGTACAGTGAACTCTAGTAAGTGGAAGTGTTGGGACATGCTTGGAAGGAAAAGGAAAAAAATGTCATAGGAGTTTTATAGTATAGCAGTTAGTATTTCTTTATATAAGTCTAATTAAATGTGTTTTAGGACTTGCCTTTCCCTACCGGGGTTCTGTGAGAGAATTAAATCCTGACGAAAATTATTTGAATGACTATATTTTCAGTTTTCCCTAGGATGGTAGCTAGCTAGTAGGCTCTAGATGCAGAGGAGAGAAGTGAATTCTTTATATGCAATGGATACCTTAGGTTCAGGGCATTATTTTCTCTGGGAACCTTAAGAATGGCTGCTAGGTAAAGTGGTTTAAATGTTGCTCATCAATTTTTTGCTTTTTAATTCAGATAAGGAGTATAACACATTTTATCTTGGTCCCTCTCTCTGTTTTTTCCTTGTTTATCCTTTGGAGCACTGAATAACAAGGAAAAAAATTAGTAACCTAAGGAAAAAGACAAAGGAGGGGGGCATGAAAGATCCACAACTTCAGTAAATGACAACATCTGTAGTAAATGGACAGGATCAAATATTTGAATATTGTTCTCATTTTTGACATTAATGCTGACATTTTCAAAAAATATTTTTTGGTTAAAACTTCTGTTTATTTCTTTTTTTTTTAATCTAGCAAAAAAACATGTACAGAAAGGTTCCCTGCAGGTTTGTTTATAGTAATGAAAAAGCTAAAAATTCAACATAAGGGGATTGGTATGAGGAGATTTTATGCAGTCATTAAAAATTGTAGAACACTATGTGGTGTGGTTAGTTATGTTTATATGTATATAAATATTCACACAGTTTATATAGGAAAATGCACCACTAAATGTTTTAAAAGCACACAATTTAACTTTTTATTTTACCTGAAAGTGAGTGAATTGAATGGGATTTTTTTTTTCCAAGAAAGGCTATTGATAAAACCTAATTAATTTTAATGAAAGATGGGATGTTGTATCTTTAATTGCTAAATATTTTCTGCTCCTGTCAAATTGCTCTTGGCTGGTTTGAACACCAGTTAGGCAGGTTTGTTTCTTACTCCAGAGCAGATAGGTGTTCAGATATCTGTTCCCCAAGTGGTTTCCTTTTCTTTTTTCCTTGGAGATTTGTTTATTGTTAATTCTCTATCCAAAGATACAGGGACAAGAGGGAACTTGGATCATCCTTTTTTCCCCCTCTTTTCTTTTAACTAAATGTGTTTTTGCCAATAGGAGTAAAGTATTTGGTGGAAAAAATGGAATCTACTTAGAAGACTCTCTGGACTGTTCTATGCCATAAAAGTTAAACCTAGGACTGCAGTGGAGTGTCTTGGGCTTTTCTAGGGAAGTTTCCTCTTGTTAAATCTGGTTCTGTCTTTGAATTGCATTACTGAAATACTGGTTTCTTGGCTAAGGTGATGTTTCTATCTGAGTTTTATATCTCCAGATGCTATTATCTTTAACAGAATTATTGAGATTCTGCCATATAGTATTGTGGAAAAAGTGGTATATAGTATTGTTTTCCTAGGTTTATTTGCAGGATAATGGTAACTTTGGAAAATTCATGAAGATAATGTTATTATTTAGTTTATTGTAATTATAACTGAGTGACTCATGTAATTTGGAATTTTGGAATAACTTACACTTTCTTGATATAGAACCTGGGGAATTAAATGCATTAAGAGTAAATATTTCAAATTTTTATAAAGCAGAACAGCTAATTTAACTTTGGTTTGCATATTTCTTATGATAAACTGCACATAGTTTAGGAAACTGTCCGTCATGTACTCCATACCACAGGTATTCTTCTTTCCAAGCCCAGAATCCAAGCATATAATTTTTCAGCTGATTTTTATTGAGTACCTGCTACCTGCCGGATTGTACCTACTTAATGCCTTCCTCTGCTGAGGATGCAGTAGTAAACAAAGTCTTTGTTTTCACAGGGATCACATTCTAGTGGTAAGGTTATGGAATAGGCATATTTAAAATGACAGATGGTTTGTGATAGGTAAGGAGCTGTACTAGATCATTGTTAAAGATTTTGGTTTTTATTTTTGTGAGGTGAGAAACCATTGGAATGTGTTTTGAGAATCATACTAATCTTAAATGACAAGAATCCATTTGTCATGCGTGAAGGGAGGAATGATGGGATTATGGGATTGCATCGTATAGAATAAATTTTTTTGTGTGCCAGGCATTGTGATAGACGTTTACAAATTTGATGTTAGAGTCTTCATTAACTTTCTTTAATTTTTCAGGTGGACAGTTTAGGTTTTTTCTAGTTTTTGCCCTGAACTTTCTTATGGAGTATTTGTGTCTTCAGTTTTGCTTATAATGCTTGTTTTTCAAAGTGCTTATGCCAATTTACATTCCTATCAGCAGTTGTGTAAGTTCCAGCTATTCCACGTCCTCATCACCACTTGGTACTGTCTGTCCTTTCCGTATTTGGTAGCCATTCTAGTAATAACTAATGAATGAGGTTGATAACCTTTTCAGGTATTTATTGGCTATTTGCATTTTTTTGTAAAATAAAATGCTTTTTCTAAATTGAATAGTTATAAGTAGTTTATTGAAGAATGTGTATTTGATCTTTCTAATGTAGTTCTTTTCTTTTAGCATTTTTAAGAAAGGCAGAGTCGTAAGAATATTTGCTTACAGCCAAAGATACATTTTGTAGCTAATTGGGTTTTCAGAACTCATAACTTGTGAGTTATATTTTATTTTAAAAGTTTGTTTTGGTTGTTGTTAGTGATTATTATCATGCCAGTCATGTGCTATGAGAAGAAACAGCTTTGGTTTTAGTCTTTTATTAGTAAACATTATAATACAGTATTTCAAGGGGAGAAAATCAATATTCATTGTGTTAGGCCTCTCCAGATTGGAGTATAAGACAAGAATAGTTCCAAAACACTGATGGGGAAAGGGAGAAGAAGGTGCACGGGGTCTAAGCTGTGATCATAACTGTTTGATTTTGTTCTCCTAATGTTGTCAGATTGGGTTTTAAAATCTTTTAGCTTGTATCATTCTTGCCTTCATCTCCAGATTAGTCAGTCTAGATCTTTTTAGTCTGTCCTAAGGCAGTTTTTCTTTCTTTCTTTTCTTTTTTTTTTTAAAGTAGCTTTTTATTTTCAAAAATTGTAAAACAACAGAAAAGTTTAAAGAATAGTTTGAGTCATCAATCCTATTTTGTCTCATTTGCCTTTTCTTTCTCTTTCTGTATTTTCTTTTCTTTTTTTCCTTGTAGAACCATTTGAAAGTAAATTGCAGGTATTATCATGTCTTAATACTTAAGCATATATCATTTTGGAGCAAGGTCATTCTTCTACATAATCATATCTCTTTTTTTCACCCAAGAAATGAACATTGACACACAATAATATTATTTGGCATATTCACATTTTCCCAGTTTTTCTAAAAGTGTTCTTTGTAACATTTTTCAATCCAAGATCCCGTCACAGGCTGCATTTAGCGTCTTATCTCTTTAATTTCCTTTCATCTGAAACAATCCCTCTACATTCTTTTGTTTTTATGAAATTGGTATTTTTGAAGAGTTTACAACAGTTTACTTACAGAATGCCCACAATTTAGAGATGTCTGATGAATGTACTTATGAAGAAACAGAATTAAATAATCATTTTTGGCAAGAATAATACATAGTTGATGATGACTTCCTATTGCATCACAGCAGGAGACATACAGTGTTACTTTATTCTATTATTGGTGTTGCTAATTACTTGTTTAAGATGGTACCTGAGATATCTCTTCACCTTAGGTACCTGTTCCCTTGTGTAAGGAATAAGAACTTTAAAAGTACTTATTAAATACTTGAAGCCATTGTAAATATCCTGTTCCCCAACAACCCTTTACCATGGATGATCCTTGCCTGAATCAGTTATTATATCCGTGTTTGCAAATTAGTGGTTTTCTAACCATCTACGTTTATAGCTGGCATTTTTCTGTAAAGAGGAGCCCTTTCCCCCCCTTTTAGTATTAGTGTAGACCCTTTTTATTTGTTTTTTAATTCAGTGTGTTACAATTTTTCCTTTTTCCTTTTGATGCTCGAATTGTCCTAAATTTGGCCAGTGGGAGCCCCTTCAAGCTGACTCCAGCATCCTTTTGGCATTTCTCATGATCCTTTTGGTCATTACCTTTTTTTCTGGCACAAGGTGTCCCAGGCTTCCCTTGTAGCTTTCTTGTCTTATTTCTGAAATTAACTATTTCTTCAAAGAGCCCTGGTTCTTTTTAATGAGAAATGCTGAGAAACCTAGACCTGGGCCCAAGTTGTGCTCATTGCCACTGGGGTATTATTGCATCAAGGCCCTTTCAGTGGACAGGGCTAAGAAATGTATTAACCTTCAGTATACCAGGAAAAATAGTCATCACCATTTACCATCTAGGTCCAAGGGATCTTTTTACTTTTTATTTAAAGTAATTTTTACAAGTAATGTACAGAAGTAAGGATAAGGGATAGTGAAACCCATTTTTATTGGATATTTTAATAAGAATTTAAACACAGTAATCTTCTTTGTATTAAGTAAAGTTTGGTGCACAAAGATCATAAGACATTTAAGAATATTGCCACATATCTTTTTAGAAAAATGTCCGAGTTCTTGTTGCAGACTGTTACATGATGAAGTTCTTCTTGTTGAATGACTAAGTGGGTGGGAATACCCTACTTTTTTTGTTGTTCTTAGAAGTATATTGTTCGTTTATTGATTCTTTTCTCCTTCAAGTCGGTCCCCCTTTATTCAACATCTGCTATATTCAGATATATGTAGTTCTCTTCCTGGTTGGCATGGTCTGTTCTAGAACTTAGGGAGGTACAAAAATAAACCATTTACATAATTCCTGCTTTCAAAACTCATTTCCAGTGCTTCAGGGTTTTCCTCCCTAATCTCTGTCCTCAAGAAGCCTAAAAACTTATCGGAGTGGGAAAAAAAAGAATTTAGAGATCTTTCTTTCCAGCAATAACCAGTTTTTTTTTAAAATTTTTATTTATTTATTTATGGCTGTGCTGGGTCTTCGCTTCTGTGCGAGGGCTTTCTCTAGTTGTGGCAAGCGGGGGCCACTCCTCATCACGGTGTGCGGGCCCCTCACTATCGCGGCCCCTCCCGCTGCGGAGCACAGGCTCCAGACGCGCAGGCTCAGCAGTTGCGGCCCATGGGGCCAGCCGCTCCGCGGCATGTGGGATCCCCCCAGACCAGGGCCTGAACCCGTGTGTCCTGCACCGGCAGGTGGACCCTCAACCACTGCCCCACCAGGGAAGCCCCTTAACCAGTTTTAAGTGTACAGTTCAGTGAGATTAATTACATTCACTGTGATGCAACTATCACTTTTACTTGAAGGTTAATGTAGGATGGACTCCCAGATGGAGAACTCTTGGCTGTCCTACCATCAGCTCTGCCTTGCTCTATGGTTATCAGTTTTCCCCAGATCAAGAGTAGGCAGGTACAAGTAGTGGGCTCACAACGTTTAACCTCAACTGGTTTTTCTAAGTTATTTTGTACATTTTTCAGTAGCGAAACCAAACTGGGTCTTCAGGCTTTATTTCCGTTTCTTGCAAGGGAAGAGCTTTTATACCACTGGACATGTTTTGGTTTTTCCTCAATGAGAATTTTAACCATCTTTTGTATTGTTTCTACAATAATTTGTAAAGCTATTTATTTTTAACTGCTTTTTTTAAACTTTTCGGGTCAACTTTTTTATACTGCACTTATTTGTCAAAATATAGATACATAATACTGGTAAAAATCTTTTTTTTTTTTTTTTTTTTTTTTTTTTGCTGTACGCGGGCCTCTCACTGCTGTGGCCTCTCCCGTTGCGGAGCACAGGCTCCGGACACACAGGCTCCGCGGCCATGGCTCGCGGGCCCAGCCGCTCCACGGCATGTGGGATCTTCCGGGATCGGGGCACGAACCCGTGTCCCCTGCATCGGCAGGCGGACTCTCAACCACTGCGCCACCAGGGAAGCCCAATCTTTTTTTGTTTCTAATGAAACATTATTGAGACTCTTCTTCTTTAACAGTATGGAGTGAGGGTAACTTGTATCAATTAGCTGAATTAACCAAACTTCAGAATATTTAGATTTAAAGATCATAGAAACTACTGGTAGTCAAACTTTTTTTTTTTTTAGGCACAGAGCTTTCTTCATTAAAATAAAACCTTATTCAAAAATCCAGTATGTAAAACAGGTGAAAGCTAAGTTACTCTCCTTTAATGAGGGAGAAGTTGCGTGTGGAGGGGCTGGGAGGGGGATGAGTATCTCTGTTCCTTGCACCCACTTTCAGTAGCTGCCAGGGAAGTGGTCCAAGGAACTAAACTAAACTTACCAGTGTTTTAGTCCAACTTCTGATTTCACAGATGGGGAACTGAGAACTAGTGCCCAATTCTCCCCTCCTTTGAGCCCCTGGTAATCTCTAATCTACTTTCTTTCTATATGAACTTGCCAATTCTAGATATTTCATAGATGTAGAATCATAAAATACTTGTCCTTTCGTGATTGGCTTAATGTTTTCAAGGTTCATCTGTGTTGTGGCATGTATTACAACTTTACTCCTTTTTATGGCTGAATAATATTCCGTTGTATACATATACCACATTTTGTTTATCCATTCAACTGTTGATGAACACATGGATTGTTTCCACTTTTTTACTCTTGGAATAATGTGGCTATGAACGTTGGTGTATGAGTTATCTGTTATAGTCCCTGTTTTCAGTTCTTTGGGATATATACCCAGGAGTGGAATTGCTGAGTCACAAGGTAATACTGTGTTTAACTTTTTGAGGAACTGCCAAACTGTTTTCCACAGCGTTGGCACAGTTTTACATTCCAACCAGCAATGTATGAGGTTTCCAATTTCTCCACGTCCTTGTCAACAGTTTCCTTTTTTTTTTTTTTTGGAATAGAGCTATCCTAATAGGTGTTAATGTCATTGACCTATTGTGATTTTGATTTGCATTTCTCTAATGAAAAAGGATGTTGAGCATCATTTCATGTGTGTGTGTTTTTTTGTTTGTTTTTGTTTTTTTTGGGCTGTGCTGGGTCTTAGTTGCAGTACATGCGATCTTTAGTTGTGGCATGCATACGGGATCTAGTTCCCTGACCAGGGATCGAACTCCGGACCCCTGCATTGGGAGCACGGAGTCTTACCCACTGGACCACCAGGGAAGTCCCTTTTCGTGTGTTTATTGGCCATTTTTGTATTTTCTTTGGAGAAATGTCTATGTAAGTCCTTTGTCTATTTTTAAATTGGGTCATCTTTTTTTTTTTTTTTTTTTTTTTTTGCAGTACACGGTTCTTTCACTGTTGTGGCCTCTCCCATTGTGGAGCACAGGCTCTGGATGCACAAGCTCAGCGGCCATGGCTCACGGGCCCAGCCGCTCCGTGGCATGTGGGATCCTCCAGACCGGGGCACAAACCCATGTCCCCTGCATCAGCAGGTGCACTCTCAACCACTGCGCCACCAGGGAAGCCCTGGGTCGTCTTTTTGTTGTTGAGTTGTAGTTGTTCTTTATTTATTCTAGGTATTTAAACCCTTTTCAGATATATGATTTACAAATATTTTCTCCCATACTGTATGCTGTCTTTTCACTTTAATGATAATGTCCTTTTATGCACAAAAGTTTTTAAATTTTTTTAAAATTTTTTATTTTATTTTATTTATTTTTTGGCTGCGTTGGATCTTCATTGCTGTGCGTGGGCTTTCTCTAGTTGTTGCGAGCAGGGGCTACTTTCCGTTGTGGTGCGTGGGCTTCTCATTGCTGTGGCTTCTCTTATTGTGGAGCACAAGTTCTAGGCGCATGGGCTTCAGTAGTTGTGGCTCATGGGCTCTAGAGTGGAGGCTCAGTAGTTGTGACACACGGGCTTTGTTGCTCCACGGCATGTGGGATCTTCCCGGACCAGGGCTTGAACCTGTGTCTCCTGCATTGGCAGGCGGATTCTTAACCACTGTGCCACCAGTGAAGTCCCAAGTTTTAAAATTTTGATTAAGTCCAGTTTATCTATTTTTTCTTTTTTTGTTCCTGCTTTTGGTGTCATATGTAGAAACCCATTGCCAAATCCAAGTTCATGAAGATTTACACCTAGGTTTTCTTCTGAGAGTTTTATGGTTTTAGCTCTTATTTTTAGGTCATTGATCAACTTTGAGTTAATTTTGTTTATTACTCATTGATTGTTGAGTTTTGAGAAAATTCACCTAGGATATTGTCGTCTGAAGATTCATAATCTAAGATTTAATTTATATTAATGTTTTCACCATCATCTGTATCTAGTTGTGCTATCCAAAATGGTGGCCACTAACTACATGTGGCTATTAAGTTTAAAATTCTAATTAAGTAAAATTTTAAAAAATTAAGTTTCTCAGTCATAATAGCCACACTTCAAGTGCTCAGTAGCCACATGTGGCCATTGGCTATTGCATTGGACAGTGTTGACTTTGAAGATTTCTATCATCAAAGAAAATCCTGTTGGACAGTGCTGGTGAAGAGAGCTGTTATCTTTTTTATTCATAGTTTAATTTGTTTAACAATTGTGAATTGTCTTTCTCTGTCACTTTTCTTCTCCTTCCCATTATGGACAGAAAATGAAAATTTCTGAATTGTCAACTGTGTTTGAAAGCTAAAATCAGTCTACAAAGGTGGTGTCTTCATTAGTCTTCTACACTTTTTTGAAAGATGATGCAGTACTTTGGTCAATGCAGTAAGAAAACTGAAGAATGATTTTTACTATTGATAGCATATTCCTTCTAGATGATTCCATGATTCCTCAATTACTTGTTATATAGTTTTCTTTAAGCATAGTTTGGGAAAATTGATGAGTAATCATGAAATCATTATTAGGGTGATGAAACAAGATGCAGGAAATATATAATCAGTAAGATCTTATAATGTGTCTTAGGCTTATGAAAAGGTTCAATGTACTCATATATAATTGCAAGATAGAATGAGTTTTAGCCGTTTTTTGAAGTAAATTTTCTCTTTATTCTTTGCAGTATCTGAGAATAGAAGTCATGAAATATCAATCCTTGCAAATAGAACTTTTCAAAAACAAACTAAAAACTAAAATTGGGTTCAGTGGATCCTGATACTTTGCATTCAGATCCATTACCACAAAATTCTTCTTCAACTACCCCCATCTATATTTGAATCTCCTTTTTTCTGTAGTGAAACCTTGTTCTCAATAACATCTATATTTATTCATGTCCTTTATTCCACAGTATACACAAAATAGTTTTAGAATTACTACATTGATACCACTGCCAACAGCAAACCTATGAGTGAAGTTCATGATTTCATTGCAGTTCAATTTATTCTTGCAGAATTAACCCCCTTGGGGTATGCAGTTAGGTAATGATCTCAAAAGTTACTTGAATTATTATTTTTTTCAGTGCAGTTATATTTTGGATTTGATATACAATTTGTATTGAATTTTAGTATTTGCTTTTTTATCAATTTGACTTTATGAGTCTGTAAAACATTTGCATTGTTTAAAATCACAACTATATCAAAAGGTATAGTGAGGTAATTCATTCCCATCCCTGCTCCTACCTACCCCTATCGGTAATCTTTACATTAATTTCTAGTTTATCCTTCTTGTATTTCTTGAAAAATAAATACTAAAATTTGCTGTCTTATCCCCCCACCACCTTCTTATATAAAAGGTAGCATATTATATTTGCCCCTCGATTTTCTCATTAACTGATACATCTGGGAGTCTTTGATTCACAGAGATCTTTCTCATCATATTTTGTGGTTGCATAGTACTCAGGTATATTATCAGGTATTCATCTGGTATCTTACTGATGGGCATTTTGGTGGTTTTCAGTTTTTTGATAGTACTGATAATGTTGCAGTGAATCACTCTGTGCGTATGTTTCTCATAGGTGAAGTCCTCAAGGTGGTTTAGTGGCCAGAAGGTAAACTGGTTTAGCTTTATAAGCCATATATAATTACCTTTTTGAACAATTGGTTCTAACTTTCAATTTAGTCTACAGCATTAAATAAAAAGAGGTAAGAGGACTCAATGTTCAAAAACTGGAGAACAGTGTTTTGAGTTCCTTGAATTGGCTATTTCTTGTAATCTCCACAGCCATTTTCAAGTTATCATTTTTTACTTGGAGGCTGGTCTTGATGGTTCCACTCTTGCTCCCCTTCTACCTTTTTTCCAGAGATGTCTCTCTTTTTCTGGCAGTGTAAATCGAATTATGTAATTTTGTCACTCTCTCTACTGCTTATAATCCTTTGGTGGCTTCCCATTGTACTTAAGAGTGAAATCCAGGGTCATTAAAATGTGATTTGAGACCCTTGTGTTGTTGGGCTCATCTCTTTCTAGGTTAATTTCAGGGTACTCACTACTTATTTACTCTACCTTAAGATAATGACATGTTTTGGGGGACAGTACCCTAAATGTGTTTGTTTAAAAAATCTTTCTTTCCTCCTTTCTTTCTTTCTTTCGTTTGTTCGTTCGTTTGTTCTAGAAATCCTAATACAGTATAGCAAACAGTAACCCATTTAATGTATGGATTTGGCCATTATTCCTTATCCTTTGATTTCTTGATTTTATGAACCGAGTAATATTAAAGTTATTGAAAATGAGTGCCTTTTCCCAAAGAACAAAAAGACAAAACTGAGTTACGTGTCAGGCACTGTCCTAGATACTGCGATACACAAGGTTTCTTTTCTGTCCTCAAGGGACTTAAAATTTGTATGGAAACATGTTAACAGAAAACGTAATGCAGTGTGATAATTGCTCTGTTTCTAATTCTTTGCTTTTCAACCTACTGTAAACTAGGTGCTACCTCTGTCTTTTCATTGAAATTACTCTACCTACAGTTTTTATTATATTTCACTTGCCAAACTCAGTGGACCATTTTGCAGATCTGGCCTTACTTGGCCTCTGTGCTTTATTTGAAACTTTTATTGTTCCCTGGTAAACTCTTGAAACTCTCTGTACCATAGGAACTTTTGTGACTCTATTTTTTTATGGCTCTATCTTTTTCCATTTCTACTTAGTCTCCTTAGTGTCTTCATCTAACGCTTAAATGTTGGTGATCCCTGTACTTTACATCACTGACAGTCGTCTCTTCTCACTCTGCATGTCCTCAAATACTCCTATATGCACTCTGCTCTCCCAGACCTGTTGGCTGTTGGGCAGCTTCACTTGGATGGCCCACAAACAGCTCAATCTCATTTACTAAAGTTAATTTATTATCTTTGTCCCTAATATACATGCTGTACATACTCATCCTGATTCTGGGCAACATTATTTAAACCAGAGTCTTTTCAGCCTCCCTGATCCATCTTTTAATTTACTAGATCTTGTCAGTTGTTTCTTTCTTTCTTTTTTATTTAATTTTATTTTTTGGCGGCACTGTGTGGCTTGAAGGATCTTAGTTCCCCAAGCATTGAACCCGGGCCACCACAGTGATAGTGCTGAGCCCTAACCACTGGACCACCAGGGAATTCCCTGTAAATCCTTTCTATGTAATCCATACCTTGTATCTTGAGGCACCAATAGCTTGTCTTAATTAGGCTCTTACTCAAAAAATAATATTTCAGATTTTTCAGTTAAATGTTACGATGTTTTTTTGATATTGTCAGTCTTTAATTGTTAACATTCTGATGTTACCTGATTGTGTTTTTATTTTTACAGTTCTAATCTGTGAACATGTTATATCTCTATTTAGGGTCTTTACATTTTCTCATCTGTCACTTAGTTGGACTTTGTCTACTCATTTTACCATGTTTTCCACTTGTCACATATTTTTTTATTCCTTTATTTATCTTCCTTTTGTGTTAGTAAAATATTTGTATTCTATTTTAAACTCTCTTTAGCTTTATAGTTGTATGGTTTTTATTTTCCTTTTAGTTATTATCCTAGAGACTACAATATTTCTTTTTTTTATTACAGTCTACCTTAAATTAGTAGGAAATTATTCATAAATCTTCTGAAATTTTGCCGCTTAGGAAATTATTCACATAATCTTTTGATGGTTTAATTTCATGAACCAACCCTCCCTTATTTGTGCTATTGTCATATATTTTACTTCTACAATGTTTTTGTAACTCCCTTCACCCCAAAATTAGGCTTATTATTCTTTTAAACATTCTATTGTAATTTTTTTTTAGTTCTGAGCTGGGAGGTGATTTTTTTCCCCAACACTTTAAAGATACCATTCCATTATCTTTTGACTTCTTTCATTTCTGTTAGCCTTCCATCAGTCTTATTGTTTTTTTCCCTGAAAAATTTTTATATATTTCATCCTCTATCTGCTTTTGGACTTAACATCTTTGGTTTTTAGGCATTTGATTATGATGTGTCTAGATTTGGTTTTCCTTGTATTTAGCCTGCTTTGAACATGTAGTTAATTAATTAATTAATTTATTTTTGCTGTGTTGGGTCTTCGTTTCTGTGTGAGGGCTTTCTCTAGTTGTGGCAAGTGGGGGCCACTTTTCATCGCGGTGCACGGGCCTCTCACTATCGCGGCCTGTCTTGTGGTGGAGCACAGGCTCCAGACGCGCAGGCTCAGCAGTTGTGGCTCACGGGCCTAGTTGCTCCGCGATATGTGGGATCCTCCCAGACCAGGGCTTGAACCCGTGTCCCCTGCATTAGCAGGCAGATTCTCAACCACTGCGCCACCAGGGAAGTCCCATGTAGTTTATTAAATCTGTAATTTGATGACTTGTCAGTTTAGAGAATTCTTATCTAATCTGCAGATACTGGTTTTATGTCATTGTCTCCTCCACTTCTGGTACTCTGGATACACGTATTAGACATTTTTCATTGTCTCATATATCTTACTCTCTTTTCTGTATTTTCTTGCTGCCTCTTGATCTGTATGCCATTTTGGATACCTTCTTCTGACCTGTGTTCCTGTTAACTAATTCTGTTCTTATGTATCTAACCTACTGGTAAAATCCTTTTATTAAATGCTTAATCTCAGTTACAGTATTTATTCCAAGAATTTATGTTTTGACATTTCTTTAATGAATTCTAGGCCTGTTTTGACATCTTCAGTCTTCCCTCTGTTTTCATGAATATATTAATCATAAAAGTATGTCTTATAACTGCAGTATGTAAATTAAATGGAGCTGTTTCTGTTTATTTTTTTCTCTTGATTTCTCATCAGCTGCTCCTGTTGTCACAGGCTTCTTTGTAGTTTTTGATTGGATGCCAGACATTGTAGTGAAAAATTGTAGACTCTTGATGATACCTTCCTTCAAAGAGAGGTAAATTTTCTTTAAGCAGCCAGAGTACTAGTGGATCAACACAACTCAGTTGAGAGTTGGTTTTGGATTTTGTTAGGGCTGGTCTGTTTCAGTTTTGCTCTTATTCCTAGCATGTAGCCTTTACTTCTGAGGCATAGCTCTAATTCCATATGGAGTATGTCTTTTTCATAGATTATGTGGTCATGTATTTGTAGTTTTGTTTCTCTTCTGTTGCATTGGATTATTTGCCTGTAGTTGCACCAGTACCACACTTTCTTACTAGGTCTTGATATAGTAAAATTCCTCTAGCTTTGTTGTTCTTGAAGATTACTTTTACTGTTCTTGACCTTCTGCTTTTCCATGAATATTTTAAAATCAGCTCTGCAGTACTCACAAAATAACCTTCTAGGGTTTTGTTTGGAGTGCATTGAATCTAAAGATCAATTTGGGGAGCATTGACATGTTTACACCAATCCATGAACATGGTATATCTTTTTATTTAGTTCCTCTGTAACTTCCTTCAGTAGTTTAAGTATATAAATCTTGTGTGTCTTGTATATTCATCTCTAGGTGTTTGTTATTTTTTATTGCGTTTTGTAATTTGCTGTTCATCTTTTGCTAGTATATAGACATATACTTGATTTTTGTATACTGACTGTTAAATTTACTTGAATTCCATAATTGTTTATCTGTATATTTTGATAGTATGTGTATAGATATATACAGACACATTGAATAATAGCAGTTGTCTTCTTTCCAGGTTGTTACGCTTTAGTTTTATTTATTTGCCTTATTGAACGAAATAGGACCTTTAGTATAGTGTTTATTAAAAGTAGTGATAGTAGGCTTCCTTATATAGTTCTGTGTATGAGGCGAACAGCTTTAAATATTTCACTGTTACAGATGATGTTTGCTGTAGACTTTTGGTAGATACTCTGAAAATAAGAAAATGTTCTCCTGTTCTGCTAGTTTTAACATGAATGGATATTGAATTTTATCAAATGCTTTTTCTGTGTTTATTAAGATGTTACTGAGGTGAATTACTTTGATTTTTAAAAATACTGAAACACTATTACATTCTTGGAGAAAGCCCCCTTGCTTATGTTGGTGTTTATCTTTTTATATATTGCCAGATTAAATTTTATATTGTTTTGTTAAGGTATTTTGTTTCTGTGTCTGTGAAGGATATTGGTCTACAATTTTCTTTACTTGTAATGTCCACGTTAGGTTTTGGTTCCAAGGTCATGCTGACCTCATAAAACAACTATCATTTTTGTGTATTTTATAAAAAACTTCGTATGTTATTGGTATTGATTCTAACTTAAATATTTGGAATAATTTTCCAGTGAGGCTGTCTAGGCCTTGTATTTTCCTTGTATGGATATTTTAAAATTTGGAAATATCTGTAGTTTTGGTAGTGATGTCCTTTTTTTTAATTCCTGTTATTTGTAATTTGTATGTGTCTTGTCTTCTTGATTTGTCTTCTTAGGGGTTTATCAGTCTTTTTTTTTTTTTTTTGCAGTACGCGGGCCTCTCACTGTTGTGGCCTCTCCTGTTGCGGAGCACAGGCTCCGGACGCGCAGGCTCAGCGGCCATGGCTCACGGGCCTAGTCGCTCCACAGCATGTGGGATCCTCCTGGACCGGGGCACGAACCCGTGTCCCCGGCATCAGCGGGCTGACTCTCAATCACTGCGCCACCAGGGAAGCCCAGGGGTTTATCAGTCTCAATCAGTCTTTTTAAAGAACGAATTTTAGACTATTGATTTTCCTTTTGTAAGTTGCTTTCTTACGTAAGTTGCTTTCTGCTTTTATGTTTTTCTTCCTTTTAATAATTTCCCATTGGCTGTAATTTTTTCTAGCTTCTTGAGATAAAAGCTCCTAGAGATGCAAAAGTCATTGATTTTTACTATTCTTTCTTTAGAACATATATTCTTTGAGTTTTAAAATTTTCTCTGATAATTACCTTAGGTACCTCACACATTATGTATGTTGTTTTCATTATTAGTTAAAATATTTTCTAGTTTTTATTGAAATCTGTTTGTTGACCCAGGAGTTTCTTAGAAACATGTTCCTTAATTTCCAAACACTGAGTAGGTGGGTATTTAGAATCTCCATTATGGTTGTAGATTTATCTTTTTCTCTATTTTTTCAACCTTTGCTTATGCATTTGAAATTATGCTATTTGGTGCATGCAAATTTAGGACTCTAATAAATTCCTGGTCAGTGGGCATTTTTATCAGTCTGAAATATTTTTATCTCTAGTGATATTTCTTGCCTTGAGGTATCCTTTGTTGAATATTCGTATGGCTACATCAGCATATTTTGCTTTGGCTTGTTTCCATGATATATCTTTTCATCTTTTAATTTCAATTTCTTTGTGTACAAAGTGTGTTTCTTATAACAACATATAGTTATGGTTTTAAACAAAACTGGACATCTTTTCCAGTCTGGAAATCTTTTTCTTTTGTCTAGGATATTTAGTCAATTTCTGTATAATAGAAATACTGATATATTTAGTTTCATTTTTATCACTTTTCTACTTCACTTTTTATTTTAAAAATTGTAGTAGAATATGCTTAACAAAATTTGTCCATTTAAATCATTTAAGGTATACATTTCAGTGGCATTGTGGTGCAACCATCACCACTATCCAGCTCCAGAACTTGCAAAACTGACACTATGTATTAAACACTAACTCCCCATTATCCCTTCCCCTATCCCCTGGTAACTACCATTATCTGTCTCTGTGAATTTGAGAACTCTGAGTATCTCATATAAGTGGAATCATACAGTGTTTGTCCATTTGTGCTGGCTTATTTTACTTAATAAAATGTCTTCAAGGTTGATCCGTATTACAGCATATATCAGAATTTCTTTTAAAGGCTGAATAATATTCCATTGTATGTATATTACACATATTGTTATTCATCAGTGGACATGGGTTGGTTTCAGTTTTTGGCTATTGTGAATAATGCTGCTGTGAACATGAACGTACGAATATCTGTTTGAGTCCTTGCTTTCAATTCCCTTGGGTATATACCCAGAAGTGGAATTGCTGGATTATATGGTAATTCTGTGTTTCATTTTTGAGGAACCACCATACTATTTTCCACAGTGGCTGCTCCATTTTACATTCCCACCAACAGTGCACAAGAGTTCTAGTGTTCCAATTTTCCCACATCCTTGCCAACATATCTTATTTTCTTTCTTTTTTTAATAGCTATCCTAATGGGTGTGAAGTGGTTTCTCATTGTCTATTTGACCCACTTTTATGTTCTTTTTTCTCTCTGCTTTTTTGAGCACGTTCCTTTGATTTAATCAAACACATCCTATTGTATTTTCTCCCCTCTGTTAACTTGTTCAAGATACTTTCTTTTTCACCGTGGTACCTTAGTACTCTATTTTATGTATATGTTAGCACTAAGTATACTATATACTTTTACTAAGCTTTTTCTATTATCCTTTTTTATTGGGGAAATTTTTCCTAGAGATTGCAACACACATTCATTCATCCCACTTCTTGCATTGTTGCTTCCATGCATTTTAATTCTGTGTTTTAAACACTACAATACAGTATTTAATTGTTCTATGTGATTAATACCGATTTATCTGTACATTTAAAAAAATTACCTGTACAGTTGCTCTTTAGTTCTTTCTGCTATTAAGACATAATTAACATATACTGTTGTGTAAGTTTCAGGTATACAGTGTGTTGTTTTGATACATTTATATATTGCACAGTGATTACCACCTTAGCTTGTTAGCTAACACCTCTGTCACATCGCATAATTACCTGTAGTATTTCTTCCAGTGAAAATCTGCTGGTGCAGAATTCTGTTTCTGTGTGAAAATGTTTTTATTTTTCCTTCATGTTGGAGGATCTGTTTGCTCTGTACATAATTATAGATTTTCAGTTATTTTTTTCCAACACTTGAAGATTTTATCCTATTTTCCAGTTTGTGTCATTTTTTTGTTGTTGTTGAAGTTAGCTCGAGCTATGACTCTTCTTGTTGCTTCTTTGAAGGTACTGTATCTCTTCCCTGCTCTTTCTCCCTCATGCTGATTATAACATTTTTCTTCGGTTTTCAACAGTGTAACTATGTTGTGCCTTCATATAGTTTAAAAAAAAATGTCTCTTGCTTGAGATTCTTAGAGCTTCTCAAATCTGTTGGTTAATACCTTTCTCTCATTTTTAGGAAATCATGTCAAGATCTGTTCAGATACCGCTTCTACCACATTCTCTCTTCCCTCTCTTTGTGGATCTTCAGTTATACAGTGTTTCATATGTCTCTTACTGGTCTTTTCTGTATTTTCCATGTTTTCTTTTTAAATCTCTGGGCTTTGGGGCTTCCCTGGTGGCGCAGTAGTTGAGAGTCCGCCTGCCAATGCAGGGGACACGGGTTCGTTCCCTGGTCCGGGAAGATCCCACATGCCACGGAGCGGCTGGGCCCGTGAGCCATGGCTGCTGAGCCTGCGCGTCCGGAGCCTGTGCTCCTCAATGGGAGAGGCCACAACAGTGAGAGGCCCGCGTACTGCCAAAAAAAAAAAAAAAAAAAAAAAAAATCTCTGGGCTTTATTTATGGTATTTTTTATCAATGTGTCATCCAGTTCAAAATTCTGACTTTTGTGTTTAATCTCCTGTTAACACTGTTTATTGAGCTCATTTTAGACATTTCAGTTAAAGATTATCTTTTTGATTCTTTTCTTGTATAGATATTCTCTAGTGAAATATGCCATGTTTTCATGTATTGCTTCTATCTTTTAACTATTTTTTTGAACATATTAATAATTATATTTTAATGTTTTAGTTTATTAATTCCAGTATGTAGATTGCATATTTATTTGCTTTTGTTTTGTGTTGTTTTTCTTCTTTTCTTCTTGATGTTTGTTCATATGGCCCTATTTCTTGGTAACTTGGTTATTTTTAGTTAAATGTTAGAAATGTAAATACTCCTGAAGTATTTACAGTTAAATATTAATATTTTAGTATCTTTAAAATTGTAGATAATCCTGAAGGTACCTTTCTCTGGAGAAGTTTTCACCCTTCTGCTAGGTTGATAAAATAGGAGTTGGATACCTTAATCCAGGCAGGTACTGAATGGGGTGCAGGTTGGGTTTTGTTTTAGTAAGGTATCAGCCACCTTTGATTCCTTCTTGGCTTTCATCTGAAAACCTAGTTTGTTCACCACATTTCTTTCCTTAAATGCTTCTGAAGTTTTGTTTCATCAGTTCCCTGAGCTCTGCTTTTCACACTTTCAGTTTAGCTTTTTGGCCTTTTCAGCTTCAGAATTTGGCACATCACAAGAAGAAAACAACCATATGCTTAAGACCGCTCATGTCTCTGATTTTGTTATTACAGCCTTCTCAAGACTACTTTAAATTTCTGCTAAGGAAGAACATAGTTCTCAGCCTCTTCCCTGTGCCTAGAGTTGTCCAAGAAAAAAGCATCAACTCACTTCTCCACAGTTATCTCCTGAATTTTAGTCCCTCTTGTTCTCATTGCTTTGGCAATTCTTAAATGCCTTTTAAGAGATGATTTTATATTCATCTGGCTTTTCTAGTTTTCAGAGGGATTACTGGTTTGTTACCAGCTTTTTCTCCCTACTTGGAGGTAGAAGTCTGGAATGAGTTAAGCTATATAGCTACTTGCAGTGATTTAGTATTAATTTTGCTATAGTTGGCAGTGTTACTTTAAAATAAAAATTTATTCCTGTAATTGGTGCAGGGTGGCATTTCAATTTGTTTTGTCACTTGTGAGGATATTTTTTCCCCGTCATTCTACTGTTATCTTTAATGAATTATTTGTTTTCTTTGAGATCTTCACAGGCATATTCTCATTTCTACGTAGCAAGTTTACTTACGAAGTTTTCTTCATCAGTTACAAATCACAGAAATGAAAATTTGGAAAGTATTTACTGTAAGAAGTCAGGAGGATCTAGGGTAGGGTTATTTTATTTGTGCGTGTGTGTTTTGTTTTTTTGTACATTTTTGTTGTTACTTCGTAGACCAGCTTTGTTATATTTAGCTTGTGCAAATCCCTTTGTGGTCACCTTTTCGGGTCCAGTATCTGTAATCACCTCAATCTCTCTCTGGGCCGAGGGTAAACTTGATTGGCCCAGTTAGTGTGGATCCTCTGCATTCACACTGGTTGCAGATGGAGAAATGGGGTCCTCTGCCTATTGTAGATGAGAGGAGGGCGGGGTTTTAGGGAGTAAGGTGTGGGAATGGAGAGGAAATGATTGATATCTCTAGTGAAACAATAGGCAGGCAAGCTACAATTCAGGCAGTATGTCACATTCAGAAATACAGGTCACAGTCTCCTGTCTGCAATTCAGAAGTCTTAAAAAACTGAAAACAAAGTTATTTCTAAGTTTTTTTGCATATTCATTTGTCAATGGAACTGATTTGAGTGAGGCATTTTATTCTACTTTGAACATTCGTATGTTTCCTTGCAAGTGTTCTGTAAAGTATGATACGTGTAATGTATTACCTTACTAAATTACAAAAAGTTCTAAATTGAGAAACATTTTTTTCCTGAGGATTTTGGCTAAGTGATTGTAGACCTATACTTCTTTAAAAGGACTTGTTGCACACTTACTGTATGGCAGGTGAGTACATTGGTGAATAAAGTAAATCTGGCCCATATCTCATTGCTCTTTCATCCAGTACAATTAGAGTTTCCTGGATATCTAATTCAAATAATACCAGAAACAGAACCCTCCAAACATGTCAGTGGCTTCATTCCTAGAAATATCGCTGGATGTAAATATGTGTCAGTCTTAACTACTTCCAATGTGATAATGGAAAAGAATATGAAAAAGAATGTCTGTATATGTATAACTGAATCACCTTGCTGTACAGCAGAAATTAACACAACAGTGTAAATTAACTATACTTCAATACAATAAAAAGAATTTCCAGTATAAGAAAACTGTATATTTATTAGAATACTTGGTATTATGAATAATAAATTATTGAAAAGAGCCCTAACTTGTAGGTAACACCAACAAGGGAATGAGAAGTACAATACCAAAGCATGTTAGACATGGTTCCAATATTTGTGTAAAAAGAAAGACTGTGTTTGACTATGAGAAATGCATTAGAAGCCTGGGTAGGAGAAAACAGGGCTCAATGTAAAAGTAAGGATTAAGATGATAATTTTGTTTCCATCCGAGCTACATTTTGGAAAAAAACATTTAAGTGTTTTAACAGTGGCTTATAATTGGAGTTAACTTTTGGTAGTAGTAGGACCACCTTTGTTATTTTCACTTTTCAGCATATTTAAAAAGTAAATTTGTTTAAAGTTTTTATACAGAAACAGTTTATTGTAGTTTATTACTGCTTATTGCTATTTATTTTTTAGGAACCTGTAGTCATTTCCTCCTTTCTTTGCAGAGAGGCTTATTTAAAAGACCTGTAATGTTTTACTAATTTTGTTTAAGTGTACATCTTATATATTTTGGTAATGACATTTATACATCTATTTGATTAATTGACAATATGTCCTTTAAGAAATTATTTTCAACCATTTAAGATAATAGTGCATGTCCAGCATCTATTGGTTTTAGCCACCACTGATAATTTTTTCCTTTTTGACTCAGCAGCTTTAAAATTATATGATCTGTTTTGAAGACATAACCTAGCAAAAGAAGCAAACCATGTAAATGTAGACAGCTCTGATTAGTACAATCCTCAGATTGTTACTTCATACATTAACCTGTACAGGGATAATTTGAAATTGCAATACAGTGAGAAAAGTTTTAGAAGTAAAGTGAAGCATTTTTGAGAGAAGTACACACAAACTTACCGTTTCAGGCTTTCTCTTCTAGTCTAGTTTTAATGTGGCACTGTTCTTACCCTGGAAAACTCCTAGGTTGATGCCCCCTTGTGGTCTGTTACCAGAACAAATAGCACAAATGGATATAAGTAATGGAGGTCTTAATACATGTTAAGTTATTCATTCCTTTCTTTATAACAATTTTTTAAAAGTGGCTTCTGAGGAAAAACAGCAAAGGAAAATTATTCCAGTATTCTATATAGTTTATTGGTTTTAAAACTTACCAAGTATTTTGTAACTGAATGCGCACATATGTTAGCTGGACACTGACCTAAAGAAAAATAGGTTGTTGGGTAGACTATCATTGTTATCCTGGGCATCTAACTCGATTAGTTATAAGTGCCTTAAAAATATGATAAGATGTGATAGTAATTAAAGGCTATCCCACTACCGTCCCCCCCCCCCGCCCCCCACACACGTAAATGGGGTTTGGGAAAACTTGTTGTTTATACTTTGCTTGACCTGAGAGGGCCAGGAGTTGTATGAGGCATTGGAAGGAATAAAGATTTTTGTTAGTGTATTGGTCAGTTTAAGCTTATTTGCTTTTCCTGACATTATTGGCAAGGTCTTGTTAGTGTGTGAGTGTGGATTTGTGGAGGAAGTGGAGAAGTAGCAGCATCAGTCAGTGTTTTAAGAAAGACTGCAGATATAAACAGCTGCTTTCCCTTTTACCCAGTAAGATTCACGATGGTTGAAAGCAGTCTAATACAGTGAGTATGGGCTTTGAGATTAGATAGACCTGGTTTTAAAACTGATTTTATCTCTTATCAGTTCTTAGGCAGTTATATAATATTGGGGAAGTTACTCCATTTCTGAACATAGGTTTCTTCTCTTTAAGAAAAGGGTTAAGACCCACCTTATTGAACTGTTTCATCATATGAAGTCTTGGCATTTACCACTGTTATTATTACTTCTTAGGGAAAGGGCAATTTTGAGTTATAAAGAAAGTGTACCATAGGATTTTCTTACTCTTGGGCCATAGGTAAAAGACCCCTAATGGTAGAATGAATGTGTCTTTTAAGTGGTAAATCAGTTCATAGTCGTTTTTCTTTAGGGCAGACTTAGCGTTGTGCTACTGCAGAAGTAAATATTTTACTTATAAATTTTTGGCTATAAGTGTGATTATATTAAAGAATTTACTAGGTCAGTTATTTTAATACTTGAAGCCTACTAACCATTTATTTTTATAAAAATGATTCAATAAGTTTTTTTCTTTAGGAGTAATAGTTGCATGTTTTGGCAGATTAACTTAAAAAAAATAAACTAGTATTGTTCCTCGATTGCCATCTTATTTTTAAAAAGCTTGTGTGAAGGACAACAAAGTAATGAAATGTTTTTTGTTGTTTTGCTTTGTTTTTCAAAAGTTGCTTTTAGAACCAGGCTCACTATCTTAGTCACTTTATTTAATAATAATTAATCTGAGTCCATTTCAGAAGAAATAAGGTTATTTGGAGTTATTTAACTTAACAGGAAAAAAAGATTTTAAAACCCAGATAAGTTCAACTTTGAATCATAAGATTTTCTCCTTTGCACAGATTTCCTTGGCAGCTAAGTTGTAAACGTTTACTAATTTTCTTCTTTTTGAATAATTTGCTATAAAAAAGAAAACTAGAAAGATATCTCAGAATACAAATACAGCTGCTTGGGTTCAAATATTTGTTGGAATTAGGTGGACTATAAATCATGTAAACAAAGATTTAACTGTAGACATACCATCAGAAGGCTATTGTATGTATTCATACCTGCCTCTTTCATGTTTTCCTTTATTTCTTGGGTTCTCAAAACATCTAGCCTACATTTGGATAATGTCTAACTGAAGACTCTTGTTCCAAACCCTGGATGAAACTAATAAAGACTTTAATGAAGACAGTATTTTGGTGGTGAAAATTTCTCTTGTAAATTATGAAATGGGTTTTTGGTTTTTTATCCATGAATATCTTGGGGACACTTATTTTAGGAAAGAAAAGGGATGGGGGAAAGATAGCTACAGCAAAGTGGAGAGTTAAATAGTGAAGGGTGATGGCAAGAATACATGCCATTCTACCAGGAACTTGTTTTTTAAACATAAAAAGCATATGTGCCAAATTTACATATTTACTAATTAAAAAGGCTTCCTGGAAACATTAAGTAGACTTATCTTCTATAACCTTTAACATTGTCACTAATGGATATTGCATAGAAAATTTCATCGAAGGTCCTTTAAATAATGTAAATGATTATGAATATGTAACTAGTTAATATGCAGCTACGAAAGGATTATCATGTAGAGGTTAATGAACATTCTGCTCTTATGGTTTGCAGGGCTTTTCTTTTTGTGCTTTTGGCTCACTTCATGCTTGGAAACACATGCATTGGGATTGGAAAGCATCCTGACTGTTTTTGGGTCTCATCTTTTAATAGGGTTGTTAAATAGAAACTTTATAAAAAGGATTTCATGAAGATTTTTTTCCTTTTCAATTTACATTTAATTCTGTTTGTCTATTTTATAATTACTGCCGAATCAGAAACAGTGAAATGGATTGATGTAGTTTTAGCCTGGTTCTTCCAGATGTAAAGTCAGTACTCTATTGTACATTATCACTGTTATTAAGTGTTGCTGTGTGATTGATACTTACTGAGAGATCTTTATTCTAAAACCGACTTTTTATGCTGAGTTAATGTGTAGTATGGTTGGGTATCTGATTACAGCATGCATTTTGGTACAGAATTGCTGCCTTAGTATTTATTTAAAATGTCCTAAAGGAAGATATTTACTTCAGGAATTAAATGTTATAAAATAGAGGAATTTAGTGACAGGCCAAAAAAAAAAGAGTTGTGATTTTTGGGTGAAACATGGAGCTTATATAAGATACAATATTGGTATTTAGAACAGTGAACAAGAGCAGTGTTTCAAACCATGTATACTGCTATGTTTTTCATGTGACATTATATTAAGCATATTGGTTTTTATCCCTTAGTTTCTGTCTCTAAAATGGTGCTACAGTATTTGAGATTACTGTTTAAAAATTTTTATTAATGGGCAGTTTAAAAACATGATTAGTAATCTTTGAAAACAGTGGTGTTTTTTTCTTTTTAAATTGTCATTCACGTGTTCTTTTTTTCCTTACTGGTTAGTGTTGTTAATTTGTTTTCTGAGCTTTTTAAGAACCTATTGAAATATCTCCAAGGAAAACAAATAGCTTTTATGTTTAATTTCATTGTTTTAGTATTACAAGCATAGCTTAAGCTGGCTATGAAGTACTTAAAATTTTATCATAATTCATTGGGGGGACAAATTGGCTGTTCAGAGCATCTCTTTATCCCAAGCATTTCTTCTTGAAATGTAGTAGAAAAATAACACTGTACTCATTTTCAGTGCATCAGAATAAAAATTACAGGTGAAAACATTTGGAGATATACTGACAAAATAAAGTACTTTCACTACTGTCATTTTTTTTTAACTGATGAAATGTGGATGTTACATTGGTTTTTTTGTTATTTATAACATTTGTGTATTCTACAAAATATGTAACATTGAAAACAGGCCTGCAGATTGTACAAAATACTAGTTATCTTATATCATATGTCACCTAATAGTTATGAAGCGGGTTTTGTACCAAAGTATGAATCAGAAAGCTGTAATTTGTTCTGCAGTTATCAGCCTGCGTTAGAGGGGTATGATAAAGTGTGCTGCTTAAAAACTAACATTCACATCTCTGTGCATTTGACAAATAAAAATGTATATTGAGGTGCTTTTAAATCTGTAAAGCCAGTGTTGTAGTTTTCTGATAGAATGATTTTGTAGCTTTGTGCATAGCCCTGTTTTTTCATGAGTAGTTATCTGTTTTCATGACAGGTGGTCACTAACTGCCAAGAGAAAATCCAGCATTGGTGAGTGAAAGATGGTTTTATTACATTTCTGAAATACTAATGAGGTCATCTATTTGTATTTAAATAAAGCATACACATTTTTTTGTATCCCATAATTGAATTCTTCTAGTAATCTCCATTTTGAATCCTTTTGATACTAATTTATATTGTCTTTCATCGTTTACTGAATTACATGTTCCCTGATTTCCTGAAGTTGTGTCACCATTTGTGTTTATTCTAATTGCTTTCTTTTTTCCTTTCTTTTCTTGTTTTTTTTTTTTTTTTTTTTTTTAAGTTAGAATAGTGTTACTAGCATTATGAAGTGGAGACAGAGGAATTTTTGAACCTGACTAATCATAGCTCTATTTGGGGACTATTTTTTATATATGTAGTAGAATAATAATTTGAATCAGTTGTTTTAAAATAATGATGGGAATGTGCACAGATACATTTTCCCAAAGTTTGAAAAATCTAATTAAGTGCCTGCATCTCAGAACTTGATTTAGAGACCACACTTTTCTAGAGTGCAGAGAGAAAGCAAGCCTATCTATTTTAATGTGCTAATCTATAGTTAATAGGACAATGCTTGGTAAATAACACGCTTTCCTGTGTCTTGTGAGGAAAATGCTCAATTTAATGGTGAATAAAATCTTATGAGTTGTCATGAGGTATAGCTGTTGATCTTACAGATATCAAATTACAATATATCCATGCTGTGTTTACGAAGATTTTAGTGAGAACAACAAAAGCTGTCTTGATTATTGTCTGCAGGGTGATTGCAAAATCATGGTAACTGCCCCTTTAGCGGTGAGATTAAACCTTTGGTTATACACCATCAAGCACATAATATTTTGAATTTATTTTAAGAGGCTTTTTCTTCATGCCTGAGAGATCTCCAAGGAAATAATTTATAGTTAGTGTATATCAAATGTTTTTTGGTTTAAATGCACATAGGCTGCAGGCAGTGGATAAGAGTGAAAATCGGTGCAATCTGTACACATCATTTTATTAAATTCTGACTTTTGGCTTGCAGAAATAATCTAAAACTAAATAATATCCACTTTATAAATAAAAATTCAGGGACTTCATTAATTTTCAATAAATGCAGAGTTGTAGTTGCATCCACTGGTGGTTAAGTCTGTCAGTATTTCCATAATGGACCATTCGCTTTTCATTTAACATTCAGTCCAGGTTAAAACTTGAAATGTGAGTCCTTGGTCAAGGAATTAACCATTTTTCCCCTGCTAATTTGGCCAAAGTGATCCATTTTACAAATAATTCCCAAGGGAAGTTTTATTAATGTGGACTTTGGTTTTGGTAAGGAATTCACGAAATTAGTAAAAGATTGATTCACCCAGCATAGATACTAATTTACACAAATATGTGACTAACAACTTGCTTCTGGTTTAAGATTGTTTCCCTACCAGACTGAGAATTCTTTAAGGCTAAGGGACATGTTTTCATCCTTTTATCCACAGCATCTCCTACTGTGTTTGGCACATTATAGGCACTTAATAAATGTTTGAGTAAGTAAAGACCAAATATTTGCTAATTTTTGTATAATGTTTTTATAAGTACTATAGCAGTACCCAAATCTGATGAGCTTGACAGACAGAAATGCAACATTTACTTCAGGGCAGGTTCACATGACTCAGTCTCAATTTCCAGTTTTCCATAGCTCTCCAAACTAAAGCAGCTTAGCATATTTACCTTCACATATCTTAAAGTAATATAGTACCTTATCTATACATTAAACAATTAAAATAATTTTTTCTACTTAGAATTTGCTTTTTCCTCTGAATTATTTTTAATATGGCTCAGGAAACAGACTTTTATGTTTGTTTTTACTGAGGGTCTGCTATTGCTAGAATCCAAATGGCCAGTGAATTCACGAATTTATTATATTAAAAAACTGAAACCAAGTGTCTCCAGTTCCTCTGAAAGCCAGGAAATTGCTATTAGGGAGCATTGTGGAATTCTTGTGATGTTTTTATTATCTTAATTCCACAAAAAAGATTGAGTTTCTGCCATATGCCAGTATTATGCTGCTGTTTGGAACTGAAAGACCCTGCCATGGAGAAATTCATAGTTGGGCACTAAACAGGGAAATCACAATAATTTTTTGCTATTTGGTTAGAGATAGGAAGCAAGAACAGAAACTGGAGCTATTTTTAAGGGTGTCTCATGCACTGCTTTTAAAAGCATGTTGCTTTTCACTCTAACCTTTGGCATTAGCATAGTCTAAAATACAATTCATGTACCTAAGTTACCCTTCCTTATGAGTATATACCAATATAATGAGCAAAACAACGTGTTTTTTAAAAAATGTAGTCTTATGCTAGTGATGTTTATGCTCATTTGTGCAATTTTAAAGGATTCTTTAAGGGATGAGTGTGAATATTTTACCTTAAAATTTTTCTTAATGTAGGCCACAAAATAAAAATATTTGTAGAAATGTAGGAGTAAAAATGGTCTGGGGCAATGGAGTCTGACCCTAGAAATCTCTTCCAGAAAATTAATTCAAATCCCAGAACTTTGGTGACCTAAAGACATTTATAGTATTTGTTTAATTAATAACAGATAAAAAGGAAATGTCTGAGCCTAATAGTTGAGAACTTGTGCATCACTTTTAGAGCTAATAGTGGTTTTCAATTTAGTGAAGATTTAAGAAAATTTTTAGGTACAACTTTTTTTCCTTATGTCCTTTTTACTTAACTCAGGAAATAAGGCATTATAAAATCCACACACTATTTTCTCATTAAAATGTGGATATACTTCCTAGTGTTTGATCCACTAGGGGCTGATTATTCTGTTTGTAGATTATTTGTAATTTTTAATCTTTTAAATTCTTCCCTAAAGAACATGGGATTTGGAGCCACAGACCTACATTTGAATCCTATCACTTACTAACTTTGTCACCTTGGGTGAATTACTGAGATTTTTAGTTTTCTTCTTGTAAAGTGATCATGATAACTACTAAACTTGAAGGTAAAGTGTGAGACAATGTCTATAGAACATCCACACTGGCACTCAATAAATATTAATAGTAACTCTGAAATCTTTTTTGAAAAATTTAACTAATTGTCAGATGAAGAAAGAAGGAAAAACCAAAAAACCCTCCAAAGCTTTGTAAATATTCCTGAATATTTTGTATTCATGCCATTGTCTTCTTATATCATGATGGAGAGATGGCTTCCTGAGTGGTATTGTTAAAGCTTTATATTAATGTTTTTAAGTAATTTTTATTATGAAGAATTTCAAACAAAGGGTGACAGAGTTCTGTACTGAACCCACATCACTCAGATTCAATGATTATCAACTCATGGTTGCATCTGAACTGTTTGTTTCCTTTTAAAATAGCCTATCCTACCCTCTACCCCCACCTCCATTTTGACATTACTCTGAAGCATTTCATCTGGGAATATTTCGGTATATATCCTAAAGACATAGAAAATTGCATATTAGCTGTTTAAATTTTAAATTAAAAATTTGAAATTGGGCAGTATATTTATAGAGTTCAAACTTGAAGAAGTACAAAAGGGTATAAATGGTATGTAGTTTCCCTCTTACCCTTGTCTTCCAGTTCTCACTTCTCTTCTTGGTAAACGACTGCTCTTTACCAGTTCCCTGTGAATCTTTTCAGAAATTATTTGCACAAGGGGTGTGTGTATGTATGTGTGTGTGTATATGTATGTACGTATATGTATGTGTATTCATCCACATATTTATATTATGCTCCCACTCTTTGATAAAAATGAAATCACACTGTACATTTAATACTCTACTTTGGAGATTGTCTTCAGTCATTAATTAACTCCTATTCTTTATGTTCCCATGAACTTCATTGTGTGTCAAATGTCTGATTTTTAGAGTTACCAAATATTTTTTGGTATTTATTTTTTTTAAAATAAGTAATGGCCACATGACTGAGAGTATGACTTATACAACTCAAAATACATCCTTGCTAAGCTGTTGTATCCATTATTTATTGTTTTTTAATAAAATTACTCCAAAATGTACTGGCTTAAAACAGCAACCATTTACCTATATATGGTTCTTTGGTTGTGCATATTGGACTGAACTTACCTCTGTTGTATTCTCCTGATCTTGTTTGGGCTCACTCGTGTGGTTGCAGCCTTTTGGTAGCTGGGTTGCCCAAAATGGCCTCGCCCACAAGTCTGGTGGCTAGTGCTTGGCTGTTAGCTGGGCCTCACTCTCCATGTGCTCCTTTATCTTGCTTACTTTACATGATGCTATAAGGGCAGCAAGAATGGAAGCTGCAAGGCCACATTCTGTTGGTCAGAGGAACTCATAAAACTAGACCAAATTCAAAAGGTGGGGAAATAGACTCCACATGTTGGTGGGAGGAGTGACAAAAAATTTATGGTCATTTTTAATGCACTATAGATGACTTCTGTTGAACATGTCCCACAGAAAAAAGAAGTCTCATTACTTGTGTTGATTTGTGAGAATTAAATGGAATATGGTATCTGATGCCTGGCACATACAAATCATCTGTATGTTAGGCACTGTTTGTAATCATAAATTATATGCATATGAATTGTGTAAAAAAAAAAAATCTTGTTTCCTGCAAATTATCTTGAGAGTTTTAAGTAGTAAAGATATCTATGAAATTACCCGAAGCAAACTTAAATGAAAATATAGAAAAACTATTTTATATTGCTCAGATGTTTAATTTTAGAAAGAATAGCTTTAAATTTGGATGTAAAAATTCTGAAGCATGTGAATTTTGAGAGGGGGGATTGTAAAGCAAACTTGACATTTGTTATTTTTCAAAGGAAACTGGAAAAAATAGTATTTTAAGAAAAAGAGTAATTAGTTTCTAGCATAGGTTATAGTCAAAGTATATAGTGAGAAATAACCAAGAGAGCATGCCTAAATAGATAAAAATCACAGGTGAAGATTTGATGATTTCTTTTTCTTTCTTTTTTCTCTTTCTTTCTTTCTTTCTCTTTCCTTCCTTCTTTCTTTCCTTTTCTTTTTCTTCCTTTTCTTTCTTTCTTTCTTTTCTTTCTTTCTCTCTCTCTCTCACTCTCATTTTCTCTTTCTCTCTCCCTCTTTCTCTCTCTCCCCCCCCTTTCTTTCTTTCAATTCCTCTTTCTAGTTAGTCAGTATAAATAGGTGAATATCTGTATCTACCTCTGATGTTTTTGAGGGATACCTTGCCCCACAAAAGCACTGAACTATTTTAGAACAATGCTGTGGTTTTATGGTGTGTTTCTCATGTATTACCTGAAACAGTGTTTTCTTGCCTTGCCTTCATATGCTTATATAAAATTTATTTTTTATGCATACTATATGAAATATCGATCTGCATACCTTTAATACTTTAAGAACATTTATTCATGATGATGAGTTCACTCCTCAATGTTAGGTAAGTTTGGCAACCATATTTTTCAGAGTCTTCATTTTACTGACCACAAAGTTTTCAGTCACTGTTTTGTACAGGCAGGCCCTCTGTTTGGGCTTTTTTATTTTTATGTGTTGTAAAATCTTCCAGTTTTCTGAAGATTTTACATACTTTTGTTGTTGGGATTTCTGTTGTTATTTATGAAAATGTCCTTAGGGGCAAGGGCAAGAGGGAGGAATCATATATAAAAACGCTCTTCTCTGTCATTCTTCAGGTTTTTTTTTTTTCTGGTGTCATGTTTTAGTACACGGGTTGGGATGTTAAGTAAGTTTTGAAATTTTTGTGTATGCTGTTTCAAAGCAAATTAAGATAAAAAAAAGATTCAAGTTGAATGTTTTAAGAATGATTTTTTAAGAAACAAAATCTGTATTAAGTTTAAAATTTTTTATTTTGAATATAAAATGAATACATGTTTACTGAAAGGTAGAAATAAAAGAATAAAGGTAGACTTACTCATAATTCTGAAGAGAAGCTAATTCTCTCCCTCTCACTTTTTAAGACATTTTGTTTTATTTCCTTCAGCTTCTTAATTCTTGTTTGTGTTACTGTGGTCAAATTGTAAATGCTTAGGGTTTTTTTCTTTTCTTTTTTAAAAGAGTTAATGATTTTTAAACTGTAATTAGAATTTGTTAACTTCTAGGAGTCCCCTCACCTTTATATCATGTTTTTGGAAAAACCACACTAGTTTAATACTTAAAACATTTCTGAAAATAAAAGGCAAAATTATATGTTATAGGGGAATTCTTTTCCCCCCAAGAGTGTAAACTATTATAAAAAAAAAAAATCCCTAATGACATCTCATCGTTTAGAACATAGTCTTTGAATATATTTTCAGTGTCTGTGTATTTTGGTTCACAGTTTCTCACAGTCAGCTTAAGTCCAGTGAGTATTTTGATATATCTGATTGAGGCTACACCTCAATGCGATTTGGACACCTTATGATTTTTCATCTTTGTCTTAACCATATTAGGTTTGAAAACTACATTTCTTTGCACTCTTGATTTTTTTCGATTTTTGTTCATTTTTATTTATTTATTTTATAAAATGAGAGCAGCATGCAATAAAACTTTCAAGCACAGAGCACTGAGGCCGAAGGGTAAATATTGCAACAACAATGCTTGACTGAGAGGTGTATCATTCAGTGATAATCTAGAGTTCATGCTCTTGTTTCGAGATACAAAAGTCTAAATTCTGATGTACTGAAGACAAAAGGAGGTGTGGCTATCAGTGTATGACTAAGGAAAATGTAAGCTGTAAAAAAATTAGGCATGTGTACAATTTAACCTTTTTACTAATTTATTTTGAACTCATGACCAAATTGGTGATAGTTTTCCCATTTTTCTTTTTATTTAAATCAAGCAAGTTATAGATAATTTTGAGAATGTTATGTATTTGGTGCGTTCAAAGCCAGGATTGCTATTTTTTTCCTCATGTAAGACCTCTTGAAAGAAACAGTAACATCAAGGGATCTATGAGTGGACTTCTATTGAAGTTTATGCAAAATATTATGCAAAGATCCAGAGTTTTTATCAGTTTTTTATAGGTGTCAGTGACCATAAAGGGTTATGAACAACATACAGAAGTTTCCTTTTTTTCTAAAGTATAGAAAACAAGAAATTGAAATGATAAAACTTATGAATTATGCTTAGATTTAAGTAGAAACTGGCACAAACATTCAAAGCTTTAGTCAATTATAAATTATCACATCTAAAGTCATCTTTTCTTAAAAGTCCCTCCTGATTTGTTACAGAAATATGTATCAGTTGTAGAAAATTTGGAAAATAAAGAAAATAAAAATTGCCTATAAACTCATCACCTAAAGCTAAGACTTAGGCACTTTGAGGGCATTTCTTTCACACTTAATGTGTTTTTATATAACTTTTAAACTTTCTGACGTTGAATTCACATCTCATTCTATTCTTAGAGCAAAAGAATACTGATGAAGAAACAGGTACCAATGATAACTGACAAGTGTGAAGTTACATGTGCATGGTTGTTGGTAGAGGGCACAAATTCCTCTCTCCCAGCTTTGCTGTGTATATCCACTGTACTCTGTTGTCTCGTTGTTGAAAACTTCAATTGAAGAAATCTCATAGAATGTTAGCTGTGTCTGTCTCTCTTTGGATAATTTCGTTTCATTAAACTTTTGAAAAATTGTAAGTTTTTATATTTAGGTTCATCTGTTACCTATTTCTAAAAATAAAGTTTTCTGATAGACTCATAAAATATAGAGAACATGGATTATTTCATCAGCATCTTCTGATATGTTCCCTAGGTATGAGTTGAGGAAAAGGAATATGAGACCATATTGCCTGAATTTTGAATACTATCATTTATCTTGATAGTATTTTATTTTGCCATGACCATTTTTTAAAAATGCTGTTGATTTAATACAGATACATTTAAATTGTTAAAAGTGTTCCCCTTCCCATCAGATTGCAGAAGGCACAACAATGTAGATCCGTCTTTCAAGAATGTTTTTATTGCTTAATATAACCTTGATAATTTTTATGCTGTTTAAGAGGATACTTTAAAAAAATCAGTAATTCCTTTCTTTAGAAACGAAAAGATTTCTCTCTTTACAATGCCTGAATTCAGTATTCCTCTATTTTCTTAATTTTTGGGGTAGAAACCGAGGCATCCATCAAGCCAGTGGATCTTTTTAACAGAGAAGCATTGCAAAATAAAAAGACATGCTATATTTGAGTGATGATCCCTGCAGCATATGGCATAAGGCTTGGTTGCAGAGCAGGCACTCAATAAATGGTGAATTGAATTGAAACAAAGGTTTCTTGGATGCTTAATGGGACATTCTAGAGTGGGTATGATGGACTAAAAATCATTTTTAAAGAAGATTGTATATTTATTCATATATATTCCAAAACCTTTGGGTTTTATAATTTTTTAAATGAAAAACTTGAAAGCATTAACTCTGCCCCAGATCAGCCCAAATATTAACACTAATGTAAAGCCCTTTCCCTTTTTTCCCTTTAAGCATCTCTTCATGTTTTCTGCTTTTTTGTTTAGGATATTAGGTAAAGAGAATGACAGAGGAGATGTTTTTTTAAATGGGCTTAATGTCTGTTTTCTGCCTATTCCAACTTCATACATTAAAGTGAAAATTAACAAAATTTTATTTCAGTGATTTATTTTCCTTTTTTATTATTGAAAGCTGGAAATTGGAGTCTTTAATCACTTGTCTCAAAGAAGGGATGTAGAACCTTTTCTTTTGCTTTACAAAGATTTTCTTTTATCTGTTGCATTTAAGAAGACAATTAAAAATAAGGAGTTCCTCTTATATTTCTCCCATCTCCTTTTTTAGTATTCTATTATGAAAATCTTCAAACATACAGAAAAATTGAAAGAATTAAATAGATGAACCTTGATCACATGTCTATCCATATCTCAACCCTGAATCCATTTTTTTGTGATGCATTTCACAGTAAATTGTGGACATCTGCATACTTCACCTATAACTACTTGAGCATACACATCATTTAACTTACTGTCTCTCATACTTTTTATTAATACCTTATGAAAATAAGGTATTTCTCATGAGATCTGTCCTGATCTTCATCCTTAAGGTTAAGGCTAGTTTGTAGTTATGTCCTTTTTTTTTTGCTGCTGCTTTTTAATAACAATAGATGCTTATCAGAAGGCTTTTATTATATTATAGCACATGATTAGCAAGACTCAAAAGAAGATTATAAAAGTTTCTTATGTGCCTTATAGCAGTGCTTTAGTTCTTATTTTCTATAAGGAACGTTGCATGAGGATGTCTGATGCAAATTAAATGTTATTTATTGGATAATTCTTTTAAATTAAGAATTGAAGGCTGAACCTAATCTGTAAGGATCAGATATGGTGAAGCCAAACAAAGAGGTCTATATAGAATAAATAAGTAGGCTTTAGAGGTTTATCCTAACTATATCTGGGTTTTATTTTCCATTTGAAAAAAATCATTTTAAGCAGTCTCTTCTTTGACTACATATTTTACAGTCTCCAAAAATTTAGTTATATATTTCTCAGTGGCAAAATAGAAAAAAAGCTATTCAGTTTTGGTACAAATAAAGATAGATACAACCTTCCATAACACATTAGTTCTTAGAGTCATTTTTGCGTTTTCTGTTTTATAGGCTTTGTGATCTTTAATGGGATTATTTAAGCCCTAAGTATGAGAGGGACTACGTGGAGATAACTGTTTGACCAGGCACTTGATGCTGGATATTTCCACTAGTGGGAATTTCAGGGAGAGGGTTCCTCAAGCCATAATTTCTCCCAGAGACACTGCTTGACTCCTACTTGCCTCCCTTCAAAAAGGATTCCTGCATGAGCTGCTTTTTAAATTATCTTCTCCTTTCTTTTTGTATTTTTAGAAAACAATTCAAAATTTAGAAATAGCAACTCGTCTTAAACTGTTCTCCAATATGTCCACATTTTTGTTATAGAGAGAATTATTGATAAGTTTAAAACTGAATATGCGTGCTTTGGAATAATACTGATATTGATCTCTTGTAGCACCTTGATTGAACGTACTGTTCTTTTAATATATAAAAGAGATGTTTTGTTAGAAGTCCCCCCCTTTTCAGGTGTATTTACTGGAATAGTATATATTGAATGCTAACTTGAATACTAGCTGTTTAACAATTGTAGGAACATTCAGACATCTAAGCATTTGCAAAATTACTTATCTAAAACTGCTAGTGTTTGTAGATTTAATACTGAGTTCACTGTGTGCAGGTATTGTGTCACATCAGATCTTTATGGACAGTATCCCATTTATTGCTTGCACCAATCCTGTTTCCAAAAGCTTCCTGAATTGTTACATTTAGCTATACTTTTAGCAGTAAGTTGTGCTATTTGTATCAAATTGAATGAATTTGACATAGTAGAATTATCTTAGTGGGTAATATAGTCTTTCTTTAAAATTTTAGAATTGGGGTTTTTTTGATGCTTCATGGAAAAAGGGTCATTGGATGCTCAGTGTAGATGTACAGTGCTGGGCAGGGTGTTAGACCGTTTATATTTAGCCCTCTTTGAATCTGTGCGATAGTTAGGCATTATTCCAATTTTACCATTGAAGATACTACAACTGGGGTTAATTTGTTTATGTTAAGTGGTGAATCTGGGATTGACCCTCTGGTGTGACTTCAAAGCCATGTTCTTTCTGGTATATAGCCCTGTTCATGAAGTTTCCTAACATTTTATTCATATAAAAATGTATCCAGAAGGATCATTTTTGCCTTAAACAAATAAAGACATTTTATGTTTATTTATAAAAAAGGATTCAAGAGGAAATTTTTTTAAAAAACACTAGAACATTAGAAAATGAAAACTCTTGCTTGAAAGAATACAGGTCAGAAGACCTAGGTTAAGGTCATTGCTTATTGCTTACCTCTCCTTGATAGAGTAGATCTAATTTCTCTTAAACGTGTGTTTTTTTCCATTTTCCTTCTGTTTTCTCTTTTGTAAGAGGAAAATGTTGATAAGTGACATTTACTGCAGGAATATTTTAGGATGAATAACAATATATATGTGAAATTTCTTGGTATTTTTAAGACTAAATGGGATGATTTTTATTATGTTACTCTTGCTTTAGGGGAGCTAAGGAGTAAACTGAAACCAATTCCATGATTTTTATAAAGCAGCCATTTTTATTATCTGGAGAGTGATTATCTATGCTGCAATTTATTCTAATTTTAATTGAACCATATCTACATGTTCTTTTAAATTACTTGCTGAAATGATGAGTTTTTTGTTTTTGTTATTTTTTAAAATTGAGACCACCACCTGTCTGCTTTAAAAAATTTCAGTGCTCTGGTTTTGCTTGCAGCCTGCTGCCTAGCAGGCAACCATTAGGAAACCTCATATCCAGAGGAGGTTTGAAAAGAGGTATCTCATTGTAGGGCTATTCAGTTCCAGCAGGTGTGAGAACTGAGTAGGGTTCACAGTGTGGAAACATATGACCATTTCTGCTCCTACAAAATTACATCCTTTAGTGGTTTGAAATTACTTTATTTAGGTGGCTCTGTTTAGATAAAACATGGAACAGACTCCAAGGCCCAATCGAAATGCTTTTTATATTACCTCTACCTAATTTCTGTTAGCCCTGATTAATTGTCTCTCACCTTAATAACATTAGTATGAATAACTGAAGGGTTGATGACTCCACCACATTTTTCAACCTAAAGTTTTCCGAGGAGAACTGAAGCATCTGATCAAATTTTGTGTTCGTGATTTCTATTCCAAAACCAGTGTTTATTTAGTCAAAAGCTTTTATCTTCTTCCTTCATCTTGAGCCCGTGTCCCTGCAAACTCACTGTCTCCCTTAATTTCCAAATTTTATTTAATTTAGATGATCCTCTACCTTAGGGAACACTAATTCTCAAAATGTGTGTGTTCTACATCTAAAAGCTAATGTCCCTGAGAGTCTTTATTCTTTGATATAGGTATGGTGGAATAATGCCATTGCTAAATTTTATAAAAACACTATTTTAAAATTAAAAAACACTTTAATCTTTAAATTGCTAAAATTAGGTGTTTGATTAGCTTGTCTTATGATACATAGTCTACTCGAGGAATTGTTAATTTGTGTATTAATTTAGTATTTGGTATTTTTTTTGTCAACAGGAAGAAAGTAGATAATGACTATAATGCCCTTGAAGAAAGACTCAGTACCTTGCCTGATAAGTTGTCTTATAATATCATGGTATGTTTGGTGTGTTTCTTTTAAAGTAATATGTTGTTTCTTGTAAAGATATTAACTGTGTAGAGTAAAAAGACGTTTCTTTGCTTTATGTATATTGATTCACAAATTGCCTCCCTGATGGCCTCGATCAGAGGTAGCTACCATAGCAAGGAAGGTTTGTTTTTGTTTTACTTTATAATAATACACTAATTGTAGTAATAGTTGGTATGTACTTTGCCTTTTTTCAGGTTTATATTAAATTATCATGTTATGATGGCATAAATGTTAGCATAAAATTTGACATATTTGGTATGCAAATTTACTATGTTAGAAAACTAGTTACAACAGAAATGTGGCATGTAGACATTTCCTGTTAGCCAGAGCAGGAATACACCATAATGTTGTGTAATTCACAGAATTAAACCCTAGAACATTGATTTTATATAAAAAGGTGCTGCTGATTTTTGTTTGCATGATGTTTCATATCGACATAGCAGTCTATTCGTGAGCCCTGAATTAGATTCTTTCATTGCATAAATATTCTTTTTCATGAAAACTGTGTTCTTAATTAAATTAGCCCAAATATTTTGAAAATGTATTGTTCTTTATTATACCAGCTCAAATATTTCGTAAATTTTGTAAACCCTTTAAAGCTATGCATTTGTTAATTCCTGTTTCTCTCAAAAAAGAGACTGTTTTCTCAGAAATAATTTTCAGTTTTTAAAAATCAAAGTTATTCTTTTTTAACTTAACATTTTATTTCTAGTTTGCTTTCATTTAGATTTATGAATGAGCAAAAAATATAGACATTCAGAAGCAACACTAATTTCTCTGAAAGCTATATGTAAATATGCTCTTTTCTTGTTTTAATGTTGATTTATTAACCTAAAACAATTTTCTATAGGTTTTCCTAGTGAAATTTTAATATAATGTTAAATTTCCATGAAATTGACATTTTATTTTTCCTAGTGTAGAGATAAAAAGGACCTTCACACAGAGCTTTTAATGCTGCTTTATAAAATGTAGTTTTTAGTGTTTTTAATTTTTTTGCCTCCCCCCCCCTTTTTTTTTAAACAATAGGTACCATTTGGCCCCTTTGCCTTCATGCCAGGAAAACTTGTCCATACTAATGAAGTCACTGTTTTACTTGGGGACAATTGGTTTGCAAAATGTTCAGCAAAGCAGGCTGTGGGCTTAGTTGAGCACCGGAAAGAACGTATGTACCAATTATAAATGATGTTTCTTTGCTGGATGTGTATTGGTTCACAAAGTGCCACGCTGATGGACTGTTTGCTATTAAAAGTACCTTCCATTGATTTATTAGATAAATATAACAAATATCCAGGCTATTTGTGATTCTTTCGAATTGGAGGTAGTTTGAGCAGATCCAGCATTTGAGAATGTGGGCTGGAGAATGGAACATCTGGTTGGAAATGTCACCCACATTAGTATGTTTTCGGAAATTACCAAGTGTAAAAGTTACCACATATGGTTTTGTAGGTAGAAGTTGGATAGGTATAAGAATTGGGGTCATTTGATACTTTATAATTGGTTTGTTTTAGACGCTTTTCATAGACTTCCACTTTTTAATACTTTAGCACAGAGAAGGAATTTACTTCCTTCTCCTTCTCTTTATTGAACTAAGATAAATACCTATTTGCAAAAGTAGAAACAGTTCTTAACCATGCGTTTTGGTTTGGAAGAAGTCACATTTCCATTTTACAGAAGAAAAGACCAGGTGGGGAGAGATGCTACCTAAAATGTCACCCTTAAACTTAAGTGGTTTGAGGTTTCTGCCTCATTTTATTGAGGTAGTTCTAGTTTTCTTTATCTGTGATATTGTTTATTGATTTATACATATCCACACACACACACGTTGTGTAGTTGGATGGGTTGGCTTGGGTGCTAGCTTAGTTGCGTTTTAAAATTAGTTTTATTTAATATCTAATCTATGTTCTTATTTCTGTAATAGCATACTTAAATTGATAGTATAATATCACCCCTACCTGATTTTTAGCCTTCTAGTTAAATATGCGTCTGAAAATAAATTTTTGAGGCTCCTTCTGTATAAATGAGGTCATGTAGATAGAAAACAGCTGAGTTTTCTGAAGCTGAAATTATTTCACTTATACATGAGTGGGTACTAGTTGGAGAACTCATTTACTCAGTGAAAATTCTGGAATCTATATTTGGAGACTCTAATTGCAAATCAACTCCTATAAGTTTATAATTGATATATATTTTGATCTTTTATGCCACTAATCAGAATCTTATTGTTTGGCTTGTGTATAATTTCTGGCGATGATAATTCTTTTGGCATTACTACATTAAAGCAAGTCATGTATATTAGAGCAAAGAGAATGGGCATAATTCTTTAAAGGCCTTTTTTAATGGTGAAGGCTTTCTTTATCTACTGGGGTAACTCTGCTGATATGAAATCAGTTCATAGTCTTTTGAAGTTTGTTCACTTTGATTTTCATATGGATATTTCAGCAAAGAAAGCTTTAGAATCAATTTGACTTATATTAATGGAAGAATACTTTTAATAGAATAGAAAAATATTTTCTGGTAAATCACTTTCCAATGTTAAATACGGTTTTAGGAAGTGACCAAAACGATGACTTTTGGGGTCGATATTTATCTAAAATAATTTTCAGAATACATAAATAATAAATTATGTTTGAGAATCTATTTTGCTAAATGAATTCTGAAAAGTTGTTATCACACAGTTTTATAATAATTCATAATAACTGAAGAAATTGTTCAGGCATATTATTGTACTTAACATTTATTAAGAAAAGATACTTTATTTTCCTTAAGGCAGAAGAAATAAAGCAGGTTAAACATACCTACATCAGTGTCAACAGAGTGATTGGGGAAGGTGAAGGGAGGTCATTGCATGTTTAAAAAGTAATCAAAATACAGGACAAAATGGATTTAACACCACAATAAAAGGATTCAGAGACAGTGACTCAGAGGAAGATCATTTGTAAGAGGAAGATGGCAAGCTCAGTGTCCTACCCTTTTGCTCACATCTGGCATTTTGCCATTTAACATGAATATGACCAGCTTTTTAAAGTGTTTTATTTTTTAAAATTATCAGAGCAAAGTTGACTTTTTATTTGGTATACAGTTCTATGAGTTACAACACTTGTAAAGATTTGTTTCACCAGCACCACAATCAGGAAACAGAATAGGATACAGGATATACCTTAGGACATGGGACCACACCAAAAACTCTCTCAATGTTTCCCTTTTGTGGTCACACCCTACCTCTACCCCCAAGACCTGACAACCACTGATCTATCACCTTTTCTAGAATGTCATATAAGTGGAATCATGCATTAGGTAACCTTTTGAGACTTCTTTCACTCACTATAATGCCTCATCTAGGTTGTTCTATGTATGAAAAGTTTCATTCCTTTTTATTGCTGAGTAGTGTTCCATTACATGCATGTACCACAGGTTTTCTGTTTACCTATTGAAGGACATTTGGGTTTGCTTCCAGTTTTTTGGCATTTACAAACAGTTGCTATAAACCTTTTTGTACAGGTTTTTATGTGATCATAAATTTTCTTTGCAGTTGAGAAATACCTATTGTTTTCTTTTAGTGTCTTCGTCTGGCTGGCCTCATAGAAAGTATTCCTTCCTTTTCACTATTTTGAAAGAGTTTAAGAATTGGTGTTAATTCTTCTTTGTTTGGTAGAATTCATCTGTGAAGCCATCTGTTCTGAGCTTTTTTTTTTTGGCTGTGTTGGGTCTTCGTTGTGGGCTCTTCATTGTGGCATGTGGGCTTCTCTAGTTGCATTGCGCATGCTCTAGAGCACGGGGGCTCAGTAGTTGTGGCACTTGGGCTTAGTTGTGGTATGTGGAATCTTAGTTCCCCAACCAGGGATTGAACCCAGGCCCCCTGCATTGGGAGCATGGATCCTTAACCACTGGACCACCGGGGAAGTCTCTGTTCTGGGCTTTTCATTGTTGGGAGGTTTTTGATTATTGATTCAGTCTTCTTACTTGTTCTACGTCTACTCAGATTTTCTGTTTCTTCTCATTTCAGTTTTAGTAGTCCATATGTTTCTAGGAATTTGTCTCTCTAGGTTATTCAGTTTGTTGGCATTCAGCTGTTCACAGTATTCTTTTATAATCCTGTTTCTGTAAAATAAGTAATATTGTCTCACTTTTCTTTCTGTTTTTTTAATTTAGCTTTTTATTTAAGATTCTGCTTTTTATTCTTCCTCCTGCAGGTTTACTGCATATTTCATTTCAGGTTCTATATGTGATTATAAAGGCATCTCTGCTTTTATTTCTGGTTTTAGTGACTTGAGTCTCTCTTTTTCTTAGTCAGTCTAGGTAAAGACTTGTCAATTTTGTTTGTCTTCTCAAAGAACCAGCTTTTATTTTTGATTTTTCTCTCTTGTTTTTCCATTCTCTATTTTGTTCATTTCTAATCTTTGTTATTCCTTCCTTTTGCTTGCTTTGGATATAGTTTATTATTCTTTTTCAAGTTTCTTAAAGCATACAGTTAGGTTATGATTTGAGATCTTTCTTTTTTTAATGTAGTTGTTTATAGGTATAAATCTCAGCATTGCTTTCTCTGTGTCCTATAAATTTTAGTATATTGTGTTTTCATTTTTCTTTATCTCAAGGTATTTTCTAATTTGCTTTGTGATTTCTACTTTGACCCATTGCTTAATTCAGTGTTTTGTTAAATTTCCACGTGTTTGTGAATTTTTCAGTTTGCCTTCTGTTGTTGGTTCCTGATTTCATTCCATTGTGATTGGAAAAAAATACTTTGTGTGGTTTCAATCTTGTAAAAATTTTTAAAGACTTGTTTTTTGACCTATCACATGGTCTTCCTTGGAAAATGTTCCATGTTTCCCTTAGAAGAATACGTATTCTGCTCCTGTTGGGTGGAATGTTCTGTATGTATCTGCTAGGTCTAGTTGTTCTATAGTGCTGTCAAAGTCCTCTTTCCTTAATCGTTCTCCTTTCTGGTTCTTCTGCCCTTTATTGTAAGTGGGGTATTGACATCTCCAATTCTTACTGCAGAACTGCTTGAATTGTGCAAATTTTTGCTTCATATATTTGAGGCTCTATTGTTAGGTGTGTGTATTTTTATAATTTTATTCTTTATTTAAAAATTTTATTGAAGTATAGATGATTTACAGTGTTGTCTTAATTTTTGTTGTACAGCAGTGTGATTCAGTTATACATATATATTCTTTTTCATATTCTTTTCCATTATGGTTTATCACAGGTTTTTTTTTTTTTTTTTTTTTTTTTTTTTTTTGCGGTACGCGGGCCTCTCACTGTTGTGGCTTCTCCCATCGCGGGGCACAGGCTCCGGACGCGCAGGCTCAGCGGCCATGGCTCACGGGCCCAGCCACTCCATGGCATGTGGGATCTTCCCGGACCGGGGCACGAACCCGCGTCCCCTGCATCGGCAGGCGGACTCCCAACCACTGCGCCACCAGGGAAGCCCTATCACAGGATATTGAATATAGGTCCCTGTGCTATACAGTAGGACCTTGTTGTTTATCCATCCTATGTATAATATTGGGTTGGCCAAAAAGTTCGTTCGGGTTTTTCTGTAACATCTTACGGGAAAACCCAAATGAACTTTTTGGCCAACTCAGTAGTTTGCATCTGCAATCCCAAATTCCCAATCCTTCCCTCCCCCACTCCCCCTCCCCCTTGACAACCACAAGTTCTCTGCATCTGTGACTCTTGTTTCTGTTTTGTACCTATGTTCATGTATGTCGTATTTTAGATTCCACATGTAAGTGATATCATATGGTATTTGTTGTTCTCTTTCTGACTTACTTTGCATAGTATGATAATCTCTTGGTCCATCTGTGTTGCTACAAATGGCATTATTTCATTCTTTTTTTATGGCTGGGTAATAGTCCATTGTATGTATATACCACATCTTTATCCATTCATCTGTCAATGGACATTTAGGTTGTTTCCACGTCTTGGCTATTGTAAATAGTGCTGCTATGAATATAGGGGTGCATGTATCTTTTCAAATTTTAGTTTTGTCTGGATATATATGTCCAGGAGTGGGATTGCTGGATCATATAGCAACTCTATTTTTAGTTTTTTGAGGAACCTCCATACTGTTTTTTCCATAGTGGCTGCACCAATTTACATTCCCACTAACAGTGTGGTAGGGTTCCTTTTTCTCCACACCCCCTTCAGCGTTGTTGTTTGTAGACTTTTTGATGTTGGCCATTCTGACCGGTGTGAGGTGGTACGTCATTGTAGTTTGGATTTGCATTTCTCTAATAATTAGCGATGATGAGCATCTTTTCATGTGCCTATTGGCTATCTGTATCTCTTCTTTGGAGAAATGTCTACTTAGGTCTTCAGCCCATTTTTTGACTGGGTTGTTTGTTTTTTTGTTATTGAGTCATATGAACTGGTTATATATTTTGGAAATTAAGCTCTTGTCAGTCGCATCATTTACAAATGTTTTCTCCCAGTCCGTAGGTTGTCTTTTTATTTTGTTTATGGTTTCCTTTGCTGTGCAGAAGCTTCTAAGATTAGGTCCCATTTGTTTATTTTTGCTTTTATTTCCGTTGCCTTGGGAGACTGACCTAAGAAAACATTGTTACGATTTATGTCAGGGAATGTTTGCCTATGTTCTCTTCTAGGAGTTTTACAGTGTCATGTCTTGTATTTAAGTCTTTAAGCCATTTTGAGTTTATTTTTGTGTATGGTGTGAGGGTGTGTTCTAACTTTATTGATTTGCATGCGGCTGTCTTACTTTCCCAGCACCACTTGCTGAAGAGACTGTCTTTTCCCCACTGTATATTCTTGCCTCTTTTGTCGAAGGTTGACCATACGTCTGTGGGTTTATTTCTTGGCTATTTTGTCCATTGAACCATATGTCTTTTTTTGTGCCAGTACCATGCTGTTTTGATTATTGTAGCTTTGCAGTATTGTTTGAAGTCTGGAAGGGTTATGCCTCCTGCTTTGTTCTTTTTCCTCAGGATTGCTTTGGCAATTCTGCATCTTTTATGATTCCATATAAAAGTTAGGATTATTTGTTCTAGTTCTGTGAAAAGCATCATGGGTAGTTTGATGGGGATTGCATTAAATCTTGCTTTGGGTAGCATGGCCATTTTAACAATATTAATTCTTCCAATCCAAGAGCATGGGTTATCTTTCCATTTCTTTGGGGTTATCGTTTCATTTCTTTGGAACCATCTTCAGCTTCCTTTATTAATGTTTTATAGTTCTCAGCATACAAGGCTTTTACCTCCTTGGTGAGGTTTATTTCTCAGTATATAATTGTATTCTTGATAGATTGAACCTTTTATCAATATAAAATACCCCTTGTCTGTTGTAACCTTTTTTGACTTATTTTGTTTCATATTAGTGTAGCCACTCCAGTTCTTTCTTGTTACTCTTTGCATGGAATATCTTTTCCATCCTTTTGCTTTCAATCTATGTGTGTCCTGAGAAGTAAAGTGAATCTCTTTTTGATGGCATATAGTTGGATCTTGTTTTGTTTTTGTTCTTTTTCCCCAATCCATTCTCCTAATCTGTGCCTTCCTACTCCATGGTACTTTAATACATTTACATTTATAGTAACTATTTATAGGGCATTGCCATTTTATTATTCTTTGGTATGTCTTATAGCTTTTGTACCTCATTTCCTTCATTCTGCCTTGTTTTGCGTTTAGATGATTTTTTTGTAGTGAAGTGTTTTGATTCCCTTCTCATTATCTTTATTGATAGTTTATAGGTATTTTGATTGTGGTTACCATGGAGATTACTTACAACATCCTAAGGTTATAGCAGTGTATTTTGAACTGATTCCAGCTTAACTTCAGTCACTTAGGAAAAAAGCTATTTCTGTATAGCTCTGTTCCCCCCTTTATATTATCGATGTCACAGATTATATCTTTATATTGTATACCGATTAACATAGATTTGTAATGATTTTTTATGCGTTTCTCTTTTACATCCTGTAGCAAATAAAAAGTGGAGTTACAAACCATAATGACTGTAATACTATTTTAAATGTTTGCCCACATTTACCTTACCAGAGATCTTTACATGTTCATATGGATTCTAGTTATTGTCTAGTGGCCTTTCATTTCAACCTGAAGAATTCCCTTTAGTTTTTCTTGTAGGGCAGGTGTAATGATAAGGAACCCCTTTAACTTCTGTTTATCTGGAAATGTCTTAATTTATCCTTCATGTCTGAAGGACAGTTTTTAATATCTCAGTACTTTAAGTATTTCAGCCCACTGGAGTTCTTACTTCCAAGGTTTCTGTTGAGATCTCTGCTGATATTCTCATTGAGGATCCCTTATATTTGATGAGTTTTTTTCTTGCTGCTTTGAAGATTCTCTCTTTGTCTTTCAAAAGTTCGATTATGTTGAGGATATGGGGAGGGGGAAGGGTAAGCTGTGACAAAGTGAAAGAGCGGCATGGACATATATACACTACCAAACGTATGGTAGATAGCTAGTGGGAAGCAGCCGCATAGCACAGGGAAATCAGCTCGGTGCTTTGTGACCGCCTGGAGGGGTGGGATAGGGAGGGTGGGAGGGAGACGCAAAAGGGAGGGGATATGGAAACATATGTATATGTATAACTGATTAAATTTGAAAAAAAATAAAAATAAATAAATAAAAAATAAAAAAAAAAGTTCGATTATGTGTCTTGGTGTAGGTCTAATTGGGTTTATTCTACCTGGAATTAGTTGAGCTTTTTGGATTTGTATCAATAGATTTCATGTCTGGGCAAATTCAAAATTATTTTTCAAATAATCTCTTTTCCACTTTTTTTCTCTTCTCCTTTTGCAACTCCCTTAATGTATGTATTAATCCACTTGATATGTCCCATAAATCCCTTAGGCCCAGTTCACTTTTCTTCATTTTTTTCATTCTGTTCCTTAGACTTGATAATGTCAAATGTCTGTAATCTTCAAGTTCACTGATATTTTTCTTCTGCTTGCTCAAATATGTTGTTGACCCCTCTAGTGAATTTTTCAATTCAATTATTATATTTTTCAGCTCCAGAATTTGTGTTTGAGCCCTTTTTATAATTTCTCTTTATGGGTGTTCTCACTTTGTTCATATATTTTTTAAAAAATTTCCTTTAGCTCTTTGTATTTCCCTTTAGCTCTTTGAGCATAGGAGAGCAGTTGTTTTAAAGTCCTTTGCTAGTACATCTGATGCCTGTGTTTCTTCAGAGACAGTTTCTGGAGATATATTTTGTTCTTTTGAATGGTCTGTGTTTTCCTGTTTACTGTGTGCTTTTTGATATTTTGATGAAAGTTGGGCATTTGAAAACACAACCACCTCTCCCAGTCTTTGCAGAATGGTGAGAAGGACCTTCACTAATAAGCTAGGCATTCTTTAAGCCTTTGTATTAACCCAAAGTGAAAAGTTTTGTCTTTTGTGTGTTTTCTGAGCATGTCTTTCCTGGGCCTGTGTATGGATTTTTGATTTCCCTATATACATGGCTGCTTTTGAATATTTTACTTTGCCAAAGATTCTCACCTCAACTTCTCTTTGCAGCCTCAGGATGTATGTTGTATGGCTCAACTTCTAATCTGGCTCAACCTCTAATCTCTTGCCCTAGACATCTGCAGAACTGTAGTCCTCCTGCAGCTTTCAACAGCAGTGCCAGCTAATTGCTTCCCCCCTGAGGAGGCCTGGTTTAGGTGAGACAGATACCAGTATTTCAGACAGCCCCCAGACTGGTTAGAATGTTGCAAATACAGTCTAGTTTGTTCTCTGTGTTTCAAGGCAGGGATCTGGGCTGCCACCTTCTCCAGACCAAAACTGCTCCACACTAGAGTGGGCGGGGAAAGGCAAGTAAAAATGCCATGAAATTTCCTGCCATTTTGACTGTGGCTTTTTCTTGTTTGGGTGTTTGCATGGTTGTAGACCTTTGAGTGTTTTCCAGAGCCCCTCTAAGATATTTTAGTTAGTTTTTGTGTTTTTGATGTTTTTCGGGGAGGCAGGGAAAGCTTGAAGCTTCTTAGCCTGTAATTTTGCTCCTTGTTATTTTAAAGGAAGATTTTATTTTCCTTTGAGCATAGGAAACTTCTGAGCAGGTTTGTAGTGAGTAAATGTAGTGAGTGATTAACTGGAGGAAGGAAGGAATGAGAAGAAGATCCTGGAGGTGATGAGATTCGAAGCATAGATAGAAAATGTAGCTTTGGAAAATATCGATGAAGAAGAGAAAGAAGCAAGAGTAGGTGAAGAATATTTGGGTTGAAGACGTTAGACTAAAATCTTCATAGTAATAAAGTTAAGTTTATTTGTTCAGAAGTAGGAGAGGTTAGGATCTTGAAGTGCATGTGGACTATATATTATGGGAAATGTGATATGGCCATCAACAGACTTTTATGATTTATCTTATGAGGCAATATGTGTATTCTTTAGTATCTTCAGTGAGACATATCTTAAATGCATTGGTATTTTGTTACAGAGTATAAGTTTATGATTTTTGGTTTTATCTTCAGAATAAACATAAATAGCTTTAAAACATCATATACCTTAAAACATATAATAAAAAAGTAGTATCCTCTGTCCCTCTCTGCTCCCAGTTCCCATTCCCTAGAGGTATTTCTTTTAGTCTTTAGGCTAATCTTTTGCTTTGCTCTTTTTATGCATATTTCCCAAGTACTTTGCATATTCTGTTTTCTTGATTTTTTTTCCAATTTTATGTAGTATCTACTAGTTGCCTGCGTATAATTAAAGGGGAACATTTAGCTCATGTTCTTCTCCCTGTTCCTCAATCATTTTAATATTTTTTATTATAATTTTTGTTTAATCAGTGTTCATTCTTAGATATAATTCCATTTCCATTCTTGAACAGCCTTTCATTTGAAGTTTACTGCTTTTTTTGTTTGTTTGTTGCATAATGTTATGTATCTATCATTAATTCAACCAAACACTTTCATTTTATTCTTAGAGACTTCTTTACTGGAGTCCTTCATATTTGCTCCCATCTTGAATTTCAAAGAATGACTATCTTCCTAGTGTCTTCCTTTATCACTGTACCATATCTTTGCCTCTTATTTATTCCCATTTCTTGGTTCCTATGGCATCTCCTTTCAAGTTTTAGCTTTTAGTAACTTTCTAGGAAGGTATGTGGGAGATACATTTTTTGAAATTTTGCATGTCTGAAAATATTTTTTATACTCCTGCTTTTTGTAACTAGTCTATTTAGAATTTGAAGTTTAAACAATTTTGAAGGCCTTCTGTCTTATGGTGAAGTAATGTCTGTCTTATGTAGTGAAGACTTCAAATATTTGGTGATCATTGGCTAACCATTCATACTTAAGAGTTAAGCACTGTTAGGAAACTGTGTGGGCAGAGTTTGTTGACTAATAGCTTTTCCGTAGGGGGTTAAAGTTGCAAGATGATTTTTCTCATTAAGGGATTGACAAAAAATTCAGCAGTTTTGGAGTTAATTAGCATCCTACAAAAGAATTTTCTAATCATCACCTAGTGTTTTGAGAACCAGGCTGGATGTCTCAGGGTTCAGTATGTACACTGGTTTCACCAAGACATTTCCTATTCTCTTCTTGGTTCTTCACCCCTCCCCACAGTCCCTGCAGACCACTCTAGGCTGTAAATGTTTTGCTAAGTCAAGGAGGGAAATTACCTGGCTATGCTTTGGGAGGAGGGGGTTTGGAACGTAATCATTCCATTCAACCTTAATTCAGATATTTGTTTTTAGTTCACCCTTTCCTTCAGAAATATTTCCAGGAGAGGAGCCTTCTCCAAGTCCTACATCTGCAGCTTTACAACTGCTGCAGTTTCAGCTTTTTCTGTTGTGCAAAGTCAGTTACCAGTTGTCCAGTTTCCAAAACTTGGTTGACATCCTTTGTCTGCTATATTCCTTGTCTCCTTTCCCATTATCTTTGTCTCTATGCCTTCATAATTTTTTTCTTAGTTGTTATTTTAATAAGGTATGGGGAAAAAGTAAATTAAGTGCATGAATTCAGTCTGTGTTAAAGCAGAAATACAGACCTTTGAACTGGTTTAAGGAGAGATCCTATACAGAGGTTTGTGAACATTTCCACCAGGGGGCATGTCCTGTTGAAACTGTTGAAAGAATACTGAAAAATTCCAACACACAAAAGGAGAGAGATTGGAATGGAGTGGTTACAAAGGACTCAGAAGAGACTTGTCTTCACAGGCCTGATGCTATTCAGTACATACGAGTATGTGGCTAGGTAGAAAGATTGCTTTCGTGAATGATGTTTGTAACTTTTATTAGGCTTTGCAAATAATTTTTATTACATTTAAAACTTTATTCCTTTCAAATATATATAATGCCATAAGCTGTTAACTGAATATTTCTAAATATTTGGTCCTACATAGTGAAGAGTATATCATTTATCTTTAGGTGAAAATGGTTCTGCTGAAGTTACGAGTTTTTAGATTTTCTTTTCTAGTTTAAACAGTCTTTAGAACTTGCACTGTTAATTTGCTTTCAATCTCTCCTTTTATTGCTTAGTGCAAAGAATTTCAGCTAGTTCTAGACAAATTATTATAGATTCTGAATTAGTGAAGACTT